>NC_139042.1:65969245-66689245 GCF_965140915.1 Aythya marila | reverse complement strand
CTTTGTGGAAAGAAGCAGCTGCTTCTCGGGATAGAGTCATCCTGCCGTGTAGGTACGCAAGCGCTGGGTTGAGAAGAATAGATTGCGGTGAGCTGGGTGGGCTCTTGGCAATGCACGTTTTTACCACGGGATGAAAAATGCCTCGGACAGGAGGGTGGGCGGGAGGGTTTCCTCCTGGAAATTCAGTTAGCATAATATTTCATTTTCAGCTATGCTTCATTTGCCTTTGATCTTTGTAAAAGCACACTTCCGTGGGTTAGAGAGATCAGTTGATTGATCCAGAGATAGGCTTGCTCCTTACTTTGATCTAAGCAATAAATAAGCAGGGCTCAGTTAACTCAGCCTGGTAAGTGGAGGCAGCGGCAGCGGCTGGTGGTGAAGGAGCCTCTTGGTATTTAGCTGTGCAGGGGAGTGATGTGCTCACAAGGACCCATCGCTGTTTTTTTGTGCAGAGTAGAGCCTTAGAAAGATCAGAGGTTGAAGATCAGTTGACGACGATGAAGTCCCTAACTACATTTGCATAAAGCTGAGCAAAAACCCAGTACTGCTTGGTATAACTCACCCACGTGCACACCCTGTGTATATATAATACATTTTTTTTTGTTTTTACTTGTCCCATTCTGCTTCAGCGTGCGATGTTGTCACTATAATACTAAACTGGCAAGGGTTTTTAAGTCGTTCCATTTCCACTTTTAACAGTTCATTGTTTCACTCGTCTTCTTCCTTTCTTTATGTTTTTTTCATGTTTAGACCACATAACTCGGCAAGCACCAGTGATTTTATCCACTACATATTCATAGCTTCATATCACCGTTTGCTACACCTTCCACACTAATGAGCCCCTTTGTTCGATACAGGTTTAATATTTTGCTTTGTCAAAAAAAAGGTGGAAGAACCTGCTGCAGCTTTCTGGCAAGAGGCTCAGGTTAAACAAAATAGGGAGAACGAACAGTAGTGGACAGTGAAAACATAAACCATTACAGAAGTGAATGCTTGATCGCAGATGGTTCTGATTTTGTTGCACAAGCCAAGAGATCAAATTTCCTAACTTACTCCATAACTAGCTCATTTTAGAACATGCTTCATCAGTACAAGAGTTGAATGTAGTGGACAGCTTGCAGATGAGGTAGTAGGCATACATTTAAGCAGATTTTGAAAAAAAAGAGACTTTCCCTCGCTTTGTGCCTGATCATAGTGGCCACTCAAAAATCTTCGCTGGCAGCTGAGGTGACAGGGATGGAGGTGTAGCTAATTGCAATTCACTGTAACATGTGCAGAGTGCATATGTTCAGGTGTGGTGCCTGCAGAGCATTATGTATCTGTAAATCAAGCTTGGGGAGGCTATGCAGCATAATTCTGTAGTGACTTCAAAATGTTGGTTGTTGTTATCCTTGCTTTTTATTGTCATTAATATTAATAAAGTTGAAATTTACATTGCAGACTCAGTCCGCTAGTAACACACTCCAGAAACACAAATCTTCCTCCTCCTTTACACCTTTTATAGACCCCAGATTACTACAGATTTCTCCATCTAGTGGGACAACTGTGACTTCTGTGGGTAAGTAAAGTAGCTGAAGACGACAATTGAAAAAGGGTTCAGTGACTTCAGTGGCTCTTTAAAGTACTACGAATGTTACCATCATGCTTTTTATTTGATTTGCAATGGATTGCATAGTTTTTCTTTTTCCATTTACATTTCTTACAAAAAAAAAAAAAAAAAAAAAAGGCTTGCTCAATATTCTCAGTTACTGATTTGGGTTGTTTGGTGTAAGGAATATATGGCCAAAGCTTCTCACGTGAGGGATATTACATGCACGTTACTTTTCTTTCTTCAGTAGGATTTTCTAGTGAAGCAATGAGATCAGAGGCAATAAGGCAAGACCCAACGCGGAAAGGATCAGTTGTCAATGTGAATCCTACAAATACGCGACCACAGAGCGATACCCCAGAGATTCGCAAATACAAGAAGAGATTCAATTCTGAGATACTGTGCGCTGCCTTATGGGGTAAGAAAAACCCGTTACTCACTTGCCTCCTGCAGTGTTGAGATGCAGACTTGCCAGTAGGACCTACAGTCTTCGAGAAAATCTCTCTGAAGACAGCTGTTTCTCTGAATTTATTCAGTGTTTGTTCACTTCATTGCAAAAGCTGATTATTTTTATTATGTTTTTACAATATGTTGCTTCTGCTTCAATGTAAGTTCTCACTACAGTATATATTCTTTAAATGAAAGAGTTCAGACTTCATCCAGCTTGCTGGCATGACCTTTTCAGCTCTCTCTAATCCCCACTAGTACATTTCCTGCAGCTTCTGGATGTTTGTGGTGGTATTTGTGTTGTGCATCTACTGCACATAGGGCATTCCGTTTGAAAAATAGCTATCTTCTTGATGCTAACATGTTATCACAGCACTTGATGAAGAAGCATTTCGTAAGATGACTTTCCAACTCAGTCATCAGTTTATGTAGGAAGGAAGAAGGAAAATAGAAGGGTAGGAGGAACACTTTCCAGTGTGAGAGTTGCCTTCCTTTCTTTAAGGGTGGTTAGTGCACAGAGAAGCTGGGTATGGGATGTCAGCTGACCCTATATTTCTGGCCTACTTGTCACAAGGGCTAACTTATACCAGTGTCAGACAATCGGTCAGGATCCCTGCAACACCAGGCTGAAAGTTTTTCTCTGCTCTGTAATTTCTCTGGCCAGGATCCATGGGGCCACTTCAATTTTTTCATTATCTAGATGTTAAGAGGTGGTGCTTGTGTCGATTATGTCAATGCTTATATAGTATTCCTAAAGTAGACACATTTTAAGGGCATTTAACTTCAAAGACTATGAAGAAGAGATTTGTCCAGTCCCCTGAGCCACGTGGTGTGTGTACAGGTAGGACAGGGCACTTCTCTTGTTCACATTTTCACAGCTCTTTGCGAGGCTTTAGTTATCTTTTGAGCTTATTCCCTACATTTCTTGTTACTTGGAACAGCACTGCTGACCTAACCTTCTTGCCTGCAAAGCCACATCAGTTAGATAGCTCTTCTGACACCTTATCATCTTCCAATCTGCATTTTTCTTTTTTTTCCAAAGTTTACTGGTAAGAATTTTTACCCCGTGCTATTTCTGCATGTATTCATATGAATAATTCCCTGGTAAAATGAGGAGACCTGTGCAGGTGTAAACTTTCAGAGTCTGAGAGGGTGAAGGCAGAGAGAAGTTGTATGGGCTCGGTAAAGATGACTCACAGCTCCTCTGATCTGCCTTGTTTTGCCAATAGCAATTTGTGTTAATGGCTTTCTATTTCTTTGATCTATGTATCTGACTGTTTCGATGATTTAAAATGTAGGTGTAAAATCCTAGAGGTGTTTTATAGCTCTAACAAAGCGCTTCCTTGTTAAACATTTAGGGCTAAGCTGATGGTGGTATCAGCTTGGTGCACGTGCTTATTTCTTGATAAGGTCTAGCTTCCTTTTCCCTTAAGCAAATGAGGGCATTTTATAATGATGATTCTTAGCAGCAAAGAGGGGGGCTTTGTCCTTTGTTTTCCTTTGGCTTTACCAGTGGTAATGCCCTAGTATCTGGTAAGTTGCTGGTTGTATGAGGCCTGTGATGCTATTTTTTCTAGTATTGAGCGGAGGAGGTTGATGTTAACGATGTGGATGCCGTATCGCAATTTTTTTACACTCAGCCTTTACAGAGAGCCTATGCTTTTTTCAGGAAGCATTCCCATTTGTTTGAAAAATTAGAACGGCTTAATTGTAGGGTGGAGGTAGAAGAGCTTGGCTGGCTGTGAATAAAGACAATGTCTGCATTTGAAAATCCAGGCACAGCTTGCCACCAGCGCTGGTACCTCATTAGTTTCATCCTGAAATGCGCATAGCTGAGGGAAGGGGTTAGGGATGGGGCGCGGAGGCCAGCTCGGAGCAGGAACAAGTGCCAGGCAGCAGAGGAGGAGGGAGAGGTTGGAGGCAGAAGCACTTGAGCCCTGATGCATGAAGAGAGGAAGAGACCGTGAGAGAGCAGTGTGCATGTGGCTTTGTTTGAACTGTAAACCACACCGAAAAAAAAAAAGCAAAAATATGTATCAAAGCTGAATCACTTGCAGCTTTAATTGCGCTGTCCTGGAGCTGCAGGAAAGAGACTGGGCGCTCCCTCGGTCAGTTTGGTGCTGCTGCACCCTGTGCCTCGCTCTCCTTTCCTCCTCTTCCCAGTTTGAAGTGAGCGTGCCCTCCCTTCTGCAAACCTCCCCCATGCATGGTAGCGAGGATGGTGTTTAGGTAGCGTGCCTCGTGCCTTGGAGGCGGGCAGCCTTGGTGAGCAGTGCTGTCTCTGAATGCCATGAGAAGGCTTGTCACTGCTCTAGGTACTGAGATGCAGCCTCCTGCGTCCTGGGACACATCCTGCATTAGAAAGAGTTCAATATATAATCAGCCAGTACCTGACCTTCAGCACCAATCTATCTGTATCTAGGGATTCATTGTCTGCCGTGGGATTAAGGCACTGAGCAAAGTAATTATGATTATCTCGCGTGAGTTTCTCTTTGTTGTGTCATTAGTTTATCACGCTGAAGGATAACAAGTTTTACATTGGGATTGAGACATAGAAATCTAATGGAAATCAAACTGCTTGTTTCCCTGTACTGTATTTTACCTGTCTCTGCGTAGTTTGTGGGGTCTGGGACTGAAGCACTGTAATAATTATGGTTATGAAATTTAAGAGTGATAATCTATTAATAGACTTTTTAAACCTTTTAATGTATTTTATATATATGCTAAAAGAATGCAATTGATTTTAAATACTAAGGCTCTCTGTACTCATAAACAGGTTTCCAGTGGATGTGTGGACTTTTTCTTATATAGAAACTGATCTACTTACTTTTTTTTAGTTTGTATTTGCTTGACCTTTAGGAGAGATCCATGGAAACACAGGAGTAACACAATTCCTCTAGTTTTAAGATTCAGATGGAAAAAGCTGTTGGGAAGCTGAGGACCAGCCCTGTGCCTGTCTTTTTACAGGAGGGCTGCACCACCACAATCTGGCCCTCCCAATGGGGACCAAACCCCTCCCAGTGCTTTATTGCAATGCTCTTGTCTAAAACCTCCAGTTGCAGACCCCCTAATCAAGAGCTAACACATCCTTCAGAATACGTAATCTTGGGAACCATGTCATGCCTCATCCCCCATCTCCAGCGTTACTGTACCTTTTTGTTTGGAAATTGGTGCTCCAGAAAGTCCTTCATGGTCTACCAGTCTCTTACTCTCTTGTGCACTGCAGTTTTGGTGTCAGCAGTCACTGGGTGCAGGTAATTTAGAGAGCCTTCTAGGAGTGGTTAGGCTTGCTTGAAACAAGACGGTTGCCGTGTAAAGCATCGTTTCGTCAGAGTACGTGGAAAATCTGCCTGCTAACTTGGATCTCTGTTTGTGTTTCATCTAGGAGTGAACTTGTTAGTGGGCACTGAAAGTGGTCTGATGCTGCTAGACAGAAGTGGTCAGGGGAAGGTTTATCCGCTCATCAATCGAAGAAGATTCCAGCAAATGGATGTACTTGAAGGGCTGAACGTCTTGGTGACAATTTCTGGTAAAGTTAACTATTCAACATGATTTTTCCTCCATCTGGTATGGCACAGCAAAAAGCTTTTCTTGGCAGCCTGTGTGTTGAGGGGGAAGTCCTGACTTGACTGAAGTCAGTGGGTTTTCCATCATTTCACCTCTCTTGAGTCTACAGTTTCTGCGAGTGAATCATTTTCCCCACAACACCCTGTGCATGCTTGTCCCTGTCCTTCCTCCTTCTAAAATGTTGTACAGGTTTGGAGGAAACTTCTCGTGTTCAGTGTTTGGGAGCTCTGTATGAATGTTTTGTGCAGTTTGTACAAATGACATTCTTTCCCTCTGCTGCACTTATTTCAGCCTGGCAGCTTTCTAACCAAGACATCATTTGCTACTGGGGTTTAAAGACATCTTCTGTGTCTGAATATGTAGAATGGGAAATGCTCTTGCAATGTAGAGAAATAGGAATAACATGCAGAGAGTGTGTGTGGATGGCAGGGGGACTGCAGTGTGTGTGTGACACGGGAATTAACGAGGTGAGGAGGCAGCTTGGGGCAGCTTCTGGCCTTGCCTCTCACTGAATGCAACAGCAGACGACTCAGCAATGGGAGAAGAAGGGCGGTGGTGATTGTTGTGTTTGTTTTGTGTGCGCTGATGGAAAATGTGTTTTATAAAGCTTGAGGTTCCAGACTCGTTGGCTCCAGAGAGTTATTGCACAAGGTTATTCTGCTGTTAAGCAACTTGATGTGGTGCACTGTTAAGCTTTCTTCACAGGTGGCATGGAGCCATTTACATTTCCTTTTGGGTTGGTTTGTTTGGGAAGTCAGCCTTTGCTCTGTTGCGCATGTGAGAGAGGGAATGTTAAATGAGGTTTCGCACAGTGGCCCCTGTGTTGTTCATTAAAGCCATTCAAAATTTCGTTGAGGCTCCAGAAGCCATCTGATGCTGCTGGAGGAGCTTTCTGGTTCTCCCTACTCTCTTACGGAGGGACACACACCTAGACAAGTGAATGCATTGGCTGCATTATGCTGATACAGGTGCAGAGAGCCTTGTGCTGGTGTCATCGTGGAGCTTTGTTTCTGTTTCGAGCAGCTGCACCTGTCTTGGCTTGTTGCGTGCTCAGTTCTCAGCTGCAGTTACGCCGTGAAATGTGTAAAAAGAAAGGATGAATCGAGGAACATTTAAAAAGAAAACCAACAACCTGTTGTGTGTCCTTTTGATGTGTGACACTGATAAAAATATAAGCTACTGGAAAGCATCGTTTGATAGAGCTTACTCTATAGTCTGCCTTATAAACAAAAATACTGTATAACCCAACCTGTGTAAGATCTGCTGGTTTGAAGCATATCCTATACAGACGAGTGTCTGTGAATAAATCTTGTGTGTGATTGTTCTAGGTTTATTTATGTTTGCTTCAGTCACAATCCAAGTACCCTGACACATCCGTCTTCTTTGTTTCCTTCAAAACTATTACTTCCCCTGTCAAGACATGCTACATTAACCCTTAAGAAATCAGCCGATCTTTGGATCTATTTTACGCCTCTGTCTCTGTCCCCCTGTCCTGCTTTTTCTGGGAGAGCACAGAGGAACAAGGCAGGAAAGAGGCATTTCTGCCCAACCACGGCTCTCGCAGCTGTGTGTTCCCTTGTTCCCTTGGCTTTTTGGGGAAGTGATGTGCTCGTGGTGGTGATACTTGAAAGATGTTACCACACTGCGAGAAGAAGTTGCAGTACGTTAGGATGCTGAGGGGATTGTCACCTAAAATTTGCTTTGAATACACACTCTGCTGAGTTTGAAAACCTGAACTCAATTTTTCCCGCTATATGTATGTCTGAAATTCGAAATCTTGACCACAAAGCTTTTGATACTGAGCCACTGCAGCTGGTACAAGAAAATTTGAGCAGAGTAGCTAAACAGTTCTTTAGTTCATACTGTTGGGAGGCAAAACCATCGTTTTGGGTGCTCAGGGTAGCAGTATACAGTGCTGAGAGTTACGAAGGTGCTGGAAGAGAGATTAACGACGTGCATAGAGAACATGCTCCATCTGTGGCTCCCCGAGGGTTTTTAAGCACAACCGGCTGATCGCGGCACTCGGCAAGGTAGGAGAGGTAGACGGAGTAGAAGAACGGGTTGGAATCTGCCCGCTTGGTAATTAAAAACCACACGACAATACAAACAAAAACGCCGTATGGGAAAAGAGACTTTGCAGTTGAAACGCTGTCTGTGGGAGAAGCAGAGCTGGGCGTTCTCACAGAAGTCACTGCCTGATCGACTTACTTAAAGGCTGGAGCAGAGGTTTCTTTCCTATTTCATGGCCATAACAGACAAGAAAAGAAAAAAAAAAAAAAAAATTAAGATTTTTGAGATCTGCTTAAGCTGGTGCAGATTTACAAGCAGAAAGATGTAACCCCCCTCCCCGATATGAATATATGAAGAGCAGCAGAACTTGTTGCAATAGATGCATAACAATGTTTATGTAACTAACTGGTTGTGCTCTTTTCATGTCAGCCTGCTGAAAGGCAGAGGACTTTCCTGTCTTGTGACTTTCCTTGTGGTCTAGACACTTAAACACAATAGGAACACACTTGAGATATTTTTCTGTCTTGTTTTTTTTTTTTTTTTTTTTTAATGTTTCTCGTTGGAGAGAAGTACCCTGGTGCTCATCATGTGAACCGGAAGAAAATAGCCACGTGCTGGGAAGTTCCCATGTGCACTGTTTGGTCTGAGTCTTAAGGTTTACTACGTTACTGGGGAAGCTAAAACGATGGAAATATCTGGGAGAGAATTTGTCTCCTGGTAGGTAGGGCCTTGTGATGCCCCAGCCCTCACAGCTGCTTTTCCCGAGGTGCCTGGCTCCGTCAGGGGTCCTCTGCCATCAGGGGCAGGGATCCCAGGGTGGATCCAGCTAGGAACAGCAGGATGGAAACATTTCCAGTTTCTTTTCCTCGCACAGAGACCTCATGGAGCCTTATGGAGTGGCTCCCAGTCAGAGCAGAGAAGTTTAGTCTTCCTAACTTCCAGATGGGAAGTTAGACTCTGGGCTGTATTGCAATGACGGTGGGAGATGTAATGTCAGCTGAAGGTAGATTCTCACCTGTGAAGAAGAAACACCCCTTGCAGTTTTCTGTGTGCACCCAGATAAGTACTGCAGCCCTTGGAGCAGAGGGGCAAGTCTGTTTGTAAGGCAGCTGTTGGCTTTTAGCAAGCAGCTGAATTTTTTTTGTGAGCCATGGAAAATTCTGCCACTGCAATTTCGGATGCTGTTCGTTCCTGTTTACAGCAGAACTGGTATAAAGCAGTTAGATGCTGAAATTGTTCTTTGGCAAACTTTTCCTCCAATTAAATAGTAAACAGGCTTAGTAAAACTTGACTGGTTTGTATCGGAGAGGATGATGTAACTGATGGAAATGTCCTGGTCACTAGCTGCAAAAAGGTTGTAATGTATAACCCCAT
Source organism: Aythya marila (assembly GCF_965140915.1). NCBI lineage: Eukaryota > Metazoa > Chordata > Aves > Anseriformes > Anatidae > Aythya > Aythya marila. The sequence continues at coordinate 66,680,259 of NC_139042.1, read as the reverse complement.
CACCCCATTCTTCTTTGCTTTTTCTTCCTCCTTTCACACCAGTCCTACTCTCTTCTGGCTCTGTAGCTAATTTTGAGCCTCGAATTCTACCCTGCTTCTATCCTAGAGTTTTGTGCAAAAAAAAAGCCCTTGTTACTCAGCTATGTTTTGGGTTTTTTTCTTCATCCCCGTGCAGGAATCTCTGGTGTGTTTGTTGTGGGATTATAACCTTTTTCACGTAGAAGCTGGTTTTGTCCTAAGATCCAGACAGCCAAAGAGTTTACCATTTTCAGTTCATGTGGTATTGCCTTGCTTCTCTGTCACTGATTATCAGGAAAACACATTTTTGGGTGGAGTCTGGAGCAAAGCTGTTGTGGGCATAAATACTGGGAGAGATCTCCGTGGTTGCAGCAGTTTCCCTTTCATTGTTACTTTGGCTTGTTCTGTGGGGCCTTCTGTTTGTTGGGGTAAGGTTGTATTGTTGTTTTCTTTTTGCACTTATCTCGCTGGGGAGATAAACTAACCTTTCTCTCTCTGTGGCTAGGTAAGAAGAACAAGTTGCGAGTTTACTATTTGTCCTGGTTAAGAAATAAAATCCTTCACAATGATCCCGAAGTAGAGAAGAAACAGGGTTGGACGACGGTGGGCGACTTGGAAGGCTGTGTGCACTATAAAGTTGGTAAGTGGCAAACGAGGTAATCAAATCGTCAAGATAAAAGCTGGCTGTGAAAGAGAACTGCAGTGCATGCAGCTTGTGGGTTGAAGATTTGTTTTTGTTGCTGGCTGTCTTCCTTATCCCTAAGGACAAACTTTTCTGGTGATGTGTCAGAATAGATGGCAGGTTACTGTGGGTTGAAATGAATCTGGGGGAGGTTTTGCAACGGGATGCTGGGCTGTGAACTGGAGCAAGCACAGATCCCCCATCAGTCTCCTTCCCATGGTGGATGCATCTTCCAGGAGAAGGCTGACATGGACAGTGAGGGCTGGTGATGTTTCTCCACCTTTGTTAGACCCTTGGGGTGACAGGGGGACTCGTGTCAACCAACAGCTGTTCTCTCTGTCATCAGGTTTCCCTCTTATTTTACCATGCTGAAATCAAATTCTGGAACAGGGTGAATAATATCTCCTTTTTCATGTAGATTTTTAAGACTGGAGGGAAGGAAAAAAAAAAATAGAGGAAAAAAAAGAAAAAGAGTGGGAGGAAAAAGCAAGCCCAGCTAGTGCACGAGCTTTGGGGAGGCATCTGGGAACAGAAGCATATGTTTAACTTCCAGATGATTCATTGATTCCCCTTAGCTCATGAACTTTCCTAATGCTGTCTCAGATCCTCTGCAATGCAGTTCTGGGGTTACAGGGATGAAGTGTGTTTTCACTAGGCAGGCACCTTCTGAGCGGCCTTAAGTTGTTTAAAGGGCTTTAGACGTGGAAACTTCCACCAAAACCAACAAAGGCACGTCGTGTTTTTGCCGTATGCAGTGATCCTGCTGCCCTGCAGGTGGGGATATGAACTAAGAGCTCTTTCTGCTGCTTCGGTTTCACGATGAATCTTAATGGACCCTGGATGCTGTGTTTGACTTGGCGTTCTCCTAAGTGCCAGCTCAGTTCCTTTCAAGCTGTGTCGGTCAATGCAGAGCAGCAGCAGTCGGACTGAGCTCGCTCTCCTTCTGTCATACACGTGCTCTTGCAAAAACCTGCTCGCGGGGCGTCATCAATAGCTACCGCAGAAGGGACTGCTGAACCTCGGGCTTGACCCCAAAAACAATTAATAATGTGCTTCTCCGGGATCACACCCCAGGGTGCCAGCAGCGTGATGAAGCGGCCTGTTAACAATACATTAACAGCTACTGAGAGGAGGCTTTCCAGCAGGGAAGTGTGCGAAACAAAGAGCATTCTCTTCCAGATGAAGAGTGATTTGTTGCAGCCTGGCACTGAACTTCCCTCTGAACCAGAAACGTACAGTAGGCTTCTTCAGGTGGTAGGAGGCCTCTTGGACAGCTGTGCCTCAGTTCCCGAGAAGGATGAGCCCTGCGAATAGTCGCGCCTGCAGTCTGGTGGCTGCCACCGAGGCAGCTGGCACTGGCCTCTTCCTTGTCTCTTTGATGCTACAGGGGTCTCAGACGTCAGGCTGAAGTGGTATTTCTGGAGCTTGGTCGCTTCAGGCAACTTCTGGCTCCTCTAAATGATAAATTGCTCTTTTGAAACTTCAGATTTGGGCGAATTCCCAGATAGCACCCAGAGCAAAGAGCGAAGATTATCAAAGGTTCCCTTTCACAGATAAGGTGGTTTTATTCAACACCCCCTTCTTCCCCAAGAAAATATTCCAAGAAGTCTTGCGAGCCAGACAAGACTGAACAAAAGCTCTATTTTTCAGCCGGTACAGCTGTGGAGGTTGAGAGGCTTTTTTTTTGCCTGCTGAAAAAGTGTCAAGTCCTCTAGCACTTACAGCTCAGTATTCTTGCTTTCCTGCAGAGTAAAAGGGAGCAAGTAGCAGCTTTGTCTCCCTACTGCCTACCAACAGAGAACAGCTACAGGCTTGTACAATAGTCAGATACCTAAAAGACGTGAAAATAGTTTTTATTAAAGAAGCGTTGTTCTCACAAGTCTGAGATTTTTTGCTCCTGCCCTTTTTTAAAATCAGTTTTGGTTGGGAGGTAACAACAGCAGAAGGTGGAGGTGCAGGGAATTACTCAGTGTTTTGGAAAATCATCATTCCCCCAAAACTTGAGGTAAAGAGAGAAGAAATCTCTTTAGCTTTCTAGGTGTCACCCAAATAATGCCTTTTTTTCCCCTCTCCTCCAAAAAGAGCGTGAGAAACAGGTTAACAAACCTCAACATTTTGCAAGTCCTCACCATATCTTCCAGCACAAACCCAGATGCCAGCTGGAAATACAGATCCAGCAGCATTACTTGAACACCCATTTCTAGGCTTCACGGGCCCTGTCCTGAAAAAAAGTGATAGTAAACAGAGCCTTTTTCGATGGTTAAATTTGCCAACTGTTTGAGTGTGGGAACAGAGACACATTTGAGAATTTACAGATCAGCTATGTAATGACGCATTATTATTTCTGATAAATTCTCTGATTTTTTTTTTTCACGTCTTTGCACTAGCACTGCTTAGTAGCATTTTGTGGCTGAAAAGCAATGATTGCTGCATTTGTCTCTGCCAAAAAAAAAAAAAAAAAGTTGCTAAATACTGATTAATGTTGCATCTTTTGTGGGCGAATCTGCTTTTGGGCTTATGTTTCTGAAGTGTTCTAGAGAAACTCCTGACTCCTTAACCCCTCTGAAAACTTTTCCATTCTTTAGGCAGAAGGTAAAATGTGTCACCGGAATTGTCATGAAGGTGACTTGAGCTCGTGTGTTTTACTTGAGAATTAGGGTTAAGGTCAGTTAGAGAAAGTTCAGGTGATACAACTTGTTCACTATGTCAGCTACCTGTTTCCTTTAAGCCATCTGCTGAGGAAGAGGTTTTTGGCAGCCACTTAGTGTTTTCCTGGGAAGTTTTTGGTAACAGAGCTTTTTGGCAATAAACAAATTAAAAAAAACAGCCAACAACAAAACAACAGTTGCCTTTTGTTTTTTTGAAATGGACTTATTTCATTACTTCTTAGCTTTTCATTTCAGTTCCTCCTTTCCCCTCCCTTTCTCTGGGGATTTTTTCCCTCGGCTCAAAATACCACTGCCACAGCGCTGGGATTGTGACTGCCAATAAACTCTGCCACAGCCATTGGCTTCTTTTACTGTAATTGCCCCTGACTGAAGACCGATTTCTGGATGAGCAAGCACTGTCTAATGTGGAAAGAAAAGTGTCAATATGTGTGTACTGACTAGGTAGTTGAATGCATGGTGATGGGTTCAGTTACTGACAAGAGCAATGATTTTTGTGGCATAAACGTGTCAAAATTCTCAGCTACATAGAATTAGCAATTCTAAAATGCAGTGTTACTGAAAACCTTGAAAGGTATGTAAGCAGGGAGAAATATTGTCATTTTCTGCTTTCTTAAAGTAACTGCAATGACTTTGGTATGATTACTGAACTGATTTTTGTTTTGTTTGAATTTCAGTAAAATATGAAAGAATCAAATTCTTGGTAATTGCATTGAAGAGTTCTGTGGAAGTCTATGCATGGGCACCAAAGCCATACCACAAATTTATGGCCTTTAAGGTAACAATTTATTTCAGTCACACGTAGGATTTTCACCTACCAAGTTGCAGTTACCCCTTTTACAAAACTGGCCTGACATTTTGTCATGGCTGTGTTACAAGCTTGTTGGTAAATCTGCCATGAACATCATAGTATATTTTTGTTAAAGGGTGTGGGAGGCTGGCTCTGAGAGGCAGTATACCTTTAACTCTTAAGGTGTAACCAAGCATAAATGAATGATCAAAATGACACGATATCCCAATGCTTTGTTTCCTCTCTATAAATAAACCATGAGGCCGAGAGAAGTGCACTGAGTTGAAACTTCTTCATGTGAGCATCATTAGCTGACGCTCAAGATTATTGTATTTCGAATGCTGCAAGAATGAAGTTAGCTGACTCGGAGTAATTACCAGGCTGATTTGCAGACAATCAGTTAATGCCAGTGGTGCAGGTTGAAGCAAACGCTACAGGACTGTCAAATTGCCCTGAACTTTGGGGAAACCAATTCTTACTAGTAAAATGAAGCAGACCAACTAAATCAAACCCCAGGGAAAACAGCATGTAAAAATATGTGGTTGAAATATAACAGGGTGCTAAGTAAATCTCTCCTTGTCTGTGGAAGACGCTAACCCAATTGATCTGGTGAATGGAGGCCAGAGGCACACTGGAGGCATAGACCTATAATATGTGTGTTAAGAGCATATTTTTATAAATACCCTTGTGGTTCTAAGCAGTAAAATAAATCTCACTGATTATTGTCTTACAGTCATTTGGGGAATTGGTACATAAGCCATTGCTGGTGGATCTAACAGTAGAAGAGGGTCAGAGACTAAAAGTGATCTATGGCTCCTGTGCTGGCTTCCATGCTGTTGATGTGGATTCGGGATCAGTCTATGACATTTATCTACCAACACATGTAAGAGCTGTTTCTGGACTGGATTTTTTTCTTTCCTTCTGGTTTCTCCCTCTCTCCCTTTCCTCAGATGACTGTCAGTCCCAGTGGATCACTGGCAGTGGAAAAGCAGATGGAGGGGTCCAAGTGAATGTATCTTAGGGGCTTGTACCTCAATCTCTGTCCTGTCCCTAAGGTCCATATGTCTCCTTGGCTGGGAGCTGCTCACTCAGGTCTGGTGTTGGCCAACAAGGCAATCATAAAATGACTTTGGCCTTACTTCTCTGTTTCTGTAGATCCAGAGCAGTATCCAACCTCATGCAATCATAATTCTCCCGAATACGGATGGAATGGAGCTACTGGTCTGCTATGAGGATGAAGGAGTTTATGTAAACACATATGGAAGGATCACCAAGGACGTGGTTCTGCAGTGGGGAGAGATGCCAACTTCAGTTGGTAAGTGCCCTGAGAGAATCAAATACAATTGTGCCGTAAGGGAGCGTGAACGTGGGCAGAAGGAAAATGCATTGGGTTTGACTTCAGATTCAGAGGCAGCGCTGCTGTAATACTGCTGGAAAACAGCTGCACTAAGTGCAGAGGGGCCATATGGATCTGTTTTGTGTTGAGTTTTTTAGAACAAAATGCAAACAAACTTGTGGAGTGCAGGAATAAAAAACTCATTTAATAAACACCAGGGCCTTTGTAAATTCGCTACAATTTTTTTTTGCTGCACAGCAGCAAATTTATGAAAACCCTTTAGTATAAAGGTATGTAAAGAGGCAGACAGGTAGGATATTATTAAGGGTACTTCTACATTGATAACAGTCTGCATATCTGATGTGATGGGTTTATTTTAATTTACCCGCAGTTTGCTCATCTATCTTAGCATGATACTGTAATCACAGTGCTGATATAGGTGCTCTTGCTATCTGTGCTGCTTTATTGCAGTGATGAGCATAGGACGGGCTGTGATTACACCTTAGTTTTTTGTGCAAACACATTGGGTTTGCTTGTTTGGGAATGGATGCATGTATTAGGAGGTTACTGCTGATAGCTCTTAGAGTAACGTGAACAATAACGGAGGAGGAAATTTAAAGAAGTTTCATGCAGTGCATATTCACTCTGCTGGTGATTAGCTCTTGACTAGATCTGAAAGCAAGCAGATTATATTAAGTGGCAAATCGTAGAGGCTTTGGGAACTGGAGTGCCCGTGAAGTAAATAGCACTGTGGCAGTTGGCATCATCTGAACATCTCATCTGACAATTTTAATAAACTATTTGGCCCACTTAGCACTCGTGACATATGTAAAAGTAAATAAATATCCAATGGTAGGCATGATGGTATAGATGTGCTGTATAGTAGATAATTTGGTTTCATTTAAATGAAAATTAATATATATATATATAAAAACAAAACATAGAGAAGTATTGTGAAATTAAATCTTATAAAAACTTCCTTGCTAAGATCTATTGTTATTCTTTTCATTTTTCCACTAAGTATGCATACAAATCAGAGGCAACAGCTTATTCTTCACTAAGTCCCCATATGTTAGTTTTGGCAGAATCCGTAAGACTATCCATCAAATTGCTTGTTGAATATACCTTTTCATAGTGCTGGTGCCTTTCTCCTTTATTCAATTTTTACTGCTATCAAGAACAGATTTTTTTCCTCATTCTAATACTAATCTGTTTCCCCCAGTGGTACTCTGAGGCAAAATGCTTGATTTTTGCTTTATTTATCCGAACTCCTACAAGTCAGAGAAACAATACCCTAAGACACTGAACTGATGCTGGGGATGTTCCAGACTGGATAGGCTTAGTCTGTTTAAACCTTGGGTTCTGTTTTCTCCTTGTCAACACCTAATTAACCTGTCTCCTTGCCAAACTTGGGAGAAAAAAGCCTGTGTAAAACTCAGTGTTCCTTCCATTTAATTGAAGGTTGGAAAGCTTCCATCGTGTCATAAATGCTCAGGCACGAACTATGGTACTGACATGGAAAGCCCACGTGGAAATAATTTAAATAAAAAAAGGATTTGGGGGCACTGTGAAGATGTTGAAGACCAAAATAGCACTCTGAGTGTGCACACAGGTCATTTCTAAGTACAGTATATAACTGTATTCCTCTGCTTGTTCAGTCCTTCTGTGCTTCCCTCTACCTGTCCTAATGGGCTATGTTGTGTTGTGCTTTCTCCCCACAGCGTATATTCGATCCAATCAGATTATGGGCTGGGGAGAAAAAGCGATCGAAATACGATCAGTGGAAACTGGACACTTGGACGGTGTGTTCATGCACAAAAGGGCACAGAGACTCAAGTTCTTATGTGAACGCAACGACAAGGTATGAGCCACCCCTGGTCCCCGTTTCATGACAAGATGATAAACAGTACAGAGCCGTAATTGCACCGTAAATATCACGGGCGGTGAAGACAAATTGAAGCCTCTGCTGCTCTACCTGTTAAATTTCCCTCTCTCTTTCCTTTGCAGGTCTTCTTTGCCTCCGTGCGGTCAGGTGGAAGCAGTCAAGTCTATTTCATGACCCTTGGCAGGACTTCTCTTCTGAGCTGGTAGAAGCAGTGGGCTGTGGCGAGGGATTGCTGACATCCAGAGTCTGAGATCTTCATAACTCGGAATTATTTTCAACTGGAGTACAGACCTGCACTAATGCAGCAGCACTCTGTGTAAATGTGTGTGCAGGCATCACTGGTGTTAGGTTTCTTTTTGTTTTTCAACTGAGGCTGCAAGGCAGCTGGTGCTGTAAAGATATTGCCATCAGGTGCTACAAAGTCTTTGAGGTTTGGGATCATGCTAGAAAGCTACAGGTCTTTTTTTCCCTTCAGCTCCAGGATTCCTAGGCTTTGAAGGACTCTGTTTGTTAGTGTGGAAACAGAGGGGGGAAAAAAAAAGGAAAAATAAACACAGACTTATCATGAACATGCTGTTGAGTGGACAGGAGGCAGGCAAGAGAAGGTGAGAAGTGGTGTAGAGAGTCAGACTGGCTGAAACAGAGGGCAGATCTAGTCTATCTAGTAATGTTAACAATGTATTTAATTGACATTTCTTTTTTGTAATGTGACAATATGTGGAGAAAGAGGAAGGTGCAGGTTTTAAGAAGTTAATATTTATAAAATGTGAAAGACACAGTGACTAGAATAACTTCTTCTTGGGGACAGGGAGGGTGGGAAGGGGTTGGGGTGGAATTCTTGATTATTTTTTTTTTGTTTCTGCAGTTTTATTTTGGCCTGGCCAATAACTTTTAGTCATTTTCTGTGTACCAGGTATTGCCTGAAACATGTGCAGATGATAAAAAAAAAAAAAAGAAAAAGGAAAAAAAAAAAAAGAAAAAATCAACAACGAAAAATAAAGAAAAAAAAAACATTCATTTTCTATAATGATTCTGTGTTAGGCCAGAACTTGGTTATGTCACAGTATTAGCACTGCCTCAGTTAAAGGTTTAATTTTTGTTTAAACCTAGAAGTGCAACAACAGTTTTACCACAGTCTGCACTCGCAGAACTAAAAAAAAAAAAAAAAAAAGAAAAAAAAAAGAAATAAAATCCAAACTACATATGTTTATTTTTTGTGCCTACCTCATTGTTTTTAATGCATAAAATAAAAGAGGTGGTTTAGTTTATACGTTTTTAGATGCAAACCATTAATGTCTAATTTAATCTTAATACCAAAACTACCAGATCGAAAGGTTTCTGACTGTTATCGTGTAGCAAGTTTCAGCAGGAGGAGAGAGTGGTCCATTGGGGCAATAGTGGTAGCGTTATGGCAGTGAGACACTGATTAATGTAATTTGCTTACTAAATTTGGAAAGCAAGCATTTTTTGGAACCAATTTCATCCTTACTAGAAGTCCGAATTTAGCCTAAAACCGGAGGTTTCACTCTTCTAACACGTGGGCTTAGTAACAGGCAGGTAAAATAACTAGGCTAGTTCTATAAACTGTTAAATGTTGTAGGAAACGTTTTGGGGCGGTGATGTTTTTCTTTTTTAAGAATGCAATGCACTAAAACTCTTTTAAGAATGTAGTTAATACTGCTTATTCATAAAAAACAGCGTATACCTGTGTTTAGATGTAAGATCCCAGCTCTGGCTTTTTTCTTTCTTTTTTTTTTTTTTGTTTTGTTTGTTTTGTTTTTAAGTCAGTTTTATTTTATGAATAAGTTCTGACATTTGTAATAAATGTCTTGAGAGTAATAATTTGTTTAATGGCTACATGTTCATTACTTGAGAAACCTTGAGTGTATAATAATCTGTTGGTGATGTAATAATGCACAGTGTCATGATTCAGCCATCTTTTTGTTTGGTTTTTACTTTTTTTTTTTTTTTAATTATTATTATTATTCTTCCTTCGGTGGGGTACTTTGTTGACAGCTGCCTTAAGCTGTTCATTCAGTGAACAGGCTCTCAGTGTTTCACGGGCTTTGTCTTCTGCTGCGTTTAACTTTCCCTCACGGCGTGACAGGTAGGGCTTTTTAAACACGTCTTCTTCAGTCAGACTCGACCGTTCAAGTGACTGGTCGGTGGCCAGCCGAGAGCACGAGCTGTGCAGAGCTGAGACTCGACCCGACAGACCCTTCTTGTGGGATCCAACCCGACTGCTGTAAACCCTGCAAACCCGAGCAGCGCTTCTGCTGAAGACTCTCCTGTGAACATCACAGACAGTTTTGAGAGTGAGTGGTCAATGCATACCACAAGTGCATGTACACACACACACACAGACACGCTCACACACCCCACACACCAAAAGAATCAAAACTCAAGAAAGCCTTACATTTGCTGGCAGAGGAGGACCTAGAAATATTTTTTTTTAACCGTATGACTTTTGGATAGCGTTGAAGGTGAAGGATGTGTTCTTTTCATGCCTGGCACGCTCAGCCAGAAGAACGATCAACTCTTTTTTTGTACTATAATGAACTAAAGGGGGACTTGGAGAAGCGACGTGGGTGTAATCACACAGCGGCCCCGTAGTGTAGCTTCCCGAAGCTGGTTTGATCAAATGCCAGTCTGCGTGATTTAATTCTTCCAGCGCTATGCGGTCCAAAATCAAGTTAGTCCTTGAAAGCCGATGCTATTCTCCCAGAGGAAGATGCTCCAGTACTGTAGGGATTCCCAGGTCACGGATACGTGCTGTTGAAGTTTGGAGGCTCCTGGGGGGGAAACTCCTTCGGGCTGGCTGCTCGCGCCGCAGCCTTCGCCTCCACAGAAGTGCCAGGACAGCAACATGGCAAGGTAAAAACAGTATTACAAAACCACTACATATACAGACATCGAACTCTTCAAACAGTGCTTTTGTAAGCAAAGAAGAAAAGAAAAAGCTCCTAGATTTAGTTTTAAGCTTTAATACGTAATAATTTTCTGTATCTTTAAGTCAAAGTAACCCTAACTTGTATGACTGCAGTGTTTTTAATTTTTATCTTATGCACATGTTATGTTGGAGAAAATGTTTACAAAAATGGTTTTGTTACACTAATGTGCATCACATATTTATGGTTTATTTGAAAGTGATTTTTGTGGGTTTTTTAGTTTTTCATAGTAGTAGTACACTTTTTGTGATTTATAACCCCAAACTCTGCTGATTATAAAGATGCTAAACAATAATACAAAATGACAAACTGCATTAAAATTACTAATCGTAGAGCTGCAAAGCAGACTGGTGACAAGTAAAACACTCAGCCTTTTTTTTGCAGTGCTATCTAACTTGTCTTCTGTGTATTATGGAAATTACTGTTTTTTCCCCATTTTTCCTTAAATAAAGTCAAATTGACACCTATTGTATGTGGAAAGTATTTTGAGTACCTCCTGGCTGCAGAAGTCAAGCTGCATGATGCCTAGTAGCATGTATCGTAAGAACAAAAGCCTTATTGTCAAATCTCATAATTTTATAGACTTTGACAGTAAACATGGGCTTTTTAGGGCTTTTTTTGTTGTTTTTGTACTCCAAGTCCTGTCTCCTGGTGCAGTTGCTCTTTAGAGAACTACGGTTTTCCTTTAAAAAGGAAAAAGAGAAGATCAGGAAAGTTAGGAAGTGGCCACTGGTTCAGAAGGAAGAAGCTGCCTCGAGGAGAGCCTGGAAGTGTTGTGAGTGTGCCCTCCCACCTCCGTCCAGACCTGATTTTTGGAGCACCCTGAGCTGGATTCTCACATGGTATAAAAGCATGGCTCCGACAAAAATCAAGGCTTTCCAAGTCCTAGGCCATGAGCACTGAGCAGGTTTGATACAACGCCGCTGTTTGCACTGGCGGGGTTCTCCTCGGCTCTTGCACGTGTGTTCCCACCATGGGCTGTGCCTGTTTTCTTCAGTGGAGATAAGCAGTAGACGTTTCCTTCCGAACGGGCTGGTCTCTGCAGGAGGAGGAGGAAGCATGTGTTCCCGGCCTCCTGCCTTTCTTCTCACTTTCATCTTCAGAAGGCAAGGGCTGAAACATGTCGGGGTTTTGCGTGCTTCCTACAGACAAAGGTATCTGAAATCCTTGAGCCCCGCAGTTTTCTGCCCCTGCAAGTACCAGGTACCGAGGGTGTCTGAACTTGGAAAGCTAACGGGGCCAGCAAAATGCTTGTCCAGCTGCTGCTGCAGGCAGTAGTAGTGAGGAGGCCCTCAGTGAGCTCCTTGTGAGGGCAGGAGGGAGGAACACAGGGCAGAAAAGAATAGCAGGCAAAAAAAATGTGCATATTTAAAACTGACAAATGCAACAGTAATTAACAACTGCAGTTGTCAGACCAGAGAAAGAAGTAATCGGACATCAAAAGGAGCCCTTTTATTTATTTATTTATTTATTTTTATTTTACAAAGCTTTTAAACATACAACATACAAGTGGAAATATGAGTAATGAAAAGTAAAGAACACTTAAACATGAGATTAAAGTTTTAAACGCTGCAAATTAGAAGAGAGAGGAGAAGCAGCCTCCTTTTGGTTGCTTTGCTGAAAGACGTGATAGAGAATTAGGACTGTGTGGGACCGTAATGAATGGGGAAAGCTGAGTGTTGTGGGCTGCCTATTGTGCAGAGAGCTTGTTCGTCAGCTTGTGTCTGTGCCATTGTCTGGGAGTACTGTAAAATTAAAAAAATAATGTAAAGTGGATGTTGGAGGAGAAACAACTGCAAATGGAAGAGGAGAGCCTGTGGGAGAGCACACTGCATTCAACGCGGGACTGTGCCGCATGAAAATGGTCAAAGGCAACAAATTTGCTAGTAGCAGGGCGAATACATTTCCACTGTAGTCCAGTTCCCTGTTACCCATCTGTCTGTAGCAGCTCAGCCCAGAGCTGTTTGTGCCCCCCAGGCACCTCCCCGCATCGCTGGAGAAGTACCGGCACTGCCCCGTGGTGCTGTGCAGCACGGCTTTCCCTCTCCCCTAAACCACACGCAGCCCAGCAGGGAAGCGATGCTGGAAACTGAACCGTGAGAAGGGCATGTGAGAAATATGCCTGGTAGCCAGGATCTCAGCTGCACGTGGTGGGCATCCCTGGCCTGCTGGGATGCCGTGGGGCATCGAGGGATGGAAGCTCAAAGAGCCGCGGGTGTGTGCGGAGTGGCTGTGCAAATTGCAGCTCTGCTCCAAGGGGGGCAAATTCGCTGCTGACTGCCAGCACCCAGATGTTGGCCTGTTTCTAACCCGTTAAAGCAGGAAAGGCTGGAAAAAAAAATGTCATATTGAGATTTTTCTCCTTTTAAAAAAAAATAAAAAATCAGTGTGGTATTGTGCTGCTCAGACAGGTACGGCGAGGCAGGTTCGTGTCAGTGTGAACTGCCATGGAAATTACAGGATGGGGGAAGCAGAGACCATCAGGCACCTGCAGTCACTTCATTTGCACTTCGTGATCGTCTGGCTCCATGCAGCGTCTGCTCCCATAAAGGGTAAAAACTGCTCTAGAAATACCGAAATACTGACAGCCTCCCTCCTCCTTTCTTATCTCTCTGGTTTATCCCGCTCTTGTTCTAGGCAATACTAAACTAGGGAGAGAAGGAGAGAGGAGGGTGTTTTGTTGTCTAAGAAAATACATCCCTGACTCAATAAAAACGTGCTCAGTCCAGTTGAGGAAGTTACACTTTTTTTTTTTTTTTTTTTTTTTTCCCCCCAGTTGTTAAATTATAACAGGAAATTGAGTTTAACATTTTATTCTCAGGCTCTGCTGGTTCTGTGGGGCAAACCCACAGCATGGGAAAGTGAGATTACTGTGTACCGACTGCTGTACACAGCTCAAATGCTACTTGCCCTCCGTGTGAAGTTTTTATTGCACAACCCCGTGTTTGTCATTCGACGCAATTTGTCCATTAAAAGGCAGTGTCACACCCCGATTTTATTTTAATATTTGCATTTCCGAAGTAATTGTGTCCATACCGTGTTAGCCATGGGAAAAAAAAAAAAAAAAAAGGAAAAAAAAAAAGTGCTTTTTTTGGCTGTGAAACAGCCATTGGAGTGAGGGGATTATAAAATACTGTTTGCCTAGGCTTTTATCACAGAGAGGTTTCAGGCAATTTTCAGCAGAGCCCCGTCGGTACAGTTAGCAAGAGTCTGGTTTTATGAACAGGTGAAGTTGAAAGAGAGACGAGAGCAAATTTCATGCTTGGGATCTTTTAGTGAGCTGGGGATAGAGGAAGAAAACGGAGGTTTTGGTATGAAATCTTTCACCTCAGCCATTGAACCCACTTAGCCCCTTTGGATGGTGCAATGGCAGGTTGCAGGGAAGGTGCATCTTCAGCCCTTCTGGAGCTCCTGGTCCAGAAAGGACCATCAGGTTCCTCTGCTGAAGGTCCCCCTTGAATTCTGCATTAACTCATGTTTCTTTAACTGTAGCTTGTAAAAGGCCTTCTGTGATTTTATTTTATTTTATTTTATTTTATTTTATTTTATTTTATTTTATTTTATTTTATTTTATTTGATTTATTTGATTTGATTTGATTTTTTAAAGGTCAAATCTCATACAGTTCCTCTATTTTAATGCTTAAAATGCAGACTCCACAGAGTGAGTAGCTGGTGGAGCTGGGGCAGTGTGAGCCCAGAAGCTCTGACCTACAAGCTGGCTCCCTGGACTTCATTAAGACCCAAACCTACCTAAATCAAACCACAAGAACTTCTGGAAAATCCACATGGAAATTTTCTCAATGCTTCAGTAATAAAATTAACTGAAAGATAAGAGGAGAGCACAAACCGGCACAGAACATTAAAATGCAAAGTATGTAATTACAGACTCACAGTTGTAATGATTCTAATGGATATCAGAGACGAGTATAAAAGGAGAATAAATTATTTCAGGCCATAAAGAATCAGTTATGGGTAATTAAGCTGCAATTATCATTACTGTGCTGCTATGATAGTTTTTTTTTTTTTTTTAAACTAATTTTTCTAAAATGGAATAATGCAAGTTAAGCATGAATTCATCTATTGTCTGCCGTTCAAATAAAAACATATTTTTCCAGTGTTTTTCAAAATGTGCCAGTGGAAAGAATCTCAGTTTTCCACTAGCAAAACCACAATTATTATTACTATATATATTTTTTTCAAATGAAACGATGTATTTCACATCACACAGCTGTTCAATATATGAAGTGTATAAAGCCATGCCTGCCATCAACCACATCGACCAGCAATGAGCTCCAATGGAGCTCTTCACATGCTTAAGATTAAGTGATTTGGTAAACTGGTAATTCAGGCCTTTAATCCTGAGCAAGGACAACACAGTTTAGAGAGGCAAACAGCATCCTTGGTTCAATCTATGGTGCTCAGATGGGTAAGCCTGGAAATCAGCTGCTGAAGAGTTCCGGTTTGCAGTATTGAGATGAGAAGTCCTTGGTGGCAATCAGCCTTAAAAGCCCCTTTGTAAAGCATGGTAGGTGACCAGCAGGCTCGTGAGCATCTCCCCAGGAGCCAAGCATGGTGTGCAAAGGGGCAGTGGTTCTGCTGGTGGACTCGGAGACCTGGGATGGCCGTGTCCTGCAAAGGATGAGCCGGTGAGGCAGTGGGACATCTCTTCTTCTTGAGGCACTGAAGGCTTCGCAGCTGGTGAGTAAGTCCCTACTGGTACCAAATTACAAACCCAGAAGTTACACAAAATCCAGTAGAAGCTAACTTTCCCTATATTGCACCACAACCAGAGCAAAAGGGGGTGAATTCTAGGTTTGCTCTTAGCACTCTCTCTATGGATGCCCCAGAGTAGTTAGTGCTACTTGCAGAGGGATTCCTCTGGATGCCTAAAACCTGGATGCCCTTTAACATCCTAGCTGACTTTCTGCTGCTGCAGAGCGTTGGGATTCTCAGGACAATGAGGTGTCCCAGGTGCCATGGCCATCGGGAAGGGAACTGGAAGCTGGTGTTAGGTACCTAAATCCTGTCAGACGTTTTAACACGTTTGTTGTGACGTCGGAGTCTTCAGTGTAGGGCTTGCCTGTTGCGTGTTTTTGAGTGCTGCCTTGCGTAACACAGCCAGTTGATGCTGTAACACAACTCTTTAGAAAAAAAAAAAAAAAAAAAAAAAAAGAGTATTTTAACAGTGCTAAAAAAAGAACAGGCTTTAATGTACCAAACTTAAACTTAACCCAGACACCTTTTACTACTGTTGAGCATTTAATTACACTTATAGACTTTTCTTGAAGTGCCATGCTCACTCTACAACAGATGGTCCTCATGGGAGGGAGAAGTGCTCAAAAGCTCTTCATCCTCGTTAATTAGTTCTGGAGCCTTATGTATATCGTACTTGGTGTTATCCAAAGTGCTCCTTTTCTCATACATTGTATCGACTTGATATGGTTCCCAAATCCTAATGAGCCTCTCTACATTTTGTTGTTGTGTTATGGTTCTGATATAAGAACTGCAGCAATGTTTTGTCTGGCTGGCCAGACTTTCCACTCATGAGGTGCTCCTTGCCTCGCTGCCTGCCCCAGGTGAGCAGCTTCTGGTTACCTCCAGGCCACAGCACCCACAGGGTTCAGCTGCAGACTTCCAGACACACATGTTTTGGGTAGATGTTCACTAGAATCATATTCACTAGAAGTGATGTTTTTTGTCACAACTGAGATTTGGGCCTCTTCAGGTGCACTATGCACAAGGGGAGAACAAGTCCTTTGAGTTTAGCCAGCCACATCTCCAACTGGCTGAGGGAAAAAGAGAGCTTGCAGTAGATGGCTGTTAATTAAAGAGGAGATAAGCTGGGTATTTCCTAAGCAAAAACAAGTTCCCAGTCAAACAAAGAGATATTCAGCCTGAAAAGGAGGAAAAACACTGGTTGTGCTGTGCTATAAACCCTGTGTCTTCAGTGGGTGCCTGATTTCTGGAGTCTGTTTCTCAAGCTTGTCTTTGGAAGATGATTTATTGTTGTGCCTTTAACAATGTGTCTTCTGCCTAAAAGTGCATACAGTGATCTTGTTTTTGTGAAGACAGCATGAAATCAATTTTTCCACGCATTCCCCTTGGCAGGAAACTTTTCCCCTTGCAGTATGGGGTCTTTTAAAGAGAGATTCATTGCACCACTTCACTGGGAGGTGGGCACCAGCCCCAGGCTGCAGCATATGGGGAAAAGGAATAGATTCCCTGTGCTCCTTGTTGCACATGTGCATGTGGCTGTAAATCACATGGGGCGTTATTCAGCACAGTTGTTCACGCATTCACAGAGACTGCCTCACAATTGTGTTTCCTAACTGAGACCAATCCAAGATATTGCTCCCCTGGGATCTGTTTGCAGCTCGGATTCATTGCAGCAGAACATTTATTCCTAAAAGACCAGTCAGAGTAGATGGTCTAGAGCATGACTAGCAGTTCAAACTTTCCCTCGTGTTTTCCAGTCAGAAGCATTGCCTGGAAGTGAAATCCGTCAATCTGGAATCTGCAGAAACATATGGATGTAGCGTTAACTGGAACAAATCTGGAAATTTCTGCTCCTCTCTAGAGTCAGTCACATTCCAGGTACCTCAGGACAATGAAAGTTAATTCAGATAAATTGTGAGGAAGTAGGCAATGAAGAGCTGGTACCCTTCTACTGGTAGAGGTAGGCGATGAGCCCATCCCCTGCTCTGATTTTTGTGCCTCCCTCCAAGCCCACGATGCAGCAAGGGATCACACTGCAATTACTTCTAAATCAACCTGCGAGCTCCTGTTGGCACCAAGACAAATGAGCAGACAGCCCCACAACCATCTCCGTGCCCGGGATCCACTGACTTCTGCTCCCACAGGACGGACAAACCTTCACCAGGCCCTGCAGATGGGGATGCCCAACCACCAGCAAGCACACCTGTGTTTTGGTTGCCTCCTTACGTGGCACTGCCACCATGGGTGCCCTCAATGCCCTGAGGCCCCTGTTCCCCCTTGGAGTTCAGCCACAGAGAATCGGAAGAGGAGAGTGTGGTCATGAAAACAGCCGAAGTGCAGTTGTTGATCCCTTATTTCTATAAATAGGCTACCCTTTTGGTTTCGGTTTTATTTCTAGTTGTGGGGAAAGGACCACATTCTCATCTCCATTACCAAAATGGCTAGCTTCAAGGTCTCCTTCCCCTTCCTTTGTGATAACAGCACTGCATGGAGGAAGACATGATTTCCTGGTGGCTGGGAGATGTTTGCATGGTGAGACCAAAGAAATGAAAGCTTAAGTTCTTCTCCTGACATTTGGAGGGAAAGGAATAGAGACTCTGGGGACTGCAGGCTGGCTGAGCTGGGTCTGGATGCTGCCCATGGCTGTGCCCCTCAGCCTGAGGGTTCTGATGAAGCTGGTGAGGCTGCCCAAAGCCCCATCCAACCTGGTCCTGAACATCTCCAGGGATGGGGCATCCACGGCTTCTCTGGGCAGCCTGTGCCAGGGCCTCACCAACTTCTGTCCTTCCTTTATTTGTCTCCAGAGTTCTTGTGACATTCAAGCATGAGAGTGTCTGAAAGAGCAGCTATCTGACTTCTGTTTCTGTCCAAAGCAGTGTTTGTTTTGCAATGCAATGGGCTGAAGCAATACTCTGGAGGTTTTTCAGTGAATGCAGCTTTCTCTCCTTCTAGCAAAAGTGCAGCTGTGTGGTAGTGGGATTGCATTTCTGCACTACAGTGTGTAATTGGGCTTATTCCAGTGACAACTGTCCTGAGATAAGATGACACTCCATCTTTTAATGAAGCAGCTTTGGGCTAATATGGAAATTTGTACAAATAACAGGATTTGCACGAAGGGATGAGGCTACAAAAGAGGTTTTGAACAGGCCAAATCCAATTCTGGCTTCTAAATTGGCCATCTGTTTGCAAAATATATAACAGCAAATGCTATAATTTCACGTACGTGACTTGGTTTCAAGTTGACTGTGGTAACTCCGAGGCTTGACTAATAGTTTTGTAATAGTCTTCTTCACTACTTACCCTGGAAAGCGTTTTCTGTGCTGACATTTCTCAGACACTGAATGAAAAGGAGTTCCTTTCGGACTTGAAATAGGGCGCTATTAAGCAAGCCCATTTTGCAAGCTCTAATCTCACTCCAGCAAACACTATTCTCATACAGATGTGACCATCAGAGAAGTACATCCAGTTTCCTTCCAGTAAGATGTGTGCTGAGCTGGTACCTCTCAGCAAGGATGTCGAGTGCCCGCTGGCACGCAGGGTGGGCTCTTGTGGGAGCTTTGTGCAATGACAGTAGGTTGGGAGATGCTCCAAAATCTGAAGTGCACAGAGGCACATACTTTTTGAAGGTCACGACGTGTCAAAGATAAAATATAAAGCATTTCTTTTTCCAGGTGAATAGCAGTGATGCTGTGCACGCAAATACTTCTAACCACAGAAGGGCAAATTCTGCCTCTTTCAACATCTTGCCTGCTCTGCGTGTTGCCAATATTTCACATTTTTGTCACTTTTTTTTTTTTTAATAACTACATTAAGATAGTCAAGCCACAATATAAAGAGGTTCACATCTCAGACAAAGAATGTTTTGCTGCTGTTTCACAGTGAGAATTTTCACACCAGCTGTGGAGACTTGAGAGTTGTGTGGGACTGGTGGTTTTGTTATCAAGATGTATGGCATCTGTAGCTCACAGGTAGGAAGAGGCTGCAAATCTCATCTTGGAAAGCTTTAATGATGGCAGTACTTATTATTGGATTCATAAGGTTTTTAACTTTTAAACCTACTTTAAAGAGGCCTCCAAGAAAAACAAAACTTCGTTTGCCCATGGTTAGAAAGCAGTTCCAGGAATTCTGTCACTTGGGATTTCTGTTGTGGTTTTCCTGGGGTAGAGGCTTGTCCTGGAAGGACCATTGAGGTTGCTGCTGTACTGAGACTTTGACAATTAACTCAGGTAAACTCCTAATAAATGAAATGTAGTGATCACCTTACTATATGTTTTTAAGACATATCGTGTCAGAAAATCTCAGGAGAGAACTGTTAGCCATGCAAACACACCTGTGGCTCCCTGGTAAATCTCACATTTACCCCATCTTGTCTTTAAAGCACAGGTGTAACCAGGTAAGGGATTGGAGGGCCATCAAAACCTGCAGAAGCTGGCAGGGAACAGCCTCTAAAGGAGATGCTGGGTAAGACTGTAGATGTACTTTTAATTTCTCCTTTATATTCTTATTTTTGTCCTCTCAGTTTTTTAAGAATTATAATTATTCTTTTTAAATCAAAGGTTTTGTCTCAGTGCTATCATATAAATGTGTTATGAACCCATTTTGGTAGCCTTGTTAAGAGGTTAAAATTCTCACTTCACTACATTTGAAAGACTCAGACTACTTCAGCTGAGCATGATTTAAGCGTCAGGTCAACCCATTTTGGAATAGCATGATGTCTAATTCTGTTGAGGAGAGCAGGCAGGCTCTTGATGCACTGACTGGGTATGTTGTTGACAGAATAATATGGTACCCAATCACTTGCTTTGGCTGAATGCTTGGTAATTGTGTTTCTTCCTGATGTAAAACAGAGGGTTTGTAATCCATTTTGCTATCACTTACCAGAGGAGGTCTCCCTGAGCTACAATGATTTTGTATTGTGTTCTCTGCTAAGTCCCTATCTCCAGGCATAGTAACTAGCATGCCTATCATTTCTCAAGTACTGTAAAAATACAAGCATATGATTTCAAAAGTTAACTTTAAAATAGCCCAAGTGTAAATGTCACTTTTTTTTCCCCACATAGATATGCTGCACTTTTAGAATTGCTTTTATTTTTATAGTTATTTTTATAGTTTTTTATTTTATTGCTTTAAAATTATTGCTAACCTTTATTATTACATTTAAAAAACACTTTAGATGTTGCTGAAAAATGAAAATGCTGCCTTAAATGAACCTTGTCTTAGAAATCTAGGCTCTTCCTCATTGTAATAATAGGTCTGAACTGCCTAAGCCACACAAAAAGAACTGGACTTGAGGAGCAAAACTGCTTGGTCTTGGTTGTCCAAGGATTCCTCCACTGGCTGGGATACATCTTTCTGAGGCAGATTCAGATGTTTTCATTCCCCAGTTTTGAGGTTGTTTGTGCCAA
Organism: Aythya marila; assembly: GCF_965140915.1. NCBI lineage: Eukaryota > Metazoa > Chordata > Aves > Anseriformes > Anatidae > Aythya > Aythya marila. Next base: position 66,659,813 of record NC_139042.1, on the reverse strand, counting down.
GTGTGTCAGTTTGGGTGATCCCTGTTTAACCTTTTCTCACAAAGGTGGGTGGGTATGTGGTACACAAATGGACTTTTTTCCCCTTCAGTCTGTGCTCATGGGTTGTGACTCAATGAAATCGATGGCCTGAATCTTATCTGTTTGATCACTGTTGGGAATTATTTTTTTAAAAAAGTGATGCTTTTGAGAGATATTTAAAGAAAGCATGGCATCCTTGAAGTGAACAGTGCGTGATATGAGAAAGGAGAGAAGGGAACAAGCATCTAAAAACAGAGCTTGTTAAGTTAGCTGTGTAAGTGGCATTATGCACAAACAGATGGGAGCCAGCTGTCTTTCTGGTAGAAACTGAGACATACTGTATGAACTGGGGAATGAAAATGTACATTAACTGAGCACTGCTAACCTGCAGAATGAAAAAGATCTGTAAAAACCTTCATGAAACCTAGATGATTTTTTTTTTCTGAAATAATTATGGCCATATTTGATGTAAGGTGTATGTTTTTTTTTTTTTCTAATTAAGAAAAATATTCTTGCTTGAATAATAATTCAAATAGAAAAATATTTCACCTTGTCAGCTGTCAGTCTCTAGAGCTGCTGAAAAACCTCTAGATACATGATAAAATGAATATTTATTGTGTATCACAGATGGAGAAAGGAATTGTTATTTCTGGAGCCAGGATAAAGGATACATGGCTTCTTTTTGTTGAAATGTTGATTAAATCTTTCACGAAAAGACAACTGGCAGTGGATCAAAAAGTTCAATGCTGGCCATTAGAATGTCTTTGTTTTGTATCACAAACACAAACCTGATGAAGTGGAGAGAAGGGTAGATGTTAAAAAAAAAAAAAAAAAAAAAAGTGAAGAGCCAGGGCTGAAAGGAGAAGTAGGTTAAATACTGAAATGACCAATTGCTCCATGTGAGTGCTTTTCCAGCTTCTTTTTCTTCTGTGCTGGAGTTCATAATAGAGTTAGATTTGTTCTGGTAGGATGCACAAGGTCATTGATTCAATATCCATAACTTTAGCAGCAGGAGTCATTAGAGAGCAGGATGTTCTTTCAACTCCAGCTGCTGGAAGGAAATATTATATAGGAAACTTGGTGTATAATTTTATCAATAATAATAAATAACTGAAGGTATCAATGTTATCTTTTTATTTATGTTGAAATGATCCTGCTGTCATCTATCTTGGCTGACAAGAGTTCTGGGTCATATTTAGGGTAATGGTAGGGTCCCTGCAATCCACATTAAATCTCATGGCTCTCAGTACTTCTGTGCAGATGCAGTAATGACTGAGGTCATAAAAAGGAAACACTTCCAAAATCCACCATGTTTGGAGAAATGTGGCTTGGAAGCATCCCACAGTGTGGAACGAGTTCCCTGCTCTTGGCTTGGACTGGCGCACACTTCGTTGGGTTAGAAACTGGCTGGGTAGCCGGGCCCAAAGAGTCGTGGTGAATGGAGTCAAGTCCAGTTGGAGGCCAGTCACTAGTGGCGTCCCCCAGGGCTCGGTGCTGGGGCCGGTCCTCTTTAATATCTTCATCAATGATATGGATGAGGGCATTGAGTGCACCCTCAGTAAGTTTGCAGATGACACCAAGCTATGCACGTATGTCGATCTGCTTGAGGGTAGGAAGGCTCTGCAGGAGGATCTGGATAGGCTGCACCGATGGGCTGAGGTCAACTGCATGAAGTTCAACAAGGCCAAGTGCCGGGTCCTCCACCTGGGGCGCAATAACCCCAAGCAGAGCTACAGGCTGGGAAATGAGTGGTTGGACAGCTGCCAGGCAGAGAAGGACCTGGGAGTGATGGTGGATAGTCGGCTGAATATGAGCCAGCAGTGTGCTCAGGTGGCCAAGAAGGCCAACGGCATCCTGGCTTGTATCAGGAACAGTGTGGCCAGCAGGGCTAGGGAGGTGATCGTCCCCCTGTACTCAGCTCTGGTGAGGCCGCACCTCGAGTACTGTGTTCAGTTTTGGGCCCCTCGCTACAAGAAGGACATCGAGGTACTTGAGCACGTGCAGAGAAGGGCGACGAAGCTGGTGAGGGGCCTGGAGAACAAGTCCTACGAGGAGCGGCTGAGGGAGCTGGGCTTGTTCAGCCTGGAGAAGAGGAGGCTCAGGGGCGACCTTATCGCTCTCTATAGGTACCTCAAGGGAGGCTGTAGCGAGGTGGGGGTTGGCCTGTTCTCCCACGTGCCTGGTGACGGGACGAGGGGGAATGGGTTTAAGTTGCGCCAGGGGAGTTTTAGGTTAGATGTTAGGAAGAACTTCTTTACTGAAAGTGTTGTTAGGCATTGGAACAGGCTGCCCAGGGAAGTGGTGGAGTCACCATCTCTGGAAGTCTTTAAAAGACGTTTAGACGTAGAGCTTAGGGATATGGTTTAGTGGGGACTGTTAGTGTTAGGTCAGAGGTTGGACTTGATGATCTTGGAGGTCTCTTCCAACCTAGAAATTCTGTGATTTGTTAGGGGGGAAAACATGCAGGTGATGCTAGTCATAATAGAAGTCCTACAGAATGTAATATTTATTAAAAAAAAAAAAGAACGTATACATCAACAGCCAACATTAAACTTTAAGACATGAGTTGTTGTAACAGCTATTTGGCCTGATATCTTCCAGGATATATTTCAAGAGGTAAATCCGCATTGTCCTCAGGTGCTTTCCTGTCACCTTGTTCTTCAGCTCTGCTGATTTGCCTTGGTAGAAAATTGGATCATGTCAACAGGGTAAGCTTTTCATTGCCAAGTGAGCAGCAAACTTGTCAGAGTTGGGTTTGTAAAGAGGAAGCGAGTTCGAGCCTCTTGGTGTGTGGCAATTCTTCCGGAACAAGGCAGGTTACACGCAATCTGGGATGGTCCCGTGGAAAGCAAATCAATGAATACTTGCACGGAGACGTTGCCTAAGTAAACACAGTCACAGGATCTTATTTCACAAGAATTTCTTCCTATTACTTGAGTAGTAATAGGATGCTTTTTGTAAAATGAACCCTGGGCACCTTACCTCTACCTTGTTCACCTAGAAAACCTACAACTTTATGACCCAGAGTGCAAAGCATCAGGTTTTGCTCAAAGTGGATGCAGGGATTGAATTGTTTTCAACCGTGAGGTTGCCCTTGGGTGCACTTTTACATATTCAGCTGCGTATTTGTGCTGGAGCTCCCTACGGTTGCGTGAGCAGTGCACGTACAGTACGTGCTGTTCTGCAATCGGTGTCCATAGGCTTTGTTTCACCCTGTACGTCCCACATGAATTCCGATTGCCTGTAAGTGCCACGAGTTCTGGTCAGCCAACTTGTCATGTATTTCTTCAGAGCTGTCCTGAATGTTTTCAGTAAACACGCACATATTTTGTACAGTGCCGTAGGATGTCTTGGACCCATCACTGTCTTTCCTGCACTCCACTGCTACTGCAAATGGGTGCCTTTTTAAAATGCTGCCTCAATGCATGGAAAAAACCTTGATGTACTTTGTAGTCATTGCAGTCAGGCAAATAAATGGGGTGAGAAGCTGAATCTGAGGGTAATGAGAAAGATGTAAGCAATCAATCAGAGCTAATCCTACCTCTAGAGAAGGGTCAACCAGCAGTGCCCAGCTAGCGGTCAGGGGGGACAGTGTCAGAAGGATGGGGTGGCAGGGAAAGACCTTCATTACATCAAACCCCACTTGCCTCAGGTTGTGGGAAGCCCTTGTTGCAATGGCCTGACAATATGAGAACCCCTGGATGTAGATGTTGCTCTCTGCAACCTTGCTGTCTGTTGTTTGTTAACCCACTTGGTGAATGATGATGATGATACATGATGGCTAATGTGCAATGCCACCATAAAGTGCCTTTGCCCAGTAGTAAGACTAAGAGGCAAACGGGAAGTTGTTAGTGACTAGGCATGGCTGGACTGCTGGTGCTGGGTTCAACAAGTGCTGGGTTCAACAAGTAGGAAGGGAACAGAGGGCATGAGAAAATATTGTTACAGTCCTTTTTAAGTTCATATTATGCATGCAAAAACTCTGGTGATCCTACATCAAGAGGGGTATAAAATTATAAAATGTATGCAAATGGGCAGCAGAAGTGACAGAGGACTAGGAGCTGCATCCCTCTATGGCAAGGTTACATACTTTATAGCACAGCAAAGAACTGGCAGCTGGAGGGTATGGTTGTGGCCAAAAGTCTGGGGTAGTATGGAAAAGGCAGATAGGGAATGGGTGATTGCTGATCCTCACACTCCCAGCTCTAGAAGACATCCCCTGAAATTATCAAAGAGTAGGTTGAAAATGCACAAGAAGTAGTATTATTATTCTGTCAAGAATATATTTAAACCACAGAACCCATTGCCATAGGGTGTGGTAGGGACTGAATGTATTCATGGATTCAAGAAATTCCTGGAAACCAGCTGGCTTTGGGAACAGCCCTTTCTGGAAGCCCGGAAAGCCCTTAATTGCTGGTTGCCAGCAAATACAAGGGTGAAAGTCATGCTAGACCTGCTGTGTTCTTACATCTCCTTAAACATCTGCAGCAAGTTACTATGAAGATCAGACAGTGTGCTACACAGACTTTCAGCATGACCAATGACTGCTGTGATATTCCTATGGTTTTAGACTCCCCAGATGGCACGAATATTTCTCTGTGATGCTGTAAGCCCTGAGCTGTGGCTGTTGGATGGCCTGTGAAGGGTCATAACCATCTTTAGTGGTATAGGATAATTAAATCCAGCATCTCAATGTACGATCTGGTTATAGCAGCCTGGGCATGACTGATGGGGCACTGGGAGGAGGATGGAGGTCTGCAGAGGACAGAGGGGTGTTGAAGAGAGCAGGCTGAGACATGGAGAAAAACACCTGTCAGAGGCCACAGGGACACTTGTGTCCTGTCTAGGAAAACCTGTTTTTGAAATGGGCGTGATAATATGAATAAAATACTACAGGATTTGCAGATGCTGCATTTTGTTTGTTGACTATGGAGCAGCTGAACTCAAAACAACTCAAGGTTACCCACCACAGATCCTGAGTCAGGCTTAAGGCTTGCTGAAAGCACAGTCTCCTTAGTTCATTATTTCTCTTCTGCCTGAACATCTGATGAAAACCCCTCTTACAAAAACATCCAGGCTGACACATTAGAAGAATCCTTTCTTCAAGGTGCTGTTTCTTCATCTTCTCAGAAAGCTCAGCCTCAAGGGACAGTTCTGCCAGGCACTTTTCTTTATTACTTTACAGGGTTTTGAAATGTTCATTGAAGTGAGCTGTTAAAACTGGTGGCTGCTTGTATTGTTAAGAAAACATTGCACATCTCCCTTTGGCAGACTGCAGTGCCAGAAAATTTCATACCTCTCTGCTGTTTCACCAAGATTTCATAAATAAATTTTGATTTGAGGATATACTAGAAAATTACTGTCTTCTGCTATAGTAGCGATGCTAGGAAGAAGAAAATTAGCCCTAAGAGACAAATGATTTGAGCAAGCTCTTGAGAGTGGCATCTTGGATCTGATGGCTCCATGAGAGCCCAGTTAGAGGGGCCTGGCTACTTCTAGCTAGCAGGTTGAGGGAGGTGATTTTCCCTCTCTACTCTGCTCTTGTGAGGCACCACATGGAGTGCTGCATTCAGCTCTGGAGAGCCCAGCACAAGAAGGACATGGAAGTATTAGATCGAGACCAGAGAAGGGCCACGAGGATAATCGGGTGGCTGGAGCAGCTCTCCTATGAAAAGAGGCTGATCTTTGTGGCTGTTCAGTCAGGAGAAGAGAAGGCTCTGGGGAGACCTCACTGCAGCCTTCCAGTACCTAAAGAGGGCCTACAGGAAAGCTGGGGAGGGACTCTTTGTCAGGGGATGTAGTGATAGGACAAGGGGTAATGGTTTTAATCTAAAAGAGGTTAGATTTAGATTAGGTATTAGGAAGAAATTCTTCCCTATGAGGGTGGTGAGGCCCTGGCACAGGCTGCCCAGAGAAGCTGTGGATGCCCCATCCCTGGAGGTGCTCAAGGCCAGGCTGGATGGGGCTGTGGGCAACCTGGTCTGGTAGGAGGTGTCCCTGCCCATGGCAGGGGGTTGGAACTGGATCAACTTTAAGGTCCTTTCCAATCCCAAATGTTCCGTGATTCTGTGTTTTTACTGAAATTTTAATGTAGAATTATGTAAAGAAAATATGTTTTAACGTAGTCTTCAGGCTTTCACTATGCATTTAAACATCAACAAAACACTGTTAATTGTGTTATAATAACAACCTTTTTTTTTCTTTTTCTTTTTTTTTTTTTTTTTCTGGCTGGTGTTTTGCTGTAAAATAGTTTTAAGTTTCTCCAAACACTTGCCAGTTTGCCTCAAACAGTCAGATTAGTTGGGAGTTCCTGGGAAAGCACAGCCAGCATCCTGTGGCGGGTTCACCTTGCATGGCACTGTGACAAGCAGAGACAGAAATCCTGTGGGGCTTTCACTTCCACCCTTCTTTTGGGGATCTTTGCATGTGGAATGCAACCCTTCCCTCTCAGCAGGTGGCAGCCTCTGTATTTCTCCATGCATGGGTATGTATATTTCCCTAAATATATATATATTTATCTTTCTCTTGATCTTTGTATGGAGGGAAAGAGATCTTCTGAGTCTAAAAATTACCATTGGAGTGCCAAGGAGTATGTGCTTTTTTACCAAGACTCTTTCAGGATTTCTTCTGGATCTTTTAACATCCATCAAGAGCCTGTGGCTGAGAGCTGTGTCCTTGCCATGCAGAGCTGGCCAGTTGCAACTTTAGGGGAGCCCACAATGGTTAAAGTTTCCAAACAGCACTGTCATATATAATGGCATTACATGGTTAAATTCAGTTCCCCATTTTTGTTTTGTTCCCGTAACTATGTTATCAAGCCAAGATCTGTATCAATTATTCATACACTCTGCCGGAAGCCACTCTCCCTGGCAAGACTATTCACGAGAACTTGTACTTTAATCAAAACAGTGATCTGTAAAGGTCCTGACATTTTTGAGCTTTCCATGAAGACATAAGGAATGGCTCAACACTTCTGAGAAGGTCAGGTTAGATGACTTGTCCTTAAAGAAAATGCAGGTTTCTGCCAGGTCCCCATTAAAATAACTGCCCCTGAGGGAGCAGATCCTGGAAGCTACAGCCAGGAGGACCAACAGGGATCTCAGTTTTGCAGGGAGGCTCTGAATCAAGGGATGTTCTGGAGGGAAAACAAACAAACAAACACACTGCCACACCCCACATATAGCATAAAATATTGTCTTGATTTTCCATGTGTAAAATCCTCACTAAGTCTTTAAAAATAGTTGCTGAAATGACAACTTCCCTTTTCAGCTGCTGCAGAACATGCTGGAGAAGGCCTTAGCTCAGTGCAGTTGAACTATGAAATCATCCTTAAATTAATTTTGGTGCCCCTAGTATGTTTATACTCTTCTCATGTAGTCAACCATCGTCAATACAACAGAACCTCCAAGATCAACCGATGATAGCTGTTTTTATTAAAACAAATTTGTTCATTAACCTGAATTAATGATACAAAATCTTTTTTTATTTGGTTCTTGGCTGTGTACACACACCAACGGGACAGATGAAAATCTGCAAGCAAATGTGATCTTGCAGCATCACTTTGGCTTGCTTTTGCATTTCTTCTTCAGAATTGCAATGGTGATCTTGGGATTTGCTCTTTTTCTTCTGAATTGACTTGATTTCTCCCATATTCAAATACTCTGATTTTTTTTTTTTCTCCACTTGAGAATCATCTATTTATGTTATTCATTTATTTGCAACCCTTTTTTTCCCATGATATCACTAATCCAGAATAAGTTTCTCGTTTCATTTTTCTCTCAAGCAGCTCTTGCTGTCAGTCAGAATTGCTGACCATCGTGACATTAAACACAGGACAAGTACTGAGCAAAAATGTAAAACACAACTGAAACTTTGGCACATTTATTTCCCTATCATCTGCATTTTCTTATGTTTTGCACTGTGACACCCCACCCCAGTCCCACAGAACATTTTGTGAATGAATTGCACATTCTTTCTGTGGAGCAGGAAAGAAATATCATGGGTAACTGTACCCACTAAGAGTATTTCATCTCTTATGCTTCTTAAAACAAGTGTGAAAACTATACTTGTGTGTCAGAAGGATATTAAAACTACAAGATTTACTGTCTGCATTAAATAAATGACTTCATCTCCTGGGTGAGACGAAGATTTCATTCAGGAACATGTAATAAAAAAAGAATGGTTACTATTACCCTCTGAGTGCACCTACAGTAACCACTACTACAGATCAACACCAGCTCAGTTTTCCCCTACTCTTAGAATATATGTTTGTCATTGTTTTTCAGAGCTAAAGTGACTTTTTTACCAATTAAATTTAAGTACAGCCAACAAGAACAGTAATCATGAACAAAAAGCTCCGTCATCTGGTTTTCTTTGCTTAGCTTCTCAAGTTCATTGTTTTCTGGATTGACTGCTTGAAGCAGCCACCATAACTGATTTAGAAATCTTATTCTATTCCTGTTGTTCTGGCTCTTGTAACTCTACATGACTTCATGCTCCTCATCTGGTCACACTTCATCCCCTGCCTGCTGTTACCATGGGCTTTTCATAACCAGTGCCACGTATTTAAATCCCTATACAGTTTTCACATGCAAGTCCACAGAGTGCATTATGTTACTTCATACATAAAAAACTGTTTGTGATTGCAAGCATCGCATTTTGGAAGTGGAGGGGAAAAAAAGCTGCTCAGCAATCTCAGGTTTGCTTTTGCTAGCTTTCAAACCACGTCCCCTACTGACTCACTGCCTGTGGTCTGAGATGATGCCACAGCTGTGGGAAGTGTCTGCTCGCTGCTTTCCTTGGCATCCTTTGCTCATGCTGGTCAGCCCCAACACGGTGAGTGGCCATGCCTGTGCTGCAGCTTTACTTAACACCTCGCACAGAGACGTGGTAGGAAATGTATGCTATAGGTTTGCTCCATTCAAGCAGTGATGGCTTGGGAAAATGCTCGAGCAGAGCTGGCAGTTGTGGTCCACTTGCCTCGTCAGCAATCAGCTGCAGAAATGCAGAGAAGTACACACGCACCTGTGCTTGGATGGCCCCACTGATTTCACTTGCTGCACTGGTGAAACTGCCCTTTGACAGTCCATGAACATGGTTCAGCATACCTATATGCAATTTTATCCATGGGAAAAGGAAGTAAAGGGCCTTTTTTTCCCCACTCTTATTCTAATGTTTGAGCGGCTTTCAGATGTGGTGATGGTGAAACTGTCACTACTTAGCAATTTAGATTACCATCTCCATTCCGGTGCACAGGAACAGAGACAGCACTTCACTTCTTCAGCTCCCATCAACCTCAGTTTTGCAACAATCCACCTTCCCTGCTTGCCAGCATTGTGCCATATGTCATGTAGACCATGACCAAGGATGGTTTTCTCCCATAAATAAAAAGCCAGCAAACCCCACTTTTTTAGCAATCCTTTCTTTATTTCATCATCCTATAGCTGACAATCTAATCTGCTGCTGGCAGCCTGTGTGCTGCACTAGTGGGCAGGACAAAGACTTTCCCATGTCCCAGAAGGGGCCTGCAAACACGGGTGTGATGTGCACAGTGAAGAGCATGGCTGAAGCAGGTAGAGGCTTCTCAGACATCTTCCTCTGTTGGCTTAGACTCCATTTGAGGGCAGAGGAAGCACTGGAGAGGATAAACACAACCTTCTGTTGCTTGAAGGCCCTCTGGATTATTTCTGCTGACTCTGGGCCTCTCTAGCCCTCACTTAGCCCCTTGCAGCCTGTTGACTTCTACAGTAAGGGTCCCCTCCTCCTCCCTTCCCCTTCCAGCCCTTGCCTGTGTAATCAGTCTTCGCAGCCTGTCGGGTTGCTTTTGCAGTGAAAGGAGCTGTTGAAAGCTTAGGAGCCCATGGGGCAGCAGGGAGGCAGCCTGCAACCAAGCTGTCACTTCTCTAGCGAAGCAAGCACCCCCTCATGACAGCATGTTTGTTTCTTGGCCCATCTCTCCCTGTTTCTCCCATATACCAAATACAACTGGTATGTGACAGCACTTATTTCTCTGGAAAAGCATATGAATTCCTGTATTCTTGGCATCCGTTGCACATCAGGCTAGTCCCTCTGCTCAGTCTTACTCTTTCTGTCCCTTTTATTTGGTGTTTCTCAGAGCTGGATAGTTTTTCTTGCCTCTCCATTTCAGAGCTCCCCAAGAGCCCATCTGGGAACTATGCACAAGGACATTATAAATTATTAAAACCAGGTCTGCCCATATCAATAAGCCCAAGAACATGTGTTGTTGGTGCAATAGCTGTGGTTTACTTCGCATCTTCTTGCCAGTTAGCTTTCAACATTCAATATTTCTTAACGTCTTGCCACCTTATTCTTATGTGAACAAGAGAAATTTTCTCCTATTTTTAATCATATGAAGCTGGCTCAGCCAAACTGAGTAACAGAACTAATTAGCAAAATCCATGTGAGTGCAGTCTCTGGATGCCAAACAGCATCAACCATGGAGCAATTTGGATGAGTTCCCCCAGGAAAGATAGCAGAACCTGGGAGTCCTTTGTACAGATGGTCTTATCCCCACTCCATGACACATGATTTTCTATTTCCCCTTCCATGAACTACAGATTATGAACAGACACACCTTGTTTGTGAAGGCCTTTTGAAACCCCTGTTGGAAGGGACTGCTAGAATGCCAAATATTATTTGAGATTTTGGGTTATTTTGTTGGGATGTCCTAAGAGAGAAAAATCCACCCATGAGCAGCAAAGGTATCTGCGTGCAACCCTGGTGTGGGAAACAGCTCTCCAGTGAGATGAGCAATGAGTGAGACATATGGGGAATAGCCTGGTCTTCAAGTCAGGAATTTCACAGCTCTGCTCCGGCATCTTGAGCAGTATAAATGAATCATCTGCACAGCGAAACCACAGAACGACACCAGCTTCCCTAAAAGTGCCTCTATATATATAGCTGCTGGACTTGCACATTTTTGTTTATAAATACTCAGTAATAACTGACCACAAAGTGACATGGTCTTCTCAGCAGACAGCCCCTAAAAACATGCATTTCTTCCTGAGCTGTAGGAAACCAGGCTGTTGCACTTCCAGATGTAATATTTTGACTTAAAATCCTGGTAGTGGTATGTGTGATCACAATGTTTTATGGGAAAAAAAGACAGCTAAGATAGAGCTCTTCCGAAGAAATTTAGTTAAAATTGGAAAAAAATTGGAAAAAAAAAAAGGGAAGTTGAAAAAATATTATCTGGCAACCACACCATTACTCTGTAGATATTTGGTTTTAGTCTAGTTTTTTAAAAGGAGGATAGCACATATCATTGCATTATAAACTCACTTTGAATCTTGTAGCCCACTTCATGTTTTCAGAGCATCTGAATTTGTAGAAGTGTGAGGGAAATTGGTTGGCCGTGAGGGGAGGCCATAAGGGGAGAGCTGAAAGGGCTGCAGTGGAGGGGTTTGTGTGTGTGCTAAGGACACATATCTCCAGAAGAGCTAGCGATGCTCATTCTGCTGCTCGCTGAACAGCTTGCGATCAGATGGCTTCATTCAATGAATGCAATGAATGTGTTTGCAGCAGTTGGTAGGTGTGATCGTTTCGAAGTCATTTAACCTCATTTCCTGCAGTTTTGCTCTTTTTGAGCCTGGTAAATGTCTGAGTTTATGTGCTGGCATCTTGTTTGGCACCTGTGGCCAGGGTTGCCATTAGAGATTCCCACCTCCCTTGCGTATGTGAAAAGACTGTCACAGAGAAGTAGAGCTTAGACATCGGATAACATTGGTCACCTTATCTGATGGTTCTTCTGTCTGGCATATGACACATCCCCAAAGACTGCAGTATGTCAATAGGTGTCATCAGCTATATGCTTCTTCTCCCTGTGGAAAATGGCAGCATGGTCTCAAAAACTGGCAATTTTCCCTCTCTTAAACAACATTCTAAGGTTTCCAGTATAAATGAGGATGACAGTAGTTAAATAAAGAGTTCACAAATTATGTTAGGGATAAATTAATAAATGGTACATGAAGGATTTGTATCTCCTTACTGCAATCAATGGTTGCATTGCTTCTGTTTCTGAGTCACTACTCGGTTAGTGGCAGCACCACGATGCCTTAACCTCAAGCTGCGATCCTGGCGCTCCAGACTAGGGCTTCTTGTCTGAGGTTTGTGAAGTCCTGGGGAGGAGGCATTTTTGTGAGGTCTGTTGGCAGGGAGCTGCATGCCAAGGCCAGTACTGGGAGTTCAGCAGGACACCACACAGTGCCTTCCTGGGCTAGCAGTGACATGGTGCATGACAGCCGGTCCCTGAGGGACAAAGAGACTGGAAGAAGTCCTGGATTGGTCGCAGGAGGCATCACATGTCAGGGCAAGGCACGGGAAAAACTGACTTGTGGTCCTGCTCCAGACTGAAGTCCTTCACATGACTGCCCTCTTCTAGACAGGCAGAGGTCAACATTACCACAGTTGAAAACCCATTTTTTCACCCTTCTGCTTGTGAGCCTGGAGACCGTAGCCTGCTTGCATCAGTTAATTCCTTACACCCCACCATAAAGATGGCCTTCATGCAAAGCATGAAACTGAGATGGTTGTCATGGAAGGAAAGAGGAATAAACCCATTAGTGATTCACAGGCTATATGAGGAATCACAAAAGAGGAAAAACCTGCCATATTGTCCACACAAAAACTCACCAAACACATTATGTGAAGAGTGCAATTGTTCAGCTGCTGACTATGCTGCAGGACACCGTCTGTCACCCATGAGAAAGTTTGGGTTTAGGTAGAGCGTAAAATAGTCATGTGAAGACACGAGTGCATGTAAACTGCCATTCGTCAGAAAAAGGGAAATTTAGTCATATATTTAGCAGTCATTTCCCCTTTTTTGGGAAACCCAAATGCATATTTTTGCTCTCTCCCTGTCTCTATTTCTCTCATCCTCACTCTACGGAAGGAAAGAAAGGTGGGTCTAAAATGTCATTTGGTTTTGACACAAATTTGATTGGGCAACGAGCGATAAATTTCCGCTGTCCGTTGGGCTAAGCTCTATATAAGGCTCTCACCAGCAATTTTCATTGTTACATCTTTTCACGAGAGACTAATGGGTGAAAGGATGCAGAACCACAGGTAAGTGAATCTTATAGACATCTGGGAATGAAAGCTATCCCTAAAAACCTTAGGGTGTGCAGGGGCTTACAGAAAATGCTAGATACTACACTGAAGGGACTGGAAACCTCTGAACAAAAATAACCAGGTATTTTCATCAGGCAAAGGATCCGAAGAGATCCTTTTACAGAGTATTACATGTGAACCATTGGCCCATTGGCACTGTTAATGCAGCAAAGGAAGACACTAGCTCCTGATCCAGGCATAGTCATGGAAGGGGATACTGCTCCATGCCAAACGCTTGCATGTATCATGGTATGGGAGCCAACCTGTGGTTATGAAACTGTATTTGTTGAGCAAGAGGTTGGCTGTGTAGTACTGTAAAGATGACAATAAGTTAGAGATAAGTTATTACAGTCAGACTATCAGATGTCAGGTAAATTTAGCCATTAGAACATGGAGAAATTTGGATTAAAATCACATAAATATGAGCATGATGGGATACACAGAGAGTGTTTGCAAGTAAGTACCTATGAATAGGAATGAATTATACTGGTCGAAATACATTTTTGGTCTTGGATAAAACTTGAAGCAGTTGTCTAGTCCTTTCATATCCATCTAATGGGACAGTCTTAGCATTAGACTAATGTTAAATGTATGTAATTTGCATTTCTGTACACAATATGGAAAAAGTATGCATTATGTATGTGTACTGTATTTATGTATGTACACAAATACTTATGTACAGCATAAACTGATGCCTATCTATAGCAAATGTAATGCATTTCTGAATGTTGTACTGAAATATGTGATCAGTTGACTGAGCAACAGCAGTTGAAATCTTATGGCAGACAATAGTGGCCAGTGATGTACACAGATGCCTGCTTGCCTGTCCAGGTCAATACAGATGATAGCTAATGAATGACCAGCAACAGATAGTTCTGTTTTCAGAGATGGTTGTGGTGTCTATACTCTGTACTCACTTGTGTACCAACTGCAAGGTGGCTGTGCATGAGTCAAATTTGTTGTTCCCCCATTTGTTGGGAACATGGAGAGCTTGGCTCTGGTTATAGCAAGGTTTTGTGCTTTCTGGCCTATTTTGGTAGCCATAGTGGGGAAGATGGAGTCACACAGGATTTAATTAAGGTATACAGCCTTGGCAGAAAACTGAAGGGAATGCTTAGAGACCTAAATCTCTGCTGCATCTTCTTTCCTGGGCTTACCCAAACAAGCTACACTACAGCCAACTTGAAGTGGCTGGCCCATGCCTCCATCATTTCTTATTGCTAAATACACAGAGCTGTATTTCTCTACCCTGAGCTATTGCACCAAACAAAACAAAGCAAAACAAACACATGGGGACAGCAGCATCTTGTGGCGTGTTGTTTGCATCTCCCAGAGTGAAAGAAAAATGACAGAAGTGTTTGTGCCAAGCCAGATGCCAAGCCATAATTTGGGGGTGAAGAAGCCCATCTGTTCACTAAGGAGAACCAAAGATCACCAGGCCTGGTGCTTGGAATAGGGGAATTAACTCTGCTAGTGTTAATGTTGAGTATTTTAATTGTATCTTTTGTCTCCTAATAAACTTGCCTTCAGATTTCAAGACACTTTCCCTCGGTCTTCTCCTTCCCATTTCCTCTGGGAAAAAATGCATGGGCTCTTCTTTGTCCTGCTTACATGCACAGTGGGTGCCTCTGCTTTCAGGCTCCAGCAAGGGAAAAGCACAGGTAAGGGCATGTTCCTTTTTTATTATTATTATTTTTATTTCTTGTCTCCCTCTCCCCTCTTTTTTAATGCGCCTGGCCAGCAGTAATGATAAAATGTTTCTGATTTATATAGAAAACTGCCCAGATCACATCATCTCTTTCCAACACTACTATGAACTGCATGGAGAACCTGTGGTTCTGAAATGCCCTTCCCCCAGATACAAACATCTGGATTTTTCTTCCTTGACCCATAATATCACATGGTACAAAAATGATTCAAAAACCATGATATCAGGAAGAGGTGAAGATCCAAGAATCTGGGCAAAAGGAGACGCACTCTGGTTTTTACCAGCAAGGCAAGAAGACTCAGGAGTGTATGTCTGTACGAGAAGGTAGGTACTTAAAAGAAAATTCAGTGTACATAAAAGGTGACTGTATCTAAAATATATTAGCTTGCTTCTAATCTTGATTTATCTTCAGAGTGGGTTTGGATAAGATCATTTCCTCACCAACTTTAATAGAGAAAATACATGGGAAGTTAGAACCTTTAAATATGGTGTGTCTCCTCTATGTATATATAGAAATCTTGATGCATCATGACACTATTGTTACTCTATGATCTCACAAGGAAATAGTGTACATGAGAGTTTGCTCTAGCTTATTTTTAAGTCAGTCAGGGATGCAGCAAGCACGGGTGTGCAGCAGACAGGGAACACTGCAGAATACAAGCCGTACATCACAGCTTTAGAGAAGCAGACAGTATTGTTTGCGGTTTGGATTACATTACAAAGCATATACCAAGAGAGAGTGGCTCTGAGGTGTCTTCCTTTTTCCCTGTTCCTTTCCGCTGATCTTTACTTTTCTTCTTTTGCACATTTTAAAGCAGAATTTGTTTGCTTTGGCTTTGCTGGAAGATGTCTCTTGAGACCCAGTGTGTATTTACTGGGCTGGTACCAGACCTGTGATAATACAGGCTTGCAGCCAAGGCTATTTTCAGGCTTACTGGTCATTTTTTTTCTGAGAGTTTATGGTCTGACAGCCTGCTGTACAGTTTCAAAAGAGGAACAAGGATCTGGACTTGTGGCAGACTGAGGAAGGCAAAAACCACCAGTGCCATTCAGGCCTGAAATCCAAGAAGGCGCCTGGGTCCTTGCCCTCCTTCCAGTCCACCTCCCTCGCTGTGGGGCCCATGAGGTCTATACCTGTCTGCACATCCCAGCACCTGGAGCTGCCTCTGCAGAGCTCATTTTCCTTGCAGAACAGCAGGCAGAAAGCAAATTAATAAATCACGTTCAACTTATTAGGCTGGCCTTTCTATGTGTTAGCAGGGAACGCAATGGTGGGGCAGGAGAGAAGACTTCAGTAGTGCAGCCAGCATTAGAAAAGGCTGTAAATATGGAAGTCATGCAAATTCTGCTTTTTATCCTGTTTTTGGACACTCCTGCCTCAGTTCCTCAATGCCTCTAAATGTGGCAGTGTTACTGCCAGCTATAGCAAAATGCTGTGAAACCTGTTTGCGAAAGATATGCAGGGGTTGAGTGCATAGCTTCATTGTTAGCATTATTACAGGATTAATGGAGTACAAAAAAAAAAAAATGTACTTCCTTCTCATATGATCCCATAAGGAAATGAAAACATGTCTTCAGCAGTCTGTGAAATGAGGCTGGAAGCAAAGTATCACAGATCTCTTAGTTTGCTGAGAAAGAACTTGGGATTTGTTCATTCCACTGGTCCCAGTGCCATAGGGGCAGTGTGAGCCCATCAGCCCACAGACACATGCCTAGTTTTGCTGGCCCCTTCAGGGGCTGAGCTCTGCCCTGGGGGAAGACAGAAGCAGGCTTTCACAGGCTGGAGAGAACACAGCTCAGGCATCAGCCTCCCCTAAGTTATTTGTCCATTTTGGTCCTCCTTGTGACTGGAAGCGATTGCTACTTGGGGCTGGGAAGAAAAGCTAGATACTGTGCAACTCTCAGGCCTTCTTTTCTATGTAGACCAATATGTACTCACAGAAATGCCTACCAGCTGTACAATAGTAACTGCAGATGTATTTTAATACATGCTTTAAACTTTTTATTTCTTCCTTACGTTGCAATCGTTAGGGTTTTCACAGTCAAGAGCTCTTCCAAGGAAATGGGTGGAGGGTTCGTGACACACTTGCCACTATTCAGATGGACACGTTGCCCCTCTGTGCAAAATCAAAGCCATGGCTTTAGCCTGAGGGTGTGCAGCAAACTTTGTGTACAAATAAGAAAAGAAAGCTTGGAACTCTGAGGCAGACATGTGTCAGCAATATGTTTAGATCGTGCCCAAAACAAGTACCAGTGATTCTTCAGGATCCCTCCTGGTATGATCTCTGTCTTGGCCTCCTAGAACGGGCTAAGGAGGGAAACAGAGCTGGGAGGAATGAAACACAGACCAGAGGCTGTGTATCAAGGGATGGATGGCTGTGGAAGTGAGGGCACCTCTCAGACCAGGCCGGGTAGTCTCATCAGGTCTGGAAAGACAGGTGTAGAGAGGAACACCCTGATCCAGCTCACACCCACTCAATTACCAGAAAGAGTCTCAATGCCTGCTCTCACTGGCTTCAAACCAGCTCGAGCACATGGCTGCCAGCTTTCAAGCTCACTTGCCATGGATCTGAAGGGTGTCATTTGGGCTCCCTTGTCACCTGCGGGTGCTCACATCTCCCCGCTCTGCCCGCAGGAACAACTCCTACTGTGCCGAGGTGTCCATCCACCTCACCGTTGTGGAGAAGACAGCTGCTCGAGACATCGCTTATATGCAGGTCCTCTTCACTTTTACCTCTGGAAAGATTGTTTGCCCTGACCTGTGGGAGTTTACATTGAATATAACCAGTCTGGAGCTCAAGTGGTACAAGGTAGAACTTTAAACTTCTCTTCATGCAAAGCCTAATCTCATCCCTTTTGTAAACAAACACTTATCTCTGCTTTCTGTTTCTCCTGAACTCCATGTTGTTAAAGTCACAAGCGTTTTTATGTCACAGCATAATATAATGAAGATTACAACATGTGGAGGTGCTGGAAAGAGATTGAATCAAAGTTTACAGTGGTCTCTTGCCTATCTTGCTAGTCCAGGGCTTTTCAAGTAGGAAATCCTGGTTTTGCCTTTAATGTTAAATTAAACTGACCATCCTCAGCTCTCCACTGCACAGCATGGGAGTCTTGTTATATTTTCCCCATACCTTGGTTTAGCTTTTATTTACACTCCCACTATGACCATATGCTCTGCCTCTTGCTGCTATCCTTCTTAACACAGGATGTCATTCCTCTGCTGGTTTCACACAGCCATGCCTATGGTGTGATAAATACCATGCCAGCAAAGTGGCTCTGCTCAGGTTTTCCTTCAGGAGCAGGCTATAACTGACGTACCTATGCGAAAGTCCTTCCCCACAATGTGCTTCATGCAACAACTGTCAGAAAGAGCTATCCTGCCTTCGCTGAGAAAGAACATAGCTGCTCTTAGCTGGGCTCCAGCCCTTGTGTGAGTGTTAGTGATACAGAGCAAGAATTTTTCACGGTTTCTGAGATTGTGTAGGGTCAGTAATAGTGTGGTGAAAGCCTGTGTGATTACTAGAATCTATCTGTCTTAGAAGAGTGCCTTAGAATATTATTCTTATAAGGACATGTATGGAAAATAATAGCAGGAAAACCTTCCTGTTTACACAAAACTTATTTTTCTTAGAAGAATTTCTTAGTTGATTATTCATAAGAGGACTCAGGAAATATCCTGGTATATTTTTTCCATCTTAAAATGTGGCTTTACTGAAAAGTTTTACACGCCTATTATAGCTATATTAAAATAGCAATTCTTCATACCTCATAGAATGCCCCAGACCATTTTGAAGAGGGATGTACATTTGAACAACCTGATTTGTAGTGGGAAAGCAGAGCTGGGTGTAACCACACCTACTGGGGACATAATACCTGTTGTTGCCATTTCTCCAGGATGCTCTACCTTTGGAAGACAACGGTGAAAAATTTGTGTTTCTGAAAGGCTCGAATTCCCTGATCTTCACTTCTGTATTGCCAACAGACTCTGGCTACTACACCTGCAAGATGTCTTTCCCGTACGAAGGCGTAACATACGAGATCACCAGAACAATCCAGCTGCAGACAGTGGGTAAATACCGACCCCCCCAAAACAGCGCTGCGCTGAAGAAAGCTCTTTGCCACAGCTCATTGCTAGTGAAGCTCAGGAGGGGAGCTTGCATCCAGCCCCTTGGTGCTGCCAGGGGGAGAGAACAGGGGTGCCTGCTTTGGGAGGTGATGCAGCAATTTCTCATAGCACATCTGGCACATCTGGCACAGCTGTGTGGTTAGCCGCAGCGCTCGCCCTGCCTTCAGTAGCAGCCTTGCAGGAGGCAAAACCCATCCCTCGACGTCCTAGGGTGCGGGAGGTCACTGTGCATGACTCTGGGGAGCTTGGGGGAGAAAAGAGCCTCCGTCCTGGCTGGGGCTGGGGGAAGGCCGCTGCTTCGCACCGCCCGGCGGGCAGCAGAGGGCGGCCGTGCGACAGCGACGCGGGCGGCATCCTCCGGGCTCGCCAAGGCTTCTGCCTAAATCCGCTCCTCCGGGCTTCAAAGGGACATCACAGAGTCACTAAGGTTGGAAAAGACCTCCAGTTCACCTGATCCAACCGTCCCCCTACCACCAATATCACCACTAACCCACATCCAACCCCTCTGGGTGATGGAGTGCTGCTTTCCACCGGTCCGGGCAATGACCAGATTTTCCCTGGTGCTAGCACTGACTCTCCGTTCTCTCTCTCTGTCCAGAACAAGAAAAGAGAATTACCCCCATAATCGTGTATCCAACTCAAAAGACAACATCAGCTGCTCTTGGTAAGGCTCAGCACTATTTTCGGGAACATCTAATGAGAGGAAAATTAGAGGAGGTTCCTTTACAGTCCAATTTGTTGGCATTTATTATTATAGTTCTTTTGATACTGGTTATGTCAGTTGAGAGGCAGCTTCTCACGATTCCCTCAAACAGCTCTAGGTCTTCCAGTGGCTTTGAATGAGCCACCAACTCTTTTGGGAGGAGATATTTTTAATTGCTTCTTAATGTTTCAATTGGACAGTTGTCATCGGTTAGAAAGTACCTTGACAGAAACTCATTTTTTTCTTTGAAGATCGTGTTATGACTGTGCATTTCTGTTGCCTTTCCTCATTTTAGAGAAGAGCAGGTATATTCTACACTAAGCTCTTTTAACATGGATGCTCTACACACAGTGTTCTTAAATTTAAATGCCACTTTTTTTTTTTTTTTTTTTTTTTTCTGTTAATGTACCATTAAGTCATTTTTTTTGCCTATCTGCTCCACAGAGCATATTATATCCCTCCGATCACCATCAGTATAATAACAATATTGTATAAATATTGAGCCACGCATTTTCCATATAAAATAGCTATGCACTAGTGTGAAGGATTTTTATCCTTAGCTCAGAGTAGCAATAATTATAGAAAAATTCTGAATTTTTGTATCATCACTTTGGCTCTAGAGGTCCCATCTTGAACTGAATGTCCTTGCCTGCAGCACCTCCAAGGGAGGTTGCACTGCTGCTTAGTGCACTTGCTCCAGAGCAGTAAATCGCACTGTGCCCTTTTTGCCTCCTAAGGAATACATCTAAATCAAAAACAATCTGGGGCTTAACTTCAGTTTTGAATGTAGCAGTGCTTGACATGTGTGGGAGCTTGATCTCCCACCAGAGATGTTGTTTTTCACTGAGAGAAGGTAGTTCTCAACATGTATCTGAGTGCTTTTTAATCTTTCACCAACAGGCTCCAAGATGACTCTCCCTTGTAAAGTATTTGCTGGACCTAGCAGGCATGTCTATACTGACGTGGAATGGTTAGCAAATGACACCATCATTGATGTGGTTTACAAGCAAAACAGAGTTACAGAGGGAGAACGACAGTAAGTCAGACTAAAGTGTTTTCTTGTGGTTGTTATCTTAACCTGCAGTGTTACACTGGCTCTTAGATGAATGCCAGGTAATGAAATGGGGTATGGAGAGTCCAAAAGTAAAAGTCAGAGCTAAGAAAACACACAATCAAACAAAAAGCCAAAACATACCAAGCAGAATGATTTTATTATTTTTTTTTAATCTCTGGATTTCATTCCTGTTATACTGTAAATGACCCAGCTCAGAGCCTTACACTTGAAGCACAGTTTCATGGGCAGCTGAGCTGATGTAAGAGCAGACTGCAGCGGAAAGCAATGGGCCTTGATCCTTCCCTGTGCTTCTCTTATCACTCTCCTTGCCCTGTGCCAAGGAAATGCCACCATGCATTCACCCACACTATCTATGGCGTTCATCAGATACTTCACTGAGCCTCTGAATACACTGAGATAACAGAAAGCTACCCAATGTTTTTTGCCTTTTATGTTATTTTTTTAAATTGTTATTTTAATTATTGTTGGTTTTCCCCTTAGGGTTGTTGTTTTTCATGTCAGTGACTTAAAATTTAAACTGACTCACTGAGATGCCCAGGGAGTGCTAGAGCTGGCGCCAGGGAAGCACCAGGGGGGATGCTGGTGGGAGGGAAGGCAGGATATCCCACATCCTCTTGCCCTGATCCATTGTCTCTCCCCATCTTGAGATGTTTTCTGAGTTGCCTCATAGTTGCATGCCTCAAGGCTTCTGCATTTTGCCTGTGCTGTTAGTGGCCAAACAGGTCCCTCACCAGCTATGACCTTCCAAAACAGCTCCTGGCTAGAGATTAAGACTTATTATGTGGCAGAGACCATTGATGACAGGGTCTGGGGATGTGACATCCCTGTTCTGAGGGACAAGAGTGTTTAACAGTTATGGATGTGGGCTGTTTGCAGCCATGCGGCTTCAGTGCCAGATAAGAACCTGGCCGTGCTGAGTTTATTGCACAGTTAGACCCAGAGGTAACATGATAGCTCAGCTGGGTTCCTGAGTCTTTCTGTGTTTTGGTATTCCCCCCAGCTTGATTTAGACCATTCATTCATAATGTTGTTTACATGAGTGAGAGAATTTAAATGCATTGTCAAGTGACATAAGACATTATGTGGAACAGCTAGAGTCTCTTCAGGATTTAGAATAGAGCAGCACACGTGCTTTCGTACTTAGACTTTTATTACTATTACTATCACCACCACTACTACTAATATTACTAATGTAACTATTAAATATTACTACATAGTTGCACATGGAAAGAGGCAATGCCATCTCAAGGTCACACAGTGCCCATGGTGTGTGAGATGTCCCAGCTCTGCTGGAAGCCCTCAGAAGGGCAGCAAGTCATATCAGGTCAAATACCACAGGGAAAACGTATTTCCCACAGAAATTTGTGGCAAAGCACTCACTGCCATGTTGCTACCTTCCTGCGGTACTGACCCCGGAGAAGTCCATTGCTGCAATACATAGCAGACTCATGAACAAGTCATTGCAAAGCAGCTGGACAGCTTCTCCAACAGTGACTAAAAGGTATCAAGAGACAGTATTTGCACCTAGAAAACCACTTTTAAATAGTTGCACTCATGAAACAATCAGGTTAAAGTCAGCTGGAAAATTTCTAGGCAGTTCCTTGTACTGAAATCTAGATTTGAGGTGAATGATAAGCAGGTATGGTGGCTCAGTTTGCTAAGTGAGTGTTTCCAGATTTATGTTCTCTGTGTGTACTCTTCCAGCTGATAGTAACAATTAGTCTCAGAAACTAATAGATGGTCAGAAGCAAGGAACTAGATCCTTCCATGATCCTCTGTGGGGAGCTCAGTTATACACAACTCTCTCTGCATTTCTTCCCTCCCTTTTCTTTATTTCTTGCAAGACAAATAAAGATCTTAGAGAAAAAGAATATTCTGGAGTGCAGCAAGGGTACTGAGAGGAACGGAGACTCAAAGAGCTGGCAGAACTGGTCTGGAAGCCACAGGTGTCCTGTAATGCAAAGAGGCTAGTCAGAGATGAGCAAATATCCAATGCATTTCCTTGCAATATGCTGTTAGAAAGAACATATCAGAGAGAGAAAATGAATTGACATGTGACTTTTCTTTTTCTTTCAGAGAAACCACAGAAAATGGTGAGAACTTCATTGAAGTGCCACTGATTTTTGAATCTGTCGAAGAAGTGGATTTTTATACAGACTTTAAGTGTCTGGCACAGAACAGATATGGATCCCAAGTACTGCCAACAAGGGTCAAGCAGGAAGGTAATGAGCTTGACTGCTTATTTGGGGGACAAACATTCTATAATTGTTATAGTTATTCTAAAACTGAATTATCATCAAAGTCGTTTACACTTTCCAAGTTAGTATTGAACTGGATTATTACCTGGGAAAAACTGATTGCCTCTTTCAATTGTAGACCTAGCATGCACAGTGTTTTAGAATAGTCTGTTCACAATGAACACATCTTGTGGGCTGATTATTGACATTTTCCACAAGCGAAAAGATCTGTGCTGGTATATATCTGTTCATTGGCTAGGGCTCAAATTTAGATATGCTTTGTGAAATGATGGCTCCAGTGAGACTACTGGCAAACTCTCATCGGGTGTAACGGGGCCAGATCAACCCCAGCTCCTCAGAAAGTAGGAAAAAAAAAAGACAATAGCAGAATAAAGATCAGAGTGTTCCTTCTCCTTGTGCACAGACTGTTGCCAAAATAACAAGAGGTGTAAATTATGGTGGGTGTTGTTATTTTGGCTTCTAGCAATGGGAAGAGAAGCCCTACACTTAGCGCATTTAATGTTGCAGTGCGATAGACCACTGGCTAAGAAGCAGCTGTAAAAACAATGTGAAGCAATGCTAATTGTTTCTTTGCGTGACGTTGATGAATCACCAAAGTTTGCTCATATAATCTTAGAAAGGAACATGAACATTTACAGTCTTCATTATGAGTTATAGCTCATGACTCACTCTAGCATCCTATGATGAGGGGTTTGTACTCATTTAGCTAGATGATGTGCTGCTCGTGTCTTCTGTGAGCTATACAGGTATTGCTAAAGGGGAGGCAGTCCATGAACTGGTGTAGGCCAGCATAATCCAAAATGGTCTGGACAGATGCTTGTCTTGGAAGCTAGGTGTATTTTGGGAAGAAGCTCACAGTCTTGGCTTGATCATTAGTAATTTATCGGGTGGTCTGTATGAGAAAATTCTTCATAGCGCTTGAGAGCAGACTAGCTGTTATGTACTCCCTTTCCATGTGGTGCCTTTATTTCCTGCTTGGATTGTCGCTGTGTTAACTGAATTAAGATGGAAAGCACGTAGCCACTCTGAGCAGGGGCTGGGAAGAGCCACATGTACACAGGAGGACTGAACTTTAAATTCTCACCCTCTATTGTTTTCCAATATTTTCCTCCCACCTCGACAAACCCATTTCCCAGAGCACTGAATCAATAGACCTGTTCCTTTTGCAAGTGGTCAACCCTGCTGGAAGGTTAATTTGCAGACATCCTTTTTATGTGATTTCTCCTCTTCTTCCTTGAACGTAGAGAATTAAATTTTCTGACAATATTTCATTTCTTTACTTTTCCAGCTGTTGGCTTGTCCTGGTACATTGCAGTGATTCCAGTCGCATTGGCCTGTGTCATCTTAGGGGCGATATGTGTACACAAGTGCTGGAAGAAGAGAGCTGATAAAGGATACATGATAGCAAAGGTTTAAGATCTGCTTTATTCTCCAACTGCCAGCAGTGAAAAATTCAGCCTGGCTGACTTCCACTTGAGACTCAGAGAGATGTTTCAGGCTAGACGTACTGCTTTCTCACCGGATGGATGTATATCAGCTTTTTTCTTCTTCTTCATGTCTTCCATGATCTGAATAAATTAGAAATACAAGTTTGTGTAAAATGCTGCCTAGATGCAGGAAACTCACTTCTATTATTTTGCACCTAGGCTGTGGTTTGTAGCATTTTGAAACATGGTGTCCCAGGTACGTGCCCTTGTTATGAGAAGAATGGTAAGAAAAAAGAGATGGTCTCACCCTTTGTAAATTCAATAGCCTTATCCTTTGAAAGAAGGCAAAACAAAACAAAACAACTAGAACCTAAAAAACAGAAACTAAGAAAGCTTGCTCCAGAAGAGCTATTCCACACCAGAGTGATAAGAATTTTCCTTGTGCACCCAAACTCAGTTTATGTTTCTTCAGTCTACAAAACAGCTGTTTTTTTTTTTTTTTTTTTTTTTTTTCCATTTTCCAGAGCCAAATTCAGTTGTCATGACAACGGTACTTCTATGAACTTTTCCACAGAAAATCTCTCTCTCCCTCTTTTTTTTTTTTTTTTTTTTTTTTTTTTTTTTTTTTTTTTTTTTTTTAACCACTTGGATTATTCCTTGCTTAAATGGGTGTTTTCAGAATATCCCTCTCCCAGAGATAACTACCTCAGCGTAACAGATAATTGTACACTGGAGAATTTGTTTCTGTTTTTTCTACAAACATCTCATGGCTACAGAACTGTAGGCAGCTGTAACATGTTGTTATCTTTGCCAAGAAAAGATTTTGGAGGATGTTTTAGTGTTTTGAAAGTCATTTGACTAGTAGTAATAAAATTTTATTCCTGGAAGTGATTCAACAGATTACCAGTAATAAGATACAGTCTTGCCCTTCTGTGCTTCTAACTTTTATTGCTGGATGTCTCCTTCTCTCTGATATAAGTATAAAAGTCTGGAATAGATTCCTGTAAACAATGAGTCTGCACCAGTCTCAGACTGGTGTAGGTTTGGGAACCATGTATCCTCTGAATTGAAGTACGCAGTCTGATTAATCACGATGCAGAATGGTGCCTATTTAGTTTAGTGTAACTGGATTCAAGTCTTGACATAAATCAGAAGGGAGCAATAAATAAATAAGTAACCATGCTGTACTTTGAGGATCAAAATGAGTAGAATGCCTTGGTTACTTCCTCTTCCGAGCAGATAGCGGAGAAATAATTCCATCGTACATAGTGCATGTCTTCATCTGTATTGAAGGGGAAGAGATCCAGTTTTAAGGTTTAGTTTGTTACAGATCCATAACTGACACCTCTCACAGACACTGAAGAAAAAGCTGTTTCTTTAGGAAAACCAGCCTGGAGGTTTTTTGAAAAAATAATCAGGAAAAAAATAATCAGGAAAAATGTTGGCTCTAAAGAAACAACTTTGTAAAGTAAGAATGTTAGAATTGTGCGTAGTCCTGCAGACCAGAGAGATGAACTACTCTCAGACATCTGGGAGAAGCCATTGTCAATCTCCTTTCCACCTCCACTTACAGCTGGTTCTGAATTTAGCCCAAGAAATATTTGAAGAATTTTAAAGACTAGGATGTGGCTTGAATTAGGAAACCCTTCAGGCTATTAGCAAAAACTTTCACAACTTATGAAATTTAAGACAAAATCTCCCTTTATACATTCTAAATGTTTGCTGAAAAGATACAGGAGTTGAATTTCTGACATGGTTTGTGTCAATGGCAACCAGACAAGACAACAGGAATTATTGTTTCCAAGTGCAGGAAGTTAAAGATGACAAGAAACGATACATAGATTTTATGGGCAGATGCAAAAATGTGGCTGAATGTGTCGAAAAAAGTCAGCCTACTTGGATATTTGTTCTTTGAAGGAAGAAAAATGCTGAATATAGTTGGAAGGAACATGAAAAAAAGAGAAAGTTTTAGGTACATCAGGAATCCTGATTTTTTTTTTTTTTTTTCCCAGCAATTGTTATTCTATAACTAGAGAACAAAATAGGTTTGACAATAAGTATAAACTTTCAAAATGTGGTTTGCTCTTCCCATCCATCTATATCCTCCCAGAGTAGCATGATAACACATCTGGCTGCAGGAGCAGGGTTGGATTACACTAAGTAGTGGAAAAGAAGTAGACCGTTTTGTATATGGAGTATTGATGTCAAAAGAAAGTTAAATACCTCAGATCCTCCTCCACACTAGAGAAGGAGAAGGAAATGTGAATATGAGATAAAAATTGGGCATGCAGAGAGCTGCTCCTACATACTCAATGGTGTCTTGAATACAAGGGGAATGTAAAGAGACAAAGATTTACTCTTTAATGAAGTGATACCCACTTTAACTATTGGTACAGTAATTTTCTGAAGGCTTTCATGATAGCTAGACTTGTTCAAATAAACTACAGTATGTAAATGTTTTACGGGTAGATTTGTTCAAATGAACTGCATGATGTAAATGTTTTACTTTGATTTTGTTTTGTTATAAGCAAGTGAAATACATTCTACATTGTTCTTGTAAATACTACCTAAAAAAAAAGAAGAAATAAAACAAACAAACAAAACACACAAAAGAAATCAAAGTGCTGGTGTCTGAGTTGGGTGGGAAGGAAGGCTTGAGATGGCTGCTTGGGGGTCCTGTTTTCCAGCACCTTTCTGGAAAGTGCTCAACCCTGGCAGCAGTGTCCCCTGCTCTGTGGGCTGCAGCGGCTCTAGGATGTGCTCCATTCTTCAACCTACCTCTGCTCTGGCCATGCAGCTTTTCACACCAAAAGGAAAACAAATCTGGACGGAGCAGGTTCCTTTCCTGACTGCTGCCACAGCCACAGCTGTCCCTGATCATTCTCTCTCCAGCTACCAGAGTTTGAAGTATTGTGTCCTCTCATGCCTTCTGAGGCTGGAAATGTAGGATAACACAGACTGTTATTGTGGGGATGTGAATTTAGTACATAATCCTTAGTCAGGAAGATCTATCTTATTCAATTTCCCAATGGCAATATTTTTATTTTATTTTATTTTATTTTATTTTATTTTATTTTATTTTATTTTATTTTATTTTATTTTTAATAAAAAATAGAGTTCTAGTTGTCACCATATGTATAGTTCTTTGAGTAGGTCTCTCCCAGGAGTTTTCCTCTGGTCTCAACATATTCTGAGGAGAAAATATCCTGAATCTCAAGGCAAACTGAGCTTGAGGACTTAGTTGTAGCAGCTTACAATCAGACCTGAAAAACAAAACAAAACAAAACAGAACAAAACAAAACAAAACAAAACAAAACAAAACAAAACAAAACAAAACAAAGGCTACTTTATGTCAAGGACTTGGGTCTCTGTGTAACAATGTTCTTCTGCAGAAAAATTAATGACGTAAGGAAGACAAAGCCACCTCTTTTATGGAACTGCATTTGCCAGTAGAGCTCATCTATCTGCAAAACTTTCCAAGGAACCTCTACAGAGGGGAAAAAACTGGTGTGGTGTGGTCTTGGCATGAGTTAGTTTCCAGGATAGAATCAGCTTCTGCAGAAGTAGTTCTTTGCAGGAAAAGTGAGGTCAATTAACAGTTATTTTATAGTCTTACTTAGAATACATGATCTTGATGTCAGTCGTCCATCTAAATAGACAGCGTAACTGTTTGATCAAAGTAGCAACTAAAATAAAGTAAGTATAATTTAGAGAGCACCACATAACTAGATCTGCTGGTTGTCAGGCAAAACCTTTGAATAAGCATGGGAGTAAATAAAACTAGAAACGAATAGCAGAGTGAATAAAAGTAGAAATAAGAATTAAACCTGTGCACGGAGCTGATCTTGGCAGATGAAGGTTAGAAGGTTATTTTTTTTTTTTTTTTTTTTTTTGATTTTAGTAGCTGAGGGAGGAAGGTGTGCATGAGGAAGGAGAAGAAAGATGTCAAATACCATTGCTAGAAATAAACCTTTACATGTGAGAATAGATGATGAAAATGTTTGATGATTATTCCAACTCAAGTCTGCAATGCTAGAAACTCAGGAGAGCAAAACAAAATAAGAAATTGGTTTTGGAGCTGAGCGCTCCCTGCCCACTTGTAACCTTGGAGCTGCTAAAGATAACCTCGGATTGGGCACCTCTCATCCATCCAGCCTTTGATCATCAGAAAGGAACATTGATGGTCATTGATGTTTCCTCTCCACTTGGTGGAGGAAGAGTTCTCTCTGGTGTCTGAAATAAATAGGATGAATGGCCCTCTAGAGGTGCCTTTTTCCACCGGTTACAAAAGCTAAACATCTAACTTCAAGACAAAGGTAGGTCTATCCACGCAGTGTTAGTGGAAAAGTTGATTGTGGACAACATGATTTCAGGTTAACAGAAGGGTTATAGAAAGAAATGGATTTAAGCCCAGAGACATCCTTTCACACGGTCAAGGCTGCTGGGCCTTCTTGGGAAATGACTCTAGTGCTGGCAGCTCCCTGTGCAGAGAAAGGACACAGGCTAAAGGAAAATACTGCATAACGTTGGGATGCAGGCACAAAGTTAGCCATTGTGGAACTCATCATGAAAAAAAGCAGGCTGAAAATGACTGGGAAATGTCTTGGAAAAATGTTTGTAGCTCACAGAGCGTGGTCCATGGCCTGGAGAAGAGCCATAGCTATTACGGGAAGAAAAGAAAGAGCTGCAGAGATGAAGCAGAGTCTCAGCAGGAGGGCTGCCAGCCCTTCCACTCCTGCTGGAGAACACCTACTGCTAGCAGGCACCGCAAGGCAACAACAGTAGACCAGAAAAAATGCTGCTATGTGCACCTAATGTATTGTAAAACTCATCTGCTGCTGGTGGACAAACACGGGCAGCAGCAGATAAAGAAAACATGATAAATATGCATTACATATTAGTCTGTTTTCATCTGTTCATTATGCTGGAACTCCTACTCTGTTGCAGTCTGTAGCTGGTATACATGGTGCCAAAGAGTTCAATAAGGCAGACCGAGTAATAGCACAAGTCGGTTTTCAGGAAGGACATATTGTTGTCTTCCTAAAATCCTCAAGGGAGAGCCAGATACCTAATAATAATGGGGAAGCTTTCAAAAGCTCCCAGAGACCCAAACTCACTTGTTAGGACTTGTGAAATTCACCCATTACCTAATCCTTAGCTGCAAAGTGCAGTTTAGCTCATTTAATTGTGTGTCCCTTCTCCCAGTGTTAGTTTTTGGCACCAGCCCGAATTGTCCCAGAACCTGAATTTCTCTTATATGACCTATATATTTGCTTATCAGACCCAAGTCTGACACAAGTCATACCTACAAGTCTTGGTGGGCTCTGATTTCTTTGCAGACAGTGCAGCATTACCAGTTCTTCTGCCTAGCAGGGATTAAATTGTACTACTTATTTCCAGCTTTTTTTGCCTTGGGTATAGAGGATTCATCCATCTGTTTAGTTTTGGGCTAAATGAATCATCTTGTTTGCTTGTTTTGGATCCTGAATGTGCTTTGTCATAAGTGTTGGGAAGGTCAGAGTATGACTGGACATAGTCAATACCATGTTAGTTTATTGGAAAATTAAAGACTCAACAACTTTGCGGCTTTCATGTTTGGGATGCAGCTGAACTAAGTAATTAGTATCATTACATATATATCCTCAATATGTTGGTGCTGCTCTTTTCCTTTTAACTAGGACTTATCATAGCTGATTTCCAGCCAGCTTGAGGGACTATCCAGAAGAGACATCCAGCAAACAACAGTGGTTTCTCAGCTCTCATTGTTGACAGTCTGTGGATGCTGGAGATGAGGACCTCTTTTCTGTAGTAGAGAGGAGCTATCAGCTCAGGGGACACACAGATGCCCTACCTTTGACCACAGCTATTAGTTTACCTGCTGAGTTTAATCCTGTAACATGCCTGAGGATACACTGTAGAGAAAGGTCATAAATTCACATCTTCACATCATCAAAGCCCCATGTGTGACTGTTTCCTGTTAGGGAAGAATATATAAGCAAATCGTATTTATTTATTTTTTGTTTCTTTAATCACACAGGCACGGTTTCACTTAGGAAATGTGGAATGCATGGGTAAGATGTGTGGAAGAGGGTGGTTTCCTACAGGGAGTGATATGAAGTGCTGAAAGGACACTTTGGGGGCTGGAGAACCTGTGATTGTAAATATTTCAGCTAATGAAGCAGAATGGGATGAAAAACGCATAACCAAAATTATGTTGGCCACTAATCACTGCACAGCAGTGGGGTCCTGAAAGACCTTCTCAGCAGGAGTAATGGAGAGGAAAAGAAGCTGGGTGAAGCTGCAAAAGGGATTTGATGTGTGTGGCAGCAGGGGGTCTGTTTGCAAGGCTGCATCATGTCCTGCAGATTTGTGCTCTTTATTTCCATTCGAAACAAAAACCAAACAAACTAAAAACAAAACAAACAAACAAAAAACAACAACAAAGAAACAAGCTGTAGAGATGCAGATACAAAATCCCATCTAAGAGTTTAATTATTGTGCAATTATTTCCTCAGCTAAATCTCCAGTGCCAAATTTATACAGCCCTTTCAAGCTTTTAAAGGCTGGAAGATCAAAAGAATTAAACACTGAACACAGTTGCTGTATGTCTTTGTAGTCATGTCCAGAGTCCTAATCTGCTTTAAACTCTTCTTGGAGATGCCAGTTTCCTTGGAAAAAAAAAGCCCTTAATGAATCTTGTATTTCCTACTGGAGGGCACAACCCAGTCTCTAAACAAAACTGTGTTGGTGAGGTGAGCTAGGGCTCCATATGACCCCAGTGCCTGTGCTATGCAGAGAGGAGGAGCCCCTTAAATCCTGCTCTACCCTTTTTCACTCTGTCTCACAGAGGTTACTTTCTGCTTGTTCATTTTACTGCTTAATGGCTGTTGCTGTGGCTTTCACACTTGGCCATGCACTGGGAGCCACTTGCCCTGGTGAGAGCTTCCAGCCTCAGCATCCCCAGACAGTGCAAGCAAGCAGGAGTAAAGTCTCTGTTGGTAGTATCAAGGAACAAAAAGTGGAGTAATAACTCGCAGCAGCATACAGCCGTGGAAGAGGGCTTTAGGAGACAGAACCAGCTGATGAAACATAACTGCAAGGGGCTTGACAGAAATACTTTGCAGCTTCTGGAATCACATTTCAGGATTATTGCCTGTGCCTGGATTTTTATTTTTATTTTTATTTTTATTTTTTGCTTACCTTTAACTATAAAAGCAGAATGTTGACTTACCCAGATGTAACACCTACTCCCATGGTTAAGTCAGTAATTCAAGTTTCTAATCATCTGTCTACCCAGTATGGGACACTGGTTATCCAGAAGCAGTCCGAGACTTTGCATATACATCAGTCATCAAGTTCACAAGTCAGATTTGTGCTTGTAATATTTTACATTTGCATTTATTATATTTCTTTCTGATTAAAAAAAATAATTAAATCCTTATTCTACAATGTCTTTAAAAGCAGACCCATGGTACTTTTGGCATGTTATTCCTAAAAACAATTTGTTATGATGCAATACACTGGGGAGGTCTGAGCATGTTACGGCTTGTCTGTACGGGCAAAACATTATTTGCAGAGATTAGTCTTCATCCTTAGTCTCTCCAGGGAACTGATCCAGTTTCAGCACTTTTATTTATTTATTTATTTTGTCTTCCTTTCATTTATTCTGTTTGCAACATACATTTCAGCAAAGAGGATGCAACTTCAGGCAACTCTCCCTGGTCATGGGAGCCTTCACCTGTGGCTGAGGCCACTCTTACATGACAAGGTATGTATAGGCCTCTTGCAGTTGAGCTCAGCAGGGGTAGGAATCCTTCTGAATGGATGCTGCCCCCTTTTTCCCACCTTCCAGTGAAGAGCAATCCTGCAGAAAACCAAGCAGAAGCATGCAGGACTCTTCACCTCCCATGGACATAGGGTATAGGAGCAAAGAGGCCAGTCCCAGTGAAGCTCTCCTGAAAGCAGTAGTCCTGCTGCTTCCTCTTGTCCCAAGATTTCTTGCTCAGGAATGGCAGAAAGAAAACTACCTTGCATTTTGTCACACCTCATCCTTTCCTCTGCTCTGTCAGGGGGAAAGA
Organism: Aythya marila; assembly: GCF_965140915.1. Taxonomy (NCBI): domain Eukaryota; kingdom Metazoa; phylum Chordata; class Aves; order Anseriformes; family Anatidae; genus Aythya; species Aythya marila. The sequence continues at coordinate 66,627,289 of NC_139042.1, read as the reverse complement.
GGAGAGGACACACTGGAACCCAAGATCCTGCATGGGGGAAAACAGACAGAGTGATCTGCACAGTGAACGGGTGGAGATCTGAATGGAGGTGCCAGGTCTTGGTGTTTTGGCATGGTGCACAATAGGACCTTGTAGCCCCAAATTTGGCAGCCTTACAGACTCCTTCTTCAGCTCTCTGGAGCCCCTGGGTTTCTGGGCACTCAATTCTTCCCTTCTAAACAAAGCAACTTCCTCAAACATTGAAAGAAAGAAACACTGGAGGGGGAGAAAAGGGATTTAAAACCAAGTGGCCTTCTGGCATAGACTTATTGGGTCATAACATCACTGAAATAAGCAGTTTTTTATTTAGGGAGAAGAACAACTCCTGTACCTCCCATTCTCCTCTGCCTGTGTTATCTTCTCTTCAGGCTATTTTGTTCTCATTAGTTGAAGTCCTAGGTGATGTAAAAGCTGTCTGTTCCTTTGGGCATATGGCTGTTTGGATGCAGTCACTTTGGCTTCACACTCTGCCATGTGATATATTTTCCTTAGGACTGAAGCAGTTCAGATTAACTCATGAGGTGGGAGCCTTTGACTTCTTGCCACGTCTGATGTGAAACAGAGTGCATATTTCAGTTTTTCAACACAAATCAAAATATGTCGCTGAATCATGGATGATGTGACCATATACTGTCATTCAGCCTTTCCACGTGAGTTGAGTGTAGCTTCAAAGCATGTGATCAGAGACCACAAATTATTTGAGAATGACTATAAAATGAAGTAAGCTGAGGCATATTTAATGGATTTTTATTTATTTATTTTTAAATGCAGATGTTGATAGTATTGCATTCTCAAACTCCTGCATTTCTCATGTAAATGCTTTAAGATTGATGACTCCAAGATTGTGTGGGAGAGCTAAAATTAGGTATTGAAACAAATGCCAAAATTGTAACAAAACACAGCATGTTGTTAAGAAGTGACTAATGTAATTGCATCTTTTTCACTTGGTTTTAACTTGTTCCTTCAGGACAAATAGTTAACATGTGTCTGTTTTCACTGGGGGGAAAAAGGGAGTGATTTTATAGTTAGCACAGTTATTTTTTTGCCACATGTAAATTGTTTGCTCACCTTTTGACCTCCTTACATTCAAAAGCCATCAACTTTGCTTGGATTTGTGTTTAGGGACATAGCAGGATAAGACTAAAATCTAACATTAGTGGAGAGCTTGGATATTAGAGGTTGGCATGCCATTATCTTAAGGGATGTATGATTCCCTATGAAGTATTTTAGACTTTTGCAACTTACTATTCAACAGCTCAAAATGTTCTTAAAAGTAAATAAATAAATAAATGAACGGAAGTTATTTGCTTCACTCTCACAGGCCCCAGAAAGTTTTTCAAAACATAACTAACACTTGAGTCTCCTGAATCTATTGCCTGGACCTCTCAGAGTTTAAAGGCAGGGTCTCACTCATTTTCAAAGCAATATTTGCACTGTGGGCTTGGGGAATTACTTGCTATGAATTCATAAAGAATACACAGAAGTGCAGGATGGAAGGGAAGAAAGCCTGTCCAAAAGTTCCCCCAGTTTTATCTAGATGAAATTTATGAAAACATTTCCATATATATATATATGTATATATGCATATAACTATGATCATATTGTACTGAAAAAGAAAAAGAAATCTCAGGAAAGCTTTAAGGTACTCAAAACTATTGTGTACCTGCAATATCATTATGTTTATCAGGGACATTGTCTGCCAGGTGCCTATTCCATGAAACATGCAGCTAAACCTTCTCTTTCTTGAGTAAATCCTGTGTCTTTGCTGCATCGTTGACAAGCAATATTTTAACAATACATTTGGGTATCAAAAGGCAGATACAGCATTAGTTATCACCCATATATTTTTTATTTTTGTGACTGGTTGGTCATTCCACAGGAGTTTTGTGGAAAAGCTGAAGATGAAATGTGATTTTCAAAGTCAACATTCATGTCATCAAAAAAATAATCAATGTTCTCTTTCTTTTTCTCCCACCCCTAATTCATCCCTTACCAGCTTCCAGATTCTGTGATGAATGAGAGAGGAATCCCATCAAGAGCAACCTCCTGTACAGCAAAGCCCTGATTTGCTCCATGGCTTTGTCCATCCGGTGCCCTGCAAGCTGGGGAAAAGAATATGCATCATGCATTTAAATTTTTTTTTATAATGTGTCTGAACCCTCCATTCTTGTATTGCCTAATTTCAGAAGGCTCGATTTTGCAATCTTGTTCATGTTTTTTTTTTTTTTTTTTTTTTAAATATTGTTTTTAAGTGTGTTTATGTTTTCAAAAAAGAGCTTTTGTTTATTAAAAATCACAATGGCTAGTTGGATGCTAGTCAAGCCAGGTCCAGTTAAAGTCAAAGGGATGGAGGACGTCAATTAATGAAACAGTAAAACAGCAAAACAGCATATACCATTTACTGCAGATGGAAAAAGAAAAATAACACCATTCAAAATTATGGGTTATGTTGTTATTTTTACTGTTTGCAACCAGTGTGGCTATTTCTTCCTACCTCCCCTGACCCCTCCCCTACTGTTTGTGACTCCCTGTCTCGGTCCATGCTGACTGCACCCAGTTGCAGGCTCCACCCTGACATTTTTCACTTTCCTGTTTTTGGGCTAGCTGTCTCTTGTAATTAGGCTACAGAGAGATACAATATGAAATCATGCCATATGTTCTCACTCAGTATCTCTTCACTGCTTTCCTGGCCTCAGTTGAAAAGGACAGCTTTTCCACAAGCATCTGCCAGCTGATGACTGCTTAAGCTGGAAAATAGCTCCCTAGTTCCCATAAAGAGGTACTTTTCCTTCCTTGTCTGGTGACAAACCTACACTTTTTCTAGGAAGGGCGTAAGCTAATGTTGAAGGCCATTAGGTTCTCAAGTTCTTTTTTCACAGAAACTCCTCACAGAAAGATAAGATTTTAAATCTTATCTTGCATCCTTCAATGGTGCACATACAGCACGTCTGCATATTCAGGGTACAGAGGAGAGACTGAGTTTGGCAGTGAGATACCTCCTCTCATCTACATCTCAAGACAGAGGCCATCTGTCATTCTCCATTCAGACTTGCACTATACCTACAAACTGAAACATCCTTTTTTTTCTTCAAATATGAATTTTGACTCCTTGACCTTGCAGTGTGTCTAAATTCTGCACATCCTGCACCTCTGTAAGTAGAGTCAAAACGACTCCACCTCCTAATTTCCATCTTTTTCTAACCCTCCAGGCCTAATTCTAGGTGACCTGAAAATTTCCCAAGTGTCTGTAACTAGGTGCTAGTATGTACACAGACGTATGTGATGTAGAGTGATGTGAAGATAGGGCTGGGTTGATATTCAGACACACAGACACATTTGACACCAAGGAGCAGCCTGAAAAGCTGGGTTTCAAAACAGCTGTAGGTGTTGCTGGCTCCTGCCTTTGCCTAGTGCATAGGATGAAAACATTCTTCTGTGAATAAGAAAGACCACATCTAAGATGATTTTTAGAATGAGGAAAACAAATCTCAGTGCCAGAAATGTGCCACAATGAGACTGCATGTGTCTGGATATGGAAATGATGAGGTCCTGTGACTGTCACAGTTCTGTTCTCCTCATGAGCAGGGCAGAGGGAGGGCAGACTCATCCCCCAGCTCCTCCCTGAGGAGGTCGTCTGGCTCCCTTTCACCTGCCCTTCTTTCTCCCTTTCTCCCTGAGTGCAAAGTATCTCTGTGTCCCTGGAAGTGGCGAGAATTTATGAAGGATGGAAAGAAAGGATGGATTAGGAAATATAGCTCTACTTAAGTCTCCTTTCCTGGTCCTTCATGTGAAGAAATAGCCTAGGTGTGCCTACTTCTGCCAGCTTCTGGTTTAGAGAATTCAGACTATTTATTTATAGCCACAGGTGTTGATCCTAATTCTCATTTTTTATACAATTTCTTTTACATTTGAAATTCATTAGAGAGCACCTTATGCAGCCTTGTTCATCCTTACCTATCTCCCAACCTTCCTTTGCAATGAGATAATCTAATGGTTTTGTAATTTATTTCAGTAGCTGGCAGCTTGTCTGTCTGTTCTCCTTTTATTTTATTATTATTATTTTTTTAAACCCTAGGAGAGCTTTAGATTTCCTGCCAATCAGATACTAGACTGTGCTTTTCAGATCAAAGATTTTCTTAGTCTCCTGCAACTTGTGGTGCTGATTTACTTGTGTAAGAAGTGTGGTATTTACATAATGACACAATTAGGGAGAATGGAAGAAATGTGAGAAATATAATTTGTGTTAGTTAATTTCCTGCTCACAGATTGTGTCAGAGAGCTAAGTATGTTCCACTTTCCAAGAGCCTTTCAAAATAAACATTAAAAAACCTCTAGTAGTTGATATCTGGTTTTGAACTAGTGTTTACTCTTCCATTGCTTCAAATAAAAGAGATTACTTACTTTTGAATTAATTCCATTATATAAATACATACACTACACATATATGTAAAATATGGGTTATCCTATATTCTTTGTGACTTTATCATGCATTTGCATGCATTTTTTTCTCTTCTCTTTTAAACATTATACTGTAAAATGTTTTAGTGTACTCTGCACACCTAACAAAGTTGATAGTTTATACTACAATGCAGTATACAAAGATAAAGGAGAGGCCAAGGAAGGCACGAGAGAGGTCTGCAAATTCAGATTGCCTATGATTCTTCTCAAGGCCAGAAAGAGATGGAAGGCAGATTTGTTCACTGTTTTTAGGCAAAAATATAAATTGAAAAGAAAAGATTCAGTCTCACAGTAATGGCAGAGGTAAGGATTTGCTGGTAGTAATGGTCTGGACTATTCAGATATCTGTTGAGAAAGAAACAGATGAGGATACAGATGATCCATCAAGTTCTGGGAATGTGTTAGTGGCAACTTTGTGTTGTAGATACAGAGGAAGTTAATAGATAATGGAGAGTAATTAAATGTGTTTGAAATTCAGTCCAGTCAGAGGGTGGACATTAATTTGAGTTATAGGAGACTACAAAACAATAGCATCATAAATGAAGGAAGGAAGCCTTGAATCAGTGTAAGTCAGACAGGTAGCATATCTTTGGAAGAACTTCCAAAGAGTATCTAAGGAAAAAGAAAACATGTAAGAGATAAAAAGCTGGTTAAAAATAAGGTGGGTATGCCAATACCAAAGCAAGCCATGCTAGTTCAGTTTCCTCTTTTCTAGGATAAGTGACTTAGTGTTAAAGAGAAAGCAGCAGCTGTGATTTATCTCAGATTTAATAAGGGGTTTGAGGATTGTCACAAGTAAACTAGAGAAATGTGGTTAAGATGATGGGAATGTAAGGCTGGCACTCAGCTATTGGAAAAGAATATTCATGGAGTAGTCACCAAAGAATTTCTGTCAAACAGGATATTTCAAGGCAATGTTGCAAATTTAATCCCTGCAAATGGTTTAATTCTACTTAATCTTATTTAAGTTAGTAATGCTGGTGACAAACTAGAGAATACTTAATAAATTCATATGTTAAATAAGTAAGATAGGGTGGAAACACATTGAAGATAAGCAATAAGGGTCAAAGTTAAACTGATATGGGGGGAGGGTGGGGAATGGGGGGTGGGTAATAGTACAAACTGATAAAGATAAGCCCAAGAAATGAACATGCTAGTAAAAAAAAACAAACCTTGGTGGTATTTGGGGAACTGATTAAGCAATAGAAGCTCTACAAGGCATATGGAAGACAAAGTCCAGCAGAAATTTGCATGAGTCAGTAATGCAAAACAGTTGCAACACAGACAATTTGTATTGACAAGTACTAACAGGGTTTTCTTATATATAACACAGGAGGTATTTACTCCACTCTGTTCTTAGTGGGAAGGCCTCATCTGAGATTCAGGCTTTATCCAGTTGGAAACACATTTTGAGAAGGATGCACATAAATTACAGACAATCCAGAAGAGATACATGAAGACAAGTTTTGGTAAATAAGATTTATTGGGAATAAATTTAAACAAATTTGCTAATGTAAGAGAAGGCTGGGGTGATATTGATAACAGACTTCCAAAATGGCAAGAAGACAGTGAGCAGTTGTTTTCCATGTTCACTGGATTAGGACAAGCTGTCACAGCGGTGTCCCTGAGGGGGTTGTACTGGATCCAGTCCTGCTCAACTTATTCATCAATGACCTGGATGATGCAATAGAGTGCACCCGCAGCAAGTTTGCTGATGGCACAAAATGGGGAGGAGTGGCTGATACCCCAGAAGGCTGAGCTGCCATTCAGAGGGGCCTGGACGGGCTGAAGCATTGGGTGGTGAGGAACCTCATGAAGTTCAACAAAAGCAAGTGCAGAGTCTTGCATCTAGGGAGGAAGCAAGTTTTTCTAGCCTAAACCCAGAAAGAGGCTATCATGTGGACTATTAAATCTTTACAACCATGTGAAATATCCTTCAGTATATTACAGATCTACTGGCTTTGCTTCAGGACAAATACACAGATTACATGACCTCATGAAGCCCCTTCAAGCTACATCCCAGCCTCCCTTCCATCCCAGCTACATCCCTTCCTCCAAGGTCCTCTGCAAGGGTTTGTGTAGTCTTTCCACAGGCAGCAATTTACCTGTGCATGAGTTTAACATGTCCAATCCTTTGTCAGGCTTCTTTCTTTAGCTCCAACACAGAGCTGGTAGTCTACTTTAGAGTTAATCTTTTCTCTTTATGTAACTAAGTAAAGAAATTTAATTAGTTGTTACCCTATTAATACATCTGAACTTGGTATGCTGGAAACTTATCTTAAACAGACAACTTTAAGTGAGCAAAAAAGACACTAAATCTGCAAGGGAGAGCTGAGTACATTACAGAAGCCCAAATTTCCCCTTTAGCTGTGGCTAGGGACAGATAAGTGGTTTAATATCTTCACAGAAACATCATGCTCTCACTTTTGGTAATCTGAGACTGCATTTGACTGCTAAATGTTTGAACACAGTGTCGCATAAAATCCAAGAAGTACTTTGGAGCCTTTAATGATGTTGGCAAATATAAATATGTAAAATTAATTTTAGCACCTCTTCTCTATGCTGCCTCTCTAGGTCTGTGGGCATTTTATATAAATATTTAATTCAATTTTATTTCAGGTTCACAGAACAACTAACAATATAGTTATATAATCAACTTTGTCCTTTTGCACTTCTAATCCTACCTTTATTTAACAATTTGTTTTGCTTTTTTTTTTTTTTTTTTTCTGTATAAGCTTCTAATGTATGCTTTTTTTTTTTTTTTTTTTTTTTTTTTTTTTTTAAACCAGGAAAACACTTCAGTTTCTTTTCTTTTTTTTTTTTTTTTTATATATTGTGCGTTTGTGTGTGTGATTCATACAATGCTTGTTTTGGCTGCAGGAGTTTGGTCGTCAGCAGCAAGTTAATGAACAATTTAAGATACTGACATTGACACTTTCACCAATCATACAGCCCATCAAAGTTGCTCAAGGATTTTCTACTGCATTTGGCTTCTGCAAAGTTACTCAAAGATTTTCTATTGAATTAAGCTTCTGCTTGTCCTGCTGTAACTTTGTAAAGGGTTTCAAATAAACAAATTTACATGTTTTGTTACATACACTGTAAATGTCCTGATATTACACAGTAGAAATGAAAAGGAAAAGCAATTAAAAACTGTTTCAAAAAAATAAAAATCTGAAATTCATAGTTCAGAACTACAAGGCCATAGCCAAAGTATGCATCTCTAACCTTTCTCACAGTTATGTAGCCCTGAGGAATATCTTTGCTAATTAGATAATTGCAGAAACTTTTCCTAATACAGCTAATTTTAATGCAAAGTCCCTTAATAAAATTCATTTTTTTTCCTTTCTTTAAAATGTATTTGTCACTCTTAGTTGATTTGTGGGACTTCTACATATCAAAGTTGAAAACCAGCTGGAAAAAAACTTGAATTATATTTTAGGGAGAAACACGATTACAGTGTGAAGAGGAGGAGGAAGTTTTCCTCCTCTGCCCACCACCCTTCCTCAAGGGGCACGTGGCAAAGGCTGGCCTGTGGCTATAAGATGGTACAAACCACAGGCTCCCGTCTGAATGTAGATAAAAATGCTATGCCTTCAACCAGCACGTTGGACTGATGGGCCAAAAGAGGCTGTTCTGGAAAAGCTCTGCAACGGGAAAACAGGAGATGGAGCCTACTTTCCCTGCATGTCCCTGCTGAACATACCATAGATGTACCGGTTGAAAGTACAAGGCTTGGCATCCAGACAGGGCTGGGCTACAGAGTGCTGAAATGCCTCTAAGGATTAGTCAAAGGCTGGGTGAGTTTTCCAGTAAGTGGCAGATGAGCTTTGTCCTATGTTCCCCCGCCAGCAGCAGTTAAAAGAACAAAGTGTGAGAACATGGAGCAGTTTTTGACTCAGCCATGCAGACGGCAGCAGAGTGTGCTGGGGAAGATCCCAGAGTTTTCATCAAGTTTTTTCTTAAAAATAATAATTGGGAAAAAAAATAAAAAATCATGGCATAAGATTCAGTAGCAATTTGGCCGAAGACTAACTGTTGAGTGGGAATTTGGCCTGAGACTAATTGGCTCAGACCTGAAACGCAGTGGGATGAGAAGCTCTTTCTTCTTTTCTGACAGCCTGAAACTATTCTTAAGTGTCTACATCTTCCTTTTCAGTTCATCCCTTGTCTGCTGATTGCTGCTGACCAAAACATGCCTGTCATTCAAGTACTGCTCTACCCCAGCCCTGCTTGACTCAGAAGCTTCTTGGGCTGTGTTTTTCAGAAGCTGCATTACTTTTGAAGGAGCTGAGACAGGAAGATGCCACTTTGACAGGTTTGGCATTAGAATGTAATTAAATACTTGTGATACAGCACTCTTCACATTGTGTTAGTTGCAGCTAGCCGTGGGAAAAACAACCCTGCCCAAAGCAAAGCGGGACTTCGAGTGGAATGAAAAAACAATTTAGAAGCTTATGCCTGGAGCTGTGATCTGGAAAGAGGCAGTGCCTGGAGAAAAGGAAGACAGGTTGCCAGCAGGATGATCAGAGTACGGGTAACAATAGTTTTTCAGTCATTTTTTTTCTTTTTTTCTTTTTTTTTTTTTCTTTTTTTCTTTTTTTTCTTTTTTCTTTTTTTTTCTTAATATTGCCTTGCTTCAATGCCGTTGCTCCTCAGACTATGGACTCAGTGGATACATGAGCTCAGAGACAGGTCAGGAAAGACTTGCAGTTAATAAGGGCCGAGAATTTTGTCTTTCATAAAACCAGCTGAAACATCTCCAGCAAAAACTGTGAACCAGTTTCCAGCTAAGCCTGGGATTCTCAAGAACAAGTGTGGATTGTTATTGTAGGCTCTAGTTTGCACTATATATGCTAGCAGTCTCACAGTTAGTTATTATTTCTGTTGAATTAGTATCCCGGGCAGAATCAGGGCTACCTTCTTTACAGAGTACGAAGCAAAGGAAATACTCATTTTCCTTTATGCAAATATGTATGCCTCTGGGTGTCTTCAAACCTATTTACAACACTAGTGAACCTCCAATTTTCCATTGACATCTCCCTGCAGGCAATGGGAACCTCTCCAACAACGTCAGACAGAAGTAGATCAGGTCTGTAAGCAAAGGAAGCAGTGTGGGAGACATGCATGCTTCACTGGGATACGTGGCTCCTTCCTGTGTGAAGGGGAGCTGTGGACTGAGCCTGGCTTTCAAAAGTGAAATAAAAAAACAAATAACGTTTTCCTGAAAAGCATTTGGTTGTGACCTGTGACAGTTATTATTTTGGATGAATGTTTCTGAGAATTGCCACCGTCTTTTCCAGTAAGCCCATTTGCCCCAAACTCTTGCACAAAATGCTCCGAAAAAAACCAAACAGGCCTCATGTTGGAGAACAGCTTGCCATAGCAATTCTTGCATAGGAAGGGTCTAAAGGTTTGTCTCAGTAATTAGTGTATGCAGTCAGCTACCAGAAAGCAAGTCTTGCTCGCTTTCACTGGAATGACGTGTGAGCAGGAGCGACACTGAACCTGAATGGGATGCATAGTTTTTAGGGAATGATGCCTGAGGCATAAAGCAGAGTGCAATCCTATTCCCATCTGAAACAAGGGCAAAGCTGTCACCAAGGTCAGGCTCTCGTTCTGTATATGTATGCAGAATGAAATCTGCACTGTCAGCAGATTATGTGTATGAATGGGATATGTGACAATAAGTTTGCAGAAGAGCAAGCCTGCACTTGAATTCTGCTTCCATAATGTGGGCTTGGAAGCTTCCCACTTTTCCTTACCAGCCCTTGACATATTTTTAGTTTTAAGTTTTCTACTACATTTGTGTAGCTAAGCAAGAGAAAGAGATATTTCTTCCTCAAGGACAAGTGACTGATGCTCCTGGTAGGCTTTACCTGCTGTAACATGGGCTTGTGTATGGTTTGCATGTTATTGCAAGCCAGAGCTTTGTTTTTTGTTGTGGCTCATTTAAGGTCCCGATAATCCACAATGGAAACAGAAAATCAGCCCTCAGTACATTTTTTCTGTATGTCACTGTCAAATAAAATAAATGGTAAAAATGCAGAGAGGACTTCTTTGTTTTAACAGTCTCTGCAAAGGCACAAGAAGCTGCCTTTAGTGTTTATGCAATTAGGATCATTTTTTGGTTACATATTTAGTGCAATGAGTAAGTATCGGTACAGTCAGGCTCAAATTAAAGCTGTTCTGACAGTATGTGTTTTAAAAATGGCAGAGAGAAATCACTTAATTAGGCAACTTCATAAAATAAGATGGCAAATTTTCCTTTCGTATTGTAGGGGCCAGTGTAAGTGGAGAAGAACAGGGATTTAATTATTAAAACTTTAGTCACTGGAAAATAACAATTTATTAAAATTTAAACTTATTTTTAAAGTGAGTTAATTTTGGTGAAATTAATTTCCAGGAAGAATCTTCAGAGGGTTCATGTCCTTCTCCAGTCTATGCTCTTCTTGTTCATGTCCACGTTCAAGGAATTGTTAGGAATGTGTGGATTCCCACTAATTTTTTTTTGATTTCCTCCCAGTTTGTGCTGATTCTACAATCAGAAAGAGCAACATTTTCACAACTCATTTGGCATCTTCATCCTGAGAGTTCATTCACAACCTGTAATATCTGGAATATTGCTGACACAAAACAGGAGCAGCTTAGTGGCTGAAACAGGCTAGCATGTACCAGTGTGAAACACCAGTATTTCTTGTAACACCAAACCTAGCACTTGTATGCATTTCAGCTGCAGGATGGATACGATTCACATTAGAGTGGCATAATTATCACTGTGATCACTGAGCTCCGAGGTGCCATGGGAATGCAATTTCCATCATACTTCTGATATTGCATGACACCCCTTTCTCTTGTCTGTCTACCAAGAATTTCCTACGTGATCTGAAGTACAACAGAGCTGATCTCCAATTTAATCTGGGGCAAGTTGCAAAGTCTGATAATTTCTAGCTTCAAACTGCTTTCATTCATCTGGAATGGAATCAGAGAATCACAGAATGCTTTGGGTTGGAAGGGACCTTAGAGACCATCCAGTTCCAACCCCCCTGCAGTGGGCAGGGACACCTCCCACCAGACCAGGTTGCTCAGGACACCATTCAACCTGGCCTCGAACACCTCCAGGGATGTTGCATCCACAGCTTCTCTGGGCAACTTGTTCTAGTGCTTCACCACCCTTGGAGTGAAGAGTTTCTTCCTAATACATAATCCAAACCTACCATCTTTTAGTTTAAATTCATTACCCCATGTTCTATCACTACATTCTCTGACAAAGAGCCCCTCCCCATCTTACCTGTAGGACCCCTTTAAGTACTGGGAGGTTGCTATAAGGCCTCCTCAGAGCCTTCTCTTCTCTTTAGGTTAAAGCCCAGCCCCCCCAGGGCCTGACTTCTACAGGGGAGCCTGCAAGGGTGTGGCATCCTCATTCACTCCCACTGCTGACAGAAATGTTTGAGTCCACAATTTCCTTTGAGTGCTGTTAAGTAAAAATAATAGCATATTCCATCAGCTGACTTACACTGGTTCAGGTAGCTGGTGCTGCTCACCTGCCAGGAGAGTGCTCAGTGGGATCCTACTGCCTGGATCTGGGACTTTCAGCATGTTGCTCACAAAAAGGTGATGTGAATAGTAGCGAGGTGACAGACCTTGTGCCTGCTACAAAATTGTTAGGCTAGTCAAATTCATTGAAACATATTGGGAGAGCTATGGAAGGATCTTACTAAATCTTCTCACAGAACTGACTGATAAAAGAGAGATTTGAATTCAAATCTCTCTGTGAGTAACTTTAGGTGGTTATATCAAAGCAGGCACACCAACATCTTGGAAAGAGCATATCTTTTGAGTCCTTTCATCACCAATAAAACACAGCACAGAGAAGGGTGCCACACATGATGGTGGTATGGGCTGGCTTTGCTACAAGGCTCTGCAGCTTGGAAATGCTGTGAGGTTCCTCTGAGTCATCAATAGTAATGGAGAAAGTGAGCAGGAAAAGATGTGTTCATTCTTTCTCACACAAGCAGAGTGAAGGGTGCCTCACTAAATTACTGAGGGGCAGATTAAGAAAGAGTAGTAGAGGGTTTTAATCACTTTTTAATAAGAGTGTGCCTTTACAGTTTAATGATTAAGCTGCAGGAAATATATGTTGAATGTTGTGGAGGCAACAAAAGATAAGAAGTTCAGAAAGGGACTAGGCAAAATGATAGAGGGAAAGTTAAGGACTAGGCAAAATGATAGAGGGAAAGTTAATTAGTCACTAATGAATATGACAATCTGGGCATGACCTTTTGCAGAGGGGATGCCTGAAACACTATTACTGGAAAATGGAAAAGTATGACATAAAAACAAACTGTATTTGCATTATTCATTTAAAGTTTTTACAAGTATTTGCAGCCAAAGTCAAAAACATGAGATTGCCTCAGGGGCTGGATGGCCCCTTCATTTGGCCTTAGATCTCTCTTTGTCTGCCACATTGGCTCTAGCAACTGACAGCTTCAGTTTTGTTAACCCATAAGCTGCCATGCAGAACAAATGATCTGACTTTAATCAACAACTTTCAGTGATTAGCTTCACTGAAAAGAGATATAAAATCAACATGACGTCAAATAATGTCCTATCTGTGTACATCAACATAAAGGAAAGTGGGAAGGTAGCACACTGGAGAGAAGATATGAGAAGGTTTCAAATCTACTTTAAATATTGAAGCCATGAGCCTGTGCCTAAACCAAACTGTTGTCCACTTATTCAGTGGACAAGTAAGAGAGTGAAGTTAAAACAACCTAATGTGTTACTTCCTGGTTATCATAACATAACAAAGCCTTATGTTCTGCTGCTTCATACAAACACGGCTGGCTTGGTTTCCTGTTTGGACTTCCTAAAGGATACGTCAGTAAATGATGCAGCATAATGAAGGGGTTATCATCTGAACAGGGCTTTCTCTTCTACTTTGGCTCTTTCCCAAACACAGCAATAATTCTTAGGAGTCATAAAAGCGAGACAGTGTGCTGCCTGTGAGCTAAAGTTTTGGCACTGCACAAGTTTGTACACAGGACATTTTAATCTTTAACAAATAAAAGGGCTTCAGTCATGGACTCAGTCATGAGCATGTTTTAAAGGACCAGCAACAGTTCTGCGTGCCTCACTGGAAGTTAGACCTGTCACCCAAGAAAGAAACAATGAAGTGAAGATATAGATCCTGTTCGGTTTGTGACAAATAGATCTTAGCCTAAGGTAATGATAGTCAAGCATTTGCCATTTTTGTGAGTGTTTCTAAGCTAAAAATTGTTTTTTTATGATGTTCTCTGACATGTAGTTAGGACCTAAATCAAAGCCCTTGTAAAGTAGCAGATTTCTCCTCTGGTTATAGACTTGGTATCAGATCTGCAAACAGTAAGTGTAGATATACAAATGAACTTATATTCTGCAGGAATTTTCCACTGCAGGCATTATAAAGGGAGTATACATCTAATTGGCTCAAATGAATGTGCATGACTTGTATATAGGAAAAGGCATACTGAAGATAGTCTATATTATACTGATCATACTGAAGTGTGAATACCTGTTAAATACATGGACAGCTGGAATGACAGCATATATACCACAGATATCTGCTGGGGTAAACTTAGCTGTGACTTCATAGAATCACAGAATATCCTGAGCTGGAAGGGACCCACAAGGATCATCAAGTCCAATTCCTGTGTCCCTAAAAGGCCACCTAAAGAATCAGACCCTGTGTCTGAGAGCATCGTCCAAATGCTCCTTGAACTCCAGCAGGCTTGATGCTGTGACCACTGCCCTGGGCACCCTGTCCCGGTGCCCAACCACCCTCTGGGTGCAGACCCTTTCCCTAACCCCCAGCCTGACCCTCCCCTGTCCCAGCTCCATGCCGTTCCCTCGGGTCCTGTCGCTGTCCCCAGAGAGCAGAGCTCAGCGCCTGCCCCTCCGCTCCCCTCGTGAGGGAGCTGCAGGCCGCCATGAGGCCTCCCCTCAGCCTGCTCTGCTCTGGGCTGAGCAAACCAAGGGGCCTCACTGCTCCTCATACATCTTCCCCTCCAGACCCTTCACCATCTTCACAGCCCTCCTTTGGACACTCTCTAACAGTTTTAAATCTTTCTTATACTGTGGCACCCAGAACTGCACACAATACTGGAGGTGAGGCTGCACCAGCACAGAGCAGAGCGGGACAATCCCTTCCCTTAACCGGCTAGCAGTGCTGTGCCTGATGCACCCCAGGGTATGGCTGGCCCTCTAGGCCACCAGGGCACACTGCTGGCTCATGTTCAGCTTGCTGTCGACCAAAATCTCCAGATATATCTCTGCGGGGCTGATCTTCATCCTCTCATCCCCCAGTCTGTACGTACAGCCAGGGTTGCCCCTTCCCACGTGCAGAATCCGGCACTTTCTCTTGTACTTCTAAATAACGACACCTGCACACCAGCTTTTTTATTGAGATCATCACTCTGAACAAACACATGAGAGCTATTAATGGTGGTTTTGTTGTTGTCTTTTCTCCATCTGTACAGTGAAAACCAAACAAGACATGAGACAGCTTGTCTTCATTAAATTAAAAGAAGCACCTTAGTGAACAGAAAATGCAAGAGACTCATGGTCTTTCATAGACATTGGACAAACGGACCCATGGGTGTTACAGAAAACATCTTACAGGAAAAGATTTAACATTAACTGTGCCATGTTAGACCCCAACTCATAAGCTGGATAGCCCAGAGCTGTAGGTCTGCTTGAGCCCACAGAGTCCATATTGTCAGCTCAGATTTACTCTCTGTTTTCTTTTAACTACGGACACATTAATATGTTTAAATTGTCATTATAGCATGACCTTGAAGCTGTGGCATTAAAATGCACAGAACAACCCAATGATACTGCCGATGTGAATTCAATTTCACAAGCAATTAAAACTTTATGTTTTGATTCTCAGTTTCCATCAAGTTACTCCACCATAAGTGTGAAAGTGTGTACTAATTCATATAGCATAACAACTGTAATTTAGACAAATACTTAAACTCTTAATTAACTAACCTTTTCAGGTTCTCTCCAGACTCGAGGAGTCATGTGCTGTGTCACTCCTTCCAGTTCTGGATTTCTAGGCCCTCATAATGAGAATCTGAATAGAGGAAGAATATCATTTTAGTCTTCAAAGTGAAGTTTATTTTCCACTGAAAGCAAAATATAGGGATCCTTCCATGTTCTGAGGTGTCTTCCTGGCATGGGTTCAAACCATGGCTGGGGTCTGTAGCTGGTTTGTGAGGACCCACTCAGCTCCTGGGTCCAACAACCTCAGGGACAACCTCAGGACAAAAGGCAAGTTACGTTACAGGTCTCTTTTCACAGAAGCAATGCAAAATGATTACGGGAGACAGGAGATAAAAGTGGTTGGAAGCTAGGTTTAAAATCATTTCACAAATTGTGATCTTCCCCACAGAAGTCAGTCTGCATTTCTCAGGAAACTTTAAATACTTAGAGCTCTCAGTTGCCACGTTGCACAAAAGAGTTTCTGTTTCAAGAACCTTTTTATTGTTCTTCCTGTGGCTTATGTGGTTCCATTACTGTAATATCTTTACCTTATACAATTATTCCTTATGACCTCAGCGGAGAAAGAAATGCTGCATCCTCAAGGTAATATGAAATACAGGTTGTTGAGTAGTGTCTTAGCCACCTCATGGGGTTTGCAGGTTTGCAGTTCAGTTTTCTATTCCAGCTTTGGGGTACTCATGATCACTTTATCTCTTAGAACTTCAGAAATGACATGTATTATCTCACTTGTTTTTTTTTTTTTTTTTTTTTTTTTTTTTTCACCTACTTGATTAACAAAAGTTCAGTATCCTGGAAGCTGCCTCTAACTGAAGGAAAAATTGGTGATAGATATCTTTGATGCACTTCTGTTTGTTCATACTTCACAACTTTTTTATTTTTATAATTTCCTGACCACAAAAAGCTTTGCATAGGAAAAAGTACACTGAGTAAAGCTCAGTTTGGGATTTTCCTGTTACACAGTGACTGCTTGAAGTTCTCTGATTATTACATGAATGAAAGGATGCTGTATCTGTCTATTTGTCTAAGAAAATCTGTACAGTGGTTTGTAGACTTCAAACATTTCTAAAGCTGATGGTTGGTGTTTCCAGCCATGTGTTGTGTCCACCAGGGTACCTGCGTGGATTTTGTGGTTGTTTCTTAACAGTTTGAGTTCCATGAGCTATTCCCTCATGTTTTATGCCTTGCTGCTACTGCTACAGTTTCTACATGCTGTGTGCAATATGACCATGCAGTTGAAAGCATAACTAGTGTTTGCTAAATTTTCTCTCTTTCAAAACTCTTCTTCTCTGCACCAGTCCTCTTTTCTGAAGAAAAGAGACACAAAGTAGGGCACAGAACTGCTGGAGTGCAGGAAGTAGTCTTTCTGTGCTGAAACTGCTGAGAATGGGTAAAAGACAAAAGCTACAGAAATGGACAAGTTACAGCCCCAGAGCATGTTCTTTAGCAGGGCTTCCAGGTTTGGAGTGTCAAGCTGGCAAGGAATAGAAATGGTGTGACCACAAGGACATTCAGCAAGCATGGGTTTGAAGGCACGTGGTGTTAGTAGAAGCTGAGGGGGATACTATGACACTTTTGCAAGTATAAGTGCATATATCCTTCTGAAAGTGGCGGCAGAGGGAAAGAGATCTCTTATGGACTCTGAAGCACTGAGCGCTCCCTCCATGTGGGCTGTGAATGTATTTTCACAAGCAGCTAATTTGCTGCAGACCCAGGATTGTGAAAGAGGGTGGAAGAGTTCCAAGGATGAATAATCAGAGCACTTCAAGCACACTCTGTCTAACAGGAAACTCCAAATCTGAGCCCTGAACAAAGTCTGGAGGAGGGAGAGACTAAAATCACGATTTCTTTCTGCTAGGAGTGCTAGGAGAAAAATGTGCTCAAAGGTTATCTTCCAAAAGGAAAAAGAATGAACATAGCACAGTAACAATTCTCTGTCATCCTCTTCTTCTCTGGAGGCTTCTGTGAGCAAAACCCATGTATATGTTCTAGGGAATACATGGGCATGGCAGAGTACTTAAGGTTTTGTTGTTGTTGTTGTTGTTGTTGTTGTTTTTGTTTTGTTTGTTTGTTTGTTTGTTTTTGTGGATGACGTTCCAATGTTTTCAGAAGGAAAACCCTACATCTTTGGATGAAGTTGGAAGAGATCAGATGAAGTACTAAATGTATGTAAGACATGAAAGAAAATACACAAGATGGAGAGTTGCAAAATGAGAAGTGAAGCACCTTGTGGACTTGTCTTAGGGATTTTGTTCTGGGGCTTTGCTGGTTCCTGAGTTTACCTGGATGTGCAGGCATGCGAGCAGAGATTCAAGCCCTATTGGTCCTGAAGAGTCTGCATGTTCTGTACATCCAGTTCTTGAGATTACTGTTTTCTTCTGAATGCCAGAGGGCTGCCTGCCCATCCGTGCACTGTCAGAGCTTCCCTGTTGCATGTGTAGTCAAAGGGAGTCCAGTCATCACCTAGAGTTATTTTTAACCTTTAGTAAGGAAACTGCTAAATAACTATGAAACATCGTGTGACGGAAAATGGAACAAATGGGGGAGGTTTGAAAAAATGGGCTTATAATGATCATTTTCTGTAAGATGTGTTTTCTTTGCCAGTCTTAGGCTATATTTAGGTATATAAACCATATATTAAAAACTATATTGTTGATATAGTTTCTGCTCATATACTACAAACTTTTGTTAAAAATACATGTAATTAGAGAGAGGGTTTACTCTGCAATGTTCAGATGAACAGATGGTCTGTAAATCACAGTCCTTGAAAGGTGCTGGAATAGCTTTATTCTTGGGAAGATGATATTTCTGTCTCAGCCTGTAAAGATTTGGACAGAACCACTGCTCTTAGTGCTGGGAAGCTTGGCCATGGTGGTCAGTAGCTGAGTTTGTACAGGGCCTGGCTGAGGCTCTTTGCAACTGCTCCTGCATCTTGTAAGCACCTTGAGCACAGCCTGAGTTCAGGCTGTGTAGAAGTACTGCTTATTTTTGGGGAATACCTGAAGATGCCTGAACCCTTTCTGAAGGGGCTTTTCTAGGCAAGAAAGGTCCCAAGCTATCCTTTTTGTCTGATTTTAAAACAAAAGCAGATGGAGATCACATACTCTGTTCTGGGAGGCTTGAGCCTGGTCACACTTGTTTTGGTCAAAGTCACAAACATATTTCCTCTTAGGAACAGGTGCAATTTAACTTTAAACTTCTCATATGACATTAACATTATCTCCTTCTCTAAAATAAATATACAAGTGTCTTCAAACAAATACTCAACAAACTTTCACAGTAGTGCACCACAGACAATGAACTGCAACAAGAGTTAGTGTTCAAGTACTGTGTATCACACAGATCCTAATTAAAAAGGTGAAAGACAAAAAAAAAATAAATGTAAAAATGTAGGATAAAATATGAGGTAGATAACAAACTGTTTTACAAGGGTTAGATTCTTATCAGCAAGACTTGATCATTCAAAGATTTCAAAACGGTTTGATTTATAGATCTGACAAGGAGCAGATAGTGAAGAAAGGTTATTGTACTAAACACATTTGAAACACTAGACTCAACAAGAAAAATAATAAGCAAATGGTTCATAAGTTTGTCCTGCATATGCAGTAGCTCATGTTATAATTTATAATTTATAATTAGGTCATTTATATTGTAATCTGTATTAGCTCGACATTAATATGAATTTATTTTTAATTTAAATCAATTTACAAGAGGAAAAGTTAAAATTCATAGCCAGGTACACAGCAGAATTAGGAGAAGATTTGCCCCTTTGGATGAAGAAATGCTATCACTTACACTGCTCACATGATTAATGTAGAGGACTTTGTGGATAACACTGTCAATGTTTTAGTCAATGAAGTAAAAACAGGAGATGACCACAATTTATACATTCTTTCTGACTTGGTTTCCAGACTGCTACTCTATTAAGATGATTCAGAGTTGTCCAAGTTTCATTTACCTTACTGATCACAAACAGTAACTTGTGACAGTCCAGCGACTCATTTCAGAGTCGCTCTTTCAGGACCTAATTGGGGAAATCAAGGTCAGTCAAGATCTGGTATCTTGAACTACACTCTTATGGAATTGGACTTGTTATTTCTGTTGTATGTACATGCCAAATCAAAGGTTTGATATTGCAGAGGCAGCTTTGTACATGGCATCTCATTCAAATCTATTAAAATAAGAGAGCCTAGCATACCATTTAGCTGTGTGAGCAAACCAGAGACCACTGGATTACTTCCATCTCCTTGGGAAAAGGATTCATTGGTTTTGCTTTGTTTTGTTTCGCAGTTTTCACAAGGAAGACATCAGCTCTCTTGGAAATAGATCGTCACGTGCCGAGCACAAGTATTATTTGGCGTATTGCCTGGAACTGAATTGATAATGTTTTTTTCTCTAAATTTCTCTATTGAAAGGCTTCTGAATAGTACAAAATATGTCTCTTTCATGCTCTGGTGTGTTTGCTGAAGATGTATAAAGCTCTTGGCAAGGGATGAGGAAGAAGTCAGGAGTTTTATCACTTCCTGACATTTTCATACCCATCCAAATAACTCCCTTCCTTTTCCATTTTTAAACAGGTTGTGGAATGACCTGACTCCCATTTCCTTACCAGGCTGCAAGAAACACGTGGGTTATTATTTTAAATTGTCTGCTTATTGAGTTTTCCTGTTTGTGACTTTCTCTGTTTAACACAGAGTGTAATTGCTGTTCATTGCAATAGGGGCATGGCCATAGCTTCAGCCACTACAGTCTCCAAAAAATCCTTTTGACACGCATCAACCAAACTTCAAAAAAGAAAAAGAGAGACATCTTAAAAATTCAATATACAACTATTGCTCTTTAATTTCCATTCCTTTGTATAGGGAGGCACCTAAGGTAAAAGCCTTTGTGTGAAAGGCTATCTGATGTTGTTCAAAAATCCCTTTTGAGATAGGGAGTCTACATACATACATGCTTGTGAACAAAAGCAGCTCATGGGCACTGTCCCACAAGTGTCTCCTCCACCTGCATGCTGCCTGGTACACTTCTGCCTCATATCAGCCAGCTTCTTCCCAGGAAATCCTTGGCTATGGTACAGGGACCAGCCCAGGCTAGGGATATTTCCCAGTCAGAAGTGAAGCTGAGAACACATTTTTGAAGGCAAAAAGAGCTATATGGAGAGAAACAGACAACCTGTTCTCTAGCCCATTAATTTATTTGTCCTGATATGACTGGGTGTGCAGGTGTTGAGAACACTTTTTGTTTTTATTGTGAAAGCTGGATTGTTTTATGGCAGAAAAGATAAAGGGACAGGGCAAAAACATGGCAAAAGATGAGAAATACAGCTTTAGATCCTGCAACATGATTCTCCTTAGACTGGAAAAAAATGTAACTTCTAAGTTGGGATGCAGAAAAGGTTTTGCACTTGTTCTGTGTTCTAACATAAAGCCATTCCCCAAACTCCACACCATTAATTAGACCAGTGTTAACCTGAAGGAAGATAAAGCACAATCTGCTTCTCTCTCGTGTACTGTAAGTTGATCCTTTGTAGCACTGATAAAGGATATGATAACTGTATTAATAGAATAGAATAGTTCAGTTGGAAGGAACTTTTGAAGACCATCTGGTCCATTAAGGTAGTCAAATGATGACCATGTTAAGATACACCCTTCTTAAGGGTGTGGTAAAGTAGACCAGTATTAGGCTATGAAGGCACAGAAGAGATTTTTGTTCAGCTTTCTCAGGTATGTACACAAACTCCTGCTAGGAGGGACTTACTTTGTTATCACATCTGTATTTTGTAGGCAGACTCTGCTTCTCTCACAAGGCTGAAGCAGGTTCTGGCAAACAGTGAAGTGGTGCCCATGTGGAGGTGCCTGCACTAAGAAGTGATGGCGTGCCTGGAAGCACACTCAGCAAGCAGTCTGGGGACACCTCCAGGCCCCCTATTCGAGCTAGGGCCGTGGAGCATGAAGAGAAAAAGAGCTCTGAGCCACTTTCCCCATTTTTGAAGCTGTAAGAGGATTGATGAAAAACTTAAAAGGGGAGTGAATGTAGTGATGATTTGGGAATCCTTTAGGCCTGCTGGCAATTTTTTTAGGCACCTAGGGAATTGTCCTCAAGTCAAATGCTATTGTTCACATCTAAAAATATGCGCAGCTTGAAAACAGAGGAAGGTGGTTTGGCAGCATCTTCTCTTTTCTCCCTGCCATACTTGAACCAAAGAGATAAGACAGGAATCTCCTACACATCCTTTTATTGTATTGTTTGTTTGGTTGGTTTGTTTTTTACAATTGGCTGGAAATGAGGGAGAGGAAGGCAAAGAGTTAGAGCCAACACCATCTCAGGAAGCTTCAAACAATCTTAACAGCTCATAATTTGATACACTTGGTGAAAACGACAATTTCCAACTTCTAAAAGATTTATAAGTATTTCTAAATTATAAATTATGCATGGGTTAATAAACTCTAAGACATGAAAGAGAGGAAAAGGATAAGGTGGGGAAGGAAAAGGGTGCTTAAGAGATGGGATGATGACAGGAGCTTCAAGCACATGTTTCAAGATTTAGCCAAAATAAATTGAGTACTGGCAATGGTACTGCATGATTTCAGTAGTGCCTATTATATTTTGGACTAATTCCTCACTGTTGAACAGCTGGATTTTATATTGGATTAAAATGATGTCATTTAATTAGATAATGGTATTGGCTAATGTGTCTTGCTGTAATTCTGGAAGAAAAATCTAGATTAAAATCACCATCATAGTTTATGTTTTAATTATGCAACTTTGGTGTTATGCTACCGGGTATACAAAGGAAGAGCTTTTGAACCTTTTTGAGAGGAGTTTTGCTCTCCTCCTGGGTTCAGACTAAGTGATGCCATTTTTCACACTTATCTCTTGTAAAATTAAGGTAAGAAAACATTTGTACTTGGAATTAGCTCATCTGGTTATTTACCTTTGACCCACTCAACATGAACAATGTACCACAGTCTGACCCGTAAGACAAGACCTCAAAAAGTGTTTCACGTCATGAAAGCACCATCTGTTTTTTCTAGCAAAGACTGTATGAAGAAAGCACTTATGCAAAAATACTGGTTTCTACTTAGTACTATGTAGAAGAAAAGTGTCCCATTGAGCCATCTTCGATAGAAAGTACAATCAAGCATCAAAGAAGGCAGAGGTATATCATTGAAACAGGTATAACGTCAATTGTATTTAGGACAGTGATACATAAAAGCATAGCTCCTGTGTTCTAAATTGGGCCAACTACCATTGCTAATTGGGTCAGCTAACCACAAGGGCACATGCTTCATTTCCTCTTCAGGCATGCCATTTGGTGGCTTCTCAGAAAGTTACAGCCTGTGTACTTTACAAAAATACTTTGAAACACACTCCAGAATAATTTATGTTCCTTTCACAGCCATTACTTTCCTTCTGTTCCATTTTCTGTGCCTTGCCTCAGTTATCTCCCCTTTTCTATTATCTTAATATATTTTTTTCGTCCTTTGTATGTTCATTTGTGACTTTATATTATTGTTATTTTTTACTATGATGTCTCTCTCAGTAACTTCTTTAGAATGATTTTTGGTTTCCAACTATTATTAATTATTTCTCTTCTGTGTTTTAATATACTTATCTGAGAAAGTTATGCACACATGACATTTCTTCAGTCATGTCCTCAATTCTTTGCCAGTTCAAATATACCTTTTCCCCTCTCCTTTTTCTATCAGGTTTGGCTACCTTGTCTAATTTGTTTAATCCAGCCCCACTGTTTTGGTCATTATGAGAAATTAGGAATATTGAAACCTAGATATCATAAAATATTAACTAGCTGAGTTGATTAACTCAGCTAGTTAATTAAATACATTTGACAATTATGAAAAGATGATGACAAATGTCAAACTCCTGTGCTTATAGGAAATGGAAATTTCCACAATACAGCATTCAGGAGAATCTTTTAAGGTTCAGCAAGGTTTTAAGGTTCAGCTCTGAAGATTTTGGCTTTACTGAACATACTCCATTGCTTTGTGGCTGTTGGTGCTGAACATACAGAACAAGTCTGTGGATCAGTCCACAGTCTAGGAATAAAATTGGTCATTGCCTAGACTAAATCTGTGTAAGGTTGGATTTGGAGCAAGTGTTTCATACTTAGGTAAGCAGTAAAAAGAAATAACAGAAAAGTGAGTGAAGTGGGTAGGAAAGACAGTCCGATAAAAAGAAATGTTTTTTGAGAGATTGAGAGATTGTTTAGACAGGGAGACTGGCATTAGAGGTTTTTTTTTTTTCCTTTTTTTTTTTTTCCTTTTTTTTTTTTTTGTAGAAAGAAAGAAACAACACAGTCAGAATATGACAGGAGATGGATCTACATAGAGTGGGAGATGAAGAAATGGGTGTGAGATGGATAGGGTGGGGAGAGCAACTGCCAACAACCCCCAGAAATTATGTTTGTGAGAGTGTATGACAGGAATGGACTGTACATAGTGGCCAAATTCAACTGATGACCCTAAATAGCATCTCCCATGGCCACTGCTGGAGACGGACTGCTGAGCCAGGTGGGATGTGGTGTGGTCCAGTTGGGCATTGCTTTCATTCTCAGATATTGTGTGCAGCTCTGAGCTTCATGATTTAAAAAGGATATTAAGATATTTGAATGACTCCAGAGGAGGGCAGCAAAGCAGGTAGAAGGGCTGGAAGGCACGTGCTGTGAGGAGAGGCTGAGGACACCAGGACTGTCCAGCCTGGAGAAAGGAGGCCAAGAGATGACCTCAGTGCTCTCTGCAGTGTCCTGAGGAGGGGAAACGCAGAGGGAGGTGCCGGTCTCTGCTCCTGGGGCACTGGTGACAGGACAAACGGGAACGGCACAGAGCTGTCCTGGGGGGGTCAAGCTGGGCATTAGGAAAGATTTCTTTCCCATGAGGGTGGTCAAACCCTGGAATGGGATTCCTAGAGAGGCGATTGATTCCCCATGCCTGTCAGTGTTCAAGAGGCATTTGGACAATGCCCTTAATAAAATGCTTTAACTGCTGGTTAGCCCTGATGGGGTCAGGCAGTTGGACTCAGTGGTCTTTGTAGGTTCCTTCCAAATGAATTATTCTTGTGTAGTCTAGTCTAGACTAGTCTATTATCAAGAGTAAGTTTATCAAGATCACAAAACAAATAATTCAAAATTATTTGTTTCTTAAAGTTGCTTATGCATTTTTTTTTCCTATGCATGTGTTATAATTATTTGTTGTACATTGTAGGAAGACTTCAGCTCTGTTAGTAAGAAAGAAGGTGCTGTCTTTTAATCATCATCTAGTCAGGACATTTTTTCTCCCCAGTAACTCAAGGATCATCCTCATGCTTTATCTTCTCTTCAAGTCCAGATCATAAAATATTTGTCTCTACATGTACCTTTTTTTTTTTTTTTCCTAGTACTGACTTTTCAATCAAGTTATTTTACATAGCAAGCTCGTGCTATAAATTTAGTCAGGACAAGGCTGTGTGTTGAATACAGTTTTTACTTATAGCTGCCAACAAAACTGACAAAGAAAAAAAGGACACACCATAACTCTAAAACTTACATGTGACAGGTATCTTGTCATCAAGAGACTAAATACTTTTGAACATTGAAAACTAGGAAAGGCCAACAGAGGGTGAGATGTATCAAAGTCAGGGAATAAAAGTGTTTGCCATCTCTTCAGAATGGGAGATGCACAAGAAATACGAAAATGGGAATGAAAAGGAGCATCTGCCCATGGGTCCCAGCTGCTACTCCTTGTATGGGTCACGTTCACTTTGAGTATGTGGGCCAGACACAGGTTGCCCCAGAGTATAGCATAGATGTGAACTAACATGTATCTGTTGTAGATACCCTGTTTAACCCAGACTGCCAAATATTATTAGATATCTGAAAATGTGGAACAAAAGAAGTGATGAAATTTTCAATAGAAAATATTCTTTTTTTTTTCCAGTGGAAAACAACTTTGCAATACCTGCAAATGCTGATGCTGCTTTATTCTTTGTCACTACTACTTTGTTCTCCCTTTACTGAGTGTTGCACGGAGAGGCAGGAAGCCTGGCAAACCACAGAAGTGTAATCACAATGTGCTGGTACCATATGAGCAATTTTCCAGAAGCAGCCTAAGCTGCTGTAGGGTTGCACTGATTGATGCGATGTACTATCTTTGGTGTAGCAGATATTATTGCCTTTGTGTAACTTAGCTTGTAGCTGAAAAGCTTGTGAATTCAAAAAATCAGTGTCCTAGTGATCTTACAATTTCACTTTTACATTTACATTGAGGAGTTGTTTTCTCTGTAGTCTACTTTTTTTTTTTTTTTTTTCTTCTAGGTTTTCAAAAATATTTGTAATCAATAAAACATTTTTCTGAATGTAAGCAATTTCCTTTGAAAATCATTAGCACTAAACAAAACTGGTGACCATTTCAGCATTGCAACAAGTGTGGGTTCCCACAGGAGGCTCTTTCAGCAACTTGCATTATCAGGATGAAACAACTGTTTTTTTAAGCACCAAAACTGCTGTCCAGCTTACCTCAGTGTAGGCTTTCCTAAGAATGTTTGTCAAAGACTCTTTCCAGTGGCAGCCATTGCAATCAAAACACACTGGGAAAAGATACCTTTCAAATGCATCTGATTTGTAAATAGAGCATGTTTTGGCCAGTTTTCTTGTAAGCTGTTATAATTGGTGTGCATTAGGCTGTGAAAAAACTGGATCTACTTACTTTAATGCCAGGAATAGAAACATAATCTTTGTCAGGGACATGGTGCTTGCATTTCTGTAAAGTGCTTTGCAGATTTGGCCAATTTCGAAATTGCTATGTATTTCATCTCACCCGTGGCCATATTTGCTGAGTGTTAGAAGATAAAGAGTTTGGATATTTTTTTTTTTTTTTTATGGTTGTTCTGTCTGATTTCTGTCCATGCTCTGGGAGCTCAGTTTCTGTGCCATGCGAAAGGAAGTGTTACGTTATTGCAACATCTTCTACGCAAGTCATTGACGCTATATCTTTCCAGAATATCTCGAAAATTCTGGGTCCTAACCACTGTAGATATCAGCATAAGGAATTTGAGGAGGCAGCCTGTGCCTGCTCTTTTTCAAGCCAGCTGGGACCATGGGCTGTTTTTTCCCAGATATGAGGGTGCCTCTGAAAGCTATTCTAAGCTGTAGCTCCTTTGGAGTGGTCTATTAGGGCCACCAGGTGACTCTGCTTTGGTTGTTCTTTTTCTTCCACTATTCTTGGAAGAAAGAATCCACTATTTTTCTTCCACTATTTTTCTTCCACTGTTTTCTTCCACTTCCCTTCTCTGCTCTGGCTTCCCTAATGGCTAGGGTGGCCAGAAATGTTCACAATGTTGTCAAAAGCAGGAACTTACCCAGCATGAAGTCTCTTGGATGGGCAGGAAGCCTTCTCTGTGTGCTGCACAGCGCATGAACCGAGCTCCTTCCCCTCCCTGCCACTTGTGTTTATATGTATTGGTAAGCAATGTCTCTGAGTTAGCATAAAAATACACGTCAGATTTGAAATGTTTCAGTAAATTGAAATGTGTCCTTGAAAAACTGTTCTTGAAGAAAGCAAAACAAACTCTGAGAAATTTCTACCAAGTGAAACAACACAGGAAAATCCCAGTTTTGTAACCTATTGGAGCTGTGTGCTTAACTTTCTAAAAACAGAGAAAAGGTCTGATCTGCAATAAGATATATGCCAGAGACAGCTCAGCTAATGTATGGATTTGTCTTCTTTCCCTTAGCTCTGTTCTTTCTCTTGCACTCCTTTGTGTCCTTTGCCTCATTTGCTCCTTCTCCCCAGTACGCTGTCATTCTGAAACCAAGTGCTGCATTGCTGCTGAGCAACATGGCACAAACACCTCACAAACGAAGGGTGGGGAAATAAAGGCAGGACTTACTGATGAATCATGTAAACAAAAATTATTTTTTCCAGCTTGCCTACATGTAGTGTGCATTCCCGCCCCCAGTATATCCTGTTTAAGAAAATAAAATAACAATAATAAAAAAAGCATGGGACTGTGGTCTGATTTCTTTTCCCTCCTTCAGGCTTCTTAAGAAGAGCAAGAAGCTGAAATCGGAAGGAAGCAAAGCTCACTCATCATCTGGCAGAGCAAAAGATACTGGGAGAGTTCAGAGCTCAGAACTGCTTCTCCCATATGATCCAGGGATGGATGAGATGCTGCCTCCCATGATATCACCTTCCCAGCTCTCCAGAAAGTGGCTAGAGACCTGGTAAGGGTGGATGGGGTTGGAGGGAACCAATGGCTACATTAAGTAGAACGTTTTTCTGCATCCCAAACAAGAATCAAATAAAAACCCAGTTGTTTTTGTCCTTTTTATTCACTTTCAAACTCTGCTTAGCACTCCCGAGAGGTTAATATCATCAGTTTAATAGCTTAAACTACTATCAGCTCAAGCTACTGGTTTGACACCAGTTAAATGGTAGTGTCTAATTCAGGTTTTGTGCCTCCTCTTGTGATCAGACATTCTGGTCACCCACATTAAGATAATCCCCCCTCAGATGGTGAATTAGCATCAGGCTTAGACAATGTCCAAAGGAGGAACTGTTGAGGTGGCTCACGTCTTGCTCTCTGTATTCTGTTTTCTCTGGCTGTATTGCTCAATCCCACATGCTTGGACCTTTCCCATCTCATTACAACTTCTTCTAGCTGGAGAAACATCAAGGCTGCTGCCATCAGTGGTGAACGGGGTGACTCTGAAGTCGTTATTGTGTCTTCAAAAAGAGTTAAATCAGCAAAAGGTCATTTCATAATAGCAGTAAAAGACAGCAGTTATTGTTCAATGCAACATATTGGCTGGTGGCTTAACAGGTTACATTCTCACCCAAGCTTTCTTTGCAAAAGGAAATATAAAAAACACTCCAAACAAACCTACGTCAATGACTTGATGTTCTTTAAGCCACTTTGGGTCCTGTAAGTAAGGTTAGGCTCCCTCTAACAATAGTTGTTCCTGCTCTGTACCCCTGATTATTTAACAGCTTTTGATGCTTCCAGTAGACAAATAGTAACACCCTGTTCCCCTAATCCATAGAACTCTGTTGCTTTAAAGCGAACAAGAAATGGGAAAAATAACAAAGCTCCATGACACATTTCTCACTCTCTAGCTCTACTTGCATGCAAAACTATGGTTAACCTCTGAGTCAAAGCTCTGGCTACTGTTTGTATCTCTTCACTCCCTTACCACAGCAGCACAATGACACTTGAATGACTGATTTTTATTAGGAATCCAGTTCTAACATTTGCCATAAACTTCTTAAAGCTCTTGGTTGCTCTTTTGCAAGGGATAACAAGGAAGCTTTTCTTTACGTGCAAGCACTACCTTACTTTACTTTATAATAGTGTTTCACTTCACTTTTTTCAGCCTTTCTTCTGAACATATCCTCAGAAATCTGGCCACCAGCTTAAATATAAGTTGGTGGTTTTAGCTTACTAGCTGGATTTCCTTCCCCAAATCCTCCTTACTTCCACTCCTTTCTCCCTCCTGATGCAAAGTTTTTACCATTCACACAGCATTATAGCATCTTTTTCAAAAGGCTGTCTTGGACTCTCCCTAGTACATGCAGGTCTTGTTTGATTTTCCTCTTCTCTTCTTTACACAAATCTGGCTATTCCAATGCACTTCCAAGGTTGAAGACACAGGCTAGGACAGTAATATTTTCTATATAAATAAAATCATCAAAACATAAAGAGGCTGCTATCTCAGAACAAGGGAACAAACTGCATTGTTTCCCTTGGAAGACCATACGGAGAGTCCTCATGCATTGCTAATGTTCTTCTTGTCCTCCTATACAAATACTTCTTCATAACACATTTTAGTTTTACATGTATTACATTCTGTTGTGGGCAAAGGTGTACATTATAGCTGTTTGACCACTGCTTTGCTATTGGTAAGCTCTGTTAAAAAGGCAAAGGGCACTAGAATCAGAAACCTGTATAATTAAGGGAACTCAAGCATTTGAGTCTTGAACTGTTACTTCTTACAGTGTTGATTTAATTGCCACACTTTTCAGTAGAAAGGTCTAAGTGTTTAAGGGGAAAATGTAGGGTGCTGGTAGACAGTAAGAATGGCAACAGCCTTCTTACACTATCACCATATATTGTGCCTGACATCTCATGATAAAATCTCCAGATATATTGGGGGCAAGTCAAATTATTTGAAATATTTTTAGATGGTGTCAGTATGAATTACTTGAACTTGAGATGCATGTGGGATATATGTCCTCTTTTGTTTCTAAAGCTTGTACAATATAGGAACCTGGTACTTAAATTCTCTGTGGGGAGTAAACTGTCTTGATACCATGAAAAGGAGAAGAAAAGAAGAAGAAAATATTTAGTATATGTTCTTAAGTTTAGCCTTAACTCTTCTCTCCGAAAGAGAGGTATTATGAAAGGCAATGAGCACAGCACATTCTCTCAGTTTGTTTGTCCATTGTTCGATCACTCTGGATAACCCCCCTGTGTTTATCTAGCAGCATCTGAAAGGGCATACTTGGTCTTGCAGGTCCTTATGAACTCTGGACATAAGTGGAGGACATAAGATGCCACACAACATAGTTATGGTCTCCACAGGCTGGGAAGCTGGTCTGGAGGATGGTCCTGGTAGGAACTATAAGATGTAGTATTAGGTAACCTTGATCCCCTAATCTCCCTTCTGAATAGGCTTTATGGTTTCATCTCCATAGTGCTGACTAAGCACATCTTGCATCTTTTGTGCTCCTATCCCTGTTCTACTTCATCTCACATCAAAATGGATGTTCTGAGAGTCCAGCTGTGTATCCACCTCTTCAGACATAGAGAAATCACATGCAATCCAGAGAAAAGGCAAGGACATAAGGAACACATGGAAATCCAGAGAAAGAGTGAATGTGATTTCAAAATATTTCAAAACAAACTTAACCTATTCTGGAGCACAGCATTTCAATGTGACATCTGTTGTTGTATTTATTGTGGGCGGAAAACTGGTTATGATTACCAAAACCCAGGCAAAATATAATCTGTAGCCCAATAATTCAGTGAATACATCAGCAATATTTCACTCTAGCTTCCATATCCCAAGTCAGCAGCTAGCACAGGAAAGCAAGGACCATGGGAACAGAAGCGACTACTTGGGCAAAAATGTACACAAAATATTTTTATTTTTACTCATTTACCATGGTAGTCCTTAAGTATGGAAAAATGAAGAAATTTTAATGAAATTCAACACAAGAGCTCTCTGTGGCTCTGTGCCTATTGAAAACAACAATGCTGTGGGTTTTTCTTCTTCTTCTTCTTCTTTTTATTTATTTATTTATTTATTTTTATTATTATTATTTTAATTCCATCTCCAAAGTGCCATTCAATAGCTGTGGTCCAAAGGAGTTTTATACCAATGAAAACACACAGAATGAATGTCTCCATAGTGCCATTCAAAAGCTGCGGTCCAGTTGAGTTTTATACCAATAAAAACACAGAGAATGAATGTCTCCAGAGAAGAAAGCATAATGCTAGTGTTAGCTGGGATTGCTTAACACCACTGTCTACATTTGCCAATTCATTTTTAAGGATTTCACTGACAGAAAACCAACTCGTAAACTACTTGTGTATTCCACATTATTGTTTACTGTCTTTTGGCTGAGGAGTATGCTGGCTCTCCAAGCAAAGGAAAGTTTTAGTGAAGAATAAACACAGCTACTGCAGGTACTTTGGGAAGCAACAAAAAGTTATTAGTTTGAAACATAATGCAACCGCTGAGAGAAATTGTCTTCTCTTCTATATCATGATCCAATATAATAAATAAGTGAATTAAAAAATGCATAAAATGCATTATAGATGCTGCAGGCTGTTTAGAAAGGTCTGAGGACAGGATTAATCTCTTGCATTGTAGACATCCACAGCACAGAGAAATGTCTATGGCTGAACCAGTCACCTGGCTCTGTGCCTGGTGACAGGAGTGCAGCTTGTCTCATTTTCAAGCAGAGGGTGACCTCCCTGTGACTCTTGCTGACCACAGTTGGAGCCTGTGCTGAGATGAACTCTACGTTCCGAGTGCTCAAGTGAGGCATTTTGAAAGCCCAAGGGACCTACAGACCAAAAGTCCCAAGGAGCTTGCCCTGAAGGGAAGTTTATGTAGCACTGAGGAATAGGAAGAAAGTAAAACCAAGTATAGCAGTGTGGCAGTGGGACACTTGGACACCTTGACAATAAGGAGGTTGGAGACTGTTTTAATTTCTGCTGAGTGTTGTAAGACAAGGATAGGATTTAGGAGAAGCTGTTGTGCTGTAATGAATTAGTCTCCTTGTGGTAAGATAAGAGAGAATTGCAAGGCTACTCTTAGAAGGTCTGAGCTAATGTTTGTGTTTGAAAGACATGTGGAAAGGAAAGAAGCAAAAAACATCCGTTAGTGTTATGTGTTGTGAATACTGCCGATGACTAAAAGCCTACTGAGAAAAAAATAGGTGTGTCCTGATTGATGTGCTACAATGAATGACAGGGATGCTACAGGGAGGGCCCTGTAACAGGTAAGCTTTGTTTATATACGGGAACTGCAATGAAGCTGTGCCTCATAGGCTTTAAATCTGTCCGTTTTGATGGTGAAACAATTTTGGTTTCAGCTAATATGCTGGCACTGAGCAAAAGCTATGGCATGACACAACCATAGCTGTCTTCCGCTATGAAAGTGTTTGTGTTTAGTTCTTTCCACATGTACCACTAATTAGATGACTGAAATCAAGTTTCTGCTTCTTGTTTATAATCTGTTTCTTTTGTCCTTCCTCTTTTCCTTTGGCTCCTCGTTTTGTAAGCTAGATAGTTCAGGGTGGGTACACAGTGACTGTGAAGAAAAATCTGTGTCAATAACTACATTTTGGACTTTATAACAAGTATTAAATAGCAGATAGATGTTATTAATATAGAATACGTAGAAATTCTATTAATATAGTATTAATACAAACCCAATAATAAGAATATTCATGAGCCATTCTCCCCAGGGAGCCTGAAAGTACCAAATTTTTTGAGTAAGGGAGCATGTTGTAATACTGGTTGCATTCACCACCCCAGACTGTTTGGTCTTTTCCTAAAAGTTCTTTGCAATTAGGCTAGCACTGGATCTCTATTCAGTTTGTACACAAAGCTTCTGAGGACTAATTAATTAAAAGCTACTAACAAGGGGAGTACTAATTATTTGTTATGACACTTTAGCAAAGTCAATGGCTTAAGCTGGCATAGAGTTAATTTTCTGCCTAATAGATGGTATGGTGCTTGGATTTATGGTTTTGGATTTGTGATGACAACAGATTTGATAACACCCTGATGTTTAGTTGCTGCAGAGCAATGCTTACTGAGGGCCAAGGACTATTCATCTTCTTGTGGTGCCCTGCCAGCAAGGAGGTTGGGGGTGCACCAGGAGCTGGGAGGGGACACAGCCAGGACAGCAGGCCCAGGCTGACCAAAGGGATATTCCATACCACATGGTGTCATGCTCAGCAATAAAAGCTGGGGGAAAGAAGGTGGAGTAGGGGATGTTCAGAGCGATGGCATTTGTCTTCTCAAGAAACTGTTACATGTGATGAGCCCTGCTTTTCTTGGAAGTGGCTGAACATCTGCCTGCAGATGGGATAACATGAAAGAATTCCTGGTTTTACTTTGCTTGTGCATGCAGCTTTGGCTTCATCTAGCAAACTGTCCTTATCTCTACACAATTCTGTCCCCCATCCCACCCGAAGAGAGTAAGCAAGTGGCTGTGTGGTGCTTAGCTCCCTACTGAGGTGAAAGCATAATAAGCAACAAGGTGAGAAAACAGAAAAATCAAAGCTTTTGAAACAACTCAGGGATGATACCAACAGAGGACATCTGGAAATGCATACAGCAGACAGAAAATTGACTGCTTGGCAAACATCAAAAAGAAGTCGAGTACTCTGCTGTGTCCCTGGAAGCATTTGAGGCAGCATTTAACACAGTGATTTGTGTTCAGCCATTTAGAACTCAGCCCTATGTAAGACAATAAACTATTCTCCAAAAGGAAAGGGTTCATGCTCCAGTCATGGGAAATCCATTTCTGTTGAGTACTAATTATTTTATTTTGTCATGTGCATTATCTTCCACACAGCTAATACTTTGATTTTTTTTTTCCTTCAAGAAATATCATAGCTCAGGCAAAAATAGTTCAGTATTTATTTTCCTACATCTCTTGCTGTTTTGAGGCCACAGCTTTTACAAGTGGTAGGAGAAAGCAACAGTACTGTCATTTTTACCTGCTTCTGAGGCAACTAATCCTTCTAACCTGGGCTGAAATTACCAATAAACCTTAGCGTCTCTTGGGACAGAGGTTTATTTTTTCAAAGCTCAATCTAACACAGGTTACTGCTCCCAAAGATCATTTCAATCGCCATATTTCAGAGTCTGCTCTAATTTTGTGCATCTTTTTTTTGCACTTTCCTAGCAATGTAAAGAAAATTTATTTTGTATATGCATTTCCTCAGGCCAATTTGTTGCTCCAATTTGCTTTTTTTTTTTTTTTTTTTTTTTTTTTTTTTTTTTTTTTTGTTCATATAATTTAGTGGTATTCTAGCAAGGGACTAGATAACCTGATTATAGACATTCAGACATTGTATGCTTTGTGCAGACTTTATTGTGTGCTGCCTCTTTCTGGCTGGGTAAAAAGGCTAAATTAAGGATTCTTTTGCTCACAGTTCTAGGTTCCTTTTAATCACATTGCCCTTTATTGTATATTTTTTAAGAAAAATTTCTGAGGGTACATGTTATGTAGGAAATTCCAAAAGCAGAAGCTAGACAGCCGCTTCATAACAGCAGATAGATAGTAGTCATTATAGCTGAGGGCATTTCAAACTCGTGCTAGCTGGATGTGAAGGATAAATTACTGCATCCATCTTAAAGACCTCATTGCAAATTAGTTACAGCCATTTCAGTTGCACTTCTGCTGTCTCCAAGAGCTTTAACCCACAAAGCAGGATAAGATCTTGAGGTGGCTGT
The DNA here is from genome assembly GCF_965140915.1 of Aythya marila. Classification (NCBI taxonomy): domain Eukaryota; kingdom Metazoa; phylum Chordata; class Aves; order Anseriformes; family Anatidae; genus Aythya; species Aythya marila. The sequence continues at coordinate 66,592,777 of NC_139042.1, read as the reverse complement.
GTGTCAGAGATATAGTTGTGAAACTTGATTTTAATTTCACTGAGTCACCTACTGGCTAGTGAAGCCATCACTTTCTTTGGCATTTGGTGAGTTTTGTTACTGCCAGCATATGGGCTCCACCTCAAGGAAGTGGAGGGAGACCAAAAATAACCCTGAAGTTATTTCGAGATATGCCTTGAGAACTGCTTCAGTTCAAACCAGAACTATTGAGTTAATGTCAGTAACACAAGCACTACTGATTTGTTTAAGTGTAATTGGTAGAGCCAAAAAAGCAGGGATTTGGACCTGCTTATTGTGGTGGGTTAAACTTGGTTGGGCAGCAGGTGCCCACCGAGCTGCTCTCTCACTTCCTCTCCTCAGCAGGAAGAGGGGGAAAATACGATGAAAAAACTCATGGGTTGAGATAATGACAGGGAGATTGCTCACAGATTACCATCATGGGCAAAACTCTTAACTTCGGGAAGACTGATTTTCATTATTGCCAATTAATAACAACAGAGTAGAACAGTGAGAACTAAAAAAGTGAAACGAAACAAAACAAACAAAATCCACCACCAACAACTAACTAAAAGCATCTCCCACAGTCCATCTTCTTTCTAGGCTCATCTTCATTCCTGATCCTTCCACCTCCTTTTCCCGGTGCAGCATAGGGGAATGGGGGCTGTGATCAGTCCCCAATGCTTCATCTTCGCCACTCCTTCACGGTCACTCTCTGCCCCTGCTCCATGAGGGGCCCCTCCCACGGGATGCCGTCCTTCCCAAACTGGGCCTGCGGGGGCTGTTCACAGGCAGCAGCTCTTCAAGAACTGCTCCCACATGGCTCTGTACCACGGGGTCCATCCCCCAGGAGCAAACTGCTCCAGCACGGGTCCCCCACGGGTGGGCGGCAGCTCCCCCCAGACCCCTGCTCCTGCGTGGGCTCCTCTCCACGGGCTGCAACTGTGGCCCGGGGCCTGCTCCTGCGGGGGCTCTCCATGGGCCACAGCCTCCTCCAGGCCACATCCACCTGCTCCACCAGGGGCTCCTCCACGGGCTGCAGCGTGGAGATCTGCTCCATGTGGGACCCATGGGCTGCAGGGGGACAGCCTGCTCCACCAGAGGCCTCTCCACTGGCCACAGGACAATCTGGAGCACCTGGAGCACCTCATTCTCTGACAATGCCTGCGGAGTTGTTACTCCCACATTTTCCATGCTCCTCTCTCTTACAGCTTTTGTGCAGGACTTTTTGCCTTTTCCTAAATACATTATCACAGAGGCCCACACAGCGTTGCCCCATGGCTCAGCTCTGGACAGCTGTAGGTCTGTTTTGGAGCCAGCTGGAGCTGGCTTTTATATGAAATGCATGGTTCCTGGTGTCTTCTCACAAAGGCAACCCCTGCAGCCCCTCTATTGCCAAAACCTTGACATGTAAATGCAATACACCTAGTGGGAATGAACAAGGCTATAGCGTTTCTGCATGCTAAAGACAAAAAGAAAAAAAATCACCAGCAATTCTCAGCATTCTTCTCAGGAGGCAGGGAAAACAGTCACAGAAAAGATAAGGCAGAAGCATCCTGTCATCCTGTAAGGACATCCACAGTGATATGCATTTATAGGAGTGGATGGGGAGAGAAAGGTGCTTCTAGCTCTGCTTGCATTCCTGGTTAAGAGTTGCAACTGCAGTCACACCATTGCAGAGACCTTCTCCACATTAGCTGCAGTTGCACATGGAAACATGTGGAACTGATGAAAAATCTTCCATCTCCTTTGAAAAGAAAATTAAAATATCTGTTTTTATTCTAAACAAGATTCCAATTACTAAAGCTGTGTTTTGAGACATGCGGTGTGTTCAGGTTTTTCACTTACTTAAAATGTCATTTTGAGATCAGTTGCTCTAACCAGTATAAATTTGCTCCAAGTGCTGACAGATATATCTGATCTTTGCTTTGCATGGAAATGCTGGACAGTGTGACTGAACAAGTCCGAACACATGAAAATATGCTTCAGATTACTGCTGCGTGTACAAAGCAGGTTTGACGTGTCCTTGAAGTAGCACTAAAAGCACTCTTGTGAGGGCAATGTTACGCCTTTTTGCTTCAGTTGCAAATCTGTATTACTGAGTCTCAGTTTGAACTTTGGACTTGGTTGAGTATTCTGCACTAAACAGAAAATCAACGACTCATACATTTAAGATCTTCTAGAATGAGCACCCTGGTAGGCACAAGCTCTGATGCTGTGTTGAAACAGGTATGTTCAGACTGCAGAAACTGAGAACTGGTTTGTGTTTTCAAAGATCTATAGCTTTTGGTGCTACAGCAATCTGTAGCATGACTTAACTCAGTGTACATAGATACTTTGGCATAACTTTGTCTTTCTTGATTTCTTTTCACATTATCCTACTTTAAGCAACAAGTCCAAAGCGTCCCGTGGAGAACTTCAGTGGACCTACCAGGAATACCTTTGAGTTACCAAATGTGATAGCCATCAATTCCCACATCAGTGATAAGATGAGTCAAGTGCTGTACCTTTCAGGACCAACGGGAACTAGTTACTGTATTACTCTGAAGTTCACCCTGGCCAGATACTCCAAGATACTGAAGGACACAAACCTCTGTCCAGTTTCTTGATGCTGACTGATTCCTGAATAATGAAGTCTTACTAGCAGCAACTTGGCATCTGCCCAGAGGTCTGAGCCCTGAAACATGCCCCAGACACATGCAGTTGGAAGCAACGAGAGGCTTTTTCCAATTACGTGAGCTCAGTGCCACAGTATATTCTCATGATTGACTGTATAATTGGGGTAACAGGCTGGGTTGTACAACTCATGAGGGAAAACAGTTATACATTAGGATAAGAACAGACTTTAGCGAAATTATTCTTTTCTAACTGCAGTCCTACTAGATGTTTCATGATAAATTCATCTTCAACACTCAGGAAACTCTGGGAAACATCCTCTGCTCTAAGAAAGACGCATACTTTGCCACTGAATCACTGCTTGGCAGTACGGACACTTGCGTGCGTTCTTTCAGAATTGTACTTTTGGTTCCACATGATTAGTTTCTCTATAATGAATGACAGTCAGTACTTTGGATTTTTTACTTTAGAAGAGTGGTTTTGACAGATATGAGATACCACAATTATGGAAATAGTGATGCATGACAGATTCTAGAAATGACTACTTCATCTTTCAATATGTAGGTGTTACTCTTTCTATGAGACTGATGGGTTTCTGGCATCCTCCGTATTCCCTGGCTTTCCTGCTTGTTGCCAGCTACTGGGAGAGACTTCTTTCTCTGAACCCTCACGAGTCACCAACTTTCAAACTAGTTGTGCAGCTTAGTTGGAAGCATTGCTATCATCCTTTGGACATTGTGGAATGATGTATTGCACAAATGGCCACTCACAACACCCTAGTATCTTTGTTCTTAGGATTGCTATAGCCTATGAAATGAATGTTTCAGTGTTAGCCAGTCACCTTAACATCACCCTTGAGTCAAGAAAAGGCAAAAACAGATTAAAATATTCCTTAAAATATTCCATTAAAATATTCCATTAAGATATTCCATTAAAATATTCTCCCGTGAAGGCAAAAGCAGATTAAAATATTCCTTCAACAGAGCTAAAATAAATAGGAGAGTTTGCAAAGGTTTATAAACACACAGGCAACAGGAAAGATCTACCCATCTACCCATCTACCTCATAAGGGTTCATCTCACCCTTTATATCATCCAATAAGCTGATCAGCATTTCATGGCTTTCCTTTTTGACACCTCCATGGCTCAGAGAAGCTCTTCATCCTAAAATTGTCAACACAGAAGAAGCCCTGTAGGACAATCCCATCTTTTCTGTAATTAGTGTTAATGAAACCAAGAGACAAGTAATCTAGCCCTTTCTCCCAAAAAAAGACTAAGCTTCCCGTTTTGGAAATGGCAATGGTTCTGTAAGTCTGGAACAGAGGATCAGCTGTGCCATTTAATAATTTAAAATATTCCTTCCCACACTTTTCTAATCCCTTAACAAGTCCCTTCACACTGTTTTGGGAATGGCTCAAACCCAAAGGGGAACTTTCTTTTTATGTTACGTTTTTATAATTCATCTTATGAATGCTTACTTCATCTGGAATCTCAATGGAGTTAGTGTATGTAGAAGGTTTTGAATAAAAGCAGAGATGGGAATAAGCGGTCACTGAGTACCTTGCAGTCAGGTTTTTGAGGAGTGACCAAAATCATGTTGGTTGGAATCAAAATGAAGGAGGCTGAGTCAAATTCAAGGAGGAGAGGACACTGAATTGAAAAATATGGGCAATTAAGTGATTCCAGAGGAACTTTTCCCTGTTTGGAAAAAAATTACATTTTTATGTTTGAACGTGCTTAATTTCAACCATTGAAGTAAGGAATGAGAACTTCTATAAAGTTACTACCCAAATCCAGACAGAAAAAGCTAATTGTTTGAACTGGAAGAGTGATGCCCTGACACAGCAGAAGGGACAGACGACCGAACAGGACAAAAAATAGACACATATGACAGAAAGCAAACAAGCTCTGCTCCAAACCCGAGCATAAGCTTATAAACTCATAAACTCGTGAGCCATAAACTCATGTTTATGGCCCTGAGGAGCTCTGAGGAGGGCTGCAGACCTCCCCGCTCACGAATCTCCCTGATCCCTGAGGGAAACTGGGCTGCCCTGAGGCCGTCCCCTCGGAGCCATCCCCCGGGCGGTGCAGGCCGAGGGGCGGCCCCGGGGAGGGGCGAGTCCCCATCGCGGCTCGGCAGCCGAGGCGGAGCCAGCTGCCTGGCCGCTATGTGGCGGAGCCGGGACGGCGGCCGAGGCTTGGGAAGCAGACGGAGGTGAGGAAGGGCTCGGCGGGGCTCGGGGAGCCGCCTCGGCCGGAGGCGCGACGGGGAGGGCGGCGAGGGTCCTGCTGCGCGGGCCGCGCGGGGGCGCGGCCATTTTCCCCCCGGGGCAGCGAGGGGCTGCGGGGGCCGGGCGGCCGCTGGCTCGCAGCGTGCCCGGCACGGAGCAGCCTCGCTGGGAGGCGTTTGCCTTCGGCGTGCCCCTCTGCTGCCGCTCCGCGGGTCCCATTGCACAAGGGCAGGTAGGGAGGAAGGGCAGGGAAGCGAGAAGTGCGGGAGCGCCGAGCGTGCCACGTTTAAAGGCTTATAACAGGAAGCAGGACAAAGCTTTTCGTAAATCTCCTTGACCTGGTAAAGCACCGCAGCAACAACTGTTCATTGCACAACACTGATCAAACAAGCGCTTCAAGCACTTTTTTTTTTTTTTTTTTTTAAACTGTTAGTTATGATGACGAGAGCAGGCTTTGGGCAAAAGCGCTGCCCTGGCAGAACTGCTTGCAGATCTCCCTCCAGCAGAGCTCGGGGCTGGGATGGTTGCAACGAAGCCACCGCATGACAGCTCGGTAGGAACAAGCTCGGAGTGACAGCTCGGTAGGAACAAGTCGTCACCCAGCAGTTCCCGAGCTGAATCACGGCCCCAGTTTTCAAGTTTCCAGAAGCAGCTCGTAACTTCGGGGAGTTTTCGCCAGGGATGTCAGGAAACCGCTGGATGCGTTTTGTTTTTGTTCCTCGTAAACTTGGTAGCTTTGGTCTTGTTTGACTTGGACTCCCTGCATGTGCTTGAACTCTCAAAAACAGTTCCTAAATGAACACACTGGTCTTTCATACCGATTGTGAAATTGGAATGGGTTGAAAGCTGGGGAACTGGCATAAAACTTTTGCACAAATGTTTAATAACACAAAATCCTTAACTTAGATCCTTTAAGTTAATTCTCAAGTGAGAAATACTTTCTGGTTTTGGTAAACTTTTTTTTTTTTTTTCAGAGAATAATACATTTTTATATTTTTTTGCATCACCGTGTGTTTTTTATATTTATAGTTTTATCTACGTGACCCCTCCAGGTCCTTTTAAATGGCTTCGTTCTTTGAAAATGATGGTGAAAAAGTAATAATTTACTTTCAATTTAAGTAACAACTTTTTCATATTACTTTATATTGACAGGCATCAGGAGTTGAAATGACATAGAAAACTGCTACAATCTCTGACTACAAAATGAGCTTCTTCCACTTGATGCTGAAAGCAGGAACTGGGTTTGATTTATTTGAACACTGGTAAGTTCACTTCCTTAAAGGTAGCGTGGATGCTCTCATTGTCTCCAGTTTGATGTGAGGTGGAAATTTGTGGATAGGTAGCTTTTCGTTTTGCTGGCATCCATGGTTAGTTATCCACATCTGCAGATATCCATCTATATATCTGGACAGCCATTCATCTGTGTTTCTCTCTTCCCTTTCTCCCTGTGCTTTGATGAAAGGTGAGGCAGTACCTGTAACAAACACTTAGCTCAGAATCTAGGCATATGGTTGCTAACACTTTTTCTCACAGCTGAACTGAAAGATGTCTGATATGGTCAGCTACATTTGGCTCATATATTGAGCACATGAGACAGGAAAGTGGGGACCTCAGGTACAGTAAACGGGAAACGAAGTATGTCTGGTAGAAAGTCTGTCTTGCTTTGCTTAGCTTTAAGAAGCCTAATGACAGGAGTAAACTCACCAAGGAAGATGTGAGCTGTGTGAATTGTTGTGGTAGGTTTAATCTTGTCTTGGTGGTTGTATTTTGGAACAAGAACATTTTTTTGTTTGTTTTTATTGTTCCCCCCACCCTCCGTCACTCTCCCACCTTCACTGTTTCAGTTAAACTTTAATAAAAATTTTAGTTAAATATAAAAAGTTGACTCATGTAGGTGTGCTTATAAAATCGGGGTACTTTATATCTCAAGGTGCACTTCAAGCACAGTTTTTGTTTCTTTATGGCTTAGAGACTAAGGATCTGCTAGTCCCCTGATAGTAACAAGTCCCTGTAGGTAGTGATCAATATTGAAAACCACTTAAATAAGTTAGTAGCAAAGTGCTGATAAACAACTGAAGGATCTAGATGCTTTCTTAGCTACTATCCTGAATGATTTGTCATTGTATTGGCCTCTGCAAGAATCGGTCATCTCCATGTACTTGTAAATTATTTACAAGTAAAATCATTTTAGAAGTTGCAGACAGAAAATTTTGAAAAGAAAGTAATGGTTATGCCTTTTGCACAGCTTCCTGAAGGACAAGTTTGCTTAGGGGCCCAACATGTCTTTAAAAGCTATTCTTACCATGTTTAAAGTTGGCAGCGTGCCTAAGGCAAGTAAAAGGTCAAGTTCTGTGGTGACAGGCATCTTTTGATGAACAAAAAGTCAGTATCTTAAATCAGGTCAACATATTTACTGTTTCTGTTTTCAAGATGTTAATTTTCAAAATTTGAAGGAGAAGTAATAAGTCATATTTCAGCTACGGGAAGGTAAACATTAGGAAAGTAACTTGGAAATCAAAATGTTTCTTTTTTTAGTAGATCAAACCACAGATATGATTGGTAGGTGGGTGGTTTGTTTCTTTCTTCTTTCATAAAGGCTTTGTGTACAAAAATTTTTCCTTTGAACTCAGCAAGCTTTGAGCTGAAATAGTTTTTCAATATAAGTATATAGGCATTGTCATCCGTGAAGTTGCTGTCCTCTCTACATAAGTGAGACATTTTGAGCCTCTGTAGCTGTGTCACAGGGGCATCTCATACTGCTGAGACTGAGGTAGAAGGCAGTACAAGGCTAGTCACTAGGTATGTGAACAAACATCTGCGTTTTAAACAAAGTTTCACATTTATGGAGTCTGAATAATGTTTCACTGTATATTCTTCTTAAGAAAGAATGCTTGTAAGAATCTTTTGGGTCACTTGAAACCAGAATAAAAATGTTCTGTGTGTTCTCAGATACTGCAACTACAAAAGCTGGAGGCTTCTTCCCTTCTTTCCAGAGTTTCCAAGTTTTACCATTGCAGTATTTGACCTAGGGGGAAGGAAGTTTGTAAATAATAGAACTTTTCCTAAAATGCTGAGCTTTACCGTACACTATTAGAAAGACATCCACCCTTGGTATTTGAAGCCAGTAATGAGTGCAAAATGTAAACCTTAACCTGTTAGATTGCTTACTTATTTTTACCCTAAATTTAGGCATCGTTTACTTTCAGTAGTCAGATCAGTCTTACAAAGTGGCTACTTATGTCTGGCTTTGTTGATTGCTTTGACAAATCTGTAATGTCATCTTTTTGACAGAAACAATATTTTTCAAAGCTCTTGGCTAGAATTCTTGGTCAGTCTTTGCTGCAAGTTTTATTATTCCGCTTTTGTTTTAAGTAGTGTCTCCAGTGTAGGCACAATTATGCTCTTGCTTTTACATTTAGGTTGACTGTTGAAAAAAATTAGCTTTGTGTTAGCAATTTCGTTAGTCAGATTTTCAGCCAAATGATTGTCCCTCTGTACTCATCTCTGGTGAGGCTGCACCTTAAATAGTGTATTCATTTTTGGGCCCCTCACTACAAGAATGACACTGAGGTGCTGGAGTGTGTCCAAACAAGGGCAGTGCAGCTGGTGAAGGGTCTGGAACACAAGTCCAGAGGAGTGGGCTCTTCTCCCAGTCATCAAGTGATAAGACAAGAGGAAATGGCCTCAAGTTGTACCAGAGGAGGTTTAGGTTGTATATTAAGAGGAACTTCTTCACTGAAAGGGTTGTGTGGCATTGGAATAGGCTGGCCAGGGAAGTAGCTGAGTCTCTATCCTTGGAGGTTTTCAATAAATGTGTAGATTTAGAACTTAGTAGCATGGTATACTGAAGGACTTTAGTACTAGGTTAAAGGTTGGACTAGATGATTTGAGAGGTTTTTTCCAAATTGAATGATTCTATGATTCTATTGTCCAAATAATGTGTTTTTTACCATCGCTTTTCCCCTTCTTAATTTTTTACAGGTAAACTGGAATGTCAAGAATGATGATCTACTCTGAGAAGTTACAAGAAAAACACTTACAAGGCAACTAAATAAAGGCTTTGGTATGAATGCTTTGTCAGATAAAAAAATAAGCTGTTGGTTCAAAACAAGCAGATATTTAGAAGCTCTTATATTCCAGTGTTGAACTCTGCTCTGTGTGTCCCTTCCTTGTGCCCTGATGCCTCCTTATGTGCAAAGTTTCAAAAGAAGTAGCTGGTGGGGCCTATACGTTGATGTGTGAACTACTTTGGATATAAAAGTAATTCAGGGCCATGGGTGTTTTTCAGGGAATACATGCTCTTCTTCCAAGCCATTGCTAGCTGATTAAAGTACTAGTACCTGTGGTCATTGCATTTGCAATGATTGTTACACAGGAAACCAGATTGCTTTAGTGCAAGAGGGAGCAGCACGCAGAATAGTCATATATGAAAAGCAAGATGGTTAAATGCAGACCTTAACCTACAAAGAGCTGTCAGAAAGGAAAAGGGTCAAGTGTTTGCCAGCTGGCTGTCAGTATGTGGCTTGGGAGGGGCTCTGATGACATCTTGCCAAAGAAAAAAGCAGGCCCATCTGAGAGAGGGCTTGGTTAAGGCGCAATGATTTTGTAGAAACCAGCTCTGAGGGCAGTGGTTTTCTGTTCAGTCGTGTATGTGTTAGAGAAACCCGTGAAGAAGACCTGAGGTGTGAAATGCAACTACAGTTCTAGAAGGCTTTGCTGTTTTGTGTCTGACCACAGCAATTCACATCACCCACGGCTTCCACATATGTGTGTCTGGAAACGTTGTCACCTTTAGACACAAATTTAAGTGCCTGCCAGATCATTTTAGAGTTACAGTACGTTTGTTCTCCAGCAAAGAGCTACAAGTTCACCAGCTGTTAAAAGATTCACCAGCTGTTAAAGTGCTGCCTTAATTGTAGGAGCGCAGTTTGCAGAAGGAAACCTCATGTATCTCTGGAACTGTGTCTTTCGTAAATATGGAGAAGGAGCTTAGTCAAGCTCGGTATCAAGGTTATACAGTATAGCTTAAATGTTAGCTGTATGCAAGCATAACTTCATCCATGTTAAAGTTGTTTTTGGATTTAACTAGGCTGGCAAAAGAAAAATACACTTTATGCAAGAGTTCTTCCAGAAGAAAACTGGAAAAGTTCCATTGGAAAGCTGAAAACTGAGCAGCCTTCTGTGGGCACCAACTTTGGTGGTGGCCAAAATATTCAAAGGCTGGGGCTAAACTGCCAAACCGATTTTTCCCTCCCCACAATGACTAATGCTTCTCCTAAATTTTTAAGGACTAACGCAGGGTGCAGAGGACATTGCAGCTTGGAATGCTTGTACCACATTAATGGAAAATATTTTTTTCTTTGCAGCAAAAGATGAATGACATCTACATTTTTGCTTATTGGTCATCTAATTCTACTGATACCTTTGTTCAGTGCTGGTAAGTTAAATACGTTGCTGAAATTACTATTTTATAAAAGAAAACCTGCAAGAGACAAGTTGTGCATGTCCAGTAGAAAAGAGTTACTGAGAGAAAGTAGTGGATTCGGAGTGTTGAAGATATTCTGAATTTTGGGTTGAAGTTGCACTGGGCATGGGAAGGACGGGTTGACATAAATAGTTTTAAATCTAGTCACATAAATCTAGGGTACTGAGGCTTTGAATAACTACTCCCTAATTCCTTTAAAGAAAGTACAAAGAGATTGGCTTCCTTGACTACAAGTGAGCTGTTTAATGCCTTCTTTAAGAGATGTGCTGTTTCTCTAGTCCTGAAAACAGACGGGTAGAGGCCAATTTCCTTTGCAATTAATTAGTAATATTTTAATGGTAGATCTAAGTTTTCAGTAGAGTTTAGGCTATATAATTTAATGGTATTTATAATGCTGTTCTTGGAATAAGCAGGATAATAATGGATTTACTACTGACTACTTTAATAGGGAGAAGTTATGACTTAAGCTTTGTGAAGTATGTGTTTATTCAACCAGAGGGTACTAAACAGACAAGAAGTAGTAATCTTGTAATATTTTAATAATAAATTGTTAGAGAAAGTTTACTTCCTAATTCTTTTTAACTTTGAATGGATATTAACACTTCTTAAAACAAACAAACAAACAGATTAAAAACAATAACTGTTTTTTCTCTCTTTTTTTTTTTTTAATAGAAGAGTGCATTATTTGTGATTACTTTGTGCTAGTTGGAGAGCCTACAGCTATCAGTTGCCCAGTAATAACATTGCCAGCGCTTCACTCTGATTACAATATGACATGGTATAAAAATGGTAGTAATACACCCATAACCACAGAGAAACACGCCAGGATTCATGTGCGAAAGGGCTTGCTTTGGTTCATTCCTGCAACGCTGGAAGATTCTGGACTTTATGAATGTGAAGTAAGGTAAGAAAGGGAGGAGGGGAACAACTGGATTACTGATACTTACAGTGGAGTAACATCTGTGGGACTTGGGTGTACAGAATTTTTTTGTTTTAGGTAGAGACCTTAGATCAGTTAAAAGCACTGTATTGACCATGCTTTTTGTTAATTTTGTGCTGCCTTTTTTTCTTTCACGTGTGTAGAATTTGGCATTGCAAAAGTGGTTCAAACAGAAAACTTTTTATCTTAAAGCTCAATAATATTAACAATATTATTGTTAATGGGTGTGGGATATTTCCTTTGTTTTGAATGAAGTGTAAGGTCACTGAAAGAAATCTTAACTCCTTCAGTTCTCCTGTGTTCAAATGGCTGTTTGATACTGACACATCAGAAGGACATTTTGCTTTCTTCACGGAATGTGGTTAAATGTAAGGAGGATCTAAGTAGAGAGAGTTCGCTGTATGTTACAAAGGATCAACAAATACAGATGTTCTGGAGAGCTTTACAACTTTTTTTTGGAATCCTTTGGGAAATTTATAAATTAAGAGGCCATAAACCATTGTTATATGTCTTATTATAAAGCATTGCTAAGTGTTACTGGTAAAAAATGAGAATGCATAAGAAGAGCAAAGCAGTGTGCTAGACAGCTTTAAAGACAGTGAGAGTACTATGTCCTCAGCACTGTTCAGAAGATCTAAGTGCATGGAGAAGAAACAGGAGAATCTTTTCGGCTGTTTGGCATCTTCAAGCTCTTGTTATATTTAGAGTTCAGATTATTGCACTGGAATTTACTGCTTCAGGTGCTCAAATCTTACAATGGCTGAAATTCAGTGTGTGCTGAACAGGAAATTAATGCCAGGAAGGCACATAAAATTTTTGTTGTTGATGTTGTGGTCTTGCCACATCATGCTGAGAACAACCAATGTAGGCTTTTTGTGTGACCCAAAATTTGTTTTAGTAGGGTGTAGTTAGGTGTACTACAGTGCATACAGCCCACCAGTTATGTTGAAAGGATTTGGATTGTGAGTGTAGTCACAGTAGTCTGCAAGAACCTCCAGTGTAGGCACAGGTCATAAGCTGTTGCAGCTTCTTACTTCAGAGTCAATAATGAATCCCAAATTTAAAGAGGAAAGAAATGCAATCCCTTCAAAGCTAACTACTTAAATAATAAATATCATTTTAATTTAGGCACTCTTGCTTTGTCTTTTCTTGGGTACCTTACCTCTTAAGTCCGGCTTGCTTAATGTCAGCATGCCAAAAAACATATACTAAAATTCAGTTGCATTAACCTGGCTATGGTTTGTGCATCAGACACTTAAGTCTTAATTATAGCGTTTGTCAAGGTGCAGCATATGGAAGTTGTCGCCAATTCTGTCAAAACATACAGTTGTCTTCTCTGGAAACCTGTCTCCTAAAAGAGCACTGAGAAATGAAGAATAAAGTAGAAGTAATGAGTATTCCTTTATTTCTGGCTTAGACTTCTGCTTTCTAGTGCTGTATCTTCTGGAGAGGTGCTATACCACAGCTTGTTCTCTGTTTCCTGTAAGATCTCAGTCTGAAGTAGTTTCACACCGATGTTTCATCTTGGTGTACACGGTATTCAAAAGCTTTGTCTCCTGCAAAAAAGTTAAGCCTTCTTGTCTTAAAGTGTCCCTTCAAGGACACAGCCCTTCTTCATAAGAGAGGTGCTTCAGCCCTCTGATCATCTTTGTAGCCCTCCTCTGGACTTGTTCTAACAGGTCCACATCTTTCTTGTGCTGGGGGCCCCAAACCTGGTCACAGTACTCCAGTAAGTAAGATAAGTCCTGAAGTCCCCTCTGGTGCTTCCAGAGCACCACAGATTCCACTTCTATACACAACACAACATCAGAGCTTATCCCTATCTCTCATGGTCTGGAATGGGGAGTGAGGAGTTGAGAGTAATGTTTAAGAGCTAGGAAGACTGTAGCAGGGGTGATAGGAGCAAGGCTGGTGGAAATATTGAAGTCCCTGTAAGTCCTGAAATCTCTTCTCTATAAACTCCCTGAGCTGCTGAAAACAAGAGACCTTGTTGTTAATGACCTGACTTGTCTGCTCTTCTTGTTACAGAGGTCTTAATCGCTCTAACCAGAAGACTATAAATTTAAAGGTTTTTAAGAACGATAATGGTTTGTGTTTTAATGGAAAAATGAAGTATGACCAAGTGGTGAACAGCGCAAATATTGGAAATATTATATGCCCTGATCTAGAGAATTTTAAAGATGAAGACAATGTTAAGCCCGAAGTACACTGGTATAAGGTACTGTACATAAATATTTCAGATATAGAACATAGAAAATATTATATTTAAAACACGTTATGATGTAATTGTGAACAGCAGCTTTTGGAAGGAAAGTTTATTCACTGTGAGGTTTGAGTATGGCATCTACTTTATCATACTGTTGGGAAGATGTGAGGAGGTATGAGAGATATTTAAAACAAACAAAACAAAACAAAAAACCACAACACTGTGTCCACTTTGAAAGAACTTGCAGTCTAAAAAATGTGTTGCTTTTGTTTGTTGATTTGTGAAATGTCCAGTTTATATAGGTGTTAAGTTTGTAGGTAAAGTATAGAAGCAGTAAGTTCAAAAACTTGTGTTTCCTTAAATACAAGGCTCTGCGTAGCTATTTCTATTTCTTAGAGTGTTAGGCTTGTCTTAACTGTTGATTATGGTGCAGCATTCATATGCCTATTGCTCTGATTCTGGCAAAATACTCTGTAGCCCATTCAAGCTTGGAGAAGTATATTTTTGTGTTTTTTTTTTTTTCTTTTTTTTTTTTTTTCTATGTTGAGGTAAAATTCTAAGGCAGTTCAGCTCTTAATTCTGTTGTTGGTCTTAAAGCACTTATATGGGCCTGTATATTATATCTGAAATAAGATGCACAAATGTAGCACCAAGGTTCTTCTTGAGATGATGTGGTTGTAAACTGCTTATAGGTCAGAGAAGAGAAATGATTATTTTTTATTTTTTTTTTGCTGCTTTTGCATTGCTGCAGATGTGATAATACACCCAACAGCGTGAGTCACTGCTACAACAGCTCTGTTTCAGGGAAGTAGAAATGTAGACACGCACAGGCTCTGCGTGTCTACATATCTCTGTAACAATGGTTGAGGGTGAAAGGACCTCTGGAGGTCATCTTGGCTCAGACAGGGTCACCTAGAGCACATTGCACGGGGTGACATTCAGGCAGGTTTTAAATAACTCCAGAGAAGGAGGCCTCACAGCCTCTCTGGGCAACCTGTTCCCGTGCTCTGTCACCGGCACAGTAAAGAAGTTTCTTCTCGTATTAAAACGGAACTTCCTGTGTTAGTTTGTGCCTGTTGCTGGAACCACCGAAAAGAGCCTGGCTCTATCATCTTGACACCCTCCCTTAAGATATTTGGATACGTTGATAAAATCCCCTCTCAGCCTTTTACTCTCGAGGCTGAACAGTCCCAGCTCTCTCAGCCTCTCCTGATAAGAGCGATGCTCCAGTCCCCTCACCATCTCTGTTGCCCTCTGGGGGACTTCCTCCACTATGTCCAAGCCCCTCCGAGGCCCCAGGCACAGCCCTCTGGGGTATCAGCAAGTCCTCCCAGCATTGTACCACCAGCAAACTTGCTGAAGGTGCACTGTCCCTTCATCCAGGTCACTGATGTGTAAACTGAACAAGACTGGGCCCAGTACTGACCCCTGGGGGATACCGCCAGCTACAGGCCTCCAGCTGGACTCCTGATCACTCCAACACTGCTGAGCACAACCCCCAAACTCCGCCATACAGCCAGTTCCCAATCCACCTCACTGGCCTCTCATCTATCCCACACTTCCTGAGCTTGCCTAGGAGAATATTGTGGGCGACAGTCTCAAATACCCTCACTGCAGGTGTAAAAGACTTCTAGTACACCTGGGGATATCTATTTAACTCAAGATATTAAATGAAGTCAGTGAACTAAAAGACTACATCTGAAAACTTAAAGAATTGGCTGCAGTGATATTTAAAAGGTGCAAATGCAGCAAGACCCCTTTGGGCTTCATGTTAGGGCACAGTGACGCTTGTATATGACCCACATTGTGGTTTTTTAAAAAAAAAAAAAGACAACTGATTTTTAATTAATTTTCAATAAAATATCAAAATGCTGATTTTTATTTATTTTTAATAATTAGTAGAGTTCATTAGCGGGCTTAATTATAAGATGATTAGTTCCCCTAACTCACAGGTACTTTTGATATATTTAGGAGTGTAAGCCTGGATTTCTAGAAGACAAGCGATTTGTGTTGGCTGAGGGTGAAAATGCTGTCCTGATTCACAATGTATCTGTACAAGACAAAGGCAACTACACATGCCGTATGGTGTATACATACATGGGAAAACAATATAATGTTTCACGAACCATGAGTCTAGTGGTTAAAGGTGAGTTCACAGAGGTGGTTTTCTGTTTTATTCCTCTACTCGTTATTTTTATGCAAGCGTAAGCAGACTGGCATGACACTTTTCAGCTCTGTGGAAACAGAGCTGCATATTATCTTTACATCTTTTTTTTTCCTAGAATGCTACAATTAAAGTACAACAATGCATACTGCTTACCCTTGAGCATTGCTTCAGAGGAAGAATTGTAATAGGGAAATGAGAAATGTGTGGTTAGAAATTAGAAGAAAGCAGGGGTGTTGGTTTGTTTTTGCAAAAACGTGTAAGTAGCCATTAAAACAAAAACAAACAGAGTGATTTTATTTATTTATTTATTTATTTATTGCTGAGACCATGACAGCAGAACTCCTGCTGGCCCTATTGGTCAACCTGTCTCTGTAGAGAGCATTACTAATGACCTGAGCGCTACCATGGCTGTAGTCCTTTCAGAAAGGAGGTACATGTAAAGTGGAGGTAAAAGTTGGAGATAAAGTGTTCATCTTCTTAGATTAAATCAACGCTCTTACTTTAGATAGGTGATACAAGAACAGCGGCTTGTTAGCAGTGAGTGTATGTATCACGCAGAAAGATAAAATTCTGTTTGTGTATTCTTGACAACTCTTTTACTTAAAAAGATGTTCACCTGAAGTAGGAGGTCACTGAGGTAATTTCTCTTCCTTATCCATCTCTTTGACAGTTCATTGTACTTCTTTGCTTGTGTTTCTGTTATCTGGTTTTGTATTACTTCTACATCAACTGTCAGTAAGTCTGAGACTTTTTAAAAAAAATGTTTTTAAGATAAGGTGAAGTTTCCTGCTATCTTGGAAACTAGAACTTGGATGAATACAGCAAATTTCATTAGAGATTTTTTCCATTGGAAAATTGAAACTGGTAGTACATAATGGTGCTCCAATAGTACCAAAAAATAAAGCAAAATAATTGTGAAACTGTTGGTTGAAGTAAGTCATGGAACTCATTGTCCAGAGATTTATTTTTTCTCTTTCTTTCTGTTAGAAAGCCCACTGCAGATGAGACCAGAGTTTATTTATCCAAGGAATAACACAATTGAAGTGGAACTTGGTAAGTAGTGACTATTTAAGAAATCATTAAAACTTAGAAAGACTGGGAGTTTTACTGAAATAACATGTTAACAATTCCAGTGATTTCAGCAAGACTGTTAGATAGGCATGTGGATTGAGGTTATCTGGAACACAGATGATAGAACATGATTCTTCCAAGTAATTTGCAGGGAGAATAACTGTGTGCACCTAAGATTGGAATTTCTTGACAAGCAATGTCATGTTGGATGCATCTATTTTTTGTTTGTTGCCATATTCCCTTTTGTACTTCCTCTCACTGCCTGTGTCTTGACATATGTACAGTGTCATTGGGAACACAGTTACAAATATGCAACATGTTAGGATAGTTACCAGTTGACTGGTTTAGTAGTTTTTCTCTTCCTCTGTGTTTCCTGTCTTCCTTCCCTCTCAAAAAAAAAAAAAAAAAAAAAAAAAGATTTTTAATCATTCTTCTAGGGCATTAAACGGTTTCAGATACCATTTTGTACCAAGTAGAACTGTTTCAAGCTAAGTCTTTGATTTAAAAAAGGCTTTAACTGATCTTGGAGAAGTGTGAGTGGCTATTTACTACAATTTCCTAGTGCAGAGAGATCTGAGATGTCTTGTACTTCTTTAAGTAAACAACTATTAGCAGTTAGGGCATTAAAGAAGCTCAGAGGAAAGGTCATGTTGGGGATCTGGCTCCATATGGAAACTGAGGCTGTAGCACTGTGGATTATTCTTCTGTAAATCACAGCTACTTCTGCTGGTGCTTTTCCTGTCATTGAGTTTACAGTTTGATGTGAAACATCTTGTCCTGCTCAAGTTCTGACTTTGAGCATATGGTAGTAAACTAAAATGAACAAGTGAACAATACTGAGGTACTGGGTAGTTTGTTTGTTTCCTTGCCTTTTTTTTTTTTTTTTTTTCCCCTCAATTTTTTCCCCTTTTTCTTCTCTTCCTTTTCTTTGATGACTTCAACAACTTGTGAAAGATACCTTGTTCCAAAGTTGCCAGATTCTGATGAGGATGAGATTTTGATCAGAATAAAGCTTTAATAGGAGTTATTTTCCTTCAAAGTTTGGAAGACTTTATTTTAAACAGTAGTCTACTGAAGTGTGAAAATTTAGGACCTGATACAAATAGTATTATTGTAGACTTACAGAGCTGTGGTCTTCAGATGATCATTTAAATCTGTTGGAAAGTTAGAAATGGCTCAACAGCCTCCTCTCTTGTAATTACAGCTTCTCTGGTTTTGTTAGAAATACGTATCTGAAAAGCTCTATTTGTGCTCTAATAAGGAAAAGTGCTATATGTGCTGCTAATAAGGAGATTTATTTACCAGATCTTAGTCTGAAATAGGGATACTTGCCACTATCCTTTTATAAACTCATAGAGCCCTAATCTTCTATGAAAACTTATCTTTTTCTTTGCAATTGTAACTGTGGAAGAAATACAGTAATATTATGGTGGTGTTTTCCTGTACTAAATCTTGCAGCCACTCAAATGTGTAAATCTCATCCCAAATTCTTATTGGTAAATTAATTATGACTTCCCATAGAATTCAGAAAAATTCTGGCCAGTGCAACCACTACTCAGGAGTCAGAAGTGCATAGGACCTTAAAAGGCATATTCATTTACTGTATGCGTCCTTTAGGATTTTCTTTCTCCTTTGATCATGCTTGTTGAGAAAATGGAGAATGAAGTAAGCAGCAGTCCGGGGCCTGCCTGTGGTTCTCAGCCTATATTAAGATTTGTTATGGGACAACTTGTTTATATTCCTTGATATTTTAAATTAACAGTTGATCCACATTTTTTATGGCTTGAATATTGTTGATTACAACTTACTGTCATATTACTGTTCATTTTAGCTGGTCTAAGGTACCCAAATCCAGCCTTAAGTACCTCACAGATCCTAAGAAAGCAGTCACCCATGAGACTAAAGGGAGACACTTACACATGGGTATCTGCATATGAGGTAGGGGCTTCAACTCATGTTATTATAGGACCTCAGTTCAGTTGACTAAACATAGATGTCTAGTGCTGTTTTGGATGAACTGGCTGCTCTAGGTATGCAGATTTTCTGAATATCTGGAGGCCTATTTGCTAGCTTCCTACAGATGCCTGGGTTGCTGGTGAGCATCTCAAATATTAGGCAACCGATTTGGGCCCTGAAGATCTTTTAGTAATAGTCAGTGAAGTCCAGAGAGCCATTCAGATGTAAAACCCAGGTGTCTATTTTAATATGAGCAGAATCCAGTGGAGGTGAACTCCTTTATAGCTTAGATATCTGGTTCATGTGTAGACATGAACATTCAGTTACCTACGTTTAGGGTGGGATTCACATCCAGATTGGAGACATCCAGTTGTGGAGTAGAAATGGATGAGTTTAATGGACTCTGTTTTTCATAAGGTAGGTAAGATTTTCCTTATCCCTCCTTTTCCCAGTTGTTCCCTGGTCACTTGATCCCGCTTCTCTTACAAGACTTTCAGTTGCTGTATTTAAATGGTTTGTTTTGTTTTGTAGGCTCTCATGTAGTCATGGAATGCAATGTATCCTCTGGCATAAATAGCTTGATTCCATTCTGGGAAGTTAATGATGGATATGTTGATGACTTTGATAGCACTTACAGGGAACAGTTTTATGAGTAAGTATCTTTATACATTGAACTGTAAGTGCCTTTCTAGGTGATGTAATCTGCACTAATTTGCAATGAATTCACCGTAAAGTTGACTAGTAGTCAATGGCAGTAATCATGAAAGACTGATTAGAAGTCTGCATCAAGTACATTGTATTCTTATTGCTTGATTTTAAAAACAAATAATTTATTATAAATAGTAATGCATCTGATACAAATGGAATGAAGCAGCCATACACACATTTTTGTAATGCTGTTATGAAACATATCATTTTTAAGCCTTATATATACATTTGTTTTTATGAAATTCTTTTGTTAATAGACTATACCTTCCCCTCCATCATTAATATAGGAAGGGTAGATTGCTCCAAGGCAAAAAAAAAAAAAAAAAAAAAAAAAAAAAAAAGCCCTGTTGAAGTACAGATGTGACTGTTAATTTCAAAGAACACAAAAGGAGAAGCTCTTGTAGAAAATCTCTCTTCCAAGAGAGCAGGACCTGTGTTACTCTGTGATAATTGGTCTGTGCTATTGTAGAGTGTGGATATATTGATGCTTTCTCATTATAGCAACTACTGCTATTAATTATAATCCTTAAAACGTATTAGAAGGAAGTACATGTGGGGGAAAGGGTGACAGGATTCTCAACTGATCAGTTCAGACTCATGCAGAAGCATTGTTGTTTCCACCAAGTGCCATCATCAGTTTAAAAAACAAACAAACAAAAAAAAAGTCTGGTGTTATGTTGCAAACTGCTTTCTTTTCTACAAACCTCTTAGGTTTGTAGAGGTCAAAAATGAATGTTCATGTATTTGCAAATAGTGTTTAACATGGGATAGATTCAGCAGAGATTCTAGTTTCTATACTGATATTTCTTTTTTTATTTTAATCCTTTTTTAATGACAGAAAGGGGATGCCTCATGGAATTACTGTAGCTGGAACAAAATTTAACATTTCAAAAGTGAAAGTAAAGGATTATGCCTATAAATTTTTCTGTCATTTCATATATGAGTCTCAACAGTTTACATCATATATCAAATTGGAACGCCCAGGTAAGATATCAAGTCTTGATAAAAATTGTGATCAAGGGTGCCTACTTTTCAATTAGTTTGACACCACACTACTTGCAGCTAAAACTGTTTATTAGCAAAATTAAAGGGAGTAGCACTTTGAATTTGCTTTGCCTTCTCTTGTTAGGTATTTTAGCAAGCATTAATGAAATACTTAAATTTCATTTGAAGCAAATATGAGGCCTCAGTGGAATACTGTGCTTCATTTTGCACACTTGTGAAGAAGCATGTGAATCAGAGGAGATATGTGTGTAGAAGAGGAGTGAAAATGGCCAGTTCTCTTAAAGAATTGAGGGGAGACATAACCAAGTATGGAACAGAGTGTGTCAAAAGCAACTGAACATAAATGTGCCACCTGGTTGTCCTGTCCTACTGTAACAAATAATGGGCTCAGATTGTCAGGCGGAAAAAAAAATCTGTTTAGATAGTAGGAAAAGCTCTTAATGATGATAAAGTGAAACAGTGAAATAGGTTGCTTGGAAGGTCAGGGAGTTTCCATTACTGATGCATATGCTTTGTTACCACCTTCTAGATAGGCACAGGAATTTTGGTTGGGGGCATCAGCTTCTTGTTGAATACTCCTGTCTTGTGCTCAGAGACAGGGTAATTTTGACCTGGCACTGGCTAGTCAGAAATCTTTCTTTTTGGTAGATGAACCTTCAAATAAAGGTAAAATGAGCTTGTAAAAACTCAGATGCAAGGTTCAAGAAATTAATTCTTTGTAGTCAAGAACAGATACACAGAAAAGCAAACCATTAGGTTTTTTAAGTGTCCTTTTTTTTTTTTTTTTTTTTTTTAATATAGCTACAGAATATTCCCTAGTCTACTGAGTGACAAAGCTGATTTCATTGATTGTGAGCCAGTCTTTTGACAGGTGTCACTTTCAAATTTGCCTTTAGCTGGCCACATTGTAAACAGATAACTGACTGAAGGTGGATACCAGCCCTATCTTGTTACATAACTATAAACAAATTATTTGCTTACTCTAAATAAAGGCCTTCACAATGACCCACAGGGTAGGAATTAACCTCAGACATTCTTAAATGCATGAACTAAAAATTGCAGTTCATGTGGACATTTCTGGGCTTTAATCTATTTATTTAATCTTTTTTTTTTTTTTTTTTTTTTTTTTTTTTTTTTTTTAAATCTTTTAAGGATAACAAATTAGTTGGTTCAGTGGTGGGTCTTTCAAGAGGCTTGACACAATGAAAAGCTGGTTGATGTGTGGAGAACAGTGTGGTTAGGAAGTCATCTCCTCTCCTCTGACTTTCTTGCTTTCTGACTGATCAAACTTTGTATGAGAATTCTCTGGGCTATACATTAATATTTATATATATATATATATATAAAATCTTAATTTATATATATGATACTAATATTTTGGTGCTTTGGCTGAAGAGTAACCTCTCGTCTCATTGTTAAGGTACCTTTTCTCTGAAAGATAAAAGCACACTTGTCAAATAACAATATTTGTAGGAAGAATACATGGAAAACTTTTGGTCCTGTCATTCATTACATCTGTTTTTTAAAATCCTTTAATGACTAAGTATTTGAGGGGAAAACTGCCAGTTTTTAACATCACGTCTAATTTCTTATATATAATTATATTTTTGTTTCTCTCCTTTTATTCCACTTTCTACTGCAGCTCAGAACATCCAGGGTTACTTGATTGGAGGAGGAGTTTCTTTGGTATTTTTAGTGTTTGTTATACTCATTATCTACAAGATCTTCAAAATTGATATCGTGCTTTGGTATCGGAACTCCTGCCATCCTTTCCTGGGTGAAAAAGGTATGTTTATGTTGCAGTAAGGTGTACTTAGAGTGTGCTGTGTGTTGTTAATGAGCAGGTTGTCTCCATCTTCTCTTGCATTCTCTTGATTTTTGAAAATAGAACACATTTTTATGATGTATAGAATTAGTTCAGATGACAAAAGTATCTATGGGAGAAAAATCAACAACTTTCCAAGAATCCAGTTCTATCATTCTTTTCTCTAAAGACATAATTTAGAGGTTTGAATGCTGTTCTGGCTGCAGCTCTTTGGATATCCTTTAATTACCATTCTTACAAAAAGCAGTAATACAATGGAATTGCTCCTCACTCTGGATGAAACAGGACACATTTCACCTTTTTTTTTTTTTTTTTTTTTTTTACTATTTAAAGATATTTCTAATTAGTTTACTTTCCTTAAATTCCTGGCGTTCAGAATAATGTTGACTGGTGTGCTATCTATAAGAGCAGCATGCTTAAGTATGAGTCATTTCCAAACATCTGAGGGGAGGTACATGGCTAGAGAAACTGGAGGTAGTTGTTCTGATGGATTTCTGTGAAGCCTTTTAAGTTTGGTCTTTCTGGAAAGCTTGTTCCTGAATACCTAATGTGCTTCTGATCCTGAATTTTGCCAAATATTTTGGTTTTGTTTTCATGTCTAAGCGATTGTTGTATTACGAAACTTCTGGTTACGAAAATGATCTGCTAGTTATATGGCTACTGGGGATCTTTAAGAATTCAGTTATTCTGCTGGAACACCTATTTTCTACACAATTCACTGGTAACATATATATGTGTATATATATGTTTATATTTAATTTAGATAGGTTTGAGTTTTCTTTATTCAACCTTAATTTTGCAGGTCTCTTGCCTATTCAGATCCAGTATGCTGAATCTTAAAGGGCTGATTCTACAAATACATCAGGCTTGATATAGTTATGCATGCTTAGGTAATAGTTGTATTAGAACCCAAATCAATGCTTCAAGCAGAGTGGGAAAGTGTTTAGGGATGTTTTTCTGCTTGTGTCTTTAGATTACATTTTTATATATATATATTTTTTTTAGCTTCAGATGGGAAGATCTATGATGCTTACGTTCTGTATCCAAAGAACAGAGAGAGCTGCTTGTACTCATCAGATATTTTTGCTCTGAAGATACTGCCAGAGGTCTTAGAAAGACAGTGTGGATATAACCTCTTTATATTTGGGAGGAATGATTTAGCAGGAGAAGGTAAGCTATCCAAAGACAAATTAGACTTGAGTTTTCTTACTAGCAGCTGAAAAAGGAAAGCAAAGTGACGTTAATTTATCAGGCAAGAATCAAAGTGTACTTTGCCCTAGTGAAATTCTTACAAAGCATTGCCTTACAAGGCTTTAAAACCCTTGTGGAGGTTTCCTTTGTGTGTGTATGCACGCGAAGTTTCAGTTTCTAGCACCTGACACTGAAAATTGCAAGGTCTGTCCCACTGACTGCTTATGTGAAATGAAATGAAGAAACTAATCTGAATCTTTTGCAATTTCACCTATGGTAATAATAAAGTGACATCAAGTCATAAGTAGTAGAAAGTTGGTAGCTCTTTTCCATTTATGCAATACAAATATGTATGTTTTCATGTGGTCAGAGCGTTGCATTAGCCAAATCTTCACTTGTCAGCTAACCCACAGTAACAGCTTGGATGCTCTTATCCTGTCCCTATTTATGAGGTAAAGGGAGGCTCAAATATCAAACAGTGAATGAAGCAGTTGCAACATATGAGTAACAAAAAATAAAACCCTGGCAGACAGTCTGATTTTTTTTTTTTTGCACAACCTTTTTTTCTCTCTACAGCTGTGATCAGTATTGCTGATGAAAAAATCCGTCAAAGTAGAAGAGTGATAGTTATTTTAGTACCAGAACCATCATGTTACAGTATTCTAGAAGACGCATCTGAAAAGCATCTAGCCATGTATAATGCTCTTATCCAGGATGGTATTAAAGTAATTCTGATCGAACTTGAAAAAATACACGACTATACTAACATGCCAGAATCCATCAAATATATTAAGCAAAAGTATGGGGCTATCCGATGGAAAGGTGACTTCTCGGAAAGGTCTCATTCAGCAAGTACCAGATTCTGGAAGAAAGTACGCTACCACATGCCGTCCAGAAAACGTGGATCTTCATCAGGATTTCACTTGTTACCATAAAATACTAATTCTTCCTAAATAGCAGAAAAATGACAATCACTGCCAAAGTTCATTATAATTAGTGATGGATGAATTGAAGGTCATATGTATCTGTTTTGTACAGAAAATCTCATCCAGATTTGCTAGATTGAAGGTACTACAACTTTGTCTACAGATGTGAATCACACTTTCTTCTGGCCAAATCAATAGAATGTTCTGTAATACCATCAGTAGCACACTGATGACATGGAAGCCATATAGGAAGTACATAAGGATACAGAAAATACGTTCTCTTGAAAGAGAATTGCACTGTGATTTGTTGGAATATTTTTTGACTTTAAAAATGGAAAGGAGAAAAAAGAAAACTTCTTTCCAGCAATTTAAGGTTGAATATGAAGGGAACTGTATTAATTATAATTGTGATGTTTTGTAATGGGTTTGGTTGATGCCAGTAAATGTTTGTGCTTTTTTTTTTTTTTTTTTTTTTTAAATGAAATTACATGAATCTTATTTGTTACAAGTTTGTTATTTGCTGCTTTGTTCAGTTTGCTCAAAGATAATTCCATTTGTGTTAGTGCATCAGTCGGGTATCATCCAAGAGAAAAGGTAAGAGACAATCCCAACCCCCCCAAAAAAATACTATTCAACTTGGCGAAGCATAGATTCTCTTACCTGATCTTTTTACATTTTAAAGAACTGCATGGTTTTCAATCATTTATCCCACTCAGACATCATAAAAATACTATATTGCTGTACCAGGTCATAAAAATGTAAAATCTCCAGAGGACTTTCTTTCCAGTTATGTGGCTTACTATGTTCTTATTAGCCGTGTGGAACAATGAGCTCATGACACATTCTCTCATACAGAGTTCAGGATGGTTGACTTCTTCCCCTTTCTCCTAGGGACCAAAGGGCTTCAGGGCACAGGCAATGCAGCTGGGCAGTTTTCATGGGATGCCATTGGTAAAAGAGAGCAGGTCTCCTCTCCTGTTCCCAGCTAGGGTTCTGGCTTTAGCATTTGGCACCTCTGAAAACTGAAGCTGCCTGAACGGACTAACATGGCAGAAATTCTTTTCCTTGTAGCTTTCTCCCAGATAAGTGGGTTGATCTGGTTGCTAGAGAAGTCCAAGTGCAATGGCCGAAGTAAAGGGGTAGTGTGGTCAAGCTTTTTGGCTCCAGGTGCGTTTAGAAAATAGAGCTAAAGTAACATTGCCCAGTGCTTAGAGAGAGAGAGATGGCTTGTGTTATTGCCTGTAGCTGCTTGCTTTTCTTTTTTCCCCTCTCCACTGATGTCGTAAGGAATCTAAGATGACTGGGCACCTAATTTAGCTGGGGTCAGATGAATTTATGCTGGAGTTGCAACTTCTGTGCAGCTGTTTGGGAAAGGAATCTATTAAAACTTACTGTGGACATCAAATGCTTTTCCTTTCCCTCTTCTTTATTTTTTATTTTTTTTTAGCAATATTATGTTCAACACAATTTTGTTAGCTCTGAAGCTAAGATGCATATAGACAGTGATGTAGTTTGTAATAATAAATTCTCTTGCAGGGCATTGATTGCTAAGAAATTATCAAATCTCTTTAAAATCATGTTTATAGCTATGAATTTTACAGGAATGAGAGATGTGAGAGCTAAATTGCGTGTGCTTTTCAGTCTGTGCTCAAAAGTTTACATTTTTAATTTAAGAGATTTGTTTATGTATGGAAGCTTCAGCGTGTGTCTGTTACAAGTGGGCTGTGTGCTCGGAGTATAAGGCATATCTGGTTCTCCTGAACAACTGGAGCACCTTTTGTTCTCCTCCAAATCAAATTTCAGCAAATCTTTTCTCATACATCTCCCTTACCGCAGAACAACTATCTTACTACTATGTCAAATTCCAGTGCTTTCCAAGCTGTACTTGAAGGCTGTTGCTAATACAGTATTAGGCAGAAATTTTGCCTTTGAGTTCATCTGAAAAAAACAATGCTCTGCATCATTCAGAACTCTTCAGCTCTTTGAAGACTGCTTCCTTCATTTTGACACTACAGTCTTTATTGGCTTTTTCTTCTTTCATGACTTTTCTGCCCTCCATTTTCAACCAAAAGAAACTGATAATGTGAGGTGCCATCCCACAGAACTGCCAAGTGACGATGGGATGCTGTGACTCTTGTGTTCTGCCTCACTAGTAATAAAACCAATGGAAATAGCTTCCACCTGAAGTTATTTGGTTACCTCAGTGTGTGCTGGAAATCTGAAACCCTGCTTCTGGGGAACAGTGCCTTCTGAGCTTCAAGCTTCATGTGTTGAGTGTGTCTGACCAGAATCTCTTCCCTTCAGGATAGGAAGGGAAAAACGTGCATTTGAAATGTCAAGATTTATCTCCAACTTTTATGATACTGGAATGTTTAATTGATGAATGTCATGTGTGTACAGACCAATACGTATGCTTATCTTCTGTTCTCATTGTGTGTTTTATACAAGACAAAAATGTCAGGGAAGAAACACTTTTGGTCATGAAGTGCCACATTCACTAAGCTGTTGCACTAAATTTCCTTTTCAATATAGTGTGTGTTTGGTGACAGCCTGTTGAGGGAGGGTAAAAGAGCCTTGAGATCCATCCCAAGTTACTGAGATCCATCTGGGCAAGGCGAATGTGCTAATTGTTGTGGTTCACATTGACAGAAGAATTTAGTGGGACAGCAGCTCTGTGGTTTGGTTTTGGAACTCTTTTGTCAGAAGATCCCTATATCAAATGTGAAGACTAGACACTGGAAATACTGTATTTATACCCTGAGGACTAGTGCATAATATTGACTTTGTATTTCCACCTTGACAGTTTGTGGTTTGCAGGCCAGCCAACAGAGCTCCAGCAACCTCTGGCCTCCTGAATTTTTCTTTTTATTTTTGCTGTCTGGAATAGATTGTATGATAAACTGCTACTTGTTATGCCTACCTTTGGTGGAAAGTTATTTTACTGAGCCAAAATACTTTTTTTTTTTTTTTGATACTTGTCCCTTTTGCTATATTTATATGACTGCTGAAGTTTTCCTGTGTGTTATGTAAAGACACTTTGAAGAGAGGTCCACTTTTAATTCAATAAAACACTACACAATTTTTTCTTACAGCATTGCTTTTTTTTTTCTCCTCATTCCTCCACTGAAGCACGCTGTGAATGAAGAATGGCACACAGCTGTCTTTGGTTTGAAAGTGTATCGATCAAAATGGCTTTTACTAGCTCTCCATTCAAGCTACTTTTCCCAGAATTGGGAGTGGAGGGGAGAGGGTCTCACTAACATGGGTTTAATCTGGTTTCAGTACAACATTAGCACAAACCACTTCACCCTGGTCATTCTCATTGCTCCCTGAGCATTCTCATTGCTCTGAAGTCCAATTTCAGTGGTCATTGTTACAGCTAAAAAAATTCTTATTAAATGTTTTGACTTACCCTACAAAACTAAAACTCCAATGGTCCAGTTCTCTAGTTTTTTTTTTTTTTTTTTTTTTTTTGTCACCACAGTTTCCCCCAGGTGAGTTTAAGCATTACAAACCTGCAGGTAAAGAGAGAGAAAGTAAATTTGTTGGAGGGATGAAAACCAATGAATCATTTCCAGGGGGGGAAGGACAGATTTTGCCATAAAAAGTGGTCTTTTACTTTTTTTTTTTTTTTCTTTAATTATTAGAAACTAGATGTTTCTTATAGAAATACGAATTATTTCCCATGCTTTACTGGTGAATAATTTGCAAGATGCTTGATTACCACACCTATAAGTCCAGAAAAAGTCCTGTAAAATGGATGTAAATGCTAAGTTAGTTGCTCGGTGTTAAAACCAAAAGTGGAATTGATTGTCTAGTAAAATAGAATTACACATTCTTAGCACTGAAAGCACATTTAGGCAGCCTTGACATTCTTAGGTACCTGATTTTTGGATAAACAGTACTAAACTAGCCTGTTTCATGCAGCTTTAAAGTTATCTAAGATAATTACCTGCAAGTACATTTTGTGATATATTTTGTAGATTCAACAGAGAGTTTCATCTGTGCAAAGATATTCCTAACATCTTTAGCAAAGCTTAAAGTAGAAATTGCAAGAAAATATACAAAAACGGCTTTAAAGTTCTGTTAGGTTTGGATTCAACCTTTTCAGTTTCTGTTGAGAAAGAAATACGATGAATGTGTATTGTAGCCAAAAGCAAAAAATAAGACTGTGGCTATGAACCAGATAGCTTTGCCCTAAATAGACTTCCGTCTGTCTTAGAGATGTGCTATGACTAGAATCTCTTTTCATGCAGAAGGCATAGTTTACCGGGAACAGGTAAAGCACAAGGTTACTGATTTCTATCATTTCCTTTTAAAAAGTAGCAATTACATATCTTGCTTTTGTCACTTGCCCTAAAAAAACACAAACACACAACCCACACACCTCTCTGTCTCCCCTCCACTCCCTTCCTTCCACCCCAAAAAAAAAGAAGGTTGGAGAGTGCTCATGTTAGTACCATAGCTTAGGTCTATATAAGGAAGCATTGCCCTGAATTTTGCAAGATAACTCCACTGGTGTGGAAGATCTGGTCTCCACCCAATGCACATATCAAGAGGTTTTAT
Source organism: Aythya marila (assembly GCF_965140915.1). Classification (NCBI taxonomy): domain Eukaryota; kingdom Metazoa; phylum Chordata; class Aves; order Anseriformes; family Anatidae; genus Aythya; species Aythya marila. The sequence goes on along the minus strand of NC_139042.1, from coordinate 66,563,888 downwards.
TTCAGACTGTAGTCAGCCAACTTCAGTCCCACCCATACAGCAGCGAACATTCTCGCTCTGATTTGCAGAAGGAATGAAATACTTGTTTCAGGTATTCTCATTGTTTATATATCATTTATCAATGAAATACTATCCAAGGTGGGGAAAAAAAATAATTAAAAAAAAAAAAAAGGATTTCACAGAAAGATCCTAGTTGACAAATACATCATTTGGGGAAAAATGAAATATACCAACTTCTACACACAAATCTGTTCTCCTCATTACTCATTACCACCTCCGCAGTCACAGAAAGATAAGCCATGTCATGACCATTGCTCTGCTGCAATCCATTTTCGAAGATGGAACTGATAAGTTGAGTTAGAGTCCTCCCTGTGCAAATTGCAACATCATTCTGCCTCAGAGCTTCACGGCTTTGTTGCTGGAGCTGGTGGTTCTTGGTCTGCTTTGAAGTGGTGCTGGTGACAACATCAAATGGTCATGCAAACCAATGTCAGGTGTTGGACTTCTCTGGTCTTCCCTGCCTTTTTGACTTGTAACAGCCAAATTCTGTACTTCAGGTGTGACGTACCCCCGGATTTTGCTGTCTCATGAAACCCAGTCATTTCAGGTGATATTCCTCCAGAGGATTTGCTGAATTCTAATTCTTATCAGTCTCTGCAAAGTTGAATGATTGAATAGATCTCATTTTACCTGTTCATTTTGGTAATGTTTTAACAACATTTTGTTAACCAGAAACATTTTTTCACTATTAGTGATATTATAGTGAAGTTATGAGAAAAAAGGAATACTTCAGAGGTCTCTACCAACCTTGGCCATTCTGTGATTCACTCAGCAGAACCTCCTATGTGTATGTCTCAGTATTCTTCAAAAATGATTTTTTTTTTTTTTTAATTAGCGCTTCTAGAAAAAAAGCAGTAGAACAGATTATGGAACCCCTCACTTGTCTTTATGATAAACAGATTTGAACCCACAGATGTTTTTTGTTAGTGCAAAATAACATGGAAAGTAGAAAACTTACATAAAAATAATTTGACCTTAAGCAGTAAGTGCGTAAGAAACATTTTCAAAATGAAATACGGGTATAATTGCTGACAAAAGACAGAGGAGGTGACTGCGTAAATCCTTAACTCTTTACTGAGCCAGGAATGAGTTCATTCTCTGTGTTCCTCCCAACAGGATAACGTCTGGAGCTGTTACAACACGCCTGCAGCCAGCACTAAGTACCTTCCTTTGGTGGAGGGCAACATACGCAGGCATAGCAGAGCTTCGGCTCTTATCTTACCTCATCTAATCTGTGGTTGTCATGTGGTGAGCAGGATGGTAGAATGTGTTTGTATTTGGTAGATACAGTTTAGAAACAGTGCCAGAAAGCACAACAAAAATAAAAGCAGGGTGGGACAAACAGGATAAGCAACGATTATTCTCCACAGCTTTCCTGAAGTGTTTATAACTGGCTTAGCAAGTTTAGCAAATGTGTTTACGATGTACTTTTACCAAGAATGAGAACCTGCCTCGGCAGTCCCAAAGTGCCTGTGATTTCTGATTACTTTGGAAGGAACCTAGGAACGTGCTTTGCTCTATCTGACCATGTATTTTCAGGTAAGTTAATCAGCAAGCTACAGCGGTAAAATGCTTGTGTCTGATTCTGTACTGGCTGTGTGGTTTTGAAGAGCTCTGAGTCCAGCAGTGGCGTGTGAGTGAAGCAGAGAGCCCCACACACTGGCGTATTGTGAACACAGCGCTCCTAGAGCAGCCGCAAGCCAAGTAACCTCCAAATACCCCATCAGGGCTACTTTGTACGTGCTGAGTTTGCAGGTAAAAGCTTGGCAGTGAGATGGGACTACACCAGTATGTTCACGTTTGAGCCACAAAATAGTTCAGCGTGACACACAGCATGACCAAGCTGTTAAGGCAACCTCTTGAAAAAGCTAACAAACAGCTGGTGTCCCCGAGGGGCTCCTTCTGGCGCCTCCACCTTGAAGGCACACCGTCTCCTCAGCTACAGAAGCGTGCTTCTGCCACAGCGATAAGAAGCTGCCTGTGATACAAGAAAAAAAAAAAAAAAAAAAAAAAACAAGGCAAAAAAATAGAAAAAAAAAAAAAAAAGTCCGTGACAGTCTGTTGTGATTGCAGCTGAGGTAACAGCTTGCCGGGTGGGGAGGGGAGCCCAGCCCTGACGTGGGGCTGCCTCACCACCACCATCGCCGCTGCCTGCGAACAGTGGAAAGGGAAGAGGAGGCTTCACCGGCTGGAGCTGCCCACAGGACGGGGTGAGGGGCCCCTCTCACCCCTCTCAGCCCCTACACAGACTGCCAGGGAGCCAGGCAGCAGGTAGACAGCAGTGGGGTTTCCCCTGGGAGCCCTCGGAGCTGTCAGGGGGATGGGGGGATCAGGAAGGTGCCCACCAGCCTGAGCTAGGTGTCTGGGAGCAGGGCTTGGGTAGGGCAGCAGCTGATGTGAGCTTGGAGCAGGTACCCATGCTCTTCTTGTCAGTCGTGTTGCAAGTCATTTGGCATCAGCAGGGTTGGGATAATCCCTCTTTCCCTCCAGGAAAATCGGTACAGGTGTACAGGTAATCTTCCAGGTCCTGTTTTTTTGGGGGGGAGAGGGTGCAGAGACAGGGGGCAGGGTGGTGTCTCTGACCAAAGTGTTGTCTTTTGGCTAAACAGGGCTGGAAACTGTTTACAAGCAGGGGTGAAATATTTCACAAAAGGTCAGTGTTTTCCTCCGCGAGTAATGCGTGGTTTAATCTGACTTAATTTCGGAGAGGATTTATACAAGTACTTTTTCTCTGAATTTAAGCGTTGGCTCCTGGGCTGGATCGGTGTGCGTAGCCCATCACAGCGCCGTTGGCTTGCTCAGCACAGGCTGGTTGGGGACCGGGAGTGCCATTATGCTCAGGTCCTCTGCCCCACTCACATGCGTGTTTCGAGGAATAGGTAAAAATTGTAATGCTGTAAAGCATTTTGGTCCCCTGCGTGGCAAGGGATGTGGGTGATTCACAGAAAAATGGCTAAAAATAGATCACAAATGAAAGTCCTGTTTCCGTAACCACCTCTGAATGGGTGGACTAACACAGCTCTCCAGCGTCAGCTATATTGCGAGCACAGGCATTTGCTGCAACCGGGAGGGACTTGACAAGTTCTCACGAAGAGTCAGGGCAGACTGTGCAGTTAGAAGCATTTAAGGTAGTATGTATGTATATACATTTTCTGATTTAAAATATTTGTGGGTTTATGTAAAAGAAATGGTGTCATAGTCTTGTGTGTGTTAGTTCTCTTCAGTTCCAAGAACAGGAGTGTTACACATTTTAATCCATCTGTGTGTTTGAACAAGACATTCAAAGAAAAAGTGCTGTGAGTGTGCAGTAATTACTGAAAGCCATGATTCTTCAAAGTTTTGATGAGACTATGTTTGTTTTTTTATTATTATTTTATTTTTATTTTTTTATTTTTTATTTTTTATTTTTTTAATTGAGTATATCTACTTTGAAAGGGATAAACAGAAGTGTCTTTCAGACATTTCTGCCTGTCCGTCTGTCTTTTAAACTGATGAGGATATTTCCTTTCAGGGTGAAACTGTGGACATGGCCTCAGATACAACGATTTTTTCCCCTTCTGGAGAATTTGGGCAAAAATAATAGCAGCTGAATTCTGTCCTGAATGGTAAAGCTCTACAGGTCACTTGCAGACTCAAGATGTGGACAAAATGGCTGGGAAAAGGGAGAAATTTAACTGTTTGCCATGGCATAATGTGGTAGGAAAAACATTTGCACTTGATTCTGCAGTCATACTTTATTATTTTCAGCATGATTTATGAAAACATGTCTACAGAACAGAGCCTGTTTTGCTGTCAGATATAACTTAAATATAAATGGATTTTTTTTTTTCAGTGTGGGTCCCCTCAGAGCAGTTCAAGTGCCTGGTTTTACACAGTGCTATATACTTGCAGCTCTTCCATGTTGGCAACAGGGCAAGTTAAAAACAAAACAAAACAAAACAACAACAACAAAAAAGAACTATTTAGAAAGAACATTGAACTTATAGAGGAGGGACCTGAATGACTGTTCTTCAGGATATGGCAAAATACTACCGCTGGATAGTTTCTGAATCTGCTGGTGAGGCAAAAACTGCTTGGAAAGCATATTTGAGACAGAGTAATATGGTAAGGTAATAGAACAGAGCTTATTAAAAAATGATTCAAAAAGTTATAAAGAAAATACCTGGTCAAAAGTGGAGTCCATTCAGTCCTGTTTTCTCTCTAAATTATTTCCATTAAAATATTTTAATCTTCTTTAAAACTAAAATATAGAAATTTTAAGAAAGACTGTCTACTCATCACATTTAGTCAAGAAAGGTGGAGTTTTGTACAAACACACATGAAACGCCTCTGGTGATTTAGAGCATAATGTGTTTCTTTTTATGCTCAGTGTTCTTGTGGGCACTTAACTCCTTAAAGCTAAGCAAGAAAAGACGTGCCTGGTAATTAGAACGGAAATTGCAATGAGGGAAGAGAAGGGGAGGAAGGAGCAAAGCAGGCATTGCAAAAAGCAGTGGGTATGACTCAATGTATGGCGCACTCCAGAGTCAGTTTGGTGAAGAAAGACACAGATTCGGAAGCATCATATTTGATTACTGTTTAGGTTGGTGATTAGCTAAAGATTTTTAACATCAGGATGGGATTCTCCTGATTGTTCTTCAGCTCGTATAACTGCATTTTTCCTTTCATAGCTGTGTAAAAAGTGTAGTAGGTATCTGCAGAAGGTAGCTTTCAAGAAGAGAATTAGCAAAATTTTCAATGCATTATATAAGGATGGAGTCAGCATTAACTTTTGTGAAGGGAAGTCACGGCCCACAAACACTACAAGTGTATTAGAAGTGTAGATGTGTATGTGAACACACTGGCTGCAGAAGACATGGTTAATATAATCTGTCTTAATTTCCAAAAGGCATTCAGCAGAGCACTCAGTGAAACCAGACTGCTATGGTATATGTAGTCTCACATGTATAAATAAGTAGTTAAAAGATAAATGCTCAGTTTCTGAAGTGGAGGAAGATTGCCAGTGAAGTCCCAAGTGAACCTTTTCTGTTCAGCCTATTTTTTTAATGATCTGGACAATGCAGAACTGTTGCAGTGGCAGAATTCACTGACAATACAAAGTTATTCAGGGTAAAAAGTGGAGGTGTTAATTGCAAAGAGTGTCATCAAGATGTCACGATAGCTATGCAGGTAAATGTAAAGAAAATTTTAAATGAAAACATATGGGTGAAATACTAACATCACATACAGAGTGGCTGACTGGGCTTCCCTGACTTTTTAACACTCAGTGATGCGATCACAGGCCCATGAAAATATTAGGTCAATACTTAGTCGTAGTCAAAGAATGAATAGAAGTTTAGAAATTACTATGAAGTTATTAGAAATTAGTCCAGAATAAATAATTGTTTCCATTCATAAATCTGTAATACATCTATGTTTTGATGACTGGATGCCACTTCTGTTTTTTCCTCACCATCTCAGGCAGGCTGTAGTGTACCTGGGGAATCACACTGAGGGGATGAGGTTGGCAGGGACCTCTGGAAGCCACCTCATCCAACCCCTGCTCCAGCAGGGCCACCCAGAGCAGGCTGCCCAGGACCATCTCCAGGTGGCCTTTGGAGATCTCCAGGAAGGTACAGAAGATGGTGGCAAAGATGATCAGATGTATGAAATCAGGCTCCATCTAAGGGACAGTTAAAAAGATAAAAACTAACTTGTAAAAACAAAAACTGGGGAGGAGTGTGCTAGAGATGTGGAAAATTCTGAGTGCTTGACAAGCTGAATAGGAAATGATCACTATTTTTTTTTTTTCTCTTCTGGTATAAAAGTTAGGAGCTGTCAGATAAAAAGAGCAGATAACAGGCTCAAAACAAGCCAAGGCAATTTTCTGTGTCAGTATTTAAAATCTGTGGCTCCTTGCCATGGTTTCAATGGCTTTGGAGGTTGTTGGACTAGTTTCGTGGGAAAAAATCTGCTGGGGGCTATCAAGTATCTAGAGACTGACTCTGGCATAGCTTCCTAAATCATGATTTGATGGATTCTAGGAGACTATTCCAGAGGAATGTCTGTATATTCTTGTTCTCTTGCACTTTATTTCCCAAGACATCTGATATTGGCCACAGCTTGAGACAGGATATTGCTTTTGAAGGACCTCTGATGTTGCTGGCATACACATTCTTATGTATAGCTAGTTGCCTGTCACATTCAATCAGAATTGAGCCTTCCTTTTCTAAGAGAAAACGTGTTATGTAGTGGGGTGGCCTCGTAATTATTGCTTTTTAATCCTAGAGATGGTTGTATTTTCCTGTAAGGTAGATGGTTCCTTTTAATATGCTACAAACATGTGAAGTGAATACACTTATATGAGAAAAGTACAGTTGTCAAAAGACACTGAATATGTTATAGAAACTGTGTAATGCAAATGTTGATTTTCAGTTGTGGAAATTTATATTGGAAAACAGTAATTCAAGATTTTCTTTCCTTTCCTGTAGGGAAACATTACAGCAAAAACATTACTATCCTGCAAGATCACAACAGCATTTCTGTCTTTAATTATTGCAGGTAGGTTCATTGGTGGCTATGGAATGCCTTGTTTGGAAACTTAACTTTTCACATACGTAATAGTAATTTTCTGTGAAAATGGCTGAAAATTAAATTTAATGGTGAAGGTTAATTTTATGTGCTTGCTGGAAAGATTTTTTAAAAACATTTCTAAAAGCAGGAGCCTGTAAAGTGTGATATCTTATGTACTATCTTACACAAAATCACTTAGGTTGTAGGTGACCTCTTGAGATCATCTAGTCCAATCTTCCAGCTCAAAGAAGGGTCAGCTGGAGCAGGTTGCCCAGGACCATGTTCAGTTTTGTTTTAAACATCTCCACAGATGGAGACTCCACAACCTCTCTGAGCAACCTGTTCCAGTGTTTGATCACCCTTATAGTAAGAAAGTATTTTCTTGTGTTCAGATGGAATTTCGTGTGTTTCAGTGTGTCTCATGCCTATTGTCCTGTCAGTAGGCACTGCTGGGAAGAAGCTGTCTCCCTCTTTTTCATTCTGTTCCATCAGGTGTATAAGTTTACACATTGATAAGATCCACTCCACCACCAAGCTTTCTCTTCAAGTTGAACAGTCCCAGCTCTCTTGGCCTCTCTGATGCTCCAGTCCCTTAGTCATCTTTGTGGCCCTTCACTAGACTCCAGTAAATCCATTTCTCTCTTGTACTAGCAAGTGCTACTCCAGATGCATCTCACCATTGCTGAGTGCAGGAAGGATCACTTCTCTCAGCCTGTGGGCAGCACTCTTTCTAATGCAGCCCAGGACACCTTTAGCTACCTTTGCCATGACCAAGCATTTCTGACTTATGGTCTGCCAGGACCTGAAGGTAGTCTGGAGTCTCCTGGACCCTGAGGGGATTCTTCCCCATGTACAGGACTTTGCATTTACCTTTGTTGGACTTCAGGAGATTCCTGTCAGCTCATTTCTGCAGCCTGTCGAGGTACCTCTGAATGGCAACACAACTCTCTGGTGTATGAACTGATGAAAGGAATTGTAGTTCTAACTTTCCAAAGTGTGTTCATATGACTTTTTTCCATGTTGGAAAATACAGCCATTTGACAATTGATACAATGTCTAGATTTTTGTAAAACTACAAGAGTATTCAGTTTAATTTCTGCCCTTCAGTTGTCAACCAAGAATCCAGTGCATGTTAAAACTTTTCAAATGGATCAAATGAGTTGCTGTAATAATCTTGTCTTGCTACCTAGAATCTTGCTGCAATGCCAGATTGTTAGAAGAAAAACACTCTGAATTTCCATTCCTTGAGTTTCTATTGTCTGTGGATGGACAAGTTCCTACACTCACCAGTCGTTTGGATATTTTGTTTTTGAAGCTAAGTTAAAATAATGGTCAGCATTAGGGGAGAGGGATTTCAGAGAATGTAAAGCAGGAAGTGCTCAAAATATGATACTATTTCCAAGCCTTAGGACTTAGTGGCAGAAAAATGCATCAATTTGTGTGGCCACAGCAAGTAATTACTGGTCTTCATTTCATAACCATCAAAGTTATGGAGCAATCTGTACAGATATCTGAGCTATTCAGTGTCTTGTTAAGTAATTTGGTATGCATGTAGGATATATGCGTGTACTAGATGGTGAGAACATTAAGGTAGAAATTCTTGGGAAAAATACTACTTTGACATCTCTGGATGCTCTCTGGAATCATTATCTGTGTCTTCACTGATGGTCAGAAAAGCAGAATTTTAGGAAAGAAATACATTAGAAAACAAGGCTTTGTTATGCCTTATATAACTTCATGGTAAATGTGCATCAGTTGAACTCTGCAATTCTGATTATTCCATCTGGGAAAGACTGGGTCAAAATAGGCAAAGAAGTAGGTGACAGTGTTGTCTGAGATGTGATGGCTTCCATATGAGAAATCATTAAATGAATGAGGATTCTGAGGTAAAGAAAAGAGATGACATAGGGAAGGTGTGGCAGAGGTCAGTAAAATCATGACTACAAGAGAGTAGGCAAATAATGGAATGTTTATGTTGTCATTTCTCATAACAAGAAATAAATGATACCCAGAGAAATAATAAAAGGCAATAGTATTTCATGAAGAGCATGAAAGGGAAGAGAGGGGCCAGAAACAAACTATTAATTTACACATCCTGTCCTACTTTACTTTCTTATACATATGGAACTGACTGTTATCAGAGACAGGCTTTTGGACTGGACAGATGCTTGCATGGCCGTGCATGGCTGTTCTTGCATTCTAGTAAAACAAGTTATTTTAGATAAATAGTACTGACTCTGGAATGTGACCAGCGTATCCCGAGTTGCTGCTTTTTTTGTTGTACTGACAAAAAAATAAAATAAAATAAAATAAAATAAAAATTCTTGTGGTGTTGCTCTTTTCCCATCTGAATCTCCTTGGGTTCAGGGGAAAGAAAATGAGCTCATCATAAGTGCTTGTAAAAGTTCCTCTCTAAATGCTCATAAAATGAGGGATGAGTTGAAATTTCCATAGCAAATTTAATTCTTGTACAACTGCAACTTTAACTTTTATTGTCCTCTTAGGACATTTGGGTACTGCAAGTTTAGTCTGCCTTAAAAACTTACTTTGCCTATACTTAAGTGAAAGTAGCAAATAAAGACACTAAATTTGAAAAATGTGTGTGCACATGTGTATTATGTGAGTGAAACAGACTGAAGAAATGCAAGGACTCTAATCATTTGCATCTGAACTAAACATACAAATGACAATCAGCTACAAAGTGATTCTGTTAAACATAGAAGTTGCACTTGGAAAACAGCATTTCACTTCAATAGCACATCTGTATATTATTGAATAATGCTCTCAACTCCAAAGACAAGGGATTATAATTGTATTTTAGTAAATGACGTAAGAATGAAGGTGAACACTACAATAAACTTAGTAAACATGATCAATGATCAGTAGTTCAGTGTATTCTTTCCCAATGTTTGAGGTTTTCTTTAACGTTTATCTCTTTCCTTTAGAGAAATATGAAGCCTATGATGTGATGTTTAGGCACAGTCTTGTGCCTGCTGGGCAGCCTCTTGCTATTACATGTTCTCTGGAAAAGAGCTTGAATGTTAAAAGTGGAGACTACAACTTAACATGGTATAAAGTTGGTAACCAGACAGCTGTGCCTAGAGACAAACTTTCTAGAATTCATCAGCAGAAGAATTTAATTTGGTTTCTCCCTGCAATGTTAGAAGATTCTGGAGATTATGAATGTGTCATAAGGTGATGGTTAAAAAAATTAAATTGCTATAGAAATGAGTTGCAAATGGAATAACTTTTAAAAAGCAAGTAGGATTTTTGGGGTAAGAGAAATACTAAATAAGAAGGGAGAAGAAGGGGGAATATGTTCACAAAAACTAACTTTATAGTGGTATTGGGGGATGTAAGTCTTTTTTTTTTTTTTTTTTTTTTTTTTTTGGTAGGCAAAAGTAAATCTATAAGAGAAATTATAAATTGTAGTCCTCTCTTTCTCTTCCAAAAAGAATACAATACATTTTTGAGTTGGAAAATATGTCAAGTAGCTTAATTACGTTATGTTAGTTGCAGGAATTTGACAAGCTGCAGCAAAATGTCTACAAAAGTAACGGTTTTTGAGAGGATTGATGGTTCATGCTTAAACAAAAAATTTGCTGTAGAGGAGGTGGTATTTACTTCATCATCTGCAAAGGTTGTGTGTCCACACTTGAGTTACTTCAGGAATGAGAAGAATATTCTGCCTGTTCGCTGGTATAAGGTAACAATACCCTCTTTTTTACTGACATAAATTATTTAATTATTATATCAATTATTTAAAATATAAGTAACTGAGGTTTATGAATTGTAGGAGAAAAACTACATATTTATTATAAATGTGAGAAAGAATATTTTAGAACAACTGGAGGAGGGGGAATAAAACTTTCATCTTCTAAAGTTATATACAATTTTTTTTGAATAATGGGATAGAAATTCAGTTTAAATGTAGCTTTGACCCATATATCCACTAGGTGGCATCTTTTAACCTGGTAGTGAAACACTGTCATTCATTTCTTTTGCGTGGAAACAGTAAGTGCTTTGTGAGACAAAACATATCCATTGTGTGTTCAGTATTGTTCCATCAAATAAATGTCATTTTGTATTGTTTACAATTATTTTATGGCTACTTCTGTTAAGAACATATTGCCTTCTCCAGCATTACTGCCTCATGCCTGTGCGATCTATAAGATACTGAGAATATTTGAGTACTTGAAAAAATTAAGTCTAATTATTGAGTGATTCTTCATTAACAAATACTTTTATAAAACCTGACCCCTCCATGTCACTTCCTTATTTCTCTCTTTTATATATATATATTTTTTTTTTTTAATATGAGAATAATGGGTGTATCTGTGAATTAGAAACCCAGAGTCAAAATGAACTGTGGTTTGCTTTTATTTTAGCCCCCTTCCCCTTCCTCAGGCCGTACAAGGAATCCATCCTTATGTTGTGGTCCACTGAAAGCTCAGATTGCATTAAAGAGTTACAAATCATGTGATAGTGATGTGAGTTCTTTACCCATGTTTAGGACTGTCAGCTATTAAAAGGGAGAAGGTTTGCCTTTTTAAACAGTGATCTTGTGATTTTCAATGTGACTGTGCAAGATCAAGGAAACTATACTTGCAAAACAACATATATCTACAATGGAAAGCAATATAACATTTCACGAGACGTTATTCTGACTGTAGCAGGTAAGTAGATAAATTCACTTTTTGTTTATAGCAAGGACTCTACAAAACTTTGTCCAGGTTTCTAATGACAGTTAAAAGATTCAATTTGTGGTAGACACACATAGGACAATTAGTTTGCACCTAAAAAAGGGAAATAAATGCTACATGAGAATTTATATATTTTAATCTACTGTTACCACTCTGTTGACTACTCTTCCTTTGTAACTTGTACAGAGAAATAAACTTTCCAGAGTGTTGCATGCCTAGTACTAATGTAAACATCTAAACAGGAAGGTTGGTGTTGTACTTCCTTTAGATAGTGCTCTGGGCAGAACTGTAAGGCCTTTAATGGAGTACAGAAATTTAATTTCACCTTTATAATATTGAAAGTCTAAAACAGATAAATTGCAGTCTAAAATTATTTATCTCCAGTTTGTATCTGTGAGTTGCTGGCTGATAAGCTAGCCAGACTGTAAAGTGGTAATAATATAGATATTTACCCATATCCTTCTCTGCACCTCTGTGTACAATATTACATGATTTATATGTCATGGAACAGAGAGTCTGTCATCACCATGATGACATCAGATTAGTAGCACTACATTTTGGAAAGGGTGGAGTGAAGAATAGTTGAGCTTCAAGTCACAAGAAATATGACTGTCTTAGATATGACACTGACTATTGAGTGATGTCTGTTGTAAAATTGCTGCCAACCTTGTCCATAGGACAGGGTGTTTTTAGGTTGTTGTTTGGTTATAGAGCATAGAACAGGCTGCAGCTGTCCATGTTTTTCTGAAAAGGACTTTCTATCTTTTGCTTAGTGAGCCCACCAAAAAAGCCTCCAGAAATATCTTATCCACGAAACAACTCCATTGAAGTGGAACTTGGTAAGTAATTTTCCCTATAAAAAATATGATTTTGTATCCTAGTGAAAATTCACGCCCAAGAAGAGTGTGTGCTTGTTTTCTTTAGACAAAAACTAGTTCGGTGACCAGAACAGTTTCTCCTTTACACCCTGCAGTCTCTTGCAGGAGAAGTGTTTGGGGGTGGGAAGGAAAGAGACAAGGGATATTGCTTAAAAAGCCATAGAAAAGCCATAGGGAAATTTCTCAGATGCGATGAAAGTTATAGGGAAACTAAGTGAATCTCTGTCACATCCATTGCTTTCCATCACTCTGAAAGAGGTTCTGAAAACAGATCCATCTTTGAATCTGCAGGGAAAGTGATACCACAAAGGGAGACATCTTCCTGATTTGGTCTCTTCCATCCTATCAGTCTCTTTTTGAAACAGCACATCACTGAATGTATAAGCACTATTAGAGGAGCTTTTCTGAAAGGGTGTGGGGCCTTCCTTAGCTGGTCTGTATGGGAGTCTGTGAACAGAACTGTATAGCTTTTAGAGTATGAAAATTAACTTTTCACTTTGTAACACAATTTTATAGGCTCACAGGTTACAGTGGATTGCAATACAACAGGTGCTGATGGGTATGAAGTGTTTTGGACAGGCAACGGTGTGTATATTGATGTATTTTATATGAGCAGAATTTTTGCAAGGCCTTATGAGTAAGTATATTTTCAGATTAGAAAATACTGGGTTGGCAACTAAAGTGGAACTTTCTGACTCTTGCCTCCTCCATTTCACTTTTGGTTTGATGTAGAAACTTGAAATGTAGTAGGTGCATGGATTTTGTGTGAATTATGTTATTTCTGGTCATTATAAAAACCTGTCTAAATTTATGACCTTGGGAAAAGGTGACCTACAGAGGCGTACAGTCTCACAACTGTAATGCATTTTCTGCTGAGCAAGTTCTGGCCCAGAGGACCGAGACCTCTTTCAGTGGGGTCAAGCATGTCCTGCCACATGATCTTCAGACTGTCTCTCCGGTGTTCTCCTTGTCCTTCCCATCTACCTCTCTGAAAGGTTACAAGAAGGATAAACTGTGCTTTACAGGAGAAATTGAGACTTCTAGTTTTAACAGTCTTGAGTTAGAGAAGTGTAACTGCGATCAGGTAGAGAGCTAATGGAAGATTTTGTTGAGGATGTGCACTGAAGCTTAGTGGAGTGAGAGGAGAAAAGGAAGACAGATTTCCATGATGGGTTGGGGTCTGAGAGGAAGACTGAGATTTGGACTGAGTGAAGCAATTGTGAGATAAGGTGAGGATGAAAGGAGGGAAATGGAGTTAGGAGGGAAAAAATTAGACCTGACTTGGAAAGGCAACTAAAAGTGAAGCAGAAGGAAGTCTGAAAAAGTGTCACAGATACGATTGGTTGGGAACTAAGGTACTGAAAGCTAGCTTTTTTGTCAACCCTCATCTCTCGGTGGTGCTATGAAGAATAAATGTGATTGCTTTTATACGTTCTCAAGCACCATCTGTGAGGGAGAAACTGATGAAGAAATTAGAATGATATCTTCAAGGTAAGAATATGGTTCTGAGAAATTATTAAGTCCTCATTGTAAAACAAAGGGGGAAATAAATGCTGAATTCTTTTAGTGCTCACCTAGAGAAAACCCTATACAGAAGTCATATCTTATAACGTCATAAGCAATTGTGATGTCATAAACAATTTGACCATAATACAGTCATTGAGCTGATATCATAAAAGTGATGTTATTTTTTTATATTTCCTAACACTTAAATGGTTGTCTTGTTATATTTGCAAGCATAATATTCTCTGGATCTAGTCATTTGTATTAATGACATTGATTCATTTACTCCTTACAGTGTTCAAACTGCTATAACCTATTGGTCATATACAGATTTGTGTGGTCCTGTATGTGGTTTCTATGATTTATTTCAAGCCTTTTTTTATTATTATTTTGCATTTGAAGTGGTAATTAGAGTATGTTTTAAAGGACGAAAAGTTATTCGCTAACTAGTCTGGTTAGTTAATTTTGCATTTGAGATCTACTGTTAATGAGGTAGTAATATCCCTTATTTTGCTGATTGTTAAAAAGTTACTTAGTTTGAACATCAGTCACACATAACAGAACATGACTAATTGAATGTGCAGCTTTAATTTTTTTTTTTTGTGCCCTTATGCAATGGGAATAACTTGTTGTTACAACATTGCATGTTGTAATGGTGCAGCCTGATGTTATAGCTGTTCAGAGTCTATTCTGATTCTTGGGATGAAGCAGCAGTGTAGATCCTATTTCCTGCAGATGGAATGCATCATGAGTTAGTGTTGTCTGCTTTGGTTGACAACTTCATTGTCTTCCCTGTCCCAGAGCTGCTCACCAGAAGATGATGTCCTTGTACTGGGGCCACTTGTTAAGTCATTTCATGTTGTGCAATTTTCTCTTCAGGCAAGCACTGGGGCTCTCCACAGGGGCTGAGAACCCCCTGTAACAAGAGGGGGGTTTATGTTTGTAAGATACATGTTTGTACTGTAGTCTATATATATCATATTTTTTGGGGAATCAGCTCCTGATAGGATTGGCTCATGTTTTCTGATGTCTATGCTAAACCTCAGTAAGAGGCCCAACTGCTGTTTGGGTGTCCCTCATGTAATGTAGTTACTCATCTGCTGTTACTGAAGTTCAGTTGACATTTGCAGATAGAAGTGACCATTGTCATGTTTCAGATATTAGTAAGGAAGCCATTACAGAAAGGACTGTGTTTTTATGTCTCAGTTTGTCATCTTTTGCATAGGGAGGAAACTTCTTATGATGGACGCCCTATCTATTCTGTGAAGCTCATAATTTCAGAAGTGAATAGTGAAGATTATGAACAACCATTTGTCTGTCAAGCTTCAAATGCCTTTGGGCAGGTTGCATCCTATATTATACTAAAACACAGAGGTAAGGACTACTGCTATTTTTTGTGGTCTTTGTATCACTTGACTTTCCTGGAAGGGGTTTTGACACCAAATGCTCATAAATCGCATCAACAGAATGCACAAGGATTACTCTTTGTGTATTTATGCATGTCCCCCATGCATATGGGAGGAGTCGCTGTAGTTATATATTTATCATTATTAAAATAATAGGTGGAAATGAAAAATATGAAATTCAAATTTGTATTACGTTTGTGTGAAAGATCAGATTTGGACAAATTCAACATTTTCTTTTTATTGTTATTATATTTTGTGCAGTTCCTGATACACGAACATGGCTGATTGGAGGGCTTCTCTCTTTGTTGATTTTAACATTTATTATTTTAATAATCTATAAGATTTTCAAGATTGACCTGGTGCTTTGGTACCGGGATTCTGGATGTGCCTTTGTAAGTAAGGAAGGTAAGTGAGTGTGACTAATTATGTTGTAACTAGCCTATCGATTTTTTTTTTCATTTACCTTTATTTATAAGCAATAATATGATTATTTAATAGAACATATTTGGAATTTCCTTGAGAATTATTCAGATATGCTCTGAAAGATTTTTTCAGTCATGTGGGTGAAATATGTAATCATAATTGAGGTGATAAACACTGAAGAATAATTAAAACAGTTATGATGAGTTATGGTCAGAAAGAACTCTATATTTTTTTCCCCAATTAGCATGTTGCACTCACTTTTCTGTAAAGTAGTTTCTCTGTGTGTAGATTTGTGGTCACTGATGATGATCAATAGGTGTCAGCAGAGCTACATCCCATAGACTAGCTGTTTAAAAATGTGCATTAAATATTTATAGTAAAAATGAGACTCCCATTTTCTCAGAGAAAAGCGTTGGTTGATTTGTTTGTTTTTGCGCAACTTCTCTGTCTTACTCATCACTTTTCCTATAAATCCTGCAAGTTATGATGGTTACATGCCAAAGAGAAGAAATTATACTAGTTGTCTCTTCTGTGATTCAGTGTTTCTATTACTTATTATGTGTTATCTATTAAATATGTGTTTCTGTTGATGTAGTGTAGATAAATACATTGAATGAGTGTGAAAAAGTGGGAATAAGTGCAACATAGTTTATATTTTGCTTGGGCAACCCTTAGAATTTGATTGTCTGAAGTTCCCCGGAGCTTGAAAGTAAATGGATTATGTGCAATAAGATAGTAAACATTTAAAAGCTGAGTTTTCCCAGTAATTTTTAATATTCTAATGGGAATATAAAATCAAAGAAACTATGTTTCATAACTTGGTGAGCAAAACTTATCTTGTTGAGTTAAATTTGATTTTGCTTTAGTTTCTTCACTTCACTCCTGTTTATTATGCAATATTGACTCTCAAAACTTCAGGCTTTTTCTGGTCTCTATCTGCCTTTTACTCACATAATTATTAGGAAAGAATTGCCGTTTTTCCACCCTTGCTGGTGGTTCATCATAAGTGGAGAGAACTGCTGTTGGGTTTGTTTCAGGAGAGGTGGCGAAGAAAGTCCTGCAATAAGACAATTTATTAATGTCCTGGCACTTGTGGGGCTGGGGACTCCTTCCTGCAGACCCCAGGGTCTTGCATCCAGCTCACTTGCTGGCAATGTTCTATCCCATGAAAGGAAAAAGAGATCAGATTCTGTGGTTCATCATCTTCCTTTTGACCTGTAGAGCATTTTAATGTTTTGCTGTTATTCTGTCAGGCAGGTGTGAATAAATCCCTCATTACTATTTTTTAAATAGTTTAGAATGAAACCTTGTAATAGAAGGAAACCTTGTAATTTCCTAATAGAAACATGCTTCTTCCTTTCTGTTTAACAGAAACATTTGTGTTTGTTTTAGATGGGAAAATCTATGATGCGTATGTCCTGTATACAAAAGGCAGCGGAGGCAGCAGCTTCTGTCATCTGGAAACCTTTGTTCTTGGAATTCTCCCCAGTGTTTTAGAACAACAATGTGGATATAATCTCTTTATATTAGGAAGGGATGATTTACCAGGAGAAGGTATGGTTTAATTAGCAGAATTAATATGTTGGGGTTAGAAGATTACATATACAACCGAAAAAAAACAGCTATTATTGTAAAGCAAATTTAAAACTAAGTTCTTGTTGTTGTTGTTGTTCTTGTTTATTTGTTTGTTTTTATATGGAGAATTTGATCTCTTGTCCATTGGATAATATGTTAATTTCTAATAAGTTGTTGTTTTTGGTGGTGGTGGTGGTTTTCCATATTCAAATTTCTGTTTTGATGTTATAAGCACCTGCATTTTCTTTCTAATGATAAACAAGCTCCTGGGGACTGAAGAAAACAATTTTTGTCAGCAATTTTATGCAATGGACTTGAATCATGGATGATAGTTGGGAGATCTTAGACCTATCAGTTCTTTCTCTGAGCTAGTTATTATTCCATATATATAATATACATATATACACACATAAAAATTTAAAACTATGAAATATTTTGCATCAGTTATAAAGTTTCTATGCAAACTTTGATTGTTCTTTCAGCTGTGGTCAGTGTTGCTGATGAAACCCTTAAGCAAAGCAGAAGGCTGATAATTATTTTGGCATCGGAAACACCTAGTTGCCTGTTAGAAGATGCTTGTGAACAACAATTAGCTATGTACAATGCTCTCATCCGTGATGGGACTCAAGTAATTCTTATAGAAATGGATGAAATACTGGACTACACAAGCATGCCAGAATCAGTCAGGTACATTAAGCAAAAACATGGGGCTATCCAATGGAAAGGAGACTTCTCAGAAAAATCTTGTTCAGCAAATACAAAATTCTGGAAGAATGTACGCTATCAGATGCCATCTAAGAGAAAAATGTCTCATTCTGAAATTTATTTATTGCGCCAAACTTTGAACAGTTCCACCACGAAGGGAAACTAAGACCCACTTACTAAAATAATACTGCAAAGGTAATTCTAAAACGCTTTCTACAGAAATTCTGTGTGTTATGAACAGTGTTTTCTTCAAGGAGTATGAACTACTCATCCTGTCCCCAGATTATATCCCTAATTGGAAAATTCTGTGCAACTTTGTTTCTGTTTGGGCTATGGATAGTGACACAATTTATTGTGTTGGCCTCAACCAGACATTTGAAGTAAGTATGCAGATGTTGTTGGACTGTTAAATAGTGGTAATCTACAGAAATGAAATATCCACTGAAGAACCAACCTTGAAGTCCATCTGTTTCCTAATTCAAACTGCAGATGATAAATTAAAAACATTTGTGTAGGCTGCATTTTCCTAGTCTTTTTGTTCTTCTTGTTGCCCCTCTGTGGTTGTCTGACTTCCTCATTACCACAAGAATTTGTACTGTGCAAGTTCTGGGGGCCCTTCCTGAGCAACAGTCCTCATCATTGCTTCTTTAAAGGGATGGGGAAATATATGACATGGCAGGTATATTTTAAACTCCTCATGATACTGCATGCATTTCAGCTGAACAGTTGATTACCAAATGTGTTAGAGGAACGGAATGAAATCCACGACTTCTTAAACATTTATTGAATAATCCTGTGAGAACTCATACATGTTTTTTTTTTTTTTTTTTTTTTTTTTTTTTCCTAAACTTTGAAATGGTCAGGAAAATGAAAATATTTCAGGTTTCTTGCAAACCCGAAGCTTTCTAGACTGTGCTGCTACTCAGGAAATCATGGCAATAAATCATATCTTATTTACGGCCAAAAAAATAATAAAAAAATAGAGGCATGTGGCTTTATCTACTTGGAAGTAGCTTTGTACTTCTAGGCACTTCTTTGTACTTCCATTGTTTTATGTGTATCACCATGAAAAGGGGAATGCTACTTCCTTTCCAAGATGGTCTGAAATAGCAACAGTTTTCACTCTCCACCCTTGAAGAGCATCATCTGAATACAAATGTGAATTCTACTTGCTTTTTGTGTTCATATCTAAAATTGAGCAGGTTCTTAAATTATATTTCTTGTCAGGATAACATCTCTCACTGATTCCTTTCCAGTTTTCAGACATGTTTATGTTCTGGTATATACTCATAGTTGGGCTTTATTTGTATTGATGGGACAGACATTAAGAACCAGGAGTGTAACATTTATAAAGTGAAAGACTTGCAGTAGCATTTCATGGTAGCTATTTCTTTGTGAAGGTTGAATTATATTCCTTACGAGCAGTGTCCCAATGTCCTGGCTGTTGGGTTCACAGCTTCGTAATTTTCTACAGCCTCCACTGGCTAGAAGTATCTTCTAAGATATTGCCATGTAAATGGAGATCAGAATAGATCCATCAGATGAGGTAATGTTGTTCTAGCAGTTTTTGAATCAGTCTTTAGAAATGCATTGTGTTTAGGCTGGAACCTTTAAAAAATAAATTTGGGAAACTGAAGAGTTTAAATAATCACTAATGTCAATTTTTATATTATGCTGAGGCTTAGACTTGCTCAGAAAAGTGTTGAAAACTACTGTTTGTTTCCAAGACCTTTTTCACTTGTGTTAAAAAACAGAATCTTCTTATTTCCATGGGATGTAGCAAGGGAAATAATAAAGAAAAGATGCTGAAAACATGGTTGATTTTTTCAACTTTAGATTTTATTTTAGAGCACATAAAAATGAATAATAGTAATTAAAAAGTGACTCTAGGATTTGTAGTATTACAGATAAGTACATTGATTTGCATGGAGTTGTGCTGGTATTTTTTGTTTCATCTGTGAAAGTTCTGTGATGATTTCTGGTGACTTTTTTTGTAGTTCTTTTCAGATGTTTGCTACAATATTAGAGACAAGCATTTTTCCACTAAGACTCTTAAGGACTGTAAATGAAGACAGATGATTGTAAATTGGCATTTATCTACCTGAGACTTTCTTTTAAGCAACCACATTCAGTATGAGTATTTAGGCATTTTAAGGTTTGTGTGTGTGTGAAAAAGTGGGGGAGGTTTTGGTTATTGTGGTTAATTGTTAGTTAACTACTGGAGTGCAGCCCAAAACAAAGTGCCTTAACCTTCTACTGTGGGAGTTTGTTTGCAGTTGAATTTTGTATCTGTTTTCTGTTCTTGGAAACTTTTTTTTTTAGTTCAATAAAAGAACTCCCATAGAGACAGATGTGCTGATTGTTCTTGATTAAAACTAAAAAAAAAAAAAAAACAAACAATAACAGATTAGTTAGCAAGAGGTTTGCTTCTGGAAACTTCATAGGTCCAGAAGAAAAAAAAATAAAAAAAATCTCTGAAGTAGTATTTGTTCACCACAATGGGGTAGATGTACTTTAGTTCATTGTCTGTGCTAACAGAAAATAGTCAGAATGGTATGTGTTGGAAGATACACTCAAAGTATTCTTTCCACGATTTTTTACTTTTGAACCATAAATATGTAATATTTCTCCTGTTAGCTTGTTCCTGTCATTTTATTTATATATATATTTTTTGGCACTGCAAGTTGTCCTTCCCCTTTCTTGTCTTGTGATTAACTTGTCTCAAATTTTCTAACTCCAATCCAACTTTCCATCCATGCTGTGAACCTTTTTCCCCCTGTAGTGCTTTTCTCCTTTCATAATTTTTCTCTTTCCTGTCTTTGTCAGCTAATGCTGAGCATATGGCATACTTTACATTTAAATCTACACATCTATGACTGTAATAGTTCATAATAGAGGCTCATGTGGTGGGGAAGAGGATATGATGAGTCCAAACTAAAGGCTTCTGCCTTCTGTTCTGAGGCCATGGTGGTTTACGTTGGTAAGCCTTCCATATCTGCAGTTAGCTGGAAAGTAAAGCAGGCAGAATGCCATTAATGTTTATAAAAATTTAGGCTAAGGAAAACCTTTTTTTTTTTTTTGTCTGAAAATAATTAAGGATATGTTTACCTTCAAGATGGCATGTAAGTAGAATCGGTAACTAGCAGCTTTATTCCAGAGTACCCAGGTCACTGGTTCAGCAGTGTATGCTATGGCACAGGAACAACAGGAACAGTAAAGTTTCCTCCTCTCTTCTCTATGCTCATTATTCCCCTGCTGCCAATGTAGGCAGCAGCAGAGCAAAGGTAAAGTATGCCAAGTACTATGCATGCTTGTTCTCTTTTAAGATGTGATAGTAATAACCAGGGCTTGTTGGAAATCTACCGTAACTCACCTAGGAAAAAAAAAAGGGAGACTGAACAAGTGGGAAAACACATCTTCCCCTGACCCTGCCTCAGAAACTATTAACAATGACACCTTTCATGCTTTTTCTCCAGGGAGATGGCCAACCTTAATTTCTTTCTCTCAAGTTATCTCCTTGAAACTGTAACTTCTAGTAGTTCAAAGGCTTTTGACTTGCATATTGTAAAAACAGTATTTCTTCTACATATTGCACATTCTCACAATTGACACTTCACAGAAGTAATGAGAACGCCACCAGTATCTACTCCATCTATTTCTTATCACAAAGAAGATTTGATTTCACAGTAAGGCACCTTTTTCATACAGCCTGTTGTTCTATCTTAACAAATACTTGAAAACATTCTTCAAAGTCAGCCTTACCTGCATGCACTTGAGCTTCTAAGTTTATTTTTTTTTTTAATTATTATTATTATTTGTTTTTTAGGGCTGGGAAGGAAGCTTAGAATCCATGTAAGTAACTTCCCTGAAAACAGGCAGGGTGAAGGAAGTACTCAAACTCCCCAACACAAAACAATTGTAGAACCCAGGAACGCTTACCTGCCAGCTTCTGAACTTGAATCACTACCAAACTACTTCAAAGGGAAGCAGCACCACCAGTGTTTTCCTGTCCTGAGAAGGCACCACCAACGTAACTAGCTCATAGAATCTCTAAAACTATTTCACAGAGATAGTGGAAAACATGAAGAAAAAGCAGCCTACTGGAGAGCACAGAGTCCATTTCACCAGGACAGTAGAAAAGCACCCTAGGTAACCTGAACCTCAAACTCCCCTGGGGAGGCAATTCCTCCCATAAGTCCTCATGCTTCCTATATAGCAAGGGTCAAATGATCCCCACCTGGCAGATTTCACTTCACAAGGGTGAAGCCAAGAGACTTTGTGGAATAGGCTCATCTACCTGGCTTCAATGTTTTAAGGTCAATTGCTCCTTATCACTAATAGAAATAACCTGACAAGGGGCTTAGTGGTTAGAGTTGACCTAATGAATTATTTACAAGAGGTGCGTAAGGGCCATATTTCTGCTAGTCATTCTGTGAGGAAAATTAGTACAGAGTCTGTTAAAATAAGACAAGTAAACACAAATGAAAGAAATAAAAGAAAAAATAAAATTATCTAAAAGGCAAAATTGCCGTCATAGATTTTCACCTGTCTAGTCATGACAGATAAAGAATATAGCAATCAGAAAGACTTTTCTTGACATTAATGTTATTTAAATTTGCTTTTCTGAGATCTCTTCTTTATGCGGGACTTTTCGAAATCTAGTGTCATGACCTCTGACTGCAGTATTTACTTTGGCTGCATAAAAACTATCATGTCTAAATGCCATGATCCGGATCCTCACTCCCTATTCAGGTCAAGGACGGGGCTGAAAGTTTTGGCTTTAATTTGGTTACATGCCTACATTGCTGTTTTCTGACATGTCATGGGTAGAAGCTTTGTTGGCTTGGAGGAGCTTCTGTGCACATGGCTTTTAGGCTGCAGCGAAAGCGTTCCTCTAGATCTGGAATTTTGAAGATGGTCGCAGTCTCCAAGCTCAGAGCCAATCATGTATTAGTCTCACGCAATTGACTTTTGTGTTCCTCGCCCTAGCTGTTCCTTCACCTCCTCTTCACATACAAGGACACACCTCTCTTTCCTGCTCATTCATTAATAAACAAACCAGGATAGATTAAAACCTCTTTCTTTTTTGGAAGTTGTCTTGCAACAAAGATCCTTTGGTGACTGAAGGGTCGAAGAATAGCCCCAGGTGTGCTTCATGTCGCCCTCAAATATATGGTGCTGCCAAAGCTGGAGTTTTCTGCTCCAGCTCTTGGGAGGCTTGGAGCAGTCCCTGGCTTTTTGGGGGAGGCTGGCAGTTGTGGGAGAGAGGGACTCAGGGGTTTGGTGGGGCTTCAGAAACCAGGGAATCATGTCATGTTCTTGTTTCCCTCCTTCCCCACTCTATTTCTTTCTGCTGGTAAACCCTTTAAAGAGTCCACCTCTTGTTCGTCTCTTGTTCATCCCTTTCTCTCTCGTTCATCTCTCATACTCAGTGGCATTCAGCTGCTTGTCACCAAAAAAAATTAAAAAATTTTAAAAAAGAAGAGAAAACAAAAGAAAAAAAGAAAAGGAAAGAAAACAAGACACAAACCAAATCACCAACAATAACTATTAATTCCTCTGCACTCTGCACTGTGCATTACAACAAATCCCAGCTGGGCTAGGGCCTTTGAGAAAGGACTATATATATTTCTCTCAGAGGTGTGAATGGTATAGGATAGTGGCTATTTCCACTTAGGGAGTAGTATTGGACAGTATTAGATGTTGTTTTGAAGAAATTAAAAAGAGGATGTTTGGCAACACCATCATGGGGGGTGGATTTTAACTCAAAAAGGATTTTTTGCCAAGAAAACATAGAATTTTTGAAAATAACCTTAAGACAACCTTTGGCAGCTAAACAACATCTCAATTGGGTAAGAGGCTAATTGAAAAAAAAATAAATCTTGTAATGTTTTAAATGTGTTTATCCAATCTGACTTAGACCTGGCAGTATTATAAAGTTTTTGCGTCCTGGCCCGTATTGGGGGAGAATAAGGAAGAAAGAGAGGAATAAAAATGGCAGCAGCATCTTACTTAATTACTGATTAAGATCACAGGTAGCATTTGAGCTGTTTGTGGGACATATGAAGTAGAAAAGTGCAGTTTTATCCTTGTATGTGCCTCTCTCTAACCACAGATGTATATAAAATGTGTGTATTTCACTGATTGTTGTTTTTCTCACTGAAGATAACTTCAATCATCCTGATGATCATATTCTGATTTCCTCATCGGGGCAACCTCCTGGATCACAATGTTCCTCTCACAAGACTCAGTGTTGTGGAAATTCCCTTTACTTAGATGCAGAGCAGATTCTTTCTTCCCCTAAATGCTTCTGGTTTGCCATCAACCAAGTCTTTTCAAGCATGAGTACAGAGTACTTCTGAGTAGGAGGGGAAGGGGAGCAGAGGTTTTACAGACTGTATAGACTCAGCTGTGAAAGTTGTTATTTTTGACCTACACTGAACATCTTCACCTGTATTTCATTACAGAATGTGGGATGTATCCACCTGCAGATTATTATAAATGTCCTGGTGAGGAAAAAAAAAGGCTTTTGAAATGTGATGAAGTTTGGTTACAGATGGTGCATGCCTGCATGCTCCTTGGGACAGGGGCTTGTAATGGACGAAGGGAAAAGAGCTTGCTGCAGTAGCTCCAGCTGACATACTCCTTGGGCCAAGGGCTGTCTTGCAGCCAAAGAGCCCAGTTTACTTATACTGTTTACTGGGAGGAAAAAAAAAAAAAAAAAAAAAGCGCTGTAGAATAACACAAGAAACACTTTGCAGAGTCAGGCCAGCAGTCACCTGAGACAGGCATTTTGTCCTCAACAGTGGCAAGAGGAGATTCTGAATGCCCATCTGTTGAGATGGACATCTCAACAGCAGTGCTGACAGATTCAATGGGCATCTGGGCTGGCTCTCTGCTTGCTGAGGCAGCTGGATAGGTCCCTGCTATCTGCTCCCTTCTGTTCCAGCTTTGGGCAGGTTGTTCTGTCATCATGGGGAAGGGTGTTATTTCTGAGAGCTCAGGTGGATGTCCAAGCTGAAGCCAGCCTTGCTTTGGTGCTGCACCAACAGCTTCTCAAAGGTGCTGGCTCTAGCTGTGCCTCTTGTTGCCATCAGCAAAATCCACCTTGGCTCTTGCACCATGTCCAGACAACTTCTCTGCTGTCACCATCATGTAGGCTGCTCATGCAGTGTCTCAGGTCTGATCCTGTACTTGTCATCCTTACAGCTTCCTCAGGTGCTCTGTAAAAGGCTAGGAAATGGAGCCAAGTGCAGGCAAGGTGCTTTGCTTTTCCATCTCCCAAACAAATGTCAGCAGGGAGTATGCACGTTTGCAGTTGTTGAGCTATGGCTAAATCAGATTACAAATATTTTATGTCCAGCATTCAGAATGTGAAACCTGAGCTCCATTGAAACCCCAGAATCGAGAAAACATGCTCTTGTCTAAACCCTGAAGTTTGGTTATGCTTCCTCTTCCCCTCAGTAGCAACAAACAAAACGTGATACATGCCAGGTTTTGTGCAGCTTGTTTAGTTTATGTCCTGTAAGCCTTATAAGCTGCATGGAACAGAGCTCATTCCTGTTTAGATATAATTATGCTGAGTTGGTCTGTTGTTTTTACACAGTTAAACATTACACAGTTAACCTCCCTCAGAAGGGAGATGGGGATGTCTTTCCTTATTAAGGTGACTTTGGACACTGAGAGTTATTAAAATATTCCCCTTTGCTCTTGAAGGAAACATCTTTCTTCGAAGGTTCTTGGTTGACAAACATGCAATATAAAATCACCAGGGAAATAAATGCCTGCAGACATCACGTTGACACAGCCATCCAGTGTAGCTGAGTACTGGGAGAGGTGTGACACTTTTTCCCTCTTCATCTGGTGTAGTTTGACTGGTGCTTATGCTCTGGGCTTGCTGGCTTGGACTGTCCGGCTCACACTTGCTCCAAGGCTGCCCCTTCTGTTGTACCAGCACAGCTGTGAAGTTGGCCCAAGAACTAAACCAACTGAAAAATAACTACGGTTTTCCTGTTCCTCTTGGCCAGTTATTTCTTAGGCAGATCTATTTTCTGAAGGTCTGCCATCTAGGAAAATACAAAGTTTTTGTTTTGTTTTGTTTTGTTTTCTAGTACTGAAAAGGCAGGGAAGTCAAAGTAATTGGTTAGGATAGCATGAGAAGTACTGCTCCTAAAGTATGGCTTTGGGAGGGTTAAATGCCTGGGTGATGTTCTGTCCTACCGTGGCCACACCATTTCTAGCACTCAAGCTCTACACACTGAAGTGTCGTGCCAGGAACACATTGTCTGATATAACATCTCCCTTATCTGGTCCCCCATTTGGGTTTGGGGGATTTTTTTCCATGCATTGCATCTGATAGACTTTTAGTTGCCTTGGTCAAGGGATTGAATGAAAAAGGTTATAAGCCACAGGGAGCAGCATGTTCTAGGACACCAGTATCAGATGAGGGGTATGTTTTGCAACCCACACAACTTTTCTTGTTTTGCTACCAAGTAAGCTTCAGCACAATTTTAGTGCTGGCAATCCAGTTCATTAAACTGAAATAAATGTCAGATTTTATGAAAAGAATAGCAGTACTGTAGCACTCCTTGCAAAAAAGACATTGCAGCAGTAGGAAGCCTACATGGGTTCCTGGGGAAGCCAGACTTGGAAGAGATATCCAATAGCAGGTGAATGAACAGACAAATTTTAACAGGCTCAGGGATTTCCTGGTACTGAGAGCAACTGGAAACTAGGAGAGTGCTGTGGAGGAGTGATGGTGTACGCTGGCCCTGATCTTACTCTTCACTTTTCTTAGTAGTCATTTCTGCAGAAAAAGTACTGAGATAGATGGTGTGAACCTGCACAGCTGTTTTCATATTCCTATGACTGGAAGTATAAAAACATGACAATGATGGAGCTTGCTCTGTCATTCCTTCAGTTCGCTAACACCACTGTAGACATTCTTTCATATCTTTTTTCATGTAATTTATTAATGGTCTTATTCCACAGATATCAAGGCTTACAGGAAATCCTCTTGTATGAATAGTAAACTCTTCAAAATTTGTCATCTGTTTCTTCTGTCGGTCACTACCTGTTCCACTGTTTCAACAAAGTCTGCTGTCATTGTCCATTACATTGCATCAACAGGCTTCACCATTGCTTTTTATCCCTCTGAGAATTTGTCATTCTGGCATTATTTCAGTCACCTAAATAGCTATTTTTCGACTCAAGATGTGAGTTTTCCAGTGTTTGTAGCTTTTTTTTTTTTTTTTTTTTTTCTTTGTCTTTTCAACCTTTAATGGACCATCAGATGAAACACCGTTGGTGAAAATCATCTGGAATCATTTGTGTAGAGCAGGCTCTTTTGTCATCATTATTCTATTGTATTAGCCTTTGAGATATAAATATTTATTTTCTCTTGGTGCAGATGATGCTGTTCCAGCTTCACATTGGATATTATTTTTTGATTTAAACTTCTCACTTCTCATTAATTTACTGTGATTTCTGTCATAAGATGTTGACTCTTTCCAAAAATATTGCCCAACAGTGAGATCACTTGGCTCTGACATATATAAAGAAAGAAAAAAAAGAAAATAAAATAGGATTTGGAACTTCCCAGACTTTTCTATTGCCCTGTTGTAGGGAGATGCATGAACTAGATAGAAATGTTCCATAGTGTTTGGAATGAAACACAAACTGTTATGGTGAATACTACTTATAACTTCCTTAAATTGCACATTTTAAGCTATAATGGTAGGTGAAATTGACCATAATAACAAAGTGCAGCTGTTATTTAATGGTGGGATTTCCACTATAGGTTTTGTATTCTCCAAATCAAAAGATCTCCTCTCTCCTCCTCCCAAACTCCACCCTCTTCTCTCCCCCCACCTCCAGGGGGAGAAACTTTCAGGGATGGGGTATCCACAGCTTCTAGAGGTAAACTCTTCCAGGGCCTCACCACCTGCCGAGTGAATAATTTCTTCCTAATATCTAATCTAAATCTCTCCTCTCTTGGTTTAGAAACATTACCCCTTGTCCTATCACTACACTCCTTAACAAATAATCCCTCTCCAGTTTTCCCATAGAAATGCTTTAGGTACTAGAAAGCTGCAATGAGATCTCCCCAGAGCCTTCTCCTTTCCAGGGTACGGTTGGCTTTTTGGGCTGCAAGTGCACGTTGCTAGCTCATGTTGAATTTTTCATCCACCAACATCCCCAAGTCCTTCTCCTCAGGTCTGCTCCCAACCCCCTCATTGCCCAGCCTGTATTCATGTTTGGAATTGCCCTGACCCAGGTGCAGGACCTTGCACTTGGCCTTACTGAACTTCATGAGCTTCATATAGGCCTTCACTGATCTATCAACCACAGAGTTGCTATTCTATTTATGACTACTTTTAAACTCTGTCTTTCCATCCTTTAGTGTATGAATTCGTAGAAGAAAAAAAAATACCACTTTGCTAGTGATGTAGAGAGAGATTAAACTGATTTTCTGGTTTTATTTTTTATGATGAACTCCCTTTTCTGCTGAACTATTCAAACTCAAAGTCTGTGTCTGTCCAAAGGTCAGATCTGACACCTAAGGTTTTTCTGGGGCACAAAACCAACCTGACAGAAACTTTATGCTGACTTGACTGTGTAGATAAGCTTTGTGATGGCAGTAGGCAGAAAGGCTGTGCAAAGAGCTACCCAAAAAAGCACCCCCCTTCAGAAGACTTCTGGTTATCTGAACTAACTAGGATAATTTAATTTTCATGAATGTAGGACTACTTCTGTGATATCCTGCAGAGTTAGAAACATGAGTGCCTTGGGCAATATGTTTGATTGAATTTCTACACACAGGAACAAAAGGGAAAGCGAGAGTCTGATATGCTTATCTAGTCAGCTGCAGAAGGTGAGGACCTCTAAGACCTTCAGAGGGAGCCCTTCTCCCTTAACTGGCTACCGTTGACCCTTGCTGTTGACTGCATAGGGAAATAATAAAAAAAATTTCTATTTCCACCCCCAGTCATGTTGTAAGCTGGCTATATATGTTTTCTGAGAATAGATGTTACCAGTGAACTCCCACTCAATTCTTCATTCTCATACTAGCTTTGTGGTCAGAGCAGTCAGTACAAAATACCAAAGCAGATCAAACTAAATCAAATGAAAAACAAGAAAAAAAAAAAAATCTTGCCCTGAAGAATGTGCTCTCTCACAACCTATTTGGACACTTCCTGTTTCTTCTGAGGTAGCTGGGCTCTTTTGTGCCTGGTAGTTAAGTTTTGCCTATTGAAGGAAAACAGGAGGGACCCCAACCCACCTAAGAGAAGTCAGAGTCTCAGAATAAACATTTTATATTAATGTCCATCCCACATTAATTTGGCTAGAGTAAAATTAATTCTTGCCTGTTCTTTTTCTTCCACGTGATTTATAATCCACCAATACATAACATCTCAGTTTCAGTGGGCAGGGGGGAGTGTTCTTTCAATAATGTATACACCTATACAGAACTTAGGAGCTGAGTCTTCTGGTTTCTAGATAAGTATTTGGACCGAAAGTCTTCTCTGGCCATTGTGGATTTTTCTCAGACCGAGTTGTAAATGATTTTACATAGGAGAGCAATCTTTGTCATGTCCAGAGGATGGGATTCTGAGTGTTTAGAGTACCTGTCTTTAGCACAGAAGAGATCCTGAATGAGTTAGTGTGGTGGTTTTACCGTGCTAGGCAGCTAAACACCACAACCGCTCTCTCACTCCCCCTCCTTAAATGAGGAGGGGAAGAAGTAAAGCAAAGAACAACTTGTGGGTTGAGATAAGGATAATTTAATTAAAGAGAAATAATAATAATAATAATAATAATAATAATAATAATAATAATAATAATAATAATAATAATAATAATAATAATAATAATAATAATAAAGCTTCTGCAGCTGTCTAGATACATGGAGACAACTGGGTCAGACAGAGTCTGTCCTATCACATCCACAGCGGTGTGGCACCTCTGCACAATTGTTGCTGAGGCAATAAGGAGCTGGCCAGGGAGCATCCTCAGCTCAGTGGCCTAGTCTGTGATCGGTGTGTTATGTACTGCACATAAATGCAATGCCACCTGAGGAAGTCAGACAATTCATGGAAGACACAAGCCTCAAGATCATTACTAAGCTAATCAGAAATACAGAGACAGGCTGTAGCAATCCTCATGTACAGTTACCTGAATGAACAATGCAGGGTGACTGGCAGTTGCTATGGGGTCCAATAAATGGTACACACTGAGTCTGTGGAAGTGCAGAGGACACGAGGGCACACCTGCCATGATTTGTCATTCTTTGCAGGACAGACTTTTGCTGAACAACCCACATGCATTTTTAATAATGTTTTTATCAGTTCTAGTACTTATGCTTCTGCATTAGGAATGTTCATGTACCCTAACAGGTACCAACATATGC
Source organism: Aythya marila (assembly GCF_965140915.1). Classification (NCBI taxonomy): domain Eukaryota; kingdom Metazoa; phylum Chordata; class Aves; order Anseriformes; family Anatidae; genus Aythya; species Aythya marila. The sequence goes on along the minus strand of NC_139042.1, from coordinate 66,533,674 downwards.
ACAATAGGTAATTAAAAAAAAATATCCTTTCTTGTTTCCTCTTTTAGGTTTGATTTCCTATTGCACTCACAAAGTGCTGAGGGACTGGTTCAAAAAATATCAATATATATTATAAAAAAAAAAAAAGAAAAAAAAAAGTATAGTGATGCAACCCCTGTAATGGAAGAGCATGGCTCCAGAAGTGTAGCTTACCTGCCACTGAGAAGGACACCCACAGGCCCTAATACCTAGCACAGGTGAGTGAAATGGGTGAGGCTCTAACAGAGCTCAGTGAGGTATTACTAAACTGGCTAGCAGGAAACAAAAAAGATGACTGTGCTGGAAACTCTGTTTCCTTTGGCACTTCAGTGAAACTGAGATTTGGAACAGAAAACTATCTGTTGGCATAAAATAATAGGTTTATTTCCTTAGAAATGAAAAAAACCTGCTACTAGTTTTTGCTACTCTCAGAGCTCAAAATCCACCAATTTAGGTGGCTCCTCTATGGAGAGTATTTCTCCATATTTTTGCATTTCTTTATATTTCTGAGCCATAAAGAATGAAAATTTGTTACTCTGGAATCTGTTACTGTCCTCAACCATTAAACTTGCCTCTTGCACTCAAGCTGTAGAAATGCAGGGCGTTTTTTCATACTTCATTCCCTAGTGTTTTCAACAAATGGCAGTAAATACATGTTTCTATAACGTATATTTGAAATTACTGTGATTTTTGAGGTATGTTCACACAAGTTATTTCACTCGTGTAAGAAGATAAAAAATTGCTGTCATCTTTGACCCCAGTAATGCCAGGGCAGGAAGCATGAAGCAATATCATCTGCTTCAAGGCTAGAACAAGTGGGAGGAAGGAAATGAGCTTTTTCAAAAAGCCCAACTAAAGACCTCAAAAGATCAGACCTCCAGGCTCTGCAGGATTTCCAGGTCTCAGGGAAGGAAAACCATCTTTCTAGCTCTTTGCAGAATTATTAATCACAGCATTTATGAGACGAAATGAAATAACAGACAAAAAAAAAAAAAAAAAAAAGAAAAGGCAGGGAATTTAAACTCAAAGGAGTTACCTCATTTTTAGTTAGTCTGTTTTGTTTGCTTCCTTATTAATGTAAGAAAATAAGAATTATCATACCAGCTCACACACATATATATGCAAAAACCTCACCTAGGTCTTTATCCTTTTGCTAAACAAAACCACGACGGGAAAAAAAAAAAAAAAAAAAAAAAAAAAGACCAAAACCGAAAAACAGACAAAGGGGAGGATCACAGAATCACACAGAATCACAGAATTTTCTAGGTTGGAAGAGACCTCAAGGTCATCGAGTCCAACCTCTGACCTAACGCTAACAGTCCGCACTAAACCATTTCCCTAAGCTCTACATCTAAACGTCTTTTAAAGACCTCCAGGGATGGTGACTCCACCACTTCCCTGGGCAGCCTGTTCCAGTGCCTCACAACCCTTTCAGTGAAGAAGTTCTTCCTAACATCTAACCTAAAACTCCCCTGGCTCAACTTAAGCCCATTCCCCCTCGTCCTGTCACCAGGCACGTGGGAGAACAGGCCAACCCCCACCTCGCTACAGCCTCCCTTGAGGTACCTATAAAGAGCGATAAGGTCACCCCTGAGCCTCCTCTTCTCCAGGCTGAACAAGCCCAGCTCCCTCAGCCGCTCCTCGTAGGACTTGTTCTCCAGGCCCCTCACCAGCTTCGTTGCCCTTCTCTGTACCTGCTCAAGCACCTCGATGTCCTTCTTGTAGCGAGGGGCCCAAAACTGAACACAGTACTCGAGGTGCAGCCTCACCAGAGCTGAGTACAGGGGGACGATCACCTCCCTAGCCCTGCTGGTCACACCGTTCCTGATACAAGCCAGGATGCCGTTGGCCTTCTTGGCCACCTGAGCACACTGCTGGCTCATATTCAGCCGACTATCCACCATCACTCCCAGGTCCTTCTCTGCCTGGCAGCTCTCCAACCATTCCTCTCCCAGCCTGTAGCTCTGCTTGGGGTTATTGCGCCCCAGGTGCAGGACCCGGCACTTGGCCTTGTTGAACTTCATGCAGTTGACCTCAGCCCATCGGTGCAGCCTATCCAGATCCTCCTGCAGAGCTTTCCTACCCTCAAGCAGATCGACACACGCACCTAACTTGGTGTCATCTGCGAACTTACTGAGGGTGCACTCGATGCCCTCGTCCAGATCATCGATGAAGAGATTAAAGAGGACCGGCCCCAGCACCGAGCCCTGGGGGACGCCACTAGTGACTGGCTTCCAACTGGACTTGGCTCCTTTCACCACGACTCTTTGGGCCCGAACCCTGTTAGTCCTTACCAGTGTCAATCAATCATATGGGATGGATGTCCTCTGTATAAAGTAACTTCTCCAATGGCATCTTAAACGTTGATCAATGTATCTTTTCTTCCTAAGTTCATGTCATAATTTGGAACACATTTGTGTATCTATTTTGGCAACTTCATGCAGCATCAAATTTCATCTTTATTTATGTGAAAGAGTAGCTTTCTCTGTTTTAACCATGTGGTGATAATTTCCCTATTTCTTTTATCATGAAAGGTACTGAAAAGTCATTCCCTGTGTAATTTTTCCTCATGCTAAAAGTCCTCTCTTTTCATAAGCGGAGAGTGCCAGTCTATTTGTTTCATCCTTGCAGCAGAAGTCCTCTGCACCTCTGATAGCCTCACCACTCCTTTCGGTAACATTTGTGCTGTTACATCCTTTTTGTCATTGGTGACCAGAATTGCATCCAGTGCACAAGATAAGAATATGCTGCATCAGTATAACGTTTCCTGTTTTGTTCTTTATTCTTTTTCTAATAACTCCTCACAATCAATTTGCCCACTTGGCAGCTGCTGAACATCAAGCTGTTTTCAGGAGAATAAATAAATAAAAACAAGTGCAAGATGTCATTCCCAGGTTGTGGAAGCTGATAATTTTCTGTGTGTTGGTAAGACCATTTGTCTGAGAATAGTGCTTTGTGTATATCAATGGCCAACAACACCAAGCACAAGAAAACTAGAGAACACCTAATTTCATGGGGTACCCCATGAACATTTGAACACACTGTTCATAAACTGCCTCACTGATGCAGAGCTGACCAACGGACTGGCATCATATTTCAATTAGTTTCACCAGATCTATGAAACTTCCAGCATCTGGGAACTAGGGTTATTTATGTATGGCTGTAGGTAGGGTTATTTAGTATGGCTGTCAGGCTCTGGCATGGGGTGAGGCTGTGATGTAGTGAGGGGAGGAGAGAGATGTACCTGCTCACATTGTACAACACACAGCATGCTCTTCACTGCTGATGTGGGAGGTTTGGGGTAAATTTGCCTCTGCAGGCTGTTGAGCGAAAAGTTTATGAATGGTTTGGCCAGTGGTCACAGATGCTGAGAGCAGTAAGATCTCTAGGAGTTGGGCAGGCTGCCTGACAGGAGTGATTGACAGCTGTAGCTTTTGAAGGTGGAGATGTTCTGCTGCGGGCTGTGGAAAAGAGGTAAAGCAAAGATGTTTTTAACTGAACACTTTTAGCTAAACAGATACTAACTGAATTCTATTCTGTTCAGAAATTAGGAGTTTGACCTTGCGGTGAATACAAAGATGAGCAATTGATACACCAAGACTGTGTTATGCAGGAGGAGTAGGCATGGTGACCATGAATGAGCAAAAATAACTCCTTTTAGAGTGATGGGAAAAGAAATGTGCTTCCTGAAACAGCACATCTCCCAAGAAGACTTGCAGTAAGTCCTGTGGAGAGCTGCAAGAAGGTGCTTTCAGAGGAATTTTTGGTTAGTGAAGGGACAGAAGGAAGGATGTATTAATTTTATATTTTCATGGTGAAAGGAACAAGAAATTCCCCAAACTTCTTGCAACTGACCAAGCCAGATGCTTGCATTTCTATAACAATCAGCAAAATCACTGACATATTCTATCCTAGTTTCCATATAACTAGAAGTTGGAAATCAGGGTCAAAGAAGGTTTTACTGCTCATAGCCCTCCCTATGTTGATAAGTGTTTTAATGTCTAAGGAGAAGAACAAATTTCTGAACACTAGCAGAGGATGTCCAGACACTTGGGTTAACATCTGTATACTACAGTTACAGAAAAAAAAAATAATAAAGTGTTGTTGTTGTTTTCTATTTTGGAAAAAAAAAAAAAAAAAGAGTTGGGTGACATTTCCTTTTCACAGGAAATGTTCTGGCTTTCATGGAAAACCTTGATTTCCTTTCCAAAATGCTTAGAACTTTTAGGGAGTGAAAACTCCGAGTGGCAGCCAGATCTGATGCTAAATACAGTGAACCAGTTCTCATAAAAAAAAGGTTTGTCTAAAAACTCAGTCCATAGCCTATAGGTAAAACAAAACATTTTCTCAAATAGCAATATTATTAAAAATATAAATAATTATTAAAACTAAAGCTCTGTTCCTACGTGCTGTCGATATGTTACGACCCTTTTTTATCAGTAAGACATTCACTTCCACTAATTCATATACATTTAGGAACAAACAAGGCTATTTATATGGAGTCACTATAAACTGTATCATTTGTCAACAAAGATATTAAACGACTTTTCAAAGAATCCCAATTTGGTTCAGTCTTGTAAAGTAGGAAGAAGTGTGTCATTCCCATCCAAGTCACAATTTCCAGTATATGATATATTTATAGAAGTTTCTTCCTAAGAAATAGTGTGGAAGAACTCTTTATTTTCAGGGAAGAAGTCAGATATGAACAACAAAAAACTGATTAACTTTCAATTTCAACAATAATGGGAAATAGAGAAAGTGCTGCACAAGAGGTTAGGCTTTTGCTGTTACACTAAGCAGTAACCTCTTGGATCAAGTTGTCTTTAAATTAAAACTGGAAGATTTAACTTGGGTATATCTTGTCTTTGTTCTGGACCTGTTTCCTAAAATTATTTGGACACAGGATGGTTGATTCATTCAGCTTTGCTTTTGTGGATAAACTTTGGATAGGTTTCTTGCCCAAAGATATTTGCCTGCTCAGACTCACTTTTGTCTCTGTCCTGTAAAGCAGTGTGGCATCCAAGGCAGCTTGACAGGACGACTGGTGGGAACAGAAGACCCTGGGAGCTCAGCGTAATATTTTTATTTCCATAAAAAGCAGCAGATGTACTGCAACAATCCTCTCTGGTTGCTTTTGTGGTCTTTTTATGTGGATCCTGCTGGTGACCCGATCACATTCAGAACAGCTGCTGCTATTTTCATTCTGGCTACGCTGTTTTCAGCCTCCTTAGGATGGCAGTTCAACTGCTTTCTGTCTGGGACAAGGCATGGAACACAGAAATTGAGAACTTTGTTGTAAAGGGAATCTGGTTTTAAGATGCAAAGGTAATGGTGTTAAGATTTTTGTTTGAACAATATCATCCCTAGCCTGACAGCCATAACTACCACTGTCAAGATTTTACAGAAACTGCTGGTGATCAAAGGACTTCCCAAGTAACATATCAATGTGCAAACCAGAGGCAAATATGTGCCAACCACATTAAAAAAAAAAGGCACACAATTCTTAGACAATTCTCTCTTTCAAGATACTCTCACCTCCATTTTGTATCCTCTGAACTTTAATACACTATTTAGCAATTACAGGAGAGCTGAAAGCCTGATAAGAAACTTAATAGCTGTGCCTTAGTGGGATGGAGGAGATCGATGAGTATGATGAAAATGCTATTGGCTCTGTAACATTTAAATTGCCATTAAGCCTTTTCTGTCCACATTCATGTCCTCATTTACTGTTGCGTGGGACCCTGCAATGCAATATTCACGTGGTCTATCAGTCACCCAAAGTAGCCCCCTGACTCAGTGTCGTGATAGAACTGAACGACTAATGATAAAGATCAGGGACGACTCTTACCCTGGGGAAAGATGAGTCCAGCCCCATCAGAATATCTACAACCCTTGAAAATTTTTCCGAGTCTTACTTCCCTTTTTACAGAAAGAATGCGATGAACTGTGTTGGGTTTATGTGACAAGGCTTTGGCAGCGGCGGGTGTGTTGGAGTGTCCTCTGTGAGCAGAACCCAGCAGCAGCCCCATGTCAGATCAGAACCAGCTCCATCTGGCTCCAATGGGGACCTGCCGCTGGCCAGAGCTGAGCCAGGGAGCAACACTGGGTGGGCTGCGGGGACAGCAGATTGAAGGAAAACCTGATGTGCAACAGCAGCTGGGAGAGAGGAGTGAGAAGCAGCCCTGCAGCCCCCCAGGTCAGTGCAGCAGGAGGGCAGGAGGTACTCCAGACAGGCAGCAGCAATTCCCCTGCGGCCTGTGGAGAGGTCTCTGGTGGAGCAGGCTGTCCCCCTGCAGCCCATGGGTCCCACATGGAGCAGATCTCCACGCTGCAGCCCCCCCATGGGTGGGGGAGCCCCTGGTGGAGCAGGTGGATGTGTCCTGGAGGAGGCTGCGGCCCATGGAGAGCCCCCGCAGGAGCAGGCCCTGGGCCGGAGCTGCAGCCCATGGAGAGGAGCCCATGCAGGAGCAGGGGGTCTGGGGGGAGCTGCCGCCCACCCGTGGGGGACCCGTGCTGGAGCAGTTTGCTCCTGGGGGATGGATGGACCCCGTGGGATGGAGCCGTGTGGGAGCAGTGCTTGAAGAGCTGCTGCCTGTGGGCAGCCCCCATAGGATCAATTTGGGAAGACTGGCATCCCGTGGGAGGGATCCCATGGGGAACAGGGGCAGAAAATGACTGTGAAGGAGTGGTGGAGACCAAGTATTAGGGACTGACCATAACCTCCATTCCTCATTTTCCTGTGTCACTCAGGATGTGGGGAAGGTGGGAAGTTTTTTTTTTTTTTTTTTTTTTTTTTTTTCTTTGTGTGTGTGTGTTGTTGGTTTTTTGTTTGTTTGTTTGTTTCATTTTGTTTTTAGTTTCTCACTGCCCTAGGAGTTGGGGTTCTTTTGAGAAGGGGGAATGAGAGAGCAATGTGGTGGAGTTCAGATGCCCATCAGTGTGAAGCCACCACATGCACATGCAAGCCCCGGGCAAGGTGCCAAAATGCACAGGAAAAAGAAAGTCTGCACGCTCAGTAGGGTGGATCTCCATCAACTAAAAAACATGAGACCTACTGTGGGTATGGGCACACATAACAGCAGCTTCCCCTGCCAGTCTGCCATTTGATGGCTTTCTGACTCATCCTCAAGAACTCTATGTAGTATAACCTTCTCTGCCAGGGTCACTTCTGTCCAGATGTTCTCTACGGTGGGCAATGGCAGTCTGCAAGCAGGCTGTAAAAAAAATACACACCAATTATTTCCTGGCTTATACAGACGAGTATTAGACTATCACATCTGTAAGCTAAGCACACTTTTTTGGAGCAGAGTGGATCTTGGTGTTGCTGAGTTGCTGTTTACCTATCTTGGCTTTTTATCTCAGGATTTTATTTTTCTCATGTCATCATTTTTTTTTTTGTCTTGAACTCTTGAGCTCCTATTATCATCTCAATAACATCATTTGAACTATATTTTCACTTTTCTTATCTAGCATGGCTTTAACTTGTGTACTTTTCACAGCTCAGGAGTAATTTTGCAGGCACAACTGAGTTAAGTTCATACAGCCATGCAACATCAAAACAGCCATTGGATCATAGCCAGCTGAGTCACAAGGCCATTGACTAGTGTTGGTAGAGACCGGTGGAGCCGTCTACTGCATCTTGTTATCAGTCACAGATTTATCTTTATGGAAAGTCTGGTGGCAACTCCACAAGGTTCTCAGCAAGCTATTGCAGTGCTGCGCTTTTTTTTTTTTTATTTCTTTTTTTTTCCTCCGCTGTCTTACCTAACTATTCCCTGCTTCAGTTTAAGCCCATTACTTCTTGATTATTTTTTTTTTTTTGGCGGACTGATGATTTTCTTGCTCATTGGACTGCTATGCATACAGTCTACCAAAGGGGTATGATGCACGTAACTCCTTAAAGGAATTTTTCCTTTTTTTTTTTTTTTTTTTTTTTTTTTGTAAACACATTTTTCCACATTTATACTGAACAGATTTTTTTTTTTTTTTTTTTTTTTTCCAAGCTGGGGGTTGTGGTTTAACCTGGCAGGCAGCTAATTATCACACAGCTGTTCACTCACCACCCACTGGCCTCAGGGGAGAGAAATGAAAAAATGTGAAAATTCGTGGGTTGAGTTTAATAAGAAGGAAGGGAAAAACAATACGAAACAGAAAACAGAAAACAAAACAAGTGATGCACAACACAATTGTTCACAATCAGCTGACTGATGTTCAGCCAGTCCCTGAGCAATGGCAGCCACCCCCCATGCAGCCAACTCCATGTAGTTTTCTTGCTGAGCATGACACCATGTGGTACAGGATATCCCTTTGGTCAGCCTGGGCTAGCTGTTCTGGCTGTGACCCCTCCCAGCTCTTGGTGCACCCCCAGACTCCTGGCTGGCAGGGCAGCACGAGAAGCTGAACAACCCTTGGCTCTGTGTAAGCACCGCTCTGCATCAACTAAAATGTCAGCAAATCAGTGTTATCAGCAATATTGTCATCGCAAATCCAAAACACAGCACCATAGAAGCTACCGGGGAAAAAAATTTACCCTATCCAACCAAAAACAGGACACTGGATCAAAAATAGCAAAGCATTCAACATTGATTGTGACTTCTTACAAAAGCTGCAGGATGGCTTTTGCTCAGCTGCTAACTTTAATCTATAGCCATGAGCTCAGTTCCACACCTGCATCATGATCTGGGAATGAACTGGGCTTGAAGAATGGTCTATGGGATAAAGGACTCTTCTGAGGTCTGGAGCAATATTGTCAGCATCTCTGATTTCACTTTATTACAGATCTAATTCTACATTCAGGCAATGGAAGATATCTTCAACTGAAGGTATTTAACTTTATCCTAGAGTGACCTGACATGTCATGGTGAGAGGAGGCTGAATATACACTGAATGCAGATAATTTACTGTGTATTTTCTGCCTGAGTCTCTAAGGAATGGCATGAGGAAACAGGGAAGGCCTTGATGCTGATGAAACTCCACGAATCTTAGCAGGAAGTGGTTTGTCAGCTTTTCAAGCTATCGATCTTAACAGACGCTGACTGGTTGACCAAAGCACTGTGGGATTTCATTGTTGCAGAATGTCCATATGACACTTTGCATTTTCTGTGTCATATGGAAAGTGCAGCCTCTAGACCACTTCATAGGAAGTGACATGCCAAGATCAGGGGAAAGCATGGGTATGGACGGCAGTGGCAAGACACTTGCCTACTGGCGTATAATTGTTACATCTTTGTATATTAATATGGAGTTGCTGACAATGCTAGTGACTGCAGCTCACAGCAGATTCCCAGAAACACTGAAAGTTATAAAAACTATCAGCGACTCTGTCAGGGGGAAAAAAAAAAAAAGTGTTTGAATGACTGTAGTATGAAATCCTCTTGTTTGGTTCAAGAAAGAATGAAACATTGATTCTCAAAATGTCTTTTTTATTTTATTCTGCCAAGATGTACAAAGCTCATTCATCCCTTGGAATATGGCTGATTTGTTACTGAAATCTCCCCTTTAGACTAGCAGACACACATAAGGGGACAGCTTGGGACGTTAGGGGTCCAGGTTTAGTGCTGATGCTTGGAAGGCATCAGCAGTCTTGCACAGTGCTCCTAAAATGTCTTTCTGACATTAGGTAGTCCATACTGTCTCCTGAGTACCTGCTCATGGCTGTCACAGTGCACTGAGCCACTTCCATCCCTGTGGGGACTTCTCCTGCTTCTGCTTGCTCTCCCAGATTTTCTCCTGGAATTCTAATGAAACTGCCCTGCTCTTCCAGCCTTCTTTCCTTCACTGACTTAATTTAGTCATTGTGGTGCATTGTTTTTGCAGGAGCCTTCTTTTATCAGTTTACCTTCCGTGAAGCAGTTTCCCTTGTAAAAATCATTCCCGGTGTTCCAGTGATGTGTACAGATGTTCTGCAGAAAGTGCTCCCTGACCAGCCCTATCAGAGATACCACTTGTTTTCAAAGCAAATCGGTTTTAAAGCACCCTCTGTCGATTGAATGCTCCTCCTTTGTTCCCCTCAACTATGTAAGAAAACCCCTAATTAGGATGCAGGCTTTTAGTACAATCACACTAAAATGGCATAATTTGTGATTAATGCAAAACCTGTGCTCTCAGTAGAAGAGATCTGATTAACTGTAACTAGAAGATGCCATCTCTGATAGGTACCTAGAGTCACTACAGTCATTTGCATATTCTGTTCTGTTCAGTGGGAGGCGACTAAATGAAGCTGTAAATCATGCTCCTCCAGATACGCGTTGCAGAAGCCGGTTAAAAAGAGGTCCCAGTAGTCTCTGGTACAAGCAAAGGATCCAGTCACAGGATAAACTACTTCTCTGCTGTCTGAATTTTCCAAATGGTAAGTCAAACCTTTATTTTATCATTTAGCCAAAAATAAGTGAAGCTGTTGGAAGAACTATCTATTATTTTATAAGAAACTTTATTTCAGTTCACTTACATCTCTCTCTATCCCAAGAAAAAAATGTTAGATTAAAATTGGGGATACACTTGTGATATACAAGTCATCTGGGGACCAACCTAAAATCTTATTTATAATGAAGTGTATGGAAATGGATTTGTCTTCAGTATATCTGAATATCTGACAGGTATTTTTGCCAATTACTCAACAACAGAAAATATTCATTATGCAGTTCAGTATAAAGTTTTGCTTCAAAATATTTTATAAAAATAATGTATATATTATTTCTATCATTGTCATTATTTAATTTTAATTAAATTTTAATATTAAAATTCCTAAATTTTACATTAATAACTGTAATTATTGTAGGCATCAACTATCATGACTGTTCTGGAATAATTTTAGTGTTACTGTTTCTATTTTAATAGCTCATTTTCAGTTAGACTGGATTTTCTGTTATAATAAGAGACTGAAAATAACTTTCAAAGGGAGAATGAGTGAATTCTATGTCTATGTAAACCTATCTCACACACCTGCTATTTCATGGTATTTTTACATTGCGAAATCTCTTAAGCTTCTTAAAGTAGAAATTACAATAACATTTTCAAATTTTGTTGGTATGCTATTTTTATAATGTTTGTTCAGTTTTATGAACAGCAGTACAGTTTGTTGCTAAACACACCTTTGGGAAAAAAAGAATGCTATTAATACAATTGCCTTTGGAGAAGCAAGGAGTTAAGCCTTAGAAACTAGTAATTCTGTAACATAACAAGGTAGTTCCCAGTTCTTTCATCCTCCTTTGATATTGGATCTTTAGGGGTTAGATTTTGACTTACGTAATTATGGCAAACCCTTGTATTTGGATCTAGTGCTTTTTCAACCTCAGACTGAAGTTTTCCTTAACAGAGTGAATTAAGCTTATTACATACAGGTACTGTGAACTATATGGAAGGAAATAATTTATGGAAAGTACATCCTTTCCTTTTTATCCCTGAATATTAGCAATCTAAATTTACTGTACACTGAGAACCTGAAAATGCAGATTTTACTATAGACAAATATATATAAGTTACAAATTATACAAATAAGCAAAAACAGAGAGAAGGAGACATCTTCTCATAAGTATTTTCAGAAGTCATGGCCTTTGTCTCACAGTGAGTTGAGCTGCAGGAAGCACTTTTGGTTGTGGGATGTAAGGTGTCAGTGCTTTTGTCTTGTGCTGTTTGCCTTTTTATTTGGTCTTAATATCACAGATGAGTGGATACTTTAATTTTGCTTTGCAAAGGGTAATGCCACAAGCTTGAAGCACTAGTTACTCAGTCCCTGTCTTGCCATGTACTGTCTAGAACTGCAACTTCTGCCTCAGTTTTTGTTGAGGTAATTGGGTAGCTTGCAGCTGACCGAAGTGGAAAATGCAAACAGAATTGCGTTGTTCTTTTAATTGTCTGAAGTTTTTATTTATTTATTTATTTTCAAGCAACAGTTGTCTTTAAGTAGAGCCCCATATGTTGCCCATATTTGCATACACAAACTCTACTTAAACTGATGCCAAACATAGCAAAACATAGCTGCTTAAAAATGGGAGAGAAATTAGTAAAATGATCATCAAAATTATGGGGAAGAATGTGTTCTTTCAGCACAACTATTTTGCATTGTTTTGGTGCAGGTTGGTGGCCCAATATGTGTAAGGTTTCTTGAAGTCATACATTTTCAAGAAACAGAAGGCTAAAGACAACAGCCAACAAGTACAACCATAGGCAAATACAATTTCTTACCCTGTGTTGTTCTGGCACTTGTTCGAAGAGTTAGTGAGGGTAAGTAATTGGCTTTCTTCATCTCTGTACAAAGTTGTCTCTCAAAACAAAGGAAGCACAGATCCTTGAAACTTTTTTAATTGCCAACTTTCAGTTTCTAGGACTGGAAACAGCACTGGCAATAAATGGATTGAAAGGATCTCCAATAGTTTTATTACTTTGGGTCAAATATGAAATAAAATATCAAATGAGAAAGAATCTTTCAGACAGTCTCCAACTGAGAAACTGATTTTCCTTAAAAATCACCCACCTCACTTTTTTGTCATCTTGCTTAAATATGTGCTTGCTTAAAATAACTCTAAAAAGTATTCAGACAGTTAATAATACCAGTATACTTTGTCTGGGACAAACAAGTTAATGGAAAAGAACAAAACACTTGGAGGGAAAAAACTCCCAGCAGAGCTGCAGGGATATTCATGCCTATATTAGTACCTTTTCCCATGCCTATATTAGTACTAATACTCAAATAATCTAATAATAATAAACTCTAGTTATTACTCACCTCAGTTTTTCACTTAGCTGATTCTTAGGGTCCATTTGCAAACTTCACTGTGGAGACTCATTTGATATGGATGTATCCAATCTCAGCTGTATGAGTTAGCCCTGCTGCAGCTAGGTTTTGCATATCAAGTTTGCGTATGCATATACACAATCATGTATTTGGCATGCCTGTCCTGGTTTCAGTTAGAACAGAATTAATTTTCTTCCTAGTAGCTGGTGGAATGCTGTGTTTTGGCTTAGGATGAGAAGAGTGCTGATAACACCCCGATGTTTTAATTGTTGCAGAGCAGTGCTTATACCAAGCCAAGGACACCTCAGACTTTTGCTCTGTCCTGCCAACAGGCAGGCTGGGGGTACAGTAAGAGCTGGGAGGGGACAGACCCAGGACAGGTGACCCGAACTAGCCAAAGGGGTATTCCATACCATCTGACGTCATGCTAAACAATATATAGGGGTGGCTAGCCGGGGGGAGGGGGCCGGACTGCTCGGGGTTAGGCTGGGCATCGGTCAGCGGGTGGTGAGCAATTGCATTGTGCATCACTTGTTTGTACATATTATTAGTAGTAGTACTATTATCATCATTGTATTATTATTATTATTATTATTATTATTATTATTTTCCTGTCTTATTAAACTGTCTTTATCTCAACTCACGAGCTTCACTTTCCATTTCTCTCCCCCGTCCCAGAGAGGGAGGGGGGAGGGTGAGCGAACGGCTGCGTGGTGTTTAGCTGCCAGCCGGGTTAAACCACGACACATGCCGCACGCATTCACAGAATCACGCAGACTCACAGAATAGTTGAGGTTGGAAGGGACCTCTGGAGATCATCTGGTCCAACCTCCTGCCAAAGAGGGTCACCTAGAGCACATTGCACAGGATGGCATCCAGGCAGGTTTTGAATAATTCTAGTGAAGGAGACTCCACAGCCTCTCTGGGTGGCCTGCTCCAGTGCTCTGTCACCCACACAGTAAAGAAGTTTTTTCTCATACTCAGTGGGAGCTTCCTGTGCTTCAGTATGTGTCTGTTGTCTCTTGTCCTGTTGCTGGGCACCACTGAAAAGAGTCTGGCCCATCCTCTTGACACCCTCTCTTCAGATATTTATATGTGTTGATGAGATCCCCTCTCAATATTCTCTTCTCCAAGCTAAACAGTCCCAGCCCTCTCAGGCTGTCCTCATACGACTGGTGCTCCAGTTCCCTACTCACCATTGTAGCCCTCCTCTGGACTCATTTCAGTAGCTCCATGTTCGTCTTGTACTGGGGAGTCCAGAACTGCACACAATACTCCAAATGAGGCCTCACCAGGGCTGAGTAGGGCAGGATCACTCGACCTACTGGCAACGCTCTTCCTAATGCACACCAGGACACCATTGGCCTTCTCGGCCACAAGGGCTCATTTCTGGCTCATGGTCCACTAGGACTAGCAGGACAGCCCCCAGCCTGTACTGGTGCATGGGGTTATTCCTCCCTAGGTGCTGAACCCTGCCCTTGCTTTTGTTGAACTTCATGAGGTTCCTCTCAGCCCAACCCTCTGGCCTGTCCAGGCCCCTCTGAATGGCAGCACAGCCTCAGCGAGTCCTTCCAGCTTTGTGCCATCAGCAAACTTGCTGAGGGTGCTCTGTCCCTTCATCCAGGTCCCTGATGTGTAAATTGAATAAGGCTGGGCCCAGTACTGACCCCTGGGGGATACCACCAACTACAGCCCTCCAGCTGGACTCCTGAGCTGTTGTGTTAAAAAGTAACTTCTAAATATCTATTAATTTGGCCTAAGATTTCCTTAAAATTAAAGAAGTCAATGAACTGCAGGTGCTTGTATGTGGTGCTTTTCTAAAGAAAAAAAAGCTCTAAAAAAAGCTCTTTCTAAAGCTCTAAAGAGAATGAGCAGCTCCTCACACAAACTGTTTCTAGGAGATCCTGGATGGTCACTGACTTCCTATAACAGGCATGGCAACAACCTCGCTGGGATGATGCATTTTTGGTCTAAACCTCATATTTCCAGTAATTTGTGAGTATCCCTGCAAAACACCTACACTGAAACACTCATGCTTTTCTCTTCCAACACTACATTTTTTTTTAGAGTATAAGAATAAATCCCTGGGTGTAATTAAACTTTAAAACAGAAGAAGTTTCCCACATCAATATAAAAACAATGGCATTTCTGAAAGAAATTTCAAAATTAAGCATTTCAAAATTAAGCTTGTTCTGAATTTCAGACTTGGCACAAATGTAGGCCAGTGTTTGTTTAGTCTGGAAATCTTTGGCACCAAAATAAAAATTCCTTGCAGTTAATGTGACGACAGTACTTACGCTGCCTGTATTTTTTTTTGCCTATTTTTTCACTGGTGTTCCTGTGCTTTCTATCCGTGGGATAAATTATAACTCACTGCTAACTTGCTTTCTCTTTAAAACTTATCTGCCATCTGTTGCACCCACTCCTTCATTATATGTGATAGTAATAGCCACCACTCTGTAATCTGCAGTTACAGATAACATTCAAATGAAATCTTTATTAATGGTAAGTAGAATTCTTATGATTGCTTAATAGATCTGGATTGCATGTGTGCTGTTTCCTGGGATATTCACAGATTAGGTCAAAAATAATGTCCACAAACCAATAACCAATTTCTGAGATAAAGTGTTTTTCTGGAGGGTTCCTGAGCCACACTGCCAGCTGCTAGTTGCATACACCTAATTATAGGAGGTGTATGTCAAATAAACACAAATAAAAACATCAGTGAGGCACAGGATCTGCCCTACTACTATTATGTGAGGATAATATATATTCCTTTACCTACCTTTCCAGTTCATTTCTTCACTTACCCTTCAGGTTTGCATTGCTGATGGTGCTCGTCTGTTTCTGTTCTTGCCGCTAAACCCTTACCTATGAGAACCTGTCTCTGAAGATACCTCCACAGAAAACAAAGCAGGTGGTGTGCAACTACGCAGTAGATTGGATGAAAGCTTAACTCAAAATCAAGGTATGTATTTTCAAATCCGTGATCTGTCTTTTTCTAAATCAAGGTATAATTTTTCACAGTTGACTATGAAGAAGGTGCCAAAGTACATATGCCTTCCTTAAAAATAAAACTAAGAAAAAAAAAAACAACAACCAAGGAAGAATAGGCTTCTGTATGAGGCCTGCCATGGCAGAGTAATTCCCCCACCCTCAAATCAAACTAAGTCATAACAGTAGTTTCGATGGAACATCAGTTGTTGCATTGACTGTAGCACAAAGAGCATCACCTCAAAGCTGTAGAATTGCTATTACAGGCACACACACATGTTCTGCACAGAACAGCCCACATGACTCAGCTTATCTCTGCATGATGCTGTTATCTGCTAGTAGATGTACATCAGCAACGTGGCAATAGCATAACCGATGTAGTAAGAGCATATTCTGAGATATCTTTATTTTATTTTTTTCCTTTGGTTTAGAAATATGGTGGGGTATGTACATTTGATATTCCTATCTACCTTCCTCTTGGTTTCCGTGACATCAGAATCATGTGAGTTGCATTTAAAATTTATTTTCTAATTAATTTTATTCTGCATAAGTGTTTAAGATGGTACTGAATTAATATTTTTTAACCTAAAATTAGCTAGTTTATCTCAAACCATTGATCACAGCTTAAAAGTTAGCTCTACATGTTGTTTTCTCCCAATATTAAAATGCACAGAGTAGTGTCCATTTCTCTGACATTAAGTATAGGTTCTACTTTTGCTCTTTGGCATGTCTGCAAGCAGAAGGAAAAGGCTTCTTAGATTTAGAGTAGCTGATATTCCTGGCCCCAGCTGGGCAAAGTCTCTCAGAGCATGCTTAAATCACACTGAGCAGGTTTAACACATGCACTTTGTTGCACAGTTCTAGTGGCCCTGCAATCATTTCCTACCAGTGAAACAACATTATATAGCACTCACATTGTACCTGGTCTCCAGTTGCACTGCATATTTTTCTGAAAAACAGTGTAAGATACAATCTTACACTTAAATATCTTAAATATTAAATATTTCCCTGTATTCTCAATTTTACAATATGAATAATAATTTTTAGAACAAACTAGATCTATTAAGAGATCGAATTCTGCTGAAGAATTAACCAAGAAAATTTTTGCAGATGTCACTGAGTTTACATAAGGCCTCCCATTTTATCTTTGTTTCCTTTCTTTTATTTTTTCCTGAAGAGTGCTGTACTTCCACTATGTTCCTCCTTTGGTGGGGCAAGAAAGGACTTGTGGGTGGGAATGCTGTTACAATGATGGACTCAGGGTTGTGTATACCTGATGTGGATAATTTAGGTGTCTGAGTAAATGAGTCTATATGTAATGTCAATGGAGAAAGACCACTTCAGAGAGAATGGGAAGGAAGAATGAAGAAGGACTCACCCATGACGTGATCTATGCATGCATCTAAAGCCAGGCAGTGCTCCCCCAAAGTGTCATTTTTGATAGAGATTCTCTGTTTTGATTAGCTATTTGGTTACATCATCTTTTGATTAGCTTTTTGGTTACAACATCATTTGGTTACATTATCCCTGGAAGTCTTCAAAAGACGTTTAGATGTAGAGCTTAGGGATATGGTTTAGTGGGGACTGCTAGCGTTAGGTCAGAGTTTGGACTCGATGATCTTGAGGTCTCTTCCAACCTAGAAATTCTGTGTGTGATTCTGTGTGTGATCTCATTTTCTTGCTCCCTCATTTACTGTAGCTCTTGTACTGATATGCCCAGTTTCTATCTTTGCCAATTTTCTCATGTTTCTCTTCTCCAAAACTGCATTTGACCTTCAGACTAGAGTTTCTATGTTCAGAAGTCAGTTTACAGTTCAGGTAGCAGGGCACTTAAATAGCTGTCAAAATGCCTGTTTCAAATTTCTCTGGACCAGTTTCAGTATTCAAAAGTTTATTCAAAAATACATGCAGTTTCTTTAATTAAAAATTAGTTCCTTATGCCCAACTTTTTTTTTTCTTTCTTTTTTTTTTTTTTTTTTTCTTTTTAATTTTTATTTCTTTATTCCCAAGCTGTTTACTCCTCTGCTTACTCCTCTCATTCCTCTCTGGTGTCTTCAACTTTTCATCTGATTCTTCCTTTCAGTCTGTTGCATTTTTTTTTCTTCACATTTTCATGATTTTAAGAAAGAAGCTCTTCTCTTTGTTGTTGTTTTTATCCATTTTCTGCATTGAAAAGGTATAGCAAAAAATCCCCTCTGTTATGTAAATAAATATTGTTACCAGAGTATGGAAAGCTAAGTTTATAAAACACTATTAAAACCAATACTTTTCTTTGTGAAATATTCATGTTTAGAACTCTGCTTTGAATAAATACAGGATTTCAAGCAAAGATTTGCATGAGTTCATTTCAACCAATCATACTTTCCAATTTAAAACTTTTTTTTTTTAACTATATGTCTGCTTTGAACCCAGGTATTTTTGTTTGTTTGTTTGTTTTCTGTCCCACACACTATTTTTGCATGTCTTCATAGTCTTCATAACTGAAGAAGAACATTTTGTTTTGTTTTGTTTCTTGAAAAAAATCTACTGGGAATTCATTTGCTTTTCATTATCTCTGAAAGCCTGGGGATGGTATTAGAGGCATTTGAATGGCCTACTGATCCAGAAATGCTAAGGTCTCCTCAGTCTTCAATATGAATAAGGTTTAATTCATCTGAGATTTTAATATTTTGTTCATTTGCAGATGATGCAATGGACGGTGAGGCTTTAGTTGTAAAATGTCCCCGAGGAAATTCAGCTGTGAAAGTCACCTGGTATCACACAGACACTAAGAAAATAATTCCCGAAGAAGAAGAGGGATCACGAATATTTTCATTAGGAAGATTTCTCTGGTTTCTGCCAAATTCTGTAGAAGATTCTGGAAACTATACTTGTGTTACACATTAGTAAGTAGAATATTAAAAAGATAAAAACTTAAGATTTGGGGAAAAAAAAAGCATAAGTATTTTAAAAATACATTTTGATTATTATCTGTGCAAATTATGTGATTTTGATGGTGTATGGAAATTTATTTAACTTTCATTCTGCAATTGTTATTTTTATAACAGGCCCAGTAAAAATCAATATGCAATCAAAATATAGTAACCACACATGTGCTTTTAAAACAAGACTCACATGTTACAAATATTCATTCTATTCCATATAATAATACTGTCATTAAAATACCTTCATTCATTTCTTAAAGCCCGAATAATAGCACAAAAGAGTTCAACATGAGCGTGAAGGTGCATCCATACAAGGAAGGAATATGTTTCCCAAGCCGGATACTTTATCCAAATGACACTAGAAGTGGAAAAATTGTTTGTCCTACATTTGACAATTATAAGAATGCTACTATGATCCAGTGGTATAAGGTAAAGAAAATCCTGATGGTGCCAGCTGTAGATCAGATTACTGTGAGAAGTTATTTGCAGCCAAATAAAGAAAGCTATCTTTTCCAGGATTGCAGACCTCTTCAGGGGGAGAGATATTTGAAGAAAGATAAATATATTTTTATTAGTGACTTGACAAAGGAGGATGATGGTTATTATACTTGCCATTTTACCTACACTCACAGAGGAAATGTGTTCAATGTGTCGGCTACAAGGATCTTTATAAGTGAAGGTAAGACAGTCATTTTCTAGCTTGCTAAAGTAGAAAAGATTATCATCTCCTTAAAGGAAATGAAACTCCTTGTACAATATTACCAAAAATAAATAAATAAATAAATAAAAATATCTTTGGTTGGTTAGTTATATCTTCTTAATGAAACTTTAGCTCAACTTTTTTTTTTTTAGATGAATTTTGTGGGAGGGAATTCCAAAGGAGAAAGCTGGAGATACAGTCAGACCTGTCCACATTTGTTTTCTTGGTAACATTTTCTGAGGGCTCTGGTTTCCTGCTGCAGTTGGCAGGGCTCATATTTTTGAGGTGAAGGGTCTTTTTTGTGGGTTACCACAAAGCTCCACTTTATATTTGTTTGGCAGGAAGAAGGACCTTAGCTAGCGACAATCTGGTGATCTCTGGATCACTGATATGGTGATGGCATACAACTCAATACCTGCTGCCCCATCTTGATTATCTAGCATTTATTTTATAGTTGGACCGGAAAAAAAAAAAAAAAGAAAAAAAAGAAAAGAAAAAAACTTTTAGATTTCTGTTGACTGAGATAAAATGAGGGACATATATAGATGGAAAATTAATGGAGCTCCGTGATTACTGTCTTTGTTAATTTGAAAGTGTCCATCATAGCTGAGTTGTGTGGACCTAGGGGTGTTTCTAGGATTCAATGTCCTCAGGGAGGCCTTGAATTTTGATGGCAGTCAGGGAAGAGCATGCCAGCAATCAGCAGTGCCAGACTGCATCAACTTACAAGACTTCAAAATGTGTTTTCATTCTGCAATAAGATCAATACATATATATATATATATATAATTTTTTTGGCGAAACTAAATAATGTTCATTTGCAGACCGACATCACAACTGTTTGTTGTTGGAAGATGCCCAACTTTATGGGAGAGATACTGATCTGGAGTGTAGAAGCCTCGATTAGTTTTTGCTGCTGTACCCAGATCTCAGTAGCAGAGTTTGTTCCAATTATTCTGAGTTGGATAGAAGAGATTTGAGCCAAGAGCTAATATGGTAGTTTAGGAGGCGCCACACCTTTTCTCCGCGTCTTCCATGTAATACCCTGTTGGTCTACATGACAATCTCTGCCTAGCATTCCATTTTTGTTTGAATGTACTTTCATTAAAACTTTTCTAACCAGTCAAGAATTTTGTTCTGCTTGGGTTATAACGGAAATAGCTATTATTTATTTGGCACAAAGCCACCTAAAATTACACAAATCTTTGTTGCATCTAGACAGATTATTTCATTTCAAAGATAATCTGGCTTTTTAAATAATTCTGAAAGAAAAGATTGCAACATAACATGTGAAATCTCAGAGTGGTCTGTTGAGTCTGCTTTTTTTACCATTCAAAATAATTAACAGCATCATTCTTGACTTCTTATTAGCCCTTAAAATTATTATGCTGGATGAGTAAAGCTGTTACATGTTGTTAATATTGGTTTATGATGTAAATCCCCGTTGCCTTGCAGATCCATGCTGTCCCAGAGGATATTCTGCCTCTGAATGCCAGCATCTAAATGCTTAGCATTGTCAGCAAGCTACGAAATTTCTGCATTTCTCCAAGTTCAGATCCGGCTAAAGAAACTTAGACATGGTTAGGATAAATAAAGAGAATGGCTTTTCTGGCAGCCTGGGAAAGTGGTGCTAAATATGTTCTTACAGATTTTTTAGGGAAATATTGTTATGGGATTTACAGAGGTGCCTTGAGAAGGAAAAGCTTATAATGAGGGAAAGGATAGCAAGCCATGTGTTTGGAGTGTGATGTATGCAACAGTATGAATGGTAAGAAAAGAAGCAAAATACAACACGGGAAAAAGATGCCTAACTGAAGCATCTGGATGTAGTTTGGGACCTGCCCATATCAATTATTACTGGAGATGAAACGTAAGAATATCAGAAGAAAAGAAGCACTCCTAAAAGCTAGTGGCAAGGGATGTTCAGTGTGAGGGAAGACAGATGTAAGAGGGAGTGGTTGTGTGCAGCACCAGTGTGTAGGGAGCCGGATGTGCTCAACGTTGGGAACAGAAGTCAACAGAGGCAGGCATCAGGGGAAGTGGGACTGTATGTCATATATTGCACAGAAGTGTATATTCTAGCTATTCCATATCATGGATAGGAGTCATTTCTCAAATGTCTGAAGGAATTTCATTTAAAAACAAAATTAGCAACTGAGAAAACACGCAACTCCCAATATTAGCTTTTTTTTTTTCCCCTCCCACTCAGCATCTAAAAACAGTATTTGAGAAACTGAAACTTTTCCTTGCTCTTTATGTACAAATGTAAAAATCAAACAGGCAGAAAATATTTAGACTATTGACTTGTACTGTCTCACCAAAAATATCTGGTCATAGGAATAAAATCAGATAACACTGACAGGAATGTGAAGCACCGTTGTAATGTTTGCAAATCTACTTCAAGATGCTAAAGCATTATCAGTACAAATGATAGTCATTATTTTACAAAATGAAATTTCAAAACTTTCTAATCGATACTTCCTTCTCTCTTTAATTTCTAAAGCAAAACACCTGTCTCTACCTGCTCAAATTTTGTTTCCAAAAGAAAAAGATGTGATAGAAGTAGAGCTTGGTAAGTACAGATCTTAAATTGCTTTTAAAACAGTTTGTGATGGCCTAATGAACATGGGGATCTTGAAGAATTAATTATGGAAATGTTCATTACTTTTTTTTTTCTTTTTCTTTTTTTTTTTTTTCACTGTAATTTTAACCAGATTTCATGCACCCCAAGGCAGAGATGTGAAGTTAGGAATAACTGATAGGGTAATGCTTAGGCATTAAGCAGCAATTTCAGGACTTAAATAGTTTATTCTACTTTCACTGGGATAAACTAGGATAACTCACATGGTCAATTATCACATCTCAGCTGAAAGTGTGACAGCTTCCATGCACTTCAAAGAGGGCCTTAACTAAACCCTTTGAAACTGATGGTATCCTTAAGAGAGGATAGATGCGTGGTGGTATCCTTAAGAAAGAATGACGGTAAGAGAGAAAGACAGAGCAACTAGAGATACTCTTTACTTGTGATTCTGGTCGGGACATAGCAGCTG
This sequence comes from Aythya marila, assembly GCF_965140915.1. Taxonomy (NCBI): domain Eukaryota; kingdom Metazoa; phylum Chordata; class Aves; order Anseriformes; family Anatidae; genus Aythya; species Aythya marila. Next base: position 66,511,255 of record NC_139042.1, on the reverse strand, counting down.
CATCTCTGCTGATGAATGAATGAGAACAAGGGACTAGTCATTGGTCCTGCCATGGTGGCTGGCACTGAGCAGATTGCTCTGATCGAGGGGTGAAAGAACCAGGGACTGAACAAGCAAATAGTAGGCTGAACAGCTCTTGGTGCAGAACATGTGCCCTGTCTCCCATTTGTTTAGGACTGGGGATGTTCTCCATGGTTCAGATTCTTCACCCCTTGTAACTTGTGGTAGGAGCAAGGGCCATCTACGTTCTTTCTTTGTATAGTCAATGGAGAAAGATGGGCTTCTCCAGAAAGTGACTCTGCCCATCTGAAACATTAATAGGTTGCCTAAGAAGCCTGTCTCCCAGGGGAGGTAGGATGAATCTGGGCCACTGGGAGCTGGGATCACAATTACAGTTCCACAGTTTCTGCCCTCCAGCACTTGTCCTACAGCAAGACTGCTCTAACAGCATCTACCTTGGGGGACCTGGGCTCAGGCTCCTTTTCATGTAGGCTTGTATTCCTGTTCTTTTTTTTTTTTCTTCTTTCCTCCAGTTTCTTTGTCACTCAGAATTAGTGCACCAGATGGCTAGTCTTTAATATTCTCTGTGCTCTGCCTAACCTTCTCGGACAGTATGTAATCTTGCAATGACAGATTAAAAGTAAAGTAAAATTAGGTAAGAAAAATAAGATTAAAAGTAAAGTAAATTTGATTAACATCTAGAAAATACTTTCTGTACTGGGTCTATTATATCCTCTTTGCAGAACTGAAAGGACTTCTCCGTGATCCTTATTACCAATTCAGGATGTAAATTATAAAATTTGTTAACCTTATCTAAGCCCTGCTTTGATGCAGATTAACATGGAAATAATTTTAATAGTTTTAAAAATAAATAAAATAAATAAATAAAATAAATAAAAGTAGTTTTAATTATATTTTCTTCCAGTGCAACAGTGACTCTTTTTTTTTCTGGAATAAATATTTCCTGATGGCAAATACATCGTAGGACGTTTCCTGTTTTAGTTTTGGTTGGACTAGTTTGCTCTAGTCTTGTCCAGTTTGAATAAAATCCAAGATAAGAATCAGCAAACAAGACAAGTGAAATACTGTATGCTGAAATTAAATTATGCTATTTTCATATGTCTGTATGTAAACTAGCATTTCCTTTCCATACTCCTCAATAGTTGATTAGTTGTGTTAAGCATCACAAGTAAAGTCTACTTTCCTTTCACAGTAACATATATAAATAATTCCTTTTATAATCCTTGTTAATGTATTAGATATTTTGTTAATATCTCCATTTACTATTTCAAGTCCCTCCTATGCAACATTTTCTCTAGGTTAACTCAGAAATATGTCAAAATTGCTAAGGTAAAATCAAAAGTGATATGGAGATTTATAGAAAAAGATGTTATGAGGAAAATAATGTTATATGTTACATATATTTTACATCGAGGAATGTTTACAGCTCTCTGAATCTTGGTTAGGTGCTCCTTTGTCTCTGAAATGTCAGGCCCGTCTGGGGATTAAGAAACAGCCTATAGGTGTTGTCTCATGGGATGTGGATAACAACCCAGTAATATACACAGATACTTCAAGATTTCATGAAGAAACTCATTTGTAAGTACATATAATGTGGAATAATCCTTTTCTTAATGCAAACTTTGTTTAAGAGTAGCCAATACCAACTCTTTCTCTCTATTAGTTTTGAAGGACAAGCACGAGAATATTACAAAGAGGCAACTTTACACATCAGTGAAATAAAAGAGGAGGATCTGCAGTCAAATTTCACATGTGTAGTGGTGAATGAAATGGGAAATACAAGGGCCACGGTGACATTACAACTCAAAGCACAATGTAAGGGTAGAATTTGTTCATTTTGTTTTCTTACATACTTAACTCTCAATTTGAAATACATTGGTGGTTTTATTTTTATTTTAAATTTATTTTGCATGTTTATTTTTAAATTTTATTTATTTTCTGCTGGTAAGAAAGTTTGTTGTTTAGAATTAAAACCAGTCTTCATCCTCCCTACATCTTCAAATTAATGGCCAAGTTCTTGTGGCTTCCTTAGGCTATGAAAGGCCTTGGTGTAAATTCTGCTTTGGGGGAAGGAAAAATGGTATCAGTGAGAGATTAAATGTGCAGAGCAGAACAGTGCACCACCCATGTGACAAGAATAACCTTTTCTAGGATATTCCTGCCCTCTCCCTCTAAGTGCCACTGAGCTCACTCTGTGCCACACAGAGATGAGAGTGACAATTTGAAGGCTTTCTCTCGGTTTCATTTTGAAATGCATTGTTCTAGTCATTTCTGCTGGAGAAGGAGAATTAAGGTCAGTGAATGGTGGGATTGTCTTTATCAGTTATGGGAATTTTTTGTTAGGGATGGTCAAATCCCTGAATTGTTGCCAAATCACTAAGTTTGATTCTTATGACAGGAGTGGTGGTCAATGGTTTCCTCTCTTATCCCTTCAGATGGGCTGAACCACCTTGAGATGAAATCCCACGGCCTTTAAGATTAGGGATTAGTTTTTTATGAGAATGAGTAAAATCAAGTTTATTTTGATCACAGGATTTGCACAATTACATGTCCTGCTGTCTTCTTGACTGTTCCTAACTGCCTACAGGATTATGGCTTCAAGCAGAGTCATAATTCTGTGCTGCAGCCTAGACTAGACGGGATGTAGTTGATTTATAATGGAGAAGGGAGCATCATTGAGGAGGGTAGCCCAGAATTCCCTAGCGGAAGGTGAGAGGGGATGTTCTGGCTGGATATTACTGGGTGAGTGAGAGCGTGGCCTCTCTCAGGAGGCTGGGCACACTTCAGAAGTGTGCCAAGTTATGAGTGTGGGAATGTACTTACCATGAAGGGGAAGGAAACTGAGTAACACTTCCTGTTCACTCTAGTTCAGTCAATGCAATCATTTATTGACCCTATACTGCAAACTAGAAGAAGGAAAGGCTGCATGAAGGAACAAGTATATTTGATATTCCATATTTGTGAAGTGATTCATTAAACCTTATTTCTGCTGTAGACAAATCTTATTTTATTTTTATCCATAGGTCATCCGTAAATGTTCAGGAAAACTCTTGACTGTGACACCCTTTGCAACAGCCTATTTTATGTGGATGTCTATGCCTTTCTTGTTGCTGCTATTGTCAAGATGCCTGCTTCTGCTACTCCTCATCACTGTTGGTGTGAGCAAGGCTAAATCCAGAAATGGCTGTGCACTGCTTTAATTTTCTTTACTTGCTCCTCATACAGTTCAGCAATATATTTTCTAAAACATTGATAGCTTGCCTCTGAGTATAATGAAAGTGCTGCATAGATGTCTTGTGCCTCACATCTTGTAAATGTGTAATAAAGACATGTACTCTTCTTTTTTGTTTCTTTTTGTTTTAGATGATTTTTATTTATTTTTTTTATATCTATGGTCATCTCTTAGTTTTTCTTACAGCATAACTCACGTCTCCTAGCTACTGTCTGTTATTGTGCTTTTTACACAAGTTTCCTCTCTGTATTGTGATTTTTTTTTTTCCCTAAGTTTTTTAGTATGGGTTACATTGTTATTATTTGTAGCACAAATCTGTGATAGGAAGTAAGAGATCAATAGATGGTGCATTTATTACTGAAGTTACTTGCAGAAACTGCATGGACTAGTTAAATTGTGTTTAGCAGCACAGGTGGCAGGTTAAAGAAGGAAACAAAGATGCTGTAGGTGACTGCATTTAAGCTCCTCTGCTTGAATCTGTTCCATCTTACAGTCTTCAAAAATGCTGAATGAATAAATCACCACATAGAAATTTTCCTGGGAAACCAGGAATTAAATCTAATCTTCTCAGTCATAATCAAATACTTTAAGAACTAGCTCATTTTTAGCAGTATCTTTATAACGAATTTTAGCAATTTGATTTGTTAACAGTTGTCACCTACATAAGAATTACTAATTGCCAGAGAGGAGTGAAGAGAAAATATGGGGTTTCTGTCAGAGTCAGAGTCAGCTGTTTGGTTTTGTCTCCATGACAAACAAAAATACTAAATACTGCCAGGAAAGGACAATATGAAACCCTTCCTTCAAAATTATTTCCTGTCTTTTCCCTCCCCACTTTACCCGACGCTGTTTGGTATCTTCTGACTCCTTTACTAACACTAGCTCATAAAAAAATACCATTTATGTCTCATAATGGTTTTAATACCTTAAAGCAATTAGTAATTAAAGTAATACCTTTTAGTATTAGCCCATGACAAGGGCTGTCTCATTTCCTCCAGATCTTTCAATCCTGTGCCTCCATTTATAATCCCAGCGATGGTGATCATCCCATGTTTTACATTCTCCCCCTGCCACAAGACACAATCTCTGATGTGCTCTGAGATCATCTCCATTACTTCTCTGTATGGTCAGTATAAGGAATTTGCAAAAAGTTTTCATTACATTTCTTCCTCCTTTCCTGGCCAAGATGTAGCTAGTCTTACTGGACACCTGGCAAGAGGCAGCAACTCTGCCTGCAGCTAAACTATGTTACCCTCCACAGCCGCTTGATGTCTCTCATGCTGGAATATACCACCTCCTTGCACCACAGTGCTGGTGTCCAAGCCAGCTCAGATCACTGATAACTGCAGTGGGTAAATGCGTTGCTGTCAGGGTTGTGGTGGGAGGTGGCACGACACCGTCAACCCCTGACAGGGAAGCCATGACAAGTGGAGAAACACTGGAAGTTTTAACTCTTTCTACCAGCACAGCTCAATCAGGACAAGAACATTACCTCAGCATCACATCTAATCTGTCTTCTCAGGAATTCAGAACCTGTCAGAATATCTCCCAAGTGTTTACCTTTTTATTAACAAATAAATTGCCGCTAGCTTCTAGTTCTTCATGAAATCACAGAATGGTTTGGGTTGGAAGGGACTTTAAAGATCATCTAATTCCCTGCCATGGGCAGAGACACCTTCCACCAGACCAGGCTGTCCAAAGTCCCATCCATCCTGGCCTTGAACACCTCCAGGGATGGGGCATCCACAGCTTCTCTGGGCAGCCTGTTTCAGCCTCTCTTTATAGGAGAGGTGCTCCAGCCCTCCAACCATCCTTGTGTCCCTTCTCTGGACTCATTCTATAGGTCCTTCTTGTGCTGGGGTCCCCAGAGCTGAATACAGGGTTCCAGGTGAGGTCTCACAAGAGCAGAGCAGAAGGGGACAATCACTTCCCTCGCCCTGCTGGCTATGCTGCTGCTGATGCATCCCAGGATAAGGTTGGCTTTCTGGACTGCAAGTGCACATTGCTGGCTCATGGTGAGATTTTTCTTCATTCAGGGCTGGTTAAATAACTGGTGGTTGTGTTTCATGGTTCTGACGCACAAGTATTGTCTCATCTCCCCCTGGGCATTGCTCAATTCTCATCTGCAAAGAAGTGTAAAATGTCTGGGGTACCACAAATCCTTCTGGTGTGAATGTTCTGCTCTGGAGAATGCTTGAAATTCCAGTTGTTCTGAGAAGAGATAGAGTTCATCCCAGCACATCAGGTCTGTTTTTCCTCAAAGTTATTTAATGCTGTACCTAACATTTTATCTCATCTTCAGTAAAAAGATGTGGCCAGGAATTCCAGATCCAGACCTATGTCTTTGCTATCTGGAAGTGTGTTTTCTTTAGAAATTAAATTTAGAAAAATATGCAGTTCTTACAGAATCTGTCAGGAGGTGCCAGACCACTGTGGAGATTCTTGTCTGAGGCTTTACAAGTTTTATAAGCACAGGAAATTTATCTTTTTTTTTTTTTTTTTTTTTTTTTTTTCCCGGACTTGGTCTAATCACTGCAAGGCCAAGTGTAAACAGCTTGTTTTAGGTTCATAATTGCAGAAGTTGTTGTTGTTGGAACCTGTTTCTTTTCTATTTGTTTTCTAAACAATTGCAAATCTCATAGTTCTTGTGGGGGTATTTTTCACCAGGTGCCTGATGGCTGGATGTTTCTTTCTCCCTTTAAATGGCAAAGAAAGAAACAAGAAGAGTGAAAATCATGTCAGATTTGTCTCATTTCCTACTAAGGGAACTGGAAAATGTACTTGCAAAACCTTTGTTTATCTAGCTTTTCAGTGGCATTTCTCAGGGATTTATTAATTAATGCTTTAATTTAAGGTTGTCTCCAGAGGTACTACTCAATGTACTGACTTATTCACCATCTCCTGGAGAAGCTAGGGAACCTGTAAATATCAATATATGAGACTCTTCACTGATATATATTTAATCCTATTTCATTCACTTAGGGCAAGTCCAAGAGAAGCTCTGGAATTGCTTCTTGGTGGTGGTAGTCTGTGCGTTCACCTGGTAGCTTGCTGGCGGCATTAAATCTACAATTTGTTCCACTGTGTCTTGCTGACTCTTTTGTAGAGAAAGTTGAGACTGGCCCAACAGACTGCTGTGACATGTAGCTCCTCAGGTGCTGGTGAACAGCCTATTGCTGTAGCCACGTGTGATTTGTGTATGTTTTGCAGGCAGAGGGAGGCAAAGCCCTGAAAATCTGATCCCTGTATAAAGCTGGTCTGGGTAGAGTTGCTACCAGCACATGTGAACACTGTCCACCAGCTGGGATGTTGTAAAGGTTGTCTACCGTGTGAGAGCCAGACCCACAAATTAGTACTGCCAGAATGTCTATATTTCAATTTATGTGTGGCCAACACTCAGTGGACTATTTCTTTCCTGAGGCAAGGTAGTCTGACATCGCAGCATACCTCAAACTTCACTGTAAGACTGAAGGGATGGTTCTAGCCATACTCAGAACCAAGTTATTGCACCAGACAATTGTTATATTTACTACATTGTACTAAAAAAAATATTCATGTTGTCACTTTTATGCACTTTTAAAATCACTTTTGTGATATGCTATCTGGACTTTTCCATTTGCATTTCTTTTGGGGTCAAAGTTTGTCACCCACTCTGACTCTTCTGGAGGTATATATTTTTTAATCCAAATCTTTTTAGTGGTCTGAATCACAGAAAAGTCACCAAAGTGGTTGCATTATTACAACTATAAGACAATGAATCATCATGATGGATGGGAATAAATAGATTAAGAAGGTGGACTGCAAATGGAACTCTCTTAACTGGTTTATCTGTCAGAGAAAAATGTATACGGAACTGCTCTGTGTCTGTGTGTTAAAACCAGGTGGAATTAATTTGGGTATTTTTATTTGCTTTGAAGCATATTTCTACTATGAGGCAATTGCTGTTAATCTTCCATCCAATGGAATAATGCTTCCTCTTTGTGTAATTGCTGTATATATATTTTTTTAAATATTTTAATTTCAAATGTGGCTATCTAGAATTCACAGTGTTTTCTATACCAAAAACTGTGAGAATTCAGTATGTCTGGGACATAGGTCAAAAATACCTCTTCAGCTTTTTGGGTGTAATAATCTGAGGATTAAGCTTCTAGCTTTCTAAACTGGAGAGAGCACACAATGACCTCATTTCTATCTCCCAGCATTTTTTTCTGCAGCAGAACCAGATGTCATCTAGAGGCTGCCCACATCTAGACTGGCTTCTGCTATGCGAATCACAAAGAGAGAGGAGAAACAGGCAATTACAGGAAAATATCTGACTGGATTGCTATAGAAATATAGCAATCCCTAGAAGATATAGCTGTTCCCTAGAAGAGCGATAATCACAATAGCTATACTGTGAGCATATGATAGCACAAAGCTGATGACAGCCATCTTTGATAGCTTTCATCTCTGAGGATGAGGTGATTGGATTCAAGAGCTCTTCCTTGAGGGAAGCTGGAACTGCAGTGGATGACTTCTTTCTTCCCAGTTTTCCTTACTTGTCGTAGTTTTTTTATGCTCTTTGACCCTCAAAGGAAAAGAAGGAGGAGAATCTCATCTGCCACTGCCATAGTTTATCTTATTTTTAAGGCCAGACTTGTTCTGTTTTCCTGCTTGTCTTGTGTACTTTGTTCTTATCTTGCAGATTTTATTAATTGCACATGTTTCTCCATACCCTGTTTGCGCAACAATGCCCCAAGCCTCTGCTTGCCCCTGCATGGACGCTTACTGGTGTCAAGCTTGGGCTCAACTGCCTTGCAAAGTAATTGAACATTGTTGTTGAGCAAAATACTTAGAAACATTGCTCCCAGATGTGGTATTTAATGAGCTTTGGTCTGAGTGCAACACTCGCAGATATTAATTGTATACCTCTCAGTACACTTCTACTTTAGGGGTTCAACAGGCCTCTGTGCTGGCTACATCAGCTAGGGAAGGTAAAGGTCTTGTCTTCTTAGTTGTGAACTCCTTAAACCCATAGCAGATGTAAAGATATGAGAAGCTAAGGCTGCAACTAACACTTCATTTCTCTTCTTTGCAGCAGATCATCCTAATGTCCTCATGACTGTTGGATTTCTAGTTCTGCTAGTGATAGTAGCAGTCTCTGTTGTACTTTATCAATTCTTCCGAATTGATATTGTCCTATTTTATCGGGAGATATTTCAGCCCTACTCAGTCAAAGATGGTGAGTAAGCATTGCATAAGAAAGTTTAAAGGACAGGAAAGGGCAAACCATGTGGAAACAGATAAATCTGATAGTTGTTTACTAACTCAAATGACACTTGAGCCTTATTCTTCACTTTCTCATGCTTCTTGAAATCATTTATATAAGGGGGAACAAGCATAGTTCTAGTAGTGCTTTGCATTCACTGCAGAACCATGTATTGGTTCTATAATGATGTATTGCAGAAACAAAGGATTCAATCCTGGTTTCACTTTTTTTTTTTTTTTTTTTTTTTTTTAAATATTTGTCATGAAATATTGAGTGACAGTGAAAATCTGATTTAGCAGCCTATTATTCCACTGAAATAACAAACAATCAGACTCATCTCTATTTCATGTTAATATGCATTGATTAATTGAACTCTTATTTTATACACCATAAGATACAGCTTTCAGAATGCAGCAGTCAAATTCTCCAAAGCAGCAAATGCATAAGACATAACAGTTCAGCATGGAAAACACAAAATGAGCACAGTCTCTGATTTCCAAACATGTATCCAAAGACGCACGTCATTATAATTATCAGGAAGATCTACTTAAATCTATTTCAAAGACTGTATAGTTGTTATTTTACTCAGCTTTACAATAGACAGCTCTAATTCATGTTAACAGAAGGCACTTTCCTCTTGCTCTACCTTGCAGATGGGAAGATATATGATGCATATGTGATCTACCCCGGAAGCTACGGCAATGAGGCTAATTTTGTGGAATATTTTGTACACCAAATTATGCCAGATATTCTAGAAAATAAATGTGGATATAAATTATGCATTTATGGTAGAGATACTTATCCCGGAGAAGGTGAGTTTCAACTCAGATAATGCACTGCATTACTTGTTAAGTTGGAGCAAGTTGTGTTCCTACATGTAGACCCTTTCATTCCTGAGTGGGCTGCTCATCTCATCAGCAGCTGTGTGTCTAATGTGTCAGGCAGGGTGACACAATGGCACTTTGTGCTTGTTGGTGTTCTATGAAAAGCAAGTTGTAGGTTGGGGACAGAAATTTTTTATCAACTTCTTGGGTGATGCAGGAAATGTGACTCAAAGTGTGACTCTCAGACATACACCTATTCTTTGGGTTGTGTAACTCTGCATTGCCACTGTCTGGGCAAAGCCATGACAAACCATTCATGAGTAGGCCTACAAGATACCAAGAGAAGAAAACCACAAAGTTGAAGAATTAACCTTGCTGTTATCACTCAGGGTTTTTCAACCTGTGACAAAGGATGCCATAGTTACAGGAAGTTCAGATTCTGTTCACAGAGATGACCTACTTTCATTTTTTACAATTCCCAGAGCTACTTCAAGAGACAATCTGTGTTCTCTATTCCCATTTCCTTGTCATCCAAAATGAATTTGTGTTAATTAATCTGTGTTAATTTTCACAAGGACAACCCTACACTCTCATATTAGCTGTCATCTAGATATTATCTGCTTTCCTCCAGGGCTTAATTGTCTGTCTTGTGCTCTGGTGTTCTGTGGACCACATGTTCTCTTCTTGTCATAAAACAGGCATGAAACCAAAGATAGCCCATTCTGAGTTATACACTGCTAAAATCATCTGCATTGGACCAGATGTGACTCATTTGCCCAGATCTGGGCCAATATCTTCGATGTTCTCTTCTGACAAGTGGCAAAAGTTCTGCCTGGACTTGAGAAAAAACACTGCAACAAGAATGAAAACAAACAAACAAACAAACAAACAAACAAACAAACAAACAAAAAAAAAAGCAAGAATTGCTGATCCAGACTATAACTATCATGTGAGTTTCAGAATAAGGAACTAACATTGGCCCACAAAGATGTTAATGGCAGAAATTTATGCCACCTGCTTAGGTAATATTCTGTTTTGGGATGGTATTCTTAAACTTTCCTGGAGAAAATGGAGCACAGCGTGCAACTGAAATGCAGACTGGGACTAACAGGGATTCTCTTGGTTGAAAACAAAGACATTTTCATTGTGCAAAGGCATGAATGAATGCCTGTAGCCCAGGCAGTATGAAGACCCACCAAGCCAGCCTCGAACAACTAATAACTCCTTTTTTGACTCATTCAGTCTGATTTTACTGAAACTCTAATAATGTCTTGAGCATTGACTGTTGTCTTTTTCTCTTTGTGTTTATATTCACAGCCTTCTGCTTTTGTCTTCCTTGTTCACTTTCAAGTCCCCAAATATTTACACTTAGGTGGAAAAGTTATTCAGAATCAGTCTGTCATGGGGAGCACATAAAAGTTCCCTGCTTCCAGGCAGATGGACTTCACGCATACACTCCTCACTCTTGTTTACCTTGATTTTGATCTTGATTCTTTTGTTATCAGATTTCCAAATCTAAAACCTTACAGTTAAAATATGCTAAACACAGAGTAAATCAGGAGTATTATCAGTAAATACCACTGAGTTACTGTAAACTTTCATGAATATGTATCATATTATCTGATGAATCATCATTTTTCACCATTAAACTCCATGTATTTCCAGAAAACAAAATGCAGCAAGGATATAAAATGGGATTATTATTTGAATGGGATTATTATTTGAAGAAGAGTTCATGACTCTTGGTTTCAGAGGAAAGCTTTGTAATTTATAACTTGTGCTCTTCCAGTAATAAAAAAGATGAAGAGAATGATTCAAGCAACAAACAGCACTACACAGCTGTTGGACTTCCATTGGTTTTCCTAAATTCACTTTTGTTATTGTTGTTGTTGTTTCCTGTTTTTACTGATTAAAGGCATTTTCTGTGACTTATCTGTTGCCTGAAAGAGGTGTAAATGCAAGTATTACCCAGCAAAGGAAGAGGTTTCTGCTCCATTCTTTTCACGGTCCCATTGGCTTGCCCCAACTACATTCCTTGACACAGAATCTAACTAAACACTGTCAGAGCTGCTGTATCTGTAGCACACACACACACAAAGAGAGAAAATAACATAAAAATGATCATAAGAATGATGATACTTCACTGCACCAATGTTCTGTGCAGCCAAGTGTCCTACCTTCAGCAGTAACCATGGGCAAATTACTGTAAGAACAGTCTTTTCCTGACCCAGGAATTGCAAATGCTGGGCCTCTCTGAGACTGAGAAGACCCTTACAATGGGCTGGCAACCTCTAGCAAAGGAAAAGAGGTCACATATGCAGATGATAGATAATGTCTCTTAAAAGTGCCTTTAAAGAAGTATAACAGCTGTTTAATAAAGAGTGCTTTTATTAAATAGCTGTTACATCAAAATTCCTTAGCTCAGCTCCCACTTTGGGATTCTTTGGCCCAGCATCCCATACTTCCAGTAAAACAACTCCAGTTTCCCTTCTGCTGACCACAGGAAACTCTTCTGACTGGGGCAAGTATTTCACCAGATAGGTACTCATCTGCAGTGGACAGCAGGTCATTGAGAAAAGCAGATCCTAGATGTGGAGCTTTCTGAGCTGGCCCAGAGCTTGAGTTTTGTAGGTACAACACAGCTAACATCACAGTCCTAACTGTGGTTAATGAACTGTCCCTAACAGCTTTTCAGTGGGAAAGAAAAATACCTTTAGTCATGGTGATGATCAAATTCCCTGCAAGTCTGGATCCAGCCCTGTTGGGTTAACGTCTAAATTAGCACACTATAGCTCAGGAGTATTAGCACTCCCTCTACAGGAAAATAAGCCTCTTAGAAGTCACCCAAATGGATCCAAATGACTATTTTTTAATGGCTAAGTACTGAAGGATTGTTTTTTAGAGCACTAAACTGAAAGAATATGATGCCTTACATGCAAATTATTGACTAAGCACAAATTTGATGTAATACAGATCTACTGAGCTTGACCTGTGGATTAGAAATTCCTAACAATTCCTAACAGTGTGAAAATATTAAGATTTCAGTTAAAGAAAACATCTGAAAGAAAACTGATTACTGTGAGTTTTTTAATCTCTTTTTCTAATGAATAAACTGTATCTGACTGAAGTGAGACAGGTTTCTTTTGGTTGAAAAGCAATGGAAATGAAATGCCTATGCACAAAAGAGTCTATAAAAGAAATTTCAGTCTCACCATTTTCTCGTGCGTTGTAGATAAAGCCAGTGCAATTGAGAAGAGGATACAGAAGAGCAGACGGCTGATCATTCTTTTAACACACCAGCTGCTTAATTGTAAAGAATTTGCTTATGATCAACATGTTGCTTTATACAATGCCCTCATTCAAAACAATACAAAGGTGATCTTGCTGGAAATGGAGAGGATGGAGACGTATGAGACTCTTCAGGAATCTCTTAAATATATCATCAAGAAACAAGGTACTGTCAAATGGAAAGAACAGCACACTGTGCACCCACAGTCATCCAATTCTAAGTTCTGGAAACGTGTGAGGTACCTTATGCCACTGAGACTCAGGTCATCATGCTCAGTTAATGCTGTATGAACAGTCTGTCTAAGAAAGCTCTAGTATGCTGTCAGGTCAAACCATATACATGCAGCTTCTTTTGCTTTCAGTGGGAACATTATTTTGCAGTTCGAATGTCTGGCTGCATTTTTTTTTTCACTTTTTTGTTTAGTCCTTCAATTGAGTAGTGATCAAATAAACTGATAGAGGAAGGCCTTTGGGGCTGAGGGGAGTCTGTGGAGCTTTGAGAATTCTGCAAATGAATTATTCCAGATGGTGTACAAAATTTTGCATATCATTGGAAACAAACCTACCTTTACTCTTCCTATATGTACTTGGATATATAACTGAAAGTTTTGATTCTGAATAGTTGAATATTCTGCAGGTTTACTTTACCTTTCTACTGTGGTTGATCAAACATAAACACCTTCTATATTACTTGACTAGAAAGTATGATGTTGCAGTTTTCTTCATTTTATCCACCATGTGTTTGGTTTTGCTCCAACAGTCATACTTCTATCATGAAATTTTATTTTTCCTTAGTAGGGATGCTTCAGTAAAAGCTCTTTTGAAACTAATGTGAATAGAGCATTTTAAAAAAATACAGTGTTAAGGAAAGTGCATACATACTGATTGACTGACATATATATGCATTTATATATACATAAATATATTTATGTATACATAAATGAATCTCATACAAAGGGGAAATTATCTTATAGAGCTATTACAAAGTGATTTTGAGATTAAAGATACACATAATTAAATTCTTATAGCTAGTAGTATTTTAAATCTTTCAGGCATGATAGACCGTACAGTTACTACTACTGCCTGATACAAATAACACATTAAAATTTATGTTACATAAGTATATATATATATTGTACATGGCTAGCATTCCTTTAAGCTACTGAAAAAAAATAGAGACTGCAATTTTATAACTGTCAGTATTATTTTATTTTTTTTTTTCCTGCTTTGATATTATGCCTGGCTTTACTTTGTTCTGACAGAGAATAGCCTGAGATGCAAAGGTCAGAATAAAATCCCCTCTGAGTGCAGGAGTGCATGATCAAAGCATGTTCTAGTGCATATATCCTTGGGAGATTTAATGTTTTTGGGTTCTAAAAACAGGAATTTTTGTACAGTCAGTGAAGGTTTGTTTTTGAGCTTCAGATCAGCTACAGAGATGGACTTGAAAAGACAAAATTAGATGCAGAATATCTAATGTTACCAAGTGCTTTTATTGTACATTGTAGGTTTTTATTGAATATGAAACTTCAGACTTATGGATGGCCATTTGGAATAGGAAGAACATGTATGAAATACATGTATAGATTTTTATTTCAATGTGAAATAAAGGTCAATGGCAAACTAAAGAGCTTTTCATTGATTTATTATATTTTCAAATGCTGGTGAAAGTGAAGTCATCACTCACTACACCACAACTGTAAAACATACAATGCTGCATTTTATTACTGCCTTACTAAACCATCTGCAGTACTGGGACCCATTCCTGAAGGGCCCTCTAGTTCCCCTTCACTGTTTTAGGAAGATCCACAAAATGTATTTACGTCAATGTAAGAGATTTGGTTTATTATAGACTCAATAGGGGTTTTGATAGTTCTTATGGTAAGAACTTTCACAAAAAGAATACTAATACTAAGTCATGTATAAAGGCAGGAAAGCCTGTTGGTTTTCACTATGAAGATTTTTCACAGGAATTTCTGATCAAGACAAAATATGAACTTTCAATACTATTACGAGATGATTTTTAATAGAGATTTTGTAGTAGGCATTTATGAGAAAGAAAGGATAATAACCAGGTATCCATCTTGGAAACAATTTCTGGGGTGAATTTTGAACTTGGAAAAGAGTTGTGGAGGAGAAAGTATGATGAGGAAATGCAAAGGGGACTACAAATATTATTCTGAAATTATTCTGATTATTCTGAAATATGGGGATATCTCATTGACCTCTCTTCAGTTGTTGTCTTCAGGGCTGTGGTTAGGATGGTGAAAAACAAACCCACTAAATGGATCTTGTGGTGGCAATCTTTTTGCATCAAACCTCATGGCCAACAAAGGATAAAAAAATAAAAAGAAAAAAAATACCAAAAATGCTTGAGAACTCTTAATGTGATTTATCAATAGTGAACAGTATAGCCTTGACAGAAAGAAAAGGGGTAAATTCTGAGAGTGGCAAAGACCTTTTACCAAGCCTAGGGGTGAATATGTGACTGCAGTAATGATAGAGAAATGCAGAAGTTGTTGATTACCTTTATATTCTTTGGTGATTAGTACAGAAATTGGAGATACACACTCAAATTAACATCTATATATAACTATTTTCACATTTGTAATGTGAAAGAGGCAGTACAAAAAGACTGGTGGTATATTTTTACAGCATAAGTAGCTTAATAAAGATCTAAATTTTTGAAAACATGAATGGAAAATTGGCATTTTTTATTTCATATTGTGTTGGATACACACACATTACACCAGGCTACCTGCTTTAATGGAATAGCAAAAGAGAATTCTGCCCTGTGTCAAAATCTCATTTCACTGTAAAAATTTTATAAAAGATTGAGTTTGAATGCTTAAAACATAAACTACACAGAACAAAAACAATTTTTGTAGCATAATTAGAACTTCCACCTAGATATTTAATACTTTTTAACTTCTCTTCTGTGCTCCCCTATTTTTGGTGCCATTGAAAAAATGGATCAGGGTATCATTTTGCTTTCTTGTAGTAGAGAAGAGTCAGCGTGCCATCTAGTGGATGAACACGTATCAAAAGATTGTGGCCAACTAGAAATAAGTCAATTTAAGAATGCCATTAGAAATATTCACAGTGAACATTTCAGAACCTGCATACTGCTATAATTTCCTGACAACCATACCTGTGAAGAGCATCTCAGAATCTGGCACAAAATCCAGTGCTGAATTTCTTATAATATACTGTGAAGAAACAAAAGTGTCTTTGTGGAATATAACTGCTTTCTGGATACTTCATATTTGACAAGTGTATGGTGTATTGCTGGCAACAAGGAAATATCAAAGAGTCAGGAATGAGCATTGACTTTGTGAACCTCTTGATGTCAGTGCTAATATGAAGTACGATGATTGTGTGGTTACCAAGCACTGACACAAGTTACTCAGAGAGGTTGTGGTGTCTCCCTTCTTGGAGATATTCTGTCCTGGGCAACCTGCTCTAGATGGCCATGCTTGAGCAATGTAGTTGGACTGGGTTGTAATCCCAAGGTTCATCAAGTCCAACTCCTGTCTCCACACAGGACCACCACCACCACCCCAAAAACTAATAATAATGAGATGTCTGAGAGCATTGTCCAGACCTGGTGACCTCCAGAGGTCCCTTACAAGCTGAATTACTATGTGATGGTATGATATGGAGGAAAGTTTGCAAAATGTGCAACCTGAATATTCCAGTGCTTCTGAAAATCTTATGAGGGTCCTACAGACATGGTATCAGTTGGGAACC
This sequence comes from Aythya marila, assembly GCF_965140915.1. NCBI lineage: Eukaryota > Metazoa > Chordata > Aves > Anseriformes > Anatidae > Aythya > Aythya marila. The sequence continues at coordinate 66,494,892 of NC_139042.1, read as the reverse complement.
TGCTTTTTTGACATCAGGTACAGATAATGCTGAAAAATGATTGAACATAACATCAGCTAAGAATTAATGTGACTGGTATGCAGATATATCAGAGGTAGATTTAGAAAGACTAGATAGACTCAAAGAACACTCAGACTGTGATGACAAGAGCTGGATGTGTCGCTGTTTATGATGGAAACAGTTTCTCAGTTCAGGTTTTCATTTAGCACCTCTGAGTTATGTATGGTGGATGGAAAAGTAAGATATGAAAAATTGTGAGAAGTAACTGGTCTTCCACAGCTGATTGGTCAGGCAGTCCTAGGTTCAGAGAAAAAATAAAATGAAATCTGTTTTCAGTATTAGTGTGTTTCCATTTTCATCATGGCACTTTCATCATGAGCAGGGTGACACACTGAGCAGCAGTTGTTTTCATTATTGAGTTACATCCCTATTACAAGGCTATTACTTCTCCATTAAAACTTGTATTATTCTGAGCTAAAAATTGTAAACTTGATTCCATCTGTGTACATTCATACATCTCAGAGCGAGCTATGACATTAGTTAAAAGGACTAATTGAACATGGTGCTTTCTGCCATACAGCTGAAAGTTCAGAAACTGAAGAGCATTTTAAAAGGACATAAAAGCAAATGAATATGAGAACAACTCATGGAAAATATTGCTGTGAAAGAGTGAATAAAACAGAATAGCTGTTTCCAAACTGTCACTATCAAGGCTTAGCTCGTCAAAGTAAGTAACTGATGATATTTGACTGTACAGTTTATTTGCTGTCTGCTAAGTTGCTTTCAGACTCATGTAAAATCACTGTCATCTTTAAAATGCATGCGCTATATATCTAAGTTTTAGAATCAACCACATAAGAACAATAAACTCTGTGAAGCACCTTGTACACATTTTAAAAGTAGTTACACTGGTTCAGATTCTCAGCTGACTTTCCTGAAGTTGCACTGATTTACATTAGCAAACAGTCTGATTGTGTTTATATGCATATTGTTTAAATCTGTGATGAGGGAAACAAATGAGGTGAGGCAGAGAAACTCTCCGGGGTTTCTTTGCTTCACCTCAGCAGCAAAATGTGAAAACTGCCGGCTCTGTGGAATCCCTCCTTTTTTATTGTAGTTCGCTCATTTCACCTCCAAAGTGACATCTCCTGTTGTTACTGGGAAATTCTGTCCTGGGTGAAAAAGGAAAAAAAAAATAAAAATAAAAAAAAAAAGGAAAAAAAAATGGGGAAAAAAATATGTGGTTGTCACCAGACAAGTTTCTGAAGCTGAACCATTACTACAGAATGGTTTCAGTTGGAAGGGGCCTTAAAAACCATCCAGTTCCAACACCCTTGGAAATAAAAGAAATTCTGAGGAGATGAAAACTTTCCTGCTGCTATCAAAATAACTTCATTTACAAGTGTAATGAGTCATTGCGCAGTAAATATCAAATAAATCTGTGTGAAGTAAGCAGTGTCAAATGTTCATTTACACTGGAAGAGCACTTAAACAGGTAACGCTGCTGTCAGAAATCCTTCATAGAAACACAGTTCCAGCAGACCAACATATGGTTTAAAACTGGCCAGCTGGTGGCACAAGGGTTTCTTTAGAGGTAACTACCAACACCCCTTTCACAATAATGGAATTATAAAATGTTCTGTGTCTTGAAACCTTGCATCACTCTACCCCAAAAGCAGATGCTGGCACAGAAAAGACAGCAGCGAAATCAGGAAAATCAGATCTACGTGTCAGTAAATCTTTTAGAGGATCATGTGTTTTGCCTTTTCTCTTTTGCTGCGGGTCATAATTTGTGAGGTTTGCTTTCTTTTTTTTGTTTGTTTGTTTTCTTTCCCCTCCTCCCCCCCCCCCCCCCCTCCTTTTTCTTTCTTTTTTTTTTTTTTAATAATCTTTGCAGGGTATCAGCTTTTCAGCATCCATCCTCAATACGGCCAGTGAGGAGGGATGGAATTCGTAGCAGAAACAACAAGATAAAAGCTGCCTTTTTTAGCTTAATATGTATTTAGGTTACGTCCCTAAAGCTCCATACTACTTCCATCACGCTTCTTGGAAAGGCATCCCGCCGCCAGCGTTCAGCAGAAGAGCAGAGGAAGCGGTGTTTCGATTACAAATACCAAAGCCATGACTTTCTTGTGCCCTATCCTCCCACGAAGGTCGTGAGAAGGAAGAACCCCCCACTGCTGCCTGCCCCTTCCAACCCCTCCGGCGCGGTGCTGAGCGGTGCTGAGCGGCTCCAGCAGAGCCAGGTAATGTCCGGGGGCGGCGACGGGAGGGCAGGGGAAGGGCGGTGGGGTTTGGGAGGCGAGGACCGGGAGGGGCAGCCCCTGCTCCCCCCACCCCACGCACCTCGGGGGAGCCTCTGGCCGCATCACTGCGCGGGGATGTGCACGCTGGTGGGCTCCAGCATCGTCCCGCCGTCGTCCCCAGCACTGCTTGTCACCCCTAAGGCCCCCTCGGTTTTCCTCCCCCTTCCCCCCACAGGACCTTGACATGCTTCTTCCTTATAATAACTCAGTATAATTTAGCCCTGGAAATGGCTTATTAGGTTATGCAGCCCCTCACTGGTACTACAAGGTCTCCCCCCTCTCCAGGCTGCCCTGGCCCTTTCCTTCACCCCTAGGTAGCTTTGGGGTAGGTGGCAGGAAGAGAAAAAAAATAAATAAATTAATTAATTAATAAAAAGATTCCCAAATCATTTATATGTCAACCCTCAAATGCCTCATTTAGAAAAGTTAATAATCATCTTTTGCTATACTTTTCCAATCAGTACTTGTAAAAGTAAATTTCTCACTTCTACCTTTTCCATTTTCCTCCATGCAGTCAACAGTTCAAAGTGACAAATTCTGCTCTTGCTTTTTCAAGAGGTTTTTCAGACTGAGCTGTCTTTGCATTGAATCACTTACTGAGAGTGATCGCTCTCTGTTTCTGTGAAGAATGAAGGTTCAGAACATTTGTGAGTACAAGTTGTGACTGTCTGCAGTTTGGAAGATTACCTCTGCATCCACTTTCAACTTGACAAAACCTGCATGGTAAGTAAACACTTATGTTGTTTGAAATGTAGGCAAATTTTCATTTTAACCAATAACTAGAAATCCCGGCAGAAAAGTGCTTAGACCTACTAAGGTTGAGACAACTGTTTGCTAGATCTTTTTTGCTTTTCTGCATGAATGTTATTTGACTTGTGGCATATTTAAAGTCATACCTGAAAAAGACTTAAGTTGACAAGAAGCCATCCTTAAAGATGTAAGACTAGTGGCTTCCTCACTTGACCCCAAAATGTTTGTTCAAACAGTCTGAGGTTCAGAAGAATCTGATATTTAAATTTTTTTTTAATTATTATTTTTTTTTATTATTTTTTTTTTTAAGGAGGCCACAGCCCTTTGGGTAGAAATTAAGGTTTCCAAAAGTGTTGATCAAAATGAGTGATTTTACCAAACTGAAAATCACTTAAGTGTATCAACACCCTTTCATTCAGAACTCCTCTGGTAATTCTAGGAAAATGAGGAATTTCCTAACAAAGTTAATGATCATTAAACACACTCAGTTGTCTACTTTGTGAGATATCATTAATGCAGTTTGCAGAATTTAAAATATTTGGTTTGTTTTAAGATTTTTTTTTGGATTCACAATGGCACAATGATTTTTAGAAAACACTTTTAATTATTAAAAATTCAACTGTAGCTTTAAGCGTGTACAAAATTTGAAAAACACGCTTAAACCTATTGTCACTTTAGACAACTAATAGACAACTCTTATTTTATTTCTGTCTTTGAAACTGTCATTCGCTGGTATTGCCTTAGCATTTTGTCCATTGAATATTTTTGTATTCCTTCAGAGACAGAGAATCTTTGCCTTTTAAATTATCTCCCCATTTCTTTTTGAATATAAAAGACCTTATTCCAATCCTTGAAGAATATTTTTATAGTAGTTGAATTTCACCAAAAACTATACATTTTTTGTTTGTTAGTTTCGTTGTTTTTTTTTTTTTTTTTTTTTTTTTTTTACCCTCCTGGTATTTCATTAAAGAATACTGCAAACCATATTGCTCAAATGTAAATACTGCTAGCCTGGAGTAGAACAATTTCAAACAAATTGATCAGGTTCAATAGCAGTGTGAGAGTAAGACTAAGGCTGTGTGTTTTGCTTGTTTATTTGTACCCACCAATCTCAAACATGGCCATCATTAAGTAGCTTGAATAAGACTTTGTTCTTTAATCCCTATTCAAAGAATCAAGGGCTTTGATCTGCATTCACTGAAATATCCATATTGTGCTGAAGTGATGTGCCAACAAGGAATGGGATTTAGAATTAACATCTGATGATATGTGATTTTATCCTTATGTAGCGGATTGTAGTTTCATGGTCTGTAGCAGTTGTACTTCTTCTGGATGTGCTAGGGTCAAAAATGAAAAGTAAATTCAAGAAATGAAAACAGAGAATGTGTAGAAGGGAACTGAAACCAGGTCTGAGGAGTTTACTGTATGGTCCCTTAAAGTTGCTTCTTTAGCTGCTTTCTAAACTGGGGTCTGTCTACCAGTCAGTCTGAAAAAGGGGATGTGAAACAGCTCTTTCATCTTCTTACAGTGATTTATGGGATGGTGGCACACTTGTAATGAATTGGAGAGAATAAGAGAGGGAGAGGAGCTACACATCTTGCTGTCATTCAGGAATATAAAATAATAAAAAAATCTCAGGCAGGTGTCTTACAACAGTAAGTATGTCTTCTCAAACTGCAAGTTTTATGTAGTAAAACCAAAGAAATGGAATGCTAAAAGAGATTACTTTGGACAGCTCTCTGTGAAATATCTCTTTGAAGTATGTGTCCTATTTGTATATTCACGTTCAGATGTCTAAGTAAGGACATCTGTCTTGGCTGAGCTCAGGTTATTATGCATCTAAGCTGTCTGTCTTGTTAGCAAAATTGAGGCACAGTTTTAGGATTGGCTTTGCACTTGGTTGTTAACCTGCTGTTCAGAGGAATCTCAGAAGAGATACTCCACACTGGTTTTATTTAGTAAAGTTTCATGTTTGTCTGTGAAAGAACAATTGAAAATGGGTTTCTTTATCTTCCCCCCTTCCCCCCAGATGGAAACATGAACACTCTCAACTGGTACTTATCTGTTCTGTAGGTGAAAATGTGTGGCAAAATTGCAGACCTCATTGTTTTCCAACAGGATAAAATTAGACAACAAGATGTCTGATCCATCCACATTCTGCTGTTCTCATGAAGTGTAAGGGAAGATTCTATTAGCTGTGTTTCTTTAAGGTCCAATCCTGCAAAGATTATACTGTTTGTGGAGAAGAAAAAGCACTGTCCTGCTCACTGATAGGTGTTCACTGGCTTGGGATCTAAGTCTAGATGCTTCTATATGATTGTCAGTTTACTCAGGAGTACAAAGGGCCTCTAGTGAACATGTAAATGGAGGGAGAAGACTGTGCATTGCTTTCTGAATTTGGAATAAGACTTGCCAAAGAAAATATAGATATGTTGCCTGGCACATAAAAACACCTGGTACAATAAAAATGAGTAACTTCCCAGTTGGAAAGCCTTCTTCAGTAACAGGCATTAGTAACACTGCTCTCAGTGCTTAGAGTGGTCTATTTCATTGCACTTGTGATGATCTGTGGATCTGTTTTTCTTAGGCTTTCAGAACCAAGAAGAAATCACCTTATTTATTTATTTATTTATTATTATTATTTTTTTTTCTGTAGAAGTGAGAATTAACTCAAGAAAATGACTCTGCTGATATTTTTAGTAATGTTTATTACTGAATCTGCCATGGGTAAGTATAAATCCTCATTTCAACCATAGAGCCTTTAAAATATTTGCCAAATATATGACAGCTTCTTGACAGTTGCTCAGAGTGGTGAAACTTTCATACTTCTCTAAGAACAAAATCTTTAAGGTTTTCCAATTGCAGACCAATTTCTAGACTTGGAAAATTTGGTCCAAAGTAACAAAATTATTAAATAAATAGAACTGAGTTGCTATGTGGAAACACCTGATTATGTTGTATGGTAGCATGGCAATATGGAGAGCCACAACAAGAAAAATAGTGATCATGATTCTTTTTGTGACATTCAGAAGTGTAGTCAGAATGGTTGATAAAGAGAGAGAATCTCTAGGACAAAGAGACTGAAGGCTTATTTTGTTCTTGAATATTTGCACTAGACCATGTTTCCTTTTCTGTATTTTGTATGACTTCCATGTGTAAAGGTACATTTAGAAAAATTATTAAAAAAGCAGACTTTGAGGCTAAATTTTTCACATACAACCTTGTTCCAAGGGAAATTTTCTAAAAATATATGAAGTTTTTAAGAAATCTTATCATGTAACAATTTCGTTTTAATTAAGAAGAAAATATACATGTTAATTCATAGGATCTCTGCTTTTATGGCAGTTGATCTTTTCTGAGGATTAGCCACCTTTGTCAAGTCAATACATTTTCCTTCCCCTTTCCATTTGTGACAGCTGCTTTTTTATAAAGTTCTACAGACTGTGCTCTTTGGATTTGTACACTTATGGACCCGCATGAAAGAATCTTATGGAAATGTCTATTTTTTATCTTTCTATGCCTTCTAATTTTGCTTGGGTAAGGTAGAATGAAAACTTGGACAAGTGAGTTCTCAGACTGAAATAGATTTTGCTGGAACAAATAAATACTGCCAAACTTCTCTGCTAAAAGAAAGTCCTAAAGTATAAAAGACCTGCTACATAGCAAGTCACTTTAAAGTCAGGATAATAACATTTTCTGAAAGAGTATTGAGCCTCTTTTTTCCTTTTTTTTTTTTTTTTTTTTCCTTTTTCTTTTTTTTTTTTCTTCTTTTCTTTCTGAAGAGAAGCTGTGTCCCCTTCGCACCTCCATTGATGTACTAGAAGGGGAATACTTTTTCCTTTGTTTTCCTGAGTCGATGCTACATCCTGAGACAGAAGGATACACAATAAACTGGTACAAAGAAAATGCTGGAAGGCAGAAGCTGATACAGAAAACACAGAGAATTATTTCCCAAATGAATTTTCTGGAGTTTTGGCCAGCTGAACTCAGTGACTCTGGGAATTACTCTGTCACTCACAGGTGGGTACACAGGAAGTGGATGAACAACATCCTGCCCTTAAAGTTGTCTATAACGATGGTCTTGGTCTTTGTCTTGTTTGTGGCATTTATGTAAAGGAAGTTCACGCAACTACATTAATTATGGTGTCACTTCCCACATCATTTCACAATAACCACCCAGACAGACATATTTCTACAGGCTGATACAGCCTTTTAAAGGTTCTGTAAACTTTTGATAAAACAGGTAGTATTTCTGCTGTTTCATGGCTGATTCTCTAAGCACAATGAGAAATAGGCAACCCTTCTGTCAATGGCCAACTAGAAGGAAGCTTTTGCTTGTCCTCTCAACCAGACCTGTTCTTCCTTACTTTGTTGCGTGGTACTTACTCAGTGAGGCCTGCCAAGTAAATCAAATGTAGTAAGGTAATGGTGACAGAGCTGAACTTTGGTTTCTTTGCACAGCCTGGCATGCTTGGAGCTATTCAAAGAACAAATTAAATCACTGTATTTGAATTCTTACCATCATAGAATTCTTACCATCACGAGGCAGAAACGGAAATAAGAGTGGGCTTCAGCTGATGGTCATATTCCTTGTTTGATCATGAGGAATGACAGAAGGATGAAATCAAATTTTTGTTGTATTAAGTTTTTATGACTAACTTGCACAACAACTGTAATTCACGATTTACATTTGAAGTAACAATTCATTTTAAACAATTTTTTTTTTTTCATATAATTATTTGCGCTGTTCTTGAGGTAATATTTTTAAGGTTCTTGCCTGGTTCATAAAGGTTATTGGCTGTTATAGGGCATCATATACTGTAAAATGCTATCCACACTTCTCCAGCAACATTGCATAAACAATTTTGATAGTATATAGTTTTAAGTTAGGCTTCAATTGCTAATCTGTTAACTAGTTAATGTTCAAGTTAGAAGCTGAAAACCTCATGTTATATTTTTCCATGTATCATTATTGTTGTATTGATTTTATTTTAAAAAGAAATGAGTCACCGTATTTGAAAAGCTGAATGCTATAAAAGAAAAGCCTACAGGTAGAGCAAAGACACACATGAATATTTCTTTTGGTTGCATGTGATTTCTTATTAATGGCAGGTCAGTCTTTCTCCAGTTAGTAAATAAAGCTTGAGAAAAAAAATTCCTAAGGTATGTTGAATGTGATATTAACAGAATTGGCCTTAGGGGTGATGACTGTGGTAGTATGGCCACTTTGTTCTGCAATGTAGTACAGATTTAGCATATTATTGGGTACAGATATCTGTCTAAATTAGCAGAAGTGAAGCCAGTTGCCTAGCTGTGGTACTTCGGGGTTAGACAATACCTGATATAGGCTTGTGGGTTGTCATGGACCTATACTTTTCATATCAAGTCTGAACTTGACTTTAAAGCTTTATTGCTTTATTGATGACCTTGAGCAGTCATCCATATACTGACTTCACTAAATATGGTGATAAAAAGTTATTAAATTTAAAAACTCACTCTACTGCCACAAATAACAGGATAAATAACAGGATAAAATGCACACTCTGGCATGTAGCAAGGAACATATCTGAATCACCTGCAAAAGAAGGTTGCCATAACAAGTCTTAAAAAAAGGCACAACAGAGGAAAGTTGTGATAACCCTTAATTCACAATACTTGTGATTTTGTGATTTTTTTGGGAATTTGGAATAATGGTAGTAAATATACAGTGAATTACAAGGACTATATAAAACTAATATGATAAAAATATAAACTCAATATTGAGGGAAAAAGTCTTTTATTTAGAAGAAAGAGATGAGGGAAAAAAATCCCAAGTAAAATTATTAAGATGAAGTTTCTTAAAATGATTAGTTGTTAGAAAACACAAAAATGTCTGATCCTTTGTGAAATGTTTTGATTTGCTGATTTGTCAAAGCAAGAAACAGAAGAAAAAGTTTTTGATTTTATCAAAGTATTTGTATGCAATTAAGAGTTTTGATTTTCAGTTATGAAACTCTATTTTCATTTTCTAAGATGCTATATTATGATACTATCTTATAAAAATGTGTTTTGAGAAAAGGGACTTTTATTAAGATAAAAGTTTCTGAAATAAAATATTTCAACCAGCATGAAACAATATTTATTTATTTATTTAGAATATCTTTCTGTTAGACATATATGGATATCTTTTTTTTTTTTTTATTTTTTTTTTCCTTATGATCAGAATGCAGAATGAAGGTCATTGAAATAATACCCATAAGTGGTTTTTTGTTTGTTTTTTTGTTTGTTTGTTTTTCTTGGGATTTTCATGGGATCTTGGGATTATTTTATCTGATGATTCCCACTGTTGGCAAACATATTAAAGGTGTTACATTTCAGAAAATATAGAAGGTTATTTTCAAAATCAGTTTCCTGCAGTGAAGGAGGACTTTTATTAGTCTCTATGGAGAGGAAAATATTGTGGAATAATGAATTGGTTTAAGACTTAGTAAGACTGACAGAATGGAGTTTGTTTTGTTTCAGAGCATTTATAATAGCCTTTTGTTTTAAAGTAGACATTCTAAGATAGTTTTGTTTATATATTTTACATGTATTTTAAAGTATTTAATTTATATATGATAATTTGTAAACAATATAGGAAAATAATTTTTTTAGCTGCTTAGGCAGTTTTAGTGAACAAAGTGTCAATCTAATTTACTGCAGATTTTCAGGAAGTGTATGACAACATAGCACTGACAGATTTTGCAAACTATTTTTTCCTGCTATGTTGCAACTGACAATGTGCAACAAGAAAGAGGTGAAAATGATGCAACAGTATGGTATATAGTATATATACTATATACTATATATATAGTATATATATACTATACATAGTATATACTATATGTATAGTATATATATAGTATATACTATGTATAGTATATATATACTATATATAGTATATAGTATATAGTATATAGTATATAGTATATAATATATAGTATATAATATATACTATATATATACTATATATATAGTATATAGTATATACTGCAGTATATACTATAGTATATAGTATATACTATAGTATAGATATAGTATATATATATATCTATATATAGTATAGATAGTATATAGTATATATATACTATACATAGTATATACTATATATACTATATATACTATATACACTATATATACTATATAGTATATACTATATACTATATACTATATACTATATATAGTATATATATAGTATATATACTATATACTATATACTATATATATAGTATATACTATGTATAGTATATATACACTATATATATAGTATATAGTATATAGTATATGTATAGTATATTATTCACTTATTTTTATTTTTGACTTAAAGAAGAATAAGATTTTTTCCAGTTAAAGTGTTTTGCTGAGACATAGCATATATAGCCAAAGATGCATATGTTGATGTGTTTTCACATTTCTTAGTAGAGTAGTGTTCAGCCATTATTTCAGAATTAATAGACTTCACTTGAAAGCCTGAGTGTGTGCATGTTCATCAAAAAAATCTTTAAAATGAAGGATTTCATATGTATTTGGTGTGGGAGTGGTAAGAAGAAAATCTGTGTCACACATATTTGGTAGGATTTCTAGTTTATATGGGTTTTCATAACTTATATCCTGTGGTTGTCCAAAAAAAAAAAAAAAAAAGAACACAAACCAAAACAACCAACCAAAAAAAAGCAGGTCATCTTGCTGCTCTATACTTATGAACTTGAAAATCTTGCTACTCTGTATTTATGAATTTGAAATAGAGAGAACAACAATATTGTGCACTGGAAGGCTGATTGTCACTTTCTTGATGTAGATAGAAATACAGTACTGGGTTTGTGCAGTGAAATAACTAAAGGATGACAAAATTGGATATGCATGCAGTCTTTATGGCAAACTCAGATTATATTCTCTAAGGGCTTTCACTTCCTTGTATTCCCTCTTGGGTCAATCTATTTTTTGTTGTTCCTTCTTGGTGGGTTTTATGAGTGAAGCTGAAAGGCTGTTAAGCCAGCAGCCAGTTTTATAGCCCCAAAAGTATCACTAAAGAATTGCAGCAAGTGAAGACCGAGACAGGAATATAACAGCTCAGACACTAGCAGTTTAAGCAATACAATTATTTTTTTTTTTATTTTTATTTTTTGGTGGTGAAAATCATGTATATTGCAGACAAATAGAAATTATATAAGCCAAATTAATCTCAGTTTTGCATAGGTATGTTTTTGTCACCTTCCAGAGTGTTGGTCCTTGCCGGAGTTTGTCTTGTCAGCTAGAATATCGTGATCCACTTTGGCTGAAATCCTCATTTTTTTGAAGTCATTTCCCTAAAATAATGACGGAAAAAATCCTCTATGGAGTGATGGTGCTGAGGAGAGCATGTGGTTTTATTGATCATTTTCTTCCATTTTCTGAATCTAGGTACTAAACTTATATTTATTTTATGGCCAGATCCATAATTGCATCTCCAGCAGTATTCAGATACAAGTGTAATATCTAAAAGAGCACACAGACTTGGTGAAATTCATTGGAACTAATATTTATGACTACACCTTAGCTATTTACCTTAGGTGCCTTTAATGTCATGGAGAGAGAGAAGTCTCTCTGGGGCACAGATTATCTTGTCCTAAAAAACACTTGTGAAATAGGTCATGTAAACTGCACTCTGAGAGGTTACCGAGTGTCATCCCGCTGCTGACTGTGGTGTGTAGGTCTGGTTTAAATGTGTAAATGTGATGTTGAAGAACAGATGAGAAGGACTCCACCTACTGTGAATATAACTCTGATGGAAATGTTCTGATAAGGCTTTTCCTGTTTATGACACTGCAGTTAACTGATTAAGAAACCAAACCTTGTTTAGATTTAGATAGTCAATTGCAACTATGAATAATGAATACCATGAGTAAGGAGAAAAATCTGCAGGCTGAAAAAGGACTGCAATGTGAAGAGGGTGAGCAAAGCAATTCTGTTTTGGGGAGTTGATAAGGGAAAAAAAAATGAAATCTCAAGCTAAATTCATCATATAAGTGATGTTGTAATGGTTCTTCTGACTCTTTTAACAGTAAAAGGTATATCACACTAGAAGGGTATGAAAGCTGATACACTTGTCAGACTTGTTTCTCCATTTCAACCTCTTTGTCCCTTAGCCATTTTCAGTGAAATAGTTCTTTGCTTGTTTCAGTTCTCCTGGGAGCAATTCCTTTTTCTTTTCTTGGAGGCAGGAAGATTCAAACATATTTATGAAGACGTCTGACACCAGAAGGAAGTGTTCAGTGATTACTACTTTTGCTTTGTCAGACCCTGTTTGTTTAGTAAAAATGAGAGCTGAGCTTTAGGCATTAATTGTAAAACCTCACCCATTAATTTACAGGCAGAAAAAAAACTTTCTCTTAAGCCCTAACTTTGCCAAAGTGAGACTAACTTCACCAAAGTTAAGCCCTTCAGGTTCTTTTCCCTTTGTAGCCATGTATTTGGACATATCCAGCAATGAAATAACTCACAGCTATAATCTGAGTCATTAGGGAAATATGTGGATAGAATATATTAGATACCTGAATGATCACATTCAGCTTCTAGATAGTCAGAAGAGGCATTTTTGGAACATATTCACCTGACTTTTTATAGATATGGGATATGATGAACATGCTCTAGAAGAAAGAGTTCATGGCTTTTCCATCAACCTGGGGTAGCCATTAAACCATAGACCTCTGATCAGTAGAGAATGAGAGAAAAAGAGATTAATTCCTTCCAACATGACTTCTTGGGCAGACATAGAATCATGGAACACCTTGGGTTGGAAGGGTTCTTAAAGATCATCCAGTTTCCATACCCTGACATAGGGATGCTGCCCACTTGGGCCTCATCCAGCCTGGCCTTGAACACCTCCAGGGATGGGGCATCCACAGCTTCTCTGGACAATCTGTCAGTGCCTCACCACCCTCTGAATGAAGAATTTCCTCCTAACATCTGATCTAAATCTCCCCTTTTAGTTTAAAGCCATTCCCCCTCATCTTGTCATTGTCTGCCCAAGAAAGAAGTTGCTCTCCACCTTTTTTATAACCCACCTTTAAGCATTGAAAAGCCACAACGAGGTCACTCCTGAACCTTCTCTTCTTCAGGCTGAACATCCCCAGCTCTCTCAGCCTTTCTTCACAGGAGAGGTGCTCCAGCCCTCTGATCAACTTTGTGGCCCTCCTCTGGACCTGTTCTAACAGGTCCACATCCTTCTTGTGCTGGGGGCCCCATACCTGGATGCGGTACTCCAAGTGGAGCATCACATGGGCAGAGCAGAGGGGCACAATCACCTCCCTCACCCTGCTGGCCACTTCTCTGGTGATGCATCCCAGGACACAATTGGCCTTCTGGGCTGCAAGTGCACCCTGCCAACTCACGTCGAGCTTTTTGTCCATCAGAACCTCCAAGTCTTTCTCTGCAGGGCTGCTCTCAATGAGTTCTTCTCCCAGTCTGTACTCATATCTGGGATTGCCCCAAACCAGGTGCAGCACCTTGCACTTTAACTTGTTGAACCTCATTTGGTTCATGTGGGCCCAGTTCTGAGGCTTGTCCAGGTCCCTTTGGATGGCATCCCTTCCTTCTGTTGTATCAACTGCACCACTCATCTTAGTGTCAACTTTAAATCCAGAAGTATCATGCTTGAATCCAGAAGTGATTAAATAATTCATGAGAATTGCATAGTTTGGAAATATTTCCAAAATATTGGTAATTATCTACGCAGCATCAAACAATGAAAAATGTGACTTTTTGAACAATAACACAGTAGCCTGTTTTATTTTTTATGTTTAAAATATATATTTCTTAGTTACTGCTTTAAACCTTAGCATAAGAGATTAAACCTGCCAGATCACATGCTGATTTAAGCTACTAAAACTCTTTTGTTCTCACTTGTAACTATATATCATGCCACAGACAGTTAAATTTTTATTCTGGTAGATATGGAATATATTGTCATATTTCATAGGTATAATTTTATTGTCAAGTGTTTTGTGATGATTTAGTTTGGATAACCTATTTCATTGTGAGAAATAATGCATTTGGAATTGGAAAAGCAGTGAAGGGGAATGTAAATAATCAGTTCATTACTGATGTATTTTTTACCTAACAGATGTATTAAAGAACTTGTTTTTGTTTTGCTATGAGCTATATTCCTTTAAAAAGCTCCTAACACTGATTTCACAAATGTTTTTTCATAGCAATGGAAGACAAAATTTCACAATTCAGAAGTGGACCTTGAATGTGCTTGAAAGGAATAAAAGCAGCTGTTTCAACAAAAATCATTTGACAACCGAAATTCAAAATGCTGGAACAGGTCATTCACTGAAATGCAGTGATTTGTCTGTCAATGAAAATGACAGTGTAACATGGTACAAGGTAATCGCTCAAATCGTTGGCTGTAGATCAAAAACATCTGCAGGAAAAATTAATTATGAAGATTTTTAGAAACATTTACAAGTCTTATAACGCTTTAATTTCTCATGGTTTTGGTGAAAAAAAGCCTTTAGACAGATACAGAGAATAAAGTTTCTATGTGCTTTCAGATTTGTTAGAAAAATGAACCTGCAATCAGAAATTACTGTTAGTTTGGAATGGTAATAGATCTGATGTGCACATTTGTTGGCTGATTTAGCTACTTTGTTAATGTATGTATTATTCCGACATTAAATTAAGTGCCAAGATATTTCTTTTACAGTTGGCTTGTGCTTGTAAAGTAATTGAAAAACTTTTACATTTTGCCATTTCTGAACATTTTTTCCAAAATGTAGCAGATCTAGTTCAGTTTAGGCAAATCATTGGTCTTCTCTGGACCAGTCTTTGCCCGGGCATAGACAATAGCTGTATAAGCTTTTGTAACTGTTGAGTGTTGGTGTGCTCAGCCATTGGAACCCTGACTAGGTTTCTTCCACCCTGTCCCTACTCACCACCTTGAGCAGTGCTCCTTATTCCTCTCCGTGTGCCCTGCTTGGAGTAACACCATTCCTTCATGTACATGTTGAATCAACTTCAGGAAAGGATTTTGGTGTCTTAAGTGCTGGCATCTGTGTTCTGCCTGACACAACCCTCCTTCCTTGTCCTTGAGAGGGCAGGACCATTGATGGATATGTTTTCCTCAGTAAAGGGGTGTGCTTTGGACTGACCTTGCTCATGGCTGACTATATCGATGCCTAATATTTTTATGACTAATATTGTATGAGACAGGTGAAGCAGCCATCCTTAGAGTTAAATATCCTTGGGTGAAATTTTTGAAAGCTTTCATATTACCCTTGAAGCTGAGATAAAAGAGGGATGATAACACATCTTTTTGTACAAGAGCCTGGTAACAAACGTATGCATCCAGGAAATGTTAATTCCCTGATTCCACCAGTGACCATTTCCCTTCTTAATCTAAGGTAATTCAGACCAGAACCATATTATAGTGCTCTCTACTTTTAATGGGTTGAATATTCAGAGATTGTGTTTAAATGACTCTGACTAAACACTGGGCCTCACGTCCTTTGGGTCAGGTAAATGGCGTTGAGAAAATAAAAGAGTGATGGTGACGATTTATTTCAAAAATAAAGTTTGTCTTTTTTAAGGTTTTGAATATATCTTTGCTACAGAATAATATTTTCTGCATTTATTGATGTAGGACTGTAAGAACTATGAAAATGAAACAGAACGGGAACTGGATTTTAAAACCTTAACAGTTCAGCACTCTGGTATATATACCTGTAAAATTTTGATCAGTCATAATGGAAGGATATACCACAGCACAAATACAATTAAGCTGGTAGTAGAAGAGGGTAAGAAAACTTTCTGAAAACTTCGAAGCATGCTTTTGGTTCTCCTTACTACGGAAAAAATTCCCTGTTAAACTTATTTGTTTATGGATATGGTTCATTATCCCCTAATTATAGTTATTTGATCAATAAATAAATATATAAAGGTGATCAGATCTGGAAATCTGATCTATTTTGCAATAATTTAAAAATAAAAACCAGAAGTTTACATTTCTTATTACCAGTTTGGAAAAATGTATTTAGTATGTCTTCCCTGAAGTTGTAATTTTTTCAAAATTCTTTGCTGTAAGTCAGACAAACTTACTAAGAGTTTTGTGAGAGAGCCTTTCCAACCATTGCAAACTTTATATTGTACATGTATGCAAGTGAAAAAAAAAAAAATCAACAGGACATACTGCTTTTTAAACTGCTTGGTAATGACAGGTCCAGATAACAGATCAAGATATTTCTCCTTGAATCAAATGGAATCTATATGGTTTGTTTTAGAAATAATGCAAATGTCATTTTTACTGTGGTAGAACCTAAGAAAGCTGTTACTTCAATATCAGTAATTATTTTTTTTTTTAGATGCACCAGAGGCTGTAACTTTGGAGATAGTTGGACGCGATGAAGAAATTGAAACAGAAATAGGTATCAGATTAGTTCAAGAACTAATTATTTTAGCTGCATCATATATAAGATTTTGTTCAGATCTCTTTATACTTGATTGTTTGGTTAAGTCTGATTGAACTAATTGTCTGTGTACCATTCTGGATGTGATCTATCTTCACATATGGTTACATTTTGCTTAGTGGATTTCATGATTGATATACATTAAATTCACCCTTACAGAGGCCGAAGATTAGGTTGTTGTTATGACCAGCAAGAGAAAGTGACAGTGATGATAAACCACGACTTCCCTTTTTAGACAGCAAACCCCACAGAATGATGTGTGAAATATATCTGGTTTGTCCAGTGAGCAACAATAAGTAATCTCTTTAATATTTGATGCAGTCAAGGACATCATTCTGCAGAGAAATGAGAAACGTGAAGGATGACAGTCCTGGCAATGCAAGCATGCGGATCTGTTACTGTTTCAAAGAATTTGTCGTATTGTCAAAAGCCAAAAAATTGACTGTCCTCTTGTCTGGGAAAAGGTTAGATAACATGGTCTGTAGGCTTTACACAGTGTTGGAAACTATCCAAGATTTTGACCACAAAGCATCTAAGAGGCTGTATGTAATTCTTAAGAATATAACTTCACCTGTATTTTTGCTCTCCTGTGTCTGAGGGATTCTCCAATTTGATTACTTAGTCTTCGCACATTTCTGCAAACACATATTCACCACCTCTGTGGCTCATATGTGTATCTCATCTGCTCAGCTAAGACACCAGATGTTGGCTTACTTTCCACCCCACAAAGAGCAGCTGGTAGGTCCTTTTTTCTAATGCCAACACCCCAATCCTATATCGCCTTATGTCTCCCAGTCTCCCAGAGCACTGTTCCTACACAGTTCTTATCACTTACTCTGCTCATCCGAACCCTTACATGGAAACGTGGTTCAGCATCAAATGATTATGAACCATAAGTCTTCTACATTTTATATGCTTTGATCAGATTTTTTGATAAGATCATTGAACTACCTGATGGTGCCCTATAGGATCTCCTTGGGGAAAAAAAAAAACAACAACAAAACAAAACAAAACAAAACAACAACAACAAAAAAAAAAAAACACAAAACAAAACAACAAAAAAAACTTTTGTAGCTGTTGTGCACAGTGAAAAGGCTAGAGTTGTAAGGTAGATAATAATATTCTTTTAGGTCTATGTTTCAATCTGTGCAAATGTGATTTGGATTTGTAAGGTCTAAATCTAAGGGTGCCACATTTTCATCTTGATCTAGCTTTAAAGATTCTTAAGCAGTTTCACTGGAAGCATCCACTCTGTTAAATCTTGAGAAGTCTGTTTATAATGTATGTTCTCAAAATATTCCTGGACATGCTGACTTACTGGAAAGCATCTGTGCATAGTGTCCTGAACAAGAACTAGTGTGCGGCTTTTGTGGTTTACTGAAACGTGTTCTGGATGTGTTCCCTGGAAATGGTGCTGGCATAACCTAGAAATGGTGATGCAATGTTGTAGCTAACCTCAGGACAAGCTTTCCATGACAATGTTTAAATTCAAATGCCTTACAGATCATCAGATTTTACACTCCACAGATCCAGATCTTTCCTTTTATTTTCCCATGTGCACTGTTGTCTTTTTACTTTTGCTCTTTTTTATAATTAACCAGAATCTAAGGTGTTGTTCCTTTACACTTCCAAATAGTGTTTTGGAGTGGTACAGAGCAGCTATACAGAGCATAAATAAAAATATTATTTATGCATTCAGGATTATGCTGATTTCCAGGTGTGGTGCTGGGAAGAGAATTTCTCTGTGAGAGGTCAGCACGGGTGCTAGCAGATTTTGTTACTTCTTACGTTGTAGTATACAGTTTAGCTATCATCATCAATCATTCCCCTTACTAGTTACTTATTTTATATGTCCTTGGGGCACTGGTGTTGGTGGTACGCTCCTGTTTTCTGCCTGCAGCACACAGTTTTGTTCTCTGAAGTCTGAAATGCTTTGGCCTATTTAAACTTTTCTGGCTGTTACAGTTAATCTGAGATAAAAGAGTGGATGACTCTCCCTCTACAGTGAAGTGCAACAGAGCCCTGTGCTTGGTTGCCAAAGCCACTGCCATCATGGCACACATATGAAAGGGGCTACTAAGCCCATAAGGAAACCTTTCTGCTTGGATATGAGACCTGGAAAGCTGACATTTTATTGCACTGTGAACATGAATGTCACTTTTGACTACATCTTCTTATGTTATGCTTTGTGTAGGTAAAGAAGAGATACTCAATTGCACAGGTTTCTTGGGTTATGATATGCAAGAAGATGCCAGCCTCTACTGGTTGATTAATGAAACATTTCCAGAAAAATGCTCAGATATCCCCAAGAATGACCCTTTGATATGTGAAGAAGAACTCAAAAAATTACAGTAGGTTTCCAGAAAATACTGAACTTCTGATGTATGTGATCAATTCCTATATTTTGTGTACTGCAAACTCATTAAAATGTCTGAGGTTCTTCTACATACTTTTCCTCAAAATCTGCCTCTCAACTTATTGTAGATTTCTATGCAGGTAGTGTTGCTAACACCATTCCTCCTTGCAGTTTGGGAAACAAGTTTTATGTCACAAGGCTACTACAGATTAAAAAAGTAAGAGATGAGGACTTGCATCACAATTTCACCTGTAAGCTTCAAGCTGATGAAGCAACGAAAATAAAAATAGTGAAACTGAAGAAAGGTACAGTATTATCTATGAACCATACTTCTCGTTTTTAATTACTAATCATGCCAGCCTCTCAACAGAGGAAGCAGGGTACTGATCCAGATATGGGTGTGTGCTGGTAAAGACCCTGGTTCTTCTGGGGTTTGATTTAACAAGCTCTTTGGGTGATTCCTTATGCTCTGAGATGGGGCAGTGGGGATTGCTTCTCCTTCTGCTACATCAGCCCTAACTGTGCGAGGGCTCCACAGTTAAACTGATGATGGTTTGGATACAGATGGGGGAGGCTGAGCTAAGCTCTGTCTGACAGATCCCTTTGCAGCAGTTTGTTAGATTCCATGATAAAACATCCCCTGTCATCTCCAGCACATCACATTGGTGGGATCATCAGGGTTGACTATGTAAACCTCAGTGCAACCCTGAGTCTGTTACTGTTATTTGGGCCACTTTGCTTATTAAGCAGCTCTTTTTTTTTTTTTTTTTTTTTTTTTTTTTTTTTTCTTCTTTCCTTCATTCATGGAAAAGGTAGTCTTTGATATTCCTGTTAATGTCTCATACATTCTGGTTGATAATTTCTCAGAAGGATACAGTCGGGGACTCTATCTTTCTAGCTTAGGAAAGCTGAGCTCTACTTTGAACTTGTAGTCCATACAACTTGGAGATTCATGGCAAATGGGCATACTCTGCTTGTTTTCCATCTCTCTCTCTCTTAGACCTTTTCAAAGTTTATTGAGAAGAAATATTTAATTCTGTATGTGTGAAAGTAGACTAGTCGATCTTAAAAGATGTAGTATATAATAAAACAAATGAAATACAGACTACAATGAGCATGACATGATGTCTTCACAAAGGACTTCACAAAGATTTAATACTTAAAAACCTGTATTTGGAATTGAAAAGGGGAGGATAATAGAACAAACCAATTTAAAATAAAATAAAATAAAATAAAATAAAATAAAATAAAATAAAATAAAATAAAATAAAATAAAATAAAATAAAATAAAATAAAATAAATCTTTTAAAAAGCCTGAAAGAGAAGGGAGACAGACACAAAAGAAGATCTTGGGCAAAGAGATTAAATGTGTCATTAAGGGCTGTTATGGATGGGCTGAGAGAAGGGTAAAGAATAACACAAAATGATAGAGATCCTGAAGAGAACTCATCATAAAAGTGGTTGTATATTCCAGTGTATTCCTCCAGTCTGGGATGCCATACATCTTTGAGGACTTGTAGTCTCAGTACTGATTCCACATACATCTCATTTATGTATGTGCAGAATGTGTGCAGACATGCACGATCTCCACTTTTTAGAGTAATCTATGTTCTGTAGTTTTTCTCCATCTCAGGATGAATGGGATGCATATGTACTTGAGATACTGGCAGGACAGAATTCACACAAACATTTTAGTTTGGGTAATTTTAAGATGCCATGAGAATTTACTAAATGAATCTTGTCCTATAATACTCTTTGTTAAGGCCTTAATTTCCTGGGATTCTCTTTTACAGAAAACACCCGAGATCTGCCAGTACACCTATTTACAACTGGAATGATTCTTGCTGTACTACTTCCATGTGTTTTAATAGCCATGATAGTTGTCTGTGTGATGTTCAGAGTAGACTTAGTTCTACTTTACAGGAACATATGCAGAAGAGATGACACTGCTGGAGGTATGACTTAGCTAATGCTGACATTGAAAGAGAGTGCTGATTAAAAAGTAGCTTCTGGTAAGCTCTAAAAAACAATCATCATAGACGAAGGGGCAAAATAAGTCCAGGATTTTTGTAAGTTGAAACAGCGAGGAATATGTGAAAGGGAACTTGATTGTCAAGTTAGTGTGTTATCCACCTTGGGGTAATAAAGCGGATGAACACAGTCAGGAAGTTGCCTCTGGAACAGACAGTAGAAGGGACACATTTGGCTGCTGATCCAGCATGCTTTATTGTGCAATGTTCTTTATCACAGAAGCTGAAGAATTGTTGGCAAAGATATGGAAGTATATAGGTAATCTATCTTCAGGGAGGATGAACACCCTGGAACTGACAGCCCATTTTTAGTTTCTGTTTCCAAATTTGTTTTCACCTCACTGATGTCTTTCTGCTTGAGGTTAAAATGCTTCCTTGTCTGTAGAGGTCATTGCAGTGTTTATAGGTTTGTCACTAAATGCACTTAAAGAGAGTACACTGCCAGTGTTTTATCAAGCAACTTTGCTGGGACCTTGACTTAAGGAGCAAGCCTGACAATTACCTAACTCCGGGTATAATTTTCACTCTGTGACTGTGTTTCTGAGAATTGCAGTTTGCTGTCTATATGTACCTAATTTCCTTAGACCTCCTCAGTCTCTAAATCTGCTTGAATATACCTTGAATGAGCTGCAGTGGTTGGAGTTTTCTCAGTAATGGGTGAATGTCATTTATGCCTGCCAGGGTTATTTATTTTTCCATTCATGCTAGGGAAGAAGCATAGTTTATGATTCAAAACCATGTGTGCTATTGCATCAATCCAGACAGTTTTATTGCAAGTTTCAATTAAAGATTGCTTAATGTGGTAAGCCTGGTTTCTAAATTGGTCTTACTTGGATTTTATGTTTATAATTTACTGGCCAATATATGACCAGACACAGTATATTCTTATAACTCTAAGTGGTTAAAATAATAAACTAGCTTATTTTTTTAGTACCTGTTCTACAGAACTACTTGGTAGCATTAGATGAAAGATAAAATCATTGTGAAAAAGGGCAATAGGACTTGTATAACTTTCTTATCAAGTTGCAGACATGTTGAGCATACTAGTCTGTAATAAGGAAGATGTTTCTGGATGCTTTGATACTGAGACAATAATTTTGTAAGCCAGAATGGTGGATCAGATACTGTATTTCTAACGGTTGCCAACAAGACAAAAATTGGTGATTTCTTTCCAGATGGAAAAGAATATGATGCTTTTGTGTCTTATCTGAAAGACTGTGCTTCTACTAGTGAAGAAGAGAGAGAATTTGCTTTGAAGATATTACCGATGATACTAGAAGAAAATTTTGGGTACAAGTTATGTATATTTGAGAGAGATGTCTCTCCAGGAGGAGGTAAGTGTATTGAACATTCTTGTCATTAAATAGACATATCCTTTTCATGAATATGTAAAAGTCTGCAATGAGAAAGAAATCTGACAGAAGTTCTATGCATTGAAATGGTACATATTCATTTTATCTAGGCTGTGTTTGCATGCAACGGCAGCATAAATACATTTTATACATTTTATATATTTTTATGAATTCATATATACATGTATACATACCTTTAATTACACAATCAAAATAATGTGAAAAAGCAATCATGGAGAAAGTTAGGGTGAGAACACAGAGAATATAATGTGCATATTATATGCATTCTAATAGTAAAGGTAATAGCATTCTTGCTCTGCTTTTGCTGAGGGCAGGCATCTGTGTGTGAACTCATGCTTACTGCACTGAGCAGTTGATGGTTCTGTTACTCAGATCCTCAGATAACTTGCATTTTTGTCTGTATCTTCAGTCTGGCAGTTGATAGCATGTTGTGAATGCACTGGGAGCCATAGGGGTAAGAAAATAAGAGAAAATGCCATGAGAACATGGCATTTTGTTTCCTTATATTACTAATGGCCTTTTACAAGTGCTTAAAAAAAAAAAAAAAGAAAAAAAAGAAAAAGAAAAAAAAAGATACTGGGGGATTCCATTTAGTTTGAAGGCCTATTTGGAGAATTGGATTTTCTTGTTAAAAACACAGAACAATAAGCTCAGTCACCCTCCTTCCTACGGCAGGATCTTCTCTTCATGTGTCCTTTCCTGACACATTCTTCTAACCTGAGAGAGATACCACAACTTTCCCAATCCATTTTGAGTATTAAAAAAGGCTTTTCTAAGTGTTCAGTCTGATTCTTCCTTGCAGGAGTTCTAGCTTATTTCCTTTTCTCTGGTTTGATCCACTGTGAATATGGAAAACAGATTGTTTCCCTCTATTTACAGGAGCCATTGGTATATTGCAATACCCTTTCCAGCCTTCTTCTCCTCTCTGTTTTCTCTGTATTGTGTTACTACTGCAGTTTGCTTTCTCTGTCCCTATAAGGCATGTTTTCTAGACCTGTTGTCTCTGTAGATCTCATTGTCCCATGGTTGTGGAGACAGAGTTGGAACTCATTCTGTCATCACATGATGATCTTCTCAGCCTTGGATTACTGGCAATAGATTTGGGGATTCAGTGAAATAAAGGAAGGAGTAAATTGAGATTTACTGAATAGTCAGGTGGCTGCTAGTGACTTTGTGTGGAATCTCTCTAACGGTATCCATTACGAAAGAACAAAGAGACATCTGGCTGGAAGAAGAATAAATTTTGCTGTCACCTTCAGTCCATGTGACTACTGACAGACAGCTGTCTCAGGTAGCTGGAGACTGTAGGTTTTTATCTGTCCCAGAGAACAAGCTTTGGCCCTGTGAGAATTCATTTTCACAGACTCATGATCTGTAATGCACATTAATGTCTTAAGGGCAGGATGTTTCCTTGCTGTCACTTTATAAGGGGAACATTTTTGGTACATGCGCAATTGTTGAAGGAAATCAATTCAATGCCTGTCCTTTCAATTTAGTTTAATAACACATTTATCTTTAATTTGCAGCTGTTGTTGATGATATCCATTCATTCATTGATAAAAGTCGAAGATTAATCATTGTACTGAGCCAAAACTACATTTCTGACACAGCCATATATGAACTTGAGAGTGGACTACATAAAGCTCTAGTTGAAAGGAAAACTAAGATCATATTAATTGAATATATGCCTATAAGTGACTACAATTTCTTGCCAGAATCCCTGTCTCTTTTACCATCAAAGAGGGTTGTGAAGTGGAAAAAGGATAAATCTCTTCCCATGAATTCCAGGTTTTGGAAGAATCTTCGGTACCTGATGCCAGCGAAACCTACCAAGTCAAACACCAAAGGGCACTGTAACAATCTAGGTCTAGGCTCAGACGGGACTCAACCATGGATTGGGGTCTGTGACTGTAATGCAGTCATATAGCAATTACGGAGATTGAAGATGCTGCAGAAAATTGCCAGTTTTGCTAAATCCAAATAGAAAACACAAACTGTGCTTATTTTTGGGAGATAGTGTTCATAAGAGGCCAAGTCTGAGATATAAGAAGAGTATAAGAAACGTCACAGTGGCTAAGATGATGTTAATTCCAGTGCTAAATGCTATTCCAGAGACATTTTCCTCAGTAGTCTACACAAGGAGCTGAACTTTGATTCTGCATAAGTCAACACCTGGCACCAAGAATAACACGTAACCTTTTGGTTTCACTTTTTCCTTCTTGTAGAATGATGTTAGTTATACTTGCATACTTCTTGAGACCCCTCAATGAATTTATAAGTATTTACAAAGTATTATGAATTAGATGGTCTCAGTTCTGTGTTTTGATATTTCCTAAGAACCCTGCTTGGGAGCTGATCCAAATGGCTCCTGCCCTAGGGAGCTTGGCATATAGGGTTTAGGCAACATTGAGCATAAAAGTCAAGTGAAAATGAAGACAAGGAAGGATAAAAGGAATCAGACATTTACTCAGGCTAACTGCATTCACTCCTGAGTTGCGTGTGGTATAGACAAGCTAAGTGGCAGTTATTTGGAGGAATGGTAAAGTTTGCTTTCATCCTCTAATTTAACTGAGAATACTGTAAATTGTCATTTTGGCAGAGAAAAGAGAGGAATGGGATAGAGCTAATAATACTTTGTCCATGGACACCAATATCTACGTCATATCCTGAGGTACCTTCAGCTGATAGCTGCAGAGGATTTATGCAAAAATGAGATCAGTATACATACATCTATTCCTAACCCTTTAGAACATTAATACCTAGCATTATTTTCAATAACAAACCTAGCAATGTCATTCAAAATCATGATCATACTCTGTTACTATTAGCTGCCTGGCAGAAGATTACAATCAGACATATAAGTACCTGGAAACTATGGAACTCTATTTCCTCCTAACGCCAATACAGAACAAGTATTGGAAAATTATTTTGGAAGAACGTCAGTCACTTTGCTAGGAGACCATCAAGGCTCGTCCCACCCTCATAACTGTCTTTTATTCAACTAATGCTAATTCTGAGGAGATATATCTTTGATACTGACATTTAATTCATGCAGCTCTGTTATCTTCTTGGTGCTCTTGAGAATACAGTTGTAGTGATGGATGTTATAACTGTCTCGGGATTTATGAGAATGAAATACATTTTTTTTTTCTTTTCAAATATCCCCTAATCACACAAATGAGAAGGAATAGAGGAATAAGACACACATTTTTTGTGTCTTTCATAGCAGCTTCATGAGGTCTCCCTATTTCTGTCATGCAACTAAAGAGCTGTCAAACTGTGGTACTTAGGCAAAAGCCTTCCTCTGGCTTAAGCTTTTACCAAAGAGGGTTTCTACTCTGTAGATAAGTGTGCTTTTATATTTCTAAATCTTTCTCAAAGTTCAGTTCTTTTCCACCAGTGTTTCCTGTTTTAACATTTAACATGTTTCCTTTTTAACATTTTTCAGCAGGACTAATGATTGTCCCTACTTCAGAAATGCCATTGGTTGTACCATGCATTTCCATTCCTTGGCCATAAAACTAAAAGAAATGGTGGTAACCTTTCTGGTACTTAACCAATATGTTATATTTGTTCCTCAGCCACATTGTTTTTCATACGTTGTCATCAACACATTGCCTAACAACTTAAATTGTCAAATGTGAGTATGAAGAGTGCACAGAGTTTATTTAAAGCTTTGGACTGAGCCTGCCCTCTACAAGAATCAGCTATTATAAAGCAAGATTGGATTTTATGTGAACTCCCCACCTCAGCTTGGAGAGGTGATATAGCTAATCCTCACTGCCCATGCCTTGGTAAAAGGAGACGAAGGAAATTAAGTCTACGTTAATGCCGGATGTTGTTCTTAGTGCTCTTATATCCAGAATTACTGACTTTAACCAGGGCTTGGAAATGCCTGCTTTCTGTTTGCCAATCTCTAGAGAAAAGAAGCTGCTAATGTGACTTATAGAATGTAGTTGTGCTGATTTGCCTAATCTTGTGTATGTCAATTTACAAGTGACTTCACATGATAGTTGGTTTGAAGTAATGGGTCATTTCAGTGATTTTTGTAGTATTTCTGTTACATTTTTTGCTCTTAATAAAACTTTATTTCCCCCTCCACACAACAGTGGCTTCTATTTTTGCTGCAGTTAGACAGCAGTAAGTGTCAAAAATTGTACCTCTAGTAAGAAAAATAATGCAAGCACTACAAACACTTCTGTTCCTCTATTGTCATCTGCATTCTTTACATACATGTGGTGAGAGGTAGAATATGTCACTCTGTATCCAAGCTTCAGGACAAATCCTATCTCTTCCACCTGTAAAGAAAGATTGTAAAGAAAGATTGTAAAGAAAGCAGGAGGTTTGCAGAAGGGCTGGAGTACATAGGGAACTGCAAGAGTCCTGGTAGAAGATTTGCTGGTTATGTTGCAGCTATACTGAAGATGAGTGCAGAAGTAATTTGTCAGTAGCACGTTTCCCAAGCTAGAAACTAAACAGAAAATTTTCAGTCAGCTCAAAAATGAGGTGTCCTACATGGTAACACACTGTGGGCACGTGTCTATTGCATGTGCAGGGCAAGGTTACTATATGCTGGACATGTCAGGGCGTAGAGGAAAGACGCAATTGATTTGTTCAGGAAGGTCCGAAATTTTACGTGTCACATCCAGAAGTTGATAGATTGATTCCTGGATTCATTAAAGGCCATAAAAAAAGGCAAGAAAGTAAAGATTGGCAGACATGAGTGTAGCCAGGAAGAGTACTCAAAAACTGTGCTTATATATTAAAGTCATACTTCTCAATCATGTTTTCTTGGTGAAAGTAAAAAAAAATAAAATAAAAAATCGTAGAAATTACTTAGAAATGAGCTTGCATGGAAGAGGCAACTTTTAACTCATTAAATCTTATGTTAATTTAATACAATTTTTGAAACATTGACTTTCTAGTGTTATGCTTGTGACATAGTTAAAACGTATTCAGTGTTTTGAAACAGAAAATGTGATTGCATTTTTGGGAAATACTTTTCTGGTTTAGTAGCTATAATTAAACATGGTGCCTGAGTGAAATGGTATTTACTAAGCTTTCTGCAACAGCCACAAGTTACATAAGATACAAAATTGAAAAAAGACACCACTAGAATCTGTTCCAGTTTTGATCAACTTGTGACAGCTTCATGTGGTTCAGTAATGCAAATTCCTGGACTTCAGTGACAGCAGCTGCAGATAGACCACAATAATCTCATTTTTGAGTTTCACTAAATGTATAATTATCCCATTACAGGGTTTTGTCTCTTAGATTGCATTGTTTTATCTTCCGTCTGGCCTCTATTACTGGGATATAGCATGTACATCAGTGAGATACACAACAGTCCAGTGTAATATATTTATTATTACCCATCGAACACAAAAGTAATAAAGTTCAGTGCTTTGATGGCTTAAAGTATTTACGGAAGACAATCAAATAAATTCACAGTTTATTGTTCTAATTGTTTTGATAACTTCCATAGTTAAATCAGTTTCAGTCATTTGCTGGAGACCTTATTTCAATATGTGGTTACAAAACTGTTGACTACATATATTGCAAGAAAATAGTAGCTGGTTGAGTTTTTTTGACTATGGTGAAGGAATGCTGTTCCGTAAGAGGATCCAAAACTGCTTGTAAAGCAGTAAGAATCTGACTTTTATTTAAACAACAACAAAAAACTACTGTGCAAATTTAGAAGTGACAGTGACTTTAGAAAACTCATAATATGGTGGTGGTCATCTGTGTTGGGTTTATATTTCTTGGCTTCCAGTAAGTGGACTAGACTAACAAGAAAGTCAAGAAGGGATTGCTATTGAATTTGAAGTACTAGGCAATCTTTCCAAATTAACAATGAAAAAGATTGTAAGAGTGAAAAGGTTTTGAAGGTCTGAGTTATGAGCATTTTCTTTGTTCTTTTTTCTGTTGTCAAGTGTTCTATTCAGTTATTAGTACCTCCATGTGGCACTGGTATTATTACACCCTAATACCCAAGACAGACTGTACAGCAGATTTGTGCTAAGTAACAAGACCTTCTCTTATTTCCCAGGGGAGTAATAGGTGAATTACCTTACTGTTCCATAAGCCACACTTGACAACATGCCATTCCACTAACTGTATAAACTAGTACAAACCAGACAGAAGTTCGTGTTTAGATATTGTTTAACACCTCCTGTGATAGCAGAATCAACACCACCGACTCAGTGTAGAAAATAATTGGAGTGGAAATTTTCTTACCTACTCAGTGTTAACCATAGCTGGGGAGGGGAGGATGTATGTGTGAATGTGTTAAGCCAGAATAGTACCAGAAAACTAGAGACTTAATTCCTCCCACTAGTACAAGACTACATACTGAGATGGTACATTTCCCCTTCTGCTTCTTGGTTGACAAAATGCTTAAGCAAAAGTGAGATGGATAAGGTAGGACATGGATCCCCAACTTGAGTTTCCACAGGGCTGGGAAGACATTCCTGAGAACGGAGCCTGCAATATCCTGTAGCTGTAGCATAAAGTATGCTGAATGAGTGAACAAGTGAGTGAGTGAGGGGAAAGGAAGCAGAGAGGGACTTCTGGATCAGACTTTTACCTTCTCTTTTGTAAACGTGCAAGGGGAAAATAGGAGCCTGGGAAGAACATTGTATGAGTTTGCTTTTTTAGCATATATATTACTTTTACAAAACAGGATGGGTGAATTGGGGCAGAGGCTCTGTCAAATATTTGATTCTACTTGACAAGATATTCATCTGGTGTGGTTTTGTCAGCATGACTTTCAAAACTGTGTGTGACTGGTGTTTCTGTTGTATTCTGCTCTAGTAATTGGACTGACCTATTAATTGTTTTAGAATTTATTTAATAAACCTATTACCTAGAGAGTACTGCAATGAGCACTTGAAAAGAATGAAGTGTGTTTATCTTTGTAAGGTGTGTCTTTGGGAAAAATCCATCTTCTCTTACCAACAGTCTGAAGTCTTGACTTTGTTTATGTTTCAGTCCATAATTGCTTGAAGGAAAAAGATAAGTAAACTTATTATTATTTTTCCACAGTCAGAAAAGACACCTTCAAAAGGCTTAACTCTTTATACTGAAACTTACAAAGATACATTGGAGTGTTCTGTAACTTATAAACCAAAGATATACTTTGTATTGGGACAAAATACTGAAAGTATTTGAGGAGACAGTCAGCAAGCATATGGAGCTCCGTTTGGGAAGGGGCAAAGGGATAAACACGTGGTTGAATCTGAGAATACACATCCTATATCTCCAGATGCTCAGAACCCAATGTAGCCATATATTAATATTAATATATGCCAATATATTATTAATAATAATTAATATTAATAATAATAGCCAAATATTAGTACTGAACATTGCCTAAAGGAATATGCACATGAACATAGTCAATGCTGAGCTCACTTGCTATACAGCAAAAAGCCGTTCCTAGCTTCTTCCTATGGACCCTGAATGAAATAGAGTAATTGCCTCAGTCCGCAGTAAAGAGAGTGATCTCACCAGGGAAGCAGAAACAAGTCCTACTGGTCTTGAAATGTCTGGTGCAATCTGAGGGGCCTGTGTATCCACATGACCTCTATTGAAATGGGGAGAATTGTAATGCATTAATAAGAAAGTGCTGTCAGACGTCTTTTTGTAGTTAGAGTCACTGTGCAACCTGTCATTTAAGGGTTTCATGTCCATACAGGAAGACTGGAAGAGGGACTGGACTCTCTGGGACTGTATATGCTGAAAGGTTTGCCTGCCTTGCCAGTCCAATGGGGAAGTCACAGGCAGCTGTGACTATTCATTTTATCTCCTACAAAAGCCCCACTAAGATAGCCAACAAAGCTAAACTGTGAGGGCACAGAAAGAAAGTAATAGCCCTCATATAATGCCTGCTTGCAGTGCATGTGGAAAGAGACTACAGGCAGGGAGAACTTGCCTGTTACAGTGAATATTGATCTGTGTTGTGTATTGTGCATTGGCTAGCTTGCAGATTATTGATATTACACACTTTTATGAACCATCCAGTAGCAGCATTTGGAAAAGAAAAAAAAATAAATAAATCTTTTACCCTTTCTGCTCTTAAATGAAGCAAACTAAAAAGCCCAATGCATTTTTGACACAAAGCAAGTAAAAGATTTTAAAACTCAGAATGCTTAGATCTCTTACTAGAGGCAAACTTTTTTTTTCTCCCCTGATCTTTTTACAAGAAAATTACCCGTAAACTTTGAACCTAGTGTACCTAAACTGAAAAAGGAAGGGATGATGACACTGAGGTAGAGGAAATTCCTGTAAAGGAAACAACTCAACAGTGTTCAGCTAAAGCTAACCACAATTTGTATCGTGTAGTGTAGGATGTGCAGGTAAGATTTTCAGATAATTTCTTTTTTTAATTAGCTTTTAGCTTCAAATTTAAATCCTCCCCCTACCTGATTGACAAATGAGTTGTTTTTATTGTCTTTGAAAATGCATTTTAAAGTAAATTGGTTTTAATTACTTTGGCAAAGCAGTGGCTCCTTAATAAGTAGTTTCATCAGAATATTTTTTGTTTCATAGGCATGGTGAACCTATTTTTCTTCTCCTGTGTGACTATTTGTAATCTTGCTCTTAGAATTAGATTATCTTTGCCCCCTTTTTTTTTTTTTTTGGATGTAAACCCAAAACAACTCATAGAAATTGGTAGCTCCGAGTCTGAAGTAACTTTCACCAGAATATTAGACATAAGATAATTGTTTGATGATTTTTAGTACATTTCAGAGATACTGTGAAATTTTGTGCTGCTCTCAGGATTTTTATTTCTTTTCCTTATATTTTATGTAAATGTATACTAAATACTGTCACATGGAGATTTATCATTTCCTTGTGAGAGTCCTGAAGGAGTTTAAACATAGGCAAAATAAGACAGTTCTTGTTCTCTTACATTGTTTTACCATGTTAAGATAACATTAGACTCATTTGCATATAAGTTACGTTTCAGTGAAATGACATACTAAATTGCTGGACCTAGGATATGATAATAGGGATGCAGACATGGCAGAAGGCAGAGAGACTCCTTTTAATAAGTTGCCCAGGGAAAGGCTGCTTTCTTTTTTTTTTTTTTGGCAGATACTGACCAAGATAAAAGCAAGTCACTGAATATTTTGAGTCACTGAATCACCTTGAGTCCACCTGCAGTGCAAATACACATGGATGGTCATTTACTATTTCATATAACCCCTTCCTTTGATAATTGTTTTTTGCTTCAGCTGTGAATTTCCTTCTTCTTGTCAAACACTTTTGCAAGACCACACTTCTTAGTTTCACATCTTGTAATGATTTTGCAAGCACTATAAAAATGTGAAGGCTCTGCAGCTCTCTAACTGAAGTGTTGTAAATTAGCCCCAAAATTTGGCAGTGGTGTGTCTTCCCATGGCTAGCAAAATACAACAGAGAATTATACAGATTGTTAACCAAAGTTATTAAATTAATTAGTAATCCCTCCCTTTCCCACTTCTTCCCCTTCCTGATGACCCTTTGAACTTGAAGAGCAGGTTGTTAGCATGGCAGTAAACTGGAGACATTATGTGTCAGTGGCATTGTTAAATGTTTTGTGAATGGCCACTTAATATAATTTTACTACTTATAGGCTGCTAGTCCCTGAACACAGACAAATGGGTAGTCACAGTCAACAGTCAACAGAATCAACAGAGTCAACAGTCTCACAGCTTATCTTGTATCAGGTCAGGAACTCCTCAAATAGTTTCTAGTGGCTCAGAAAGTTGAACTGAGTCACCAAAGAGGACCCAAACTGCCACTGGACAGTGGTTGGACCATTTGTTTGGGGTCAAGGGAGATGGAAGTGGGAGGACAGAACAGCAGATGAGACCTTCCCTGTTTGGTGACACTGACACACTGCATCAGCTCACTTGCTCAAGGGAATCCAGCTTGAATCGCACACAAGGCCTTTGGGTTCTGCTTGCTGCTGCAACCAGTATGCCTTTGCCATACTGGCTGGGGGGGTGACATAACTGAAAGCATTATCTTTTGTTTTATGCAGTGTGCATATGTCCAGATGCAGCACTAATGGGTACTTTGAGAGAGATCTTTGTGACTGTCTTAAATCCAGATTCAAAAGAGTCAGGATCCATTAATCCTTTTGCAGTGGATAGGACAGTCTTTCTAAAGTTTAGGAGGTTTTCACCCAGTGAAACTCTCTTTTTATTCAGACTTACATATTGGCTTGAAGTTTCAGGATGATTATAAAATGTGTATGGGGTGATGATAGTTGGCTGTAGCCAATGTGTAAGAAAATACCAGTATGAGGCAAGACACCTAATATGAACTCTGAGTGTAAAAATAGATTGTTCCATTCACTTGTAGGGAATAGAGACATGCTGAACAGAACAGTGACTAAAGTGCTCCTCTCTACAAAGAACAGCTGCCTGAAAAAACTGTAGAGTGGGAGTTTTCCTCTCCTAGGTTGCCCGCTCAGTGTGCACTGGATGATCTCTTGCTGCCTGCCTGAGTCATGTCTGATTTGCATGAGGTGCCAACAGAGTAGGGACTGGCCCTTGCCTGACCTCTTCCTTTTTGCCCTTGGGCTGACTCAGGGCCTCTCTGGCAGCAGTGCAAATGCAGAGTCACTTTATAGACCAATAAACAAAGAAAAAGTACTTGAGGTCTCATTTGCACAGTGTGAACATCAGTAAAGGATATAGCCTTTACTCACTGAGATCCTGAGTCAGGCGGTCCAGACATGTCAGTCACAGACACTGGACACTCTTCTCACTAAATACCTAATTTAAGGTTATTGAAAATAAATGCTGGACAGCCTGCCTCATGCCATTTGCCATTTGCAGCTATAAGCATGCCTTCTGATTTGGTTTGATCTCAGAGGAAACCACTTTACACACTCTGGGGCTGTTGGCCTTAAGTTGTGACAGAACTCCATGGGTCTTGGTACCGCTTACACCTTTCTCACTGACTAACTAAAGGCTGATCTCATTATCTGGTATGTTATGACCCACTTTAGGGGATAGGCTCCTCTTGTAACAACAACAGCTGCTGAAAAAACTGCATTTCCACTGCAGGCAGGCAATTCCGCATTTCTGTAGGTATAACCCAGAAATACAGCTGTAAGCAACTGTAAGCAAAGTGTATTTAGACAGGTTTTTGTGTATTCTTGAATACCGTCTATCCTAAACTTGCATGTAATAGCTTGAGCAGGAAGAGTGCTGCAAACCCCATTTTTAAAACACACAATATTTTGGAAATATTGTCTGCTAATGCTTGTAGAGCTACATGAGATACATATTTACCTACTTATCTTTTTGGTTTATTATTTGCAATAAATGTCTGTTTTCCTCTTTTACAGAAAGCAAGATGGTTCTTAAAGAAAATGTCTCAGAATGTCAACCAAAATTGATAAAGAAAATAATGCTCACTTTTTGTTGGATTCTAGCATTGTTTGTCACTGGAGCAGAAGTTAGAGAGATTAATTTGCCAGGTAAGAGTTTGCTTTGGTGAGGTGTTTGTTTTGGTGTTTGTGGTGCTTGCTGACAACTTAGAAAAGTGGGTGTACATTTTGCCATGCCTTTATGAGTTTTTCCTGCACCTGTTAATGCTGTTTCAGGCAAATATCTGCTTTTTAGCCTTTCTGAAGCCTGTTTAAGTGTTGGTAGTACAGATCAGTTGACCCTACATAGAGTGCAAAATTCAGTTCCTCAATGAAAAGGAAAGGGAAAATATAAAGGAGAATTTCTTATAACCGAATGGAGCAAACGAATTGCTTTCATGACTCCTTGAAGTCTCCAGCAGCTGTTCCAAGCAAGTGGGAGGTGAAAGAGAAATGCAGAGTGAGACTGAGATTTCAAAGTCTCCTACCCACACAATCTGTCTGGAAAAGCTTGATCAAATTGCAGAGAGAAACCAAAAGTACAATGAAACTCTCAGACGGGCAGGCGAGGAACTGAAGAATTCATGTGCTCCCTTCTGCTGAAGTGAAATCGTGCCTTCATCCTGCTTTCAAGGGTTACCACATCCTGACTAGCAGGAGGGGTTATGCAGCAAGGTCGGTGAGCCTTTAGAGAATTGAGAATTGGGGGTTAGGATGTGTGACCACAGCTTTCGGAATCCAAAATATCATTTAGCTTTAGAGAAGGTAACTGCAATTTACAAGGAGAAAAATTTGAAAGCAATGATAGGATAATGAAATGTTTGTCAATCTCATCCTCATTAGGGAGTGAGGCAGGCAGGGTCTGCTTTTTCAGGTTTGCATCAGTCTCTCCTCCATTAATATGAGGGAAACGAGGAGAGCTTTGGCTTTCCTACAAAGTTGAGGTTTAACAGGTTAACACCCATGTGAAAATCTTTGGTTTGCTATAAATCTTAAACTATTTTCATATTAGAAGTTTAAAAAAGGCATAATAAACATTGGACAGCCTTTGATTAAGTGTTTGAAATCTTTGACCAATTCTGTGTTTAAGAAAATTTAAGTTGGTCATTAGCTGAGCATAAGGTCACATAAAAATATTTAGCATGAAGAAAAGCAAAACTATTTTTTTCAGTATTTCAGTATTCCTCTCTCTCTCTCTTTTTTTTTTTTTTTTTTTTTTTTTTTTTTTAACATGAATGCTGTGTGTTTTTTCATGTGGTGCTTGTATTTTATTTTCCTGCTTTTCAGGGTGTTTCCACGCAAAGCCTCAATTATGGTATCGCACTATTAGTGATGAGGAGTTTGTTTTACGATGCGCTTTACCAGCTGAAGATGCCACCAACATTTATAAAAATTCACCTGTAAAACAACATGAGGTGAAATGGTTCTGGCATCAGAAAGACAAAGAGCATCTGGAAGCTATCAGGGAAAGCACTAACTCTGCTCTGCAAGGGGATGCACTTTGGTTTAAACCAGTAAGGGACAATGCTTCTGGAATCTATATCTGTATGATACGGTATGTAATGGGAAAAAGGCTCATATTTCTGTGTAAGAATTAATATATTTTGTTTGGTTGTGGTTTTCTTGTTTGTTTGTTTTGTGTATTAAAATATTATATTTTTTTAATGCATCACTCAGGGAAAAAATCCCATGTCTCAAAATTGTTCTGGAGGTTCAAACAAAAAAGGAGGCAAAATGTTCTGGTTACGACACAAATACGCTGTATCTTCTTGCTGGTAATGGGAATTCCATATCTTGTCCTGGGACAAAATGCTACAGCCATATAAGAAAGACAGATGTAAAATGGTACAAGGTAAGAGTCACTCTCTTAAGCATTTGAAAATGCTCGGTGGACGTACAGGGTTAGGCCTGGTTGATACTCATGTGCCGTAGGCTCTTGAATGTCTTCTGTGACAAACAACACAGACTGAGGTGTTCAGCCCAAAAGCAAAATCTTGAATGTCTATCAAGTCCATAAGGAAGAATTTTGATGGAACTGGTAACACCTGCAACATTATTCCATGAAACAGAAGTCTAGAAATGCTTTCTTTTCAACTAATTGAAGCAATTGAGAATCAAAATAAGTTTTTTACAAAATTGACATGGTTGAAACTTAAAATTTGAAAGTTTTGTTTTGACATTATAAATTATGAAAATGTCAGATATAAGAAAGAAAAAGTGGCTTTGTTACAAACAAAAGAATTTCAAGATTAATGTTTCAGATTGTTCTTTCTAGGACTGTTGTTTTTAATGAAATAGTAGTCCACTGGAAAATCATTGACTTAATCTTTTTCAACTAATTTAAAATAGTAGCAATCTAAAATTTATTCCTACTTTGTTTATAACTGTAATATATTATCTAAACTTGTACTATATATGCAAATTAATATGACCGAAAATTCAGTTGTGCATTTTACTATCTTGATTTATTTACAGTATTTATTCTATAAAGTAGAATGATCATCTAGTCAAAATTATTCTTCATTTACATTTAAGTTTTAAATGAGGTATGTCTTTACCTCATTTTACATTGGTGGATTTTGTTTCATAAAATTGATTTAAGGAAAAATTGTAATAGACCTAGAGATTTTTCTTAAACTAAACTGTGAAAAATAAGGATGCTTTTTTTTTTAAAAAAAAAAAAAGTCAGCATTTTTTCTTTTGAATATAGTGATGGTATTATCAACCTCAAACAATCCCAAACCATAATCTTATCATAAAAGAATGTGAAGCTAGTTTCAAAATCATTTATTTACAAAATACAAATAGTCTGTCAATAAATAAAATATTGATGATTTTCTTGTCTCTTTGGTAACATGAATTTCATTTATACTAGGTTCATGATTTCGTATTTCTCTAACGTGCCACAACTATTAAATATTTTTCATTTATTTATTTATTTTACAGGCAATGATATCCACGTACTATAGGCAATATTTTTTAATGTAACTTGCAAAAGTCCTCAGACTGCTAATAAATTTTTTTTTGACGTTTCAATGGAAACAGTTTGGCTTAGCCACGCTGTCATGGCAATCTCATCCACATGTATTAAAATAATTTTTTTTTTAACAGCAGTATCAACAACAAAAGGACATCTAAATCCCTGATACTCTTTTCTTCTCGTTAGGATGGTCATCGAGTAAAACACAGGGAAAACAGAAAAAGCCTAAAGCTAAAGCATAATGAAATCTACTTGAATCCAACCTATGATGAAGATGCTGGCATATATGTATGTGATTACACTCTATTTGACAATACTACTAAATGGACAATGAGAACAGCAGTTACAGTAGAAGTCATTGGTGAGTAATATAATAACTAAGAATAAAATGCCTCAAATAAAATGTTTCCTCTATTTTTTACTACCCAACTTATGTCTTTTGTTCCGGCTCTTGTTCTGAAAAAAAAAAAAAAAAAAAGGTTTTAAATCTCTCAATCTGTGAGTAGAATTTATGAAACCACAAATGGTGCCAATGTTCTCCATGTACTTAGCGTATACATGTATGCAATGTTAGAGAGGTATTTGAACACTGGGAAGGTAGAATCCTGTATGCTAATCCTGCATGGCAAATGTAGCAAAAAGCAGTGTATCTCAATCTTAAAGTAGAGGCTTGTGTGAAAGTAAGAGTTACAGAATCCTCTTCTGAAGTTAGGTGACAGAATTTTTCTTGTGACATGAATGAGAACTTCCCTTTTTTGCTCTTGACAATGATGAGGAAGGTGATGTTGGTGGGATCACTGTCATCTTCCATGATATTTTAATGTCAGAAGAAACAGGGGACCTGTGAGCAATCGATGTACATTGCCTAGCAGAGTGCAGTTGAGCAACATCAGCACTGTGTAAGGGAGCACATTTTTGGCTCAGTATCAGGAAATGTTTAGTTTGATAACAGAGATAGCTACCTAAGTTGTGTAGTCAAAAAGCTATGCTTTTCTACAGATGTATGTGATTGAGTGCTGGAAGACACTCTTATCAGACACTTCTGTCACTCCAGTCAATCACAGGTCCCAGGCATGGACTAGATCTGCTTTTATTCTGATCTGGCTGAACATGAACTAATAAACTATGTTTCTCAGTTTTTGTTCTTCAGTTCACAGCAGTCAGAAAAACACTTGAAATCTACTGTGTACATATA
The DNA here is from genome assembly GCF_965140915.1 of Aythya marila. Lineage (NCBI taxonomy): Eukaryota > Metazoa > Chordata > Aves > Anseriformes > Anatidae > Aythya > Aythya marila. Next base: position 66,457,071 of record NC_139042.1, on the reverse strand, counting down.
TACTACACGTGAACTTTGCATACATTTCTCTGCTGCAGCTTAGTTTAAAAAAAAAAAAAAAAAGTGCCTCTGGTGTCTCTGTGGCACAATTTCCTTCAGTATGGGACTTTTCTAGAATATCAGAGTATCAGAAGTGTGGATTTTAGCCCCTTCAGGCTGTTTTCCCATAGCCTGGGTCATTGCCTAGCTGCACAACTGCACAAACTGTGGGTGTCATTGCCTGTGCTCTTTGACAAGCTCTGTTTTGAAAATAAACTTATGGTATGAAAAGAAACTCATGGAAGTAACCTGCTGCATGTATGCTTACTGGAATGGGGCTTGGCAGGGGACTGGTGTGGGGGTAAGTTCCCTCAGGGGTCTTGTAAAGGGGCCCCAAATATCTGAATCTTAAATAACCTTAAGTGCAGGACAGATGCTGAGCTCCCCAGCTCAGGTAAGATGGCAGTGTATCAGAGCAATTGAGATAGCAAGTCTTTAAGTAGTTACATAAATTTTGTAGTCAAAACTTTTGTATCTGTGAACTCTCAGACACTTCAGCAACCATAAATCGTCCTCTTGGACTGAGGTGTCTAAAGTTGATCCAGTATTTGAAAAAGAAAAATCAGTAAAATATTTTTTCTGGTCATTGGCATTGACAATAGTTTTATTAAGAAGAATATTAATAATTAATATTAAGATGAACATTAATAATATTCTTATTAATTGCAGCAAGAAATACTATCCATCCACCAAATATTTTGTATCCCAGTGGAGTGGTTTTCCTTGAAGCAGAGCTTGGTAAGTTTTGCTTTCTTCTCTGAAAGTGAAAGAAAAAGTTTAAATGAGATATTTAGAGAGATGATGGTAGATCTTGATAAAACAAAAGAGCTTTTCTCTCTTTGAGCGTGAGAATTTTCTATACATCTTTTTTTCTTCATATATATCTTTGTGAATATTAAAGGCAGGACTACATATTATTACAGATCCCAGGCTATTTGAGGGAAGTGTCCTCCATACATGGTTTTCCTGTGTTAATTTCTTCCAGGAAAGCCCCTTAAACTGGAATGCCCAGTACAGTTTGGGTTTGAAAGAGGTTCTATAAGAAGTGTAACATGGAAAAGAAGCAACAAAGAAAATATAGATAAGAAACTGAACCAGAAAACAAGGTAAGGAGAACAACAACAGCAACAAAACACAGTAGTGTGGTTACACTGTCAGCAACTGTAAAAATTTTACCACAACAGTTTAATATATAGTTTTATGGAAGAAAACTCCTGAGGCTTTGTCCTTCAACATGTAATGAAAAAGCAAATGGAAGTTCTAAATTAGAGTATTGCATCTCTGTTAAAACTTAAAGCTGAATGTCAAGAAGTTGCTAAGCTCCTCTTTCAATGTCTTTAAGGCATTTGGGGATTGTGTGAATAAACAGCAAAGGTGTCATGCAAATATATATTTTTTCTCTTTAGTGTTTATCCAAAAGGTTTAAAAGGACACATACTTCTTCATGTTGCCAGACTGGAGGAAGTTTCTGAGATGGACTTCAGAAGCAACTTCACGTGCTTTGCTCAAAATTCTGTGGGGAATGCTACTGCTGTGATCCAGCTGAAAAGAAAACGGAGAGGTAAAACCAGATGGAGGACTATTTGCCCTTACAGATATATTTTGATTTACTCACTGCTACATATTTCTTTTCCATTGACATGGTCAATGGTTTTTTATCTAGCTACAGCACTTTCTTGAAGCTGGATAGAAAAAGTTTGTTTTGTCAGAAACACACATTATTCTGATGATTGCTCAAGAGGATGGAGATATATGGGGACTTCCTGCAGTCAGGTGGAAGCTGAAGAGTAAGTGGTAGGGGAAAGAGGATAGCAGCATCTCTGAGTGGTAATAAGCAATCTACTAAACTGTGGCAGAGTGTCTGCTGAAAGCAATAGTATTCTTTGATTGGACTCATAGGACTTTTCTGTTTGTTTCCCCAGTCTATAGCATGCGTGTTTCTGAGAAGTTACCATAACTGGTATGAATGTGTCAGCCTTTCAAGCAAAGGCCAAAACCAGAATCAGTATGGAAATTAAACTGCTCTCTGATTTTAACCATAGTTCACAGTGAAGATTCATCACTGGGGTGGCACAGGAAGTCTCCAACGGGGCACTGTGTGCAGCTATTTGCTTCTTTTCCATCTCAAGAAATGACTACTTTCGTCTCTGTTGAGTGTACCATAGACTATTTTCTCTGTGCCTTTCATCACAGATGGGCATTTCACACCATCAAGGAGATGCAATTTAATCATGGTCTCCGGTGGTAGACTGAAACGCTATGCTGAGATTTGCAGCTCAATTAATCCCCAACTTTGCTAAGGGTTGCCAGAGGTGCAAGAGTGATGATTGTGAGCTGGGTTATCCCCATTTGTGAACTGATGTTTTCATCTAAGTGTCAACATTATTTTGAAAAGAATGAATTATGATTTTCTTTCTACAGTGTTTCTCTTATACATACTATGCAGTGCCATTTCTATCCTCTTTGCATTCCTTTCGTGCACTGTTTTTATTTACCAGCACTGGATTGAAATAGTGCTGATGTACCGAAGCTATCTGGTCCACAATGAAACTACAGGAGGTAAGAACCGTGGTGTAATATTACTTTTCTCTCATTTACAATTGTCTTTTTCTGTGTGGGTTAATCCAGTGTGAATTAATCAATTCAATTCTCTTAATAACCCTGTTCTCTTTGAGCTGATACAAGTGCTGTTAAAGATAGCAGGATGCTCAGTGGATTCAGAATTAAAATAATAATAAATTCAGAATAAAATAATAATAAATTAATAATAATAATAAAAAGGCCAAGCAATATGGAGGAAATATCTAAATACCACTTGAAATACCACGGTAAGATTTTTACAAGATCCCTAATTTATCCATAGATGATCAGAATAAGAAGTTGCATTTTACCAGTTCATCTTCAGGAAATAACAAAGCATCACCAGACTTCTAATGTGCAACTGAACCTATGGACAAGAATAAAATGTCCTTGCAGAACTAAGTGAAGGAGTCCAAGGTCTAATGTATTTTTCAGTGTAAACCAAATAATATCTCAGAAGAGAAAACAGAAAAGAAAAATACAGAGACTCAATACTGGGTCCAGTCCTGTTTAACATTTTAATTTATTATCTGGATGATGGAGTAGAGTGCGTCCTCAGTAAACTTGCAGACAACACAAAACTGAGGGGAGTGGCAGGTTCACCAGCGGGCCATGTTGGGATCCAGAGGGACTTTGGCAGGCTCAAGTCCTGCACCTGGAGAGGAAAAGACCCAAGTATCAGTAAAGGCTGTGGGCCACCCAGCTGAAAAACAGCTCTGCAGAAAAGGACCTAGAGGTCCTGGTGGACAGCCTCTTGAACATGAGTCAGCAGTACACTGAAGATGCTAAGAAGTATTGCTAGTAGGTGAAAAGAGGTGATTCTTCTGCTCCACTCAGCATTGGTGAGGCTGCACCTGGATCTTTGTGTCCAGTTCTGGAGCCCCCTGTACAAGAGTCATGGACATACTGGAAGAAGTCCAACATAGGGCCACTAAAATGATGAAAGGACTGGAATATCCTATGAGAAGAGGCTGAGAGAGGTGGGACCGTTCAGCCTGGAGAAGAGGAGTCTCTTATTAATGTGTTTAAATATCTGAGTAGAGGAGGCATAGAAGACAGAGCCAGGCCTTTGTGAGAGGTGCCCAGTGTCAGGGCCAGAGGCCCTGGGCACAAACTGTCCCCCAGAAGTCTCCCTCTGAGCACCAGGCAGCATTTCTGTGCTGTGCAGGTGAGGAGCCCTGGCACAGGCTGCCCAGAGAGGCTGTGGGGTCTCCTCTTTGGAGACCTTCAAAAGCCACCTGGAGATGGGCCTGGGCAGCCTGTGCTGGGTGGCCCTGCTGGAGCAGGGCTGGGGCCTGGTGGCCTCCAGAGGGCCCTCACAGCTTCAGCCATCCTGTGGTTCTGTGATTCTGTGAAATAAGATGATGGCAGGACACCGAGAAGTGCACTTTGGGGCAGTATTTCCTTTCCAAAAATTATGTTGACCTTCCTGACGTTTACATCAGTGATTAACTCTTTCACATTTCAAATCTCTGTAGCAGCATTGCCACATCATCTCAGCTAAAATGGAGTGCCAACACAGTAGGCAGTGTAGAAACGTATCTGAAATCACAGTGCCTACTTCAAAAAAATTAACATTTAGTTTTCTTGCATGGGTTTAAATAAATCTGATAGTATGTGCCCAAGGAAATTTTTCTAAAAATCCTTAGCTCTTGATGCAACTTGAGATATGTGTCTGCTTTTACATTTCCATATGTGTATGTTAATTATGTGTGAGGTTGAAATAGCTATATCTATTTATCTATAAACACATACACAATGAAATAATTGGAAAATATTTTTGTAAGCCTTATGGCATCTAGCAAAAACTATTTGGGAAATCACTCAAAATTTCCCCTCTGTTTGGTAGAAAATTGATTTAAGAGCCTCTGGAAAGTCCCCTTAGACCTTGCAACATATATGAGTAGGACAGAGACAGACCTGATGAGATTTGTGCATTGAGTTTTAAGACACCTTTGGGTCTCTTGTACCCTCTGTCCTTATACCTGACTCTTATATACCACATGTGCACAGTGCCATTTGCAGCACGAGGGCATGAAATGTGCAGACTTGCTGTGCCTATCCAGATAGTTTTATGCCTGAAGATGACTCACTACAAAAGGTGTTCCCATCTGCAAGAATATGTACTTCTCACTTCATGTGAGTACATATCAAGTCACTTGAGATCTGAAATGGCTTGCTCAAAGAGCAAGCAGAACTTATGACTTCATTTTGCTGTTTCTTCCTTTCCATTGTTGCTTCTCTCCTATCCCTCTTAACACAGAACCAGAGAATTGCAGAATCACACAGGTTGGAAGGGACCCTGGAAGTCATCTCATCCAAGGCTCTGCTCTAATCATAGCAAGCCTAGCCTGGATTGCTCAGGACCTTTTTCAGACGAGTTTTGTGTACCTCTAAGGACAGAGAATCCACAAAATGGACAACATGCTCCAATGTTTGACCACTCACACCGTGAAAAATTTTTAACTACCAACTATTGAGAAATTCCCTTGTTGCAGCCTGTGGCAGTTGCCTTTCCTCTTACCCCTTGTACCTCAGAAATATCTATCACCATCTCCTGTGTACCCTCATACTAGGTCACTGAAGAGAGTAGTGAGGTCATACTCTCATGCCTCTCTAACTCTTGGGCCTCCTCCTTACCTAATTAAGATATAATTTTTAAAAATCTCACCTTCTCCCACAAGGACAAAGAGAGCTGTGATGTTAACATGTGTAGACAAAGGACGCAGCTGCTTTCCTTAACTGAGGTGTTCTTCATTTTCAGCTTTTGGGGCATCTTAAATGTTTGTCTCAGAAGTTTCTCAAGGTATAACGGTTCTCTTGTACAATTCTGGGGAAAAAAAAAATAAAAAAAAAAATCAGTGGTGTTTACTATGGATATGCTTTTAATTTGACGTTGTAATAGTGATGTTAAAAAGAAAAAAAAAGAAAAAAGAAAAAGTGATGCATTTAATCAATGGTCATTGTCTACTGAGACTGCAGTGACCTCTGTGGGTGAAATAAGGAATACCTGGCTTGTAGTGCAAAGGATTTTATGTCATTTAAAAACATTTTCAAAGCAGCTTCAAATTAGGATGTAGCTGGACATTTTGGCTACACTAGCCTAATGACCCACTGTTCTGCCACCAACCCCCACCCCAGTCCACGTATGCCTGCTGTTGGTGATTCTTTCTTGTGGACCTATGTTGGCTCAGCTTGGCAGTAAAACAGCCCAGCACAAGATAATTAGCTAGCGAGCTACTTTTGTGGTAACAGCTTCCTCTGATACCGCAAACTTTTCAACACTCATACAAGGAAGTGGCAGGAGTGTATGCCACTTGGCAAGGAGCAGGGGGAGGAGCAGAGATATAACATTTATTGTCTCATCATATCCTCAGCCTCCAAAACGGATTTGTACACCTACGCTTTCTTTTGATTATGTGTTTTCTGCTACCTGCTGGTTATGAATGTAACCTGCTAGTTATGAATTGTTTGACTCCAACTCACACATGTCATTAGTTTTCCATTTTTATTGAAACCCTTTTCTATTTGTGTTCGAGCCTCTTTTCTTCCTAGGGAGAGGGTCTCTTCTGATCCTGTGGGAACGTGATGGGGCTAGCTCAGATTTGTGATCCTAATCTAGCTTCTAGGAACAGAAATCAGGATGTCAGCACTGATGCATGGGGTAACATTCAGTACCATTACTTAGGTGTACGTGCCAGAGTTAGGTGTCTCAATTCCAATTCAGTGTAGATGTAGTCAGTGCAGTGAAATCTAGAGAGCTTCTCAGCTCACCCTGCAGAAAGACCCTGGAGTAGGACCCTCTGCTAAACAGCTGAATTGCTGTCTGGTTTCTGTTGTCTGTATTGACACATGAAATGACTCAGGTATTTAAACACAGGTGTCCAATATTATTTGAATTGCCTGAGGTTGTCCTGCTGTTCCAAAATGTTTGGGTCTCCAATAGTTCCTGTGCAAAATTTGGCAGTCTCAAAAGGGCACCTTAGGGCATCTCAAATGGCATTAGGAACATACATATGGGGAACTGTAATGAGACCAGTGTGCCTTTTGCTTTCATAAGCAATTTCTTACGTTTTCTTTCCTGTTCCCTAAAGTATAGTTTAAATTTTGTTTAGCAAATAGATAAGGTCTCTTTTATCGTGTGGTTAGGAATAGGTATAATTTGGGACACCGGTACCAGGGTATTACAGAGCTGAGAGAAGTTCTTTATATATTTGTAATCCGCACCCTGAAAAACAAATTATTTTAATGAAACTGGAACGAAGTTCAGGAACTGGTGGGTATTCAATGTCTGATATTTGGATCAGATTTAAGCACTGCTACTTGTACCCATCTCTCTGACTAGAAACATAAGTAAATGAAAACTGTGTATCTTTCACAAACAGTTGATATTCAATACTAATTCCTTCCCTCTTTTTAAAACAAAATTCACCATATTTAAAGTAGGTTGTACATTGATGACTCTCTTTGGAATTAGCATTTGGGTGAAGGAGAGAAAAAATTGGGAATCATTCCCTACAACAAGGAATTTGCCTCGAAGTGGCCAGATCTTCCACTGGTGAAAGCTGGCACTTACTATTGAAAATACAGAAATGTGCCTGATTTAAACTTCTTTCCAATAGTCATCTGTAGTATCCTCATTCACTTTGGTACTGTATGGCTGCAGAGAAGAGACTGGGGAGGATGGGTTGGCTCTGGAGGACTGAATGTCTGTACTTCATGAACAGCTGATAATTTTCAGATTGTGTTGGGTCTGCTTAAATAGAAGGTAAATGTATAAAATATAAATCAAAACTTTGTATTAAGAAACTGGATGCTTTAGACACTTGTTAATGTACATACTGTTCCTTGTTTATTTATTTTAGATGGCAAAGAATTTGATGCATTTGTGTCCTATTCAAAATCAGACTCTTCTGAAAGCAACTCTGCTTTTATTAGTGAGGAAAAATTTGCCCTGGAGCTTCTTCCAGATGTGCTTGAAAACAAATATGGGTACAAGTTATGTATTCTTGAAAGAGATATTCTTCCAGGAGGAGGTAAGTTTCCAGTGGATGATTGAAAATCATCTGCTTCTTATAAAATTGTTTTTCACTTTCCAAAAAAAAACTTATGTGTTAGTTCAACAAATGATATATTTTGGCTCTGGAGTTTCTGATTAAATCATATCACATTTGATTTTTGTATCTGGTCCCTGCACCTGAGAAATATGTATATTTGAATGTGGTTTCTGGGGAGATACTAAGATGAGACAAAGATTCTTCTCCAATAATTTTGCAGGCAGACTCCATTCCATGAAAAGAAGGCCCTGAATTTTTCAGTAGTTACTTTCTGACAAACCTTAGACAGTGCTCCACCAGCAGTAATTAGAAAGCCCTCAGTACCTGTCCCTGGGAGACATGAAGACAAATCCAAGCATCCTTTGAGACCTTGCTTGAATGTGTTGTGGTCTCAGCTGTGCCTTTTGAGTATGAACTTGTGTTCTGCACACTGAGTAAAAATGGCAGTGGTACCCTTTGATGGCAAACACAGTTCTAAGTGTTATGCGATTGCTCGACATCCCTATTTCTGTTTTTCTGTATTTATGGTGATTAGCTGTTGTTAAAGGAACTGATTTTCATAAAAGTCCAATATACAGTGCAGTAACTATTGTAGTTTCTTCTCCAGCATACACAGATGAAGTTGTTACAGCCATTAGACAAAGCAGAAGAATAATTATTATTTTGAGCCCAGCCTATGTCAGCGGACCAAGCATCTTTGAACTGCAGGCAGCAGTGAACTGTGCGTTGGAAGACAAAAAGATCAAACTGGTTTTAATAAAGTTCCAGGCTTTCCAAGAGCCAGAGACTTTGCCTCCAGTAGTTAAGAAAGCCCTTAGGATTTTACCAGCCATTACCTGGAAGCCCTCTGCATCTGCTGCTCCGAACAAGAAGTTCTGGAAATATCTGTGTTACCACATGCCTGTGAATACTACTAAGGTGCTGGGAGAATGCAGCCTACAGGGCTTTTTTCAAAGGTTATTCAGCCTGGTACATCGATAACAGAAATTTCACAGAGGGATGACTGCAGTCTCAGGAGTGATGACATGATTGTTAAAGACCTTTTTATACATCAGCTGACTGTTGTGGACTGTCACTTCAACCAGTAATAGCTCACTCCGAAACAATGAGGACTACAGAGTGAATATGCTACAGCACACAGTAAAACTACATGGCACTTCACACAACCATAAATGTGAACTATTTTTAGTAATTTATTATTATTATATTTATTATTTTATTTTACTGTGATGCTGAGACATGAGAATGTTTTGCTCTTTACACTGTATTTCTGCTGAAACATTTTAATATATATATTTATTTTTTTTTTTTCTACAAAAAGGATTAAAAAAGGGAACTACAGAGAAATCTTGCAGTTTGCTATTCTTGTGCACTCCTGTGGAACAAATCCAAACTCTATAAAGGAGTTACCTCCTCCTGTGAGAGTACCAAGGATGAAAGCTCTGGGAGGTTGCCACAACTGGGTATGCTGAAACAGTTGAGAGAAGAAGGAATGTTGTGTAAGGAATGATTCCAGGCATCTCCATCCTTCCTGGAATGGGAGAAAGTGTTTATACAAGCCATGAAATATTTCACTCTCAGAAATGTCCACACTGTGTGGCAGTGGTCACTCATGGGCCCCACTGAACCCGTTGGTACTATGGGTGCATCATGGTTGTAAATTGCATGATTGTCACAGCTAGTAGGCTTCCAGGGACTCTGAAGTAGTTACCTCTCCCTAACAGTTGTCTGGCTGCTAGCTCACCAGGGTTCATATCACTTATCTGCAAAACAGCTTGCAGTCTGTGTGTATGGCTCTAAGTAAATGAAATACAGTTAAGAAAATCTGAGTAGGATCAGGATTAAAAAAAAAAAAAAAAAAAGAGAGAGAAAAAAAAAAAAAAAGATTGCTTTGCAAGCAGGCCTGATTCCCTTACCTAATTTTGTATTGGGTTCAAAGCTTTCAGGAGGACTGTTGGTGGTACTTTGGGGCAGAAGCAGAAGATAGTGCCTCTCATAGAGATAAAGCATCAACCAGTATCACTGGCTGCACTGGAGAAAATTTTGACATTGCAGCTGTATCTGCGTTGGGGTTTTAGTTCAGATCATGATAAGCTTTTGAAACAAGTTTCCCAGTTGCCACCCTTGTTGCCTTTTGCTTTTTGCTTTGCACTTCAGAGCATTGTAGAGTGCACAAACTGGATCCCTTTCCACAAAAAAATAAAGTGGGTTTGTCCACCCATGAAGGAACCTTTGGTCTGTGGAACCAGCTGAGATGTAGTTTAAAGAAATCCCCTCCCAAACACAAGGTACGGATGCAGAGTCCTCAGCACTGGTTGCTTTAGAGTTCATCTCTGCTCTCACTAGGTTGCAGTACATGCTAATGTAGAGGTAACCCGACAGCCTGGGAGATTCATAATTGTTTTCCAACACAATCAGATCAGTGGGTGTAAAAGGAGTAATTAGCAGTACATGAAATTTTCTCACTTCTAATATAAGCAATGCAGGCTTTAGCAGCTTTTACTCGGCACTTAATGCTTTGTTAGCCTAACACTAAACATGATAGCTTTTCTGGAGGAGGTACTGACCTTTTAAAAATGTTCCATAATGACAAGTGTCTTGCTGGAGGAGGATAATGTGGTTGTCCAGTATATGCCTTGCTAGCATGGTTAAAACAAATTTTAAACACAAGAGTAGTCAGCATACAGTTTTAGGCATGTGATCTGACTCACATCTTCCGCTTTCCTTTTTTTTTTTTAGAACAAAATTTGTTATGTGTTAACTTAAATACGTGCATTTAAGAGAGAGAAAAAAATTCTAAATGAGAACGTAATTTGCTTAGTCCTCCACCAGATGTCCCTACTGTAAACCGTGCGGAGTACATTTATTTGCACACCAAATTGTTTTGTTACAAGGTGAGACAGGAGCAGTGAGCAGTGCCAAGTGTGGTACCTGAGGTGCCAGCTGCTCTGGGGAGGCAGACGGGGAGTGAAGGCAGGAGAGGAAGGTATGGAGCCTCTCCTACCTATCTGATACTATTTACTTGTGCTGTGCTTACTGCCTGAAAGATGCACACTGATGCACCTTTTTTTTTTTTTTTTTTTTTTTTTTTTTTTTTTTTAATTAGGGAAAATAAAAAAAGTCAGAATAGCTGGAAAAATGATGTAGCTGGGAAGGACTTTGCATTTTAACATAGTGATGCTGTCTGGGGTTTATCCGGGTCTGAGGAACCTGCAGAACTGGTATCTATAAAAACTCCACGTCCACCTGTAACACAAGGAACAGTGCAGGCACATGAGGGTTTTTTAAATTACCTCTAACAGGAAAATGAAGCAGTCATGAGGAAGAAGTGGCTGTGTCTATTAGAAGTGTGAATCGACAGGTGTGAGTACTGCATTCCTTCATGAACACAACATACACTACAACTGTAATAAAGGAGGGTCACAACCCTAGACATGGGCTCTCCTGCACTCACACATGCAAAGCTTTTGAATTGGCTGCTGTTGCTGCTGTTGACTCTGCTATGCCTTCCTGCTGCTGCTTATTTAGATGAGCCCAAGTCGAGCAGTAGTTTGTTGCCTCACTATGAACCTGGCCATGAGGATGCTGTTGGTTCTCTACAAGAGAAGAGGTTACAAGTTTTCACAGTGGACTATAACTATGTGCAAATTCCCTATGAAGTTACTCTTTGGATACTCCTTGCTTCTCTTGCAAAAATAGGTAAGTAAAAAATGGTATCTTGGGTTCTTTGTTGGCAAAAGTTTAAAAACACACCATGTAACCAAGTACCCTGCATGCATTTTTTTGTGCCTGGGATTGTTTTTATCCATTCCGGAAAGAACAGATCATTACTTTGACAATGACAAAATTTCATCTTCTGAATGCTTCCAACTTATTTAAGTAAATATATGACCTCTAGCCTTCTCTTGGGTTGTCTATGTTAATGAGTTGCAATAGATGTTCTCCACACAGTGCTGTCTATTCTTTGTTCCGTTCATTAAATATCATAAGATATAAGACTATACAATTCGACACAGCTGTAGAAATCAAAAAGCAGATGACTGAAACTTCAGGTGTACTTACTTTGGGGAAGAGGAAAGTGGGAAGAACTCTTCTATCATGTGAATAATAGGAAAAATATCCCTATGTTTCTTTGTTTTAAATGGTTGCTGTTTAAAGTTGCTCAGAAAGTAATATCAGAGGAAAGAGTCAGTCTGAGAGGTGTAGGTCATTGGAGGCATTAAAAGACCTTTTGAAGATATACCAATACATCTAGCTTCTATGGGGGCTCTGTGTAGGTATTTGAATGAAGAGAGACAACTCATGGAGATGTAGAGATCGCAATTAATACAGCAAAAATGGCTTACCATGTGTCTTCTGCATCTATATGGCTGGGCTTAACTTGGATTTGACCTTTCAGAACTAATGCAGCAATATGAAATAAACAAATAAGATGGCAGTAACACGAATAGCTACATACATGTGATTTCCCTGCCCCTTTGAAGTTCAATGGGATTTTCAAACATTGCTGTAAAATAGGCTGGTAGGTGGTACTGATGATTTTCTGGAGGTGGACAAACGATGTACAGTTTTCATGTCATAGTCACACAATTGTTAAATATCATCGCCACTGACCATGATTCACAAGTTTCACAGTAGATGATGGTTTGAGTCCAAATCCTACAAATATTTTCACTGCTAGAGTAATAATATATATATATATATATATATATTTTTTTTTTTTTCCAAATCAGGTTTGTTGTTATTGTATCAGCAGATTGTGTTAGCGGTGAGCATGACTAATTTCTTTATTCACCATCTGCAAAAGCACAGGAATTGCTATAAGGCACATCTACTCTATATTCTTGTTCAAAGCAAGAAATAAGGTAACTTTAGAATTTTATGACACCTCCCAGCCAGACTTGTTTTGCTGGGAATTTTCCAACAAATGTTTTTGTTGTTGAAAATTCTGGAGCTGTTGACTTCAAATTTACTTGGGAGAAAGAATTAGTTTGAATAATCTGGCTGCCCATGGAAGAAGACTTTCAAATTTTTATATTTTTTTTCAATGTCACCTTCAAGTTTAATCTCCTTTTAGGATTTCAGAATTTCAAGGTAGGAAAAATTTCTGTCATCTTGAAAGGAGAAATAATTCCCTTATTCTGCAAAACTGACAGAAGACTTGAACATGATTTTTATTTCTTTTCTTTAAATTAAACTAGAAGATAAGTAGTGTTATGATTATAGCATATTTTTTGGTAAAAAACACAGTCTCCCAAATAAATAATTTTAAAATTCAAAGGAATGTTTTTCATTTACTTTTGAGCATGGATAAGTCTAACATCACAGAAATACAGTTATGTCATTAACTGCTAGAGGTATGGGACGAAAGTTGATCTAGCTTCAGCTATGGAAACAGAGGCACTGGATTTCACACAGAATCATGGAATGGCTGAAGTTGGAAGGTACCTCTGGAGGTCATCTGGTCCAAACCCCTGGCTCAGGCAGGGCCATCTAAAGCTGTTTGCCTATTTATGGGTGTTTTTGTCTCGTTCTCATTCTTGTAAACTCTGAGCAACTCCCTACATTTCTAGATGAGGCATCTCTCATTCACAATATGATTATACAGTTCCTGATATAGCAACTAGATGAGCTACTGTTAGATGTTATCTCAGTATTAGTATCAATATTCATGTCAACTGTGAAGGATTATATGAACACACAGTAGTAGGACATCAAGGTAGCTAAGAGGAGATTCACATCCATGACTTTTATATGCTAAATGTCATTCTTTCTCTGTAAAACAGCCAGTTGGCCAGCTGTTGTTCCCACAGGCAGTTTAAATATGACTTTTTTTTTTTTTTTTTTTTTTTTTTTTTTTTTCTTGAGTAGAAAAGAGAATTTGGCTGTAAACGTGCAAGATAAACTTTTCTGAATGGAAAAGACTTTAGCTCACTTCATTTGTAATGTGGCCTAAAGCTTTATTTTTAGTGAGGAAAAAAAATAATAGGGATCCTTTATTTTCTGTTATTTGATGGCTGTCAGTAGTTCTTTCAGCTCTGCTGAAACCCGTGGTTTTGTTTCACTAAACTCATCAGGTTCTTTACAGAGTGCTGTTTACTTTATGTAGAAAAAACAATTCCCAGAAAAGCTAGGTTAATCAGGTTGTAGAAAGTGTTATGCAGCTGTGGCTTGGTTCCTGTTGATAACTGAGCTACTTTGTATATTGTGGTATTTATGAGTATTCACTTCCTCAGTCTGTGGGTCATCTGGAGTCTGTGAAATGCTTCAGGGGACTTCGGGAATTGAAAAGGGCTGAACAGACCTTGGCATCTGAGTTGCTCCCTTGGGCTTCTCCAGGTTCCTGGTCAGTCCAAATCCAGCAGTAGCTCTGCAGCCAGGAATCCTCCTCAGCATTGGTGGGAGCAGCCTTCGAACACATGGCCAGGGATGGAGAGGCTCTTTGAGATGGCAGGACATACTGTGCCCCAGAGGCTTGGTGGTAGTAGCTGTTGTTCAGCAAGGATACTTTAAGAAATTTTAAGAATATACTATTTCCAATTTGCGCAGTGTCTTTTTGAAGATGTTTTTACCTTTCTAGTAATGAAGCTTAGACTGAAGCACACTTGTTCAGAAATTGACAGCTAGGAAGGGGGATGAAAAGAGATTTGTGGACAAACTTTTCCTTTCTTGTAATGACAGAAGTCATGTTTAATTTTGAAGGGAATGGTACTGTCTGTACAATTACAACTGCAATCCTAAGAGCAGAACCTGGCCATCTGCAGACTAAGTATTCAGAAGCAGGCAAAACATGTCTAACACCAGGTTAATTTAAACTTGAGTAATACCCCAATGTTTTGTTTAAGGTTTCCATCTCTACCACCGATTACCAAGACTCATGCCCGAAAGCTGCATCCTGATTGCCATCGGAGCACTGGTTGGAGCAATCATCTTTGGTACCGATCACAAATCCCCACCAGTGATGAACACAAGTATTTACTTCTTGTATCTCCTTCCACCTATTGTCCTGGAAGAGGGCTATTTCATGCCAACTCGTCCATTTTTTGAAAACTTTGGGTCCATTCTGTGGTGGTCTGTGCTGGGATCTCTGCTGAACTCATTTGGGATTGGTCTCTCCCTCTATGGTGTGTGCCAGATTGAAGCCTTTGGCCTGACTGACCTGAACCTGCTGCAGAACCTGCTCTTTGGCAGCATGATTTCGGCTGTGGATCCTGTGGCAGCTCTGGAAGTTTTTGAAGAAGCCTCTGTTAATGAGCAGCTTTATATGATGATTTTTGGAGAGTCATTGCTAAATGATGGCATAACTGTGGTGAGTTTCTTTCCATTCCTTGTCTTCCTCCCTTAGGGCCCTTATAGCTTGTAGGTTTATCGGACACAGGGCAAGAGCAGCCCTGCGGAAGTCTTAGACACATTATTTATCATATATTCCACTGTCAACCCAAAACTAATTTTAATATATGTAAACACTACATTTTATATTAACTCTTACAAAAACGTGCTGGTTTAGAGCTTCTGGAAGAGATACTGCTTCTGATTAGACATTGGAAACACGCCCTATTCTTGCATTCACTGAGGTGAATGGATAAAGAAAAGCTTATTTTGCTGATAGAACCAGTGTAAGACCTAGGAACATACTTGATATTGTGCAAGCAAATAAACAGAAAAATGTATTCCCTAAGGACTGAAGACAGCAGGGGTAGCAATACAAGAGACCTTCCAATATTCCATGTCTTAGAGAGCACTCATTAAAAAAAAAAAGGCTAGTATGGACAATCTCTGGTGGCCTCAATCCCTCCTCCATCTACTGCTGAGATTTTTTCCCAGAGGCCTTGGACAGGAATTCCAAAACCCATGAATTGCTTCACATAAGTCTAATTCTGTCAGAAAAAAAATAACATCATGACATCTGACAAGTGTTCATCTCTTTTGGGAATCAAGTGTCATCTCAAGTGTCCAGAAACAATACTTTGGAAAAATATATATATATATTTTTTAATAGGAAAAGTTTTTTTGTTGTTGTTGTTTTATTATTTTTATTTATTTAATAATTATTATTTTTTAACAAAGGTCCTTTTGCTAATATATTCATCGCTTTCTGCATAGTTATACTAAAACTTGGAGCAACATGAAATTCTAGCTGTGGGCCACATTTGACCAAGACACTTAGAACTTGAATGTTTTTCAAGCAAGACATTTCAAACAGGAAATTCATTGCACAGAAATCAAAAGGACTCTTCAGGCACTGAAAGTTAACTGCAGGTTAAGGAGTTTTGCTAGATAGCATCGTTACAGAATTTAAATCACAGGAATCTAAACCACACAAAAACTATTCAGATACTATTATACATGAGGTACAGTACAACCTGCACTTGTTAAATCTGTACAGAGTTCACTGCTGAAAGGCTTCATGGGAGAAGTGAAGTTCATGAGTAATGTGAAAAGGAAAAGGAATAAAGTAATTTCAGTAAATTCACAGCCTATCGATCATAAATCCTTATCTTAGTAAATCAGAAATGTAGGGCTATTGATTAAAGGACAAATGTTACTTAACTTTGCATGCATACTGCTAATGTGTTACAGCGGTAAAGCAAACAAGCAAACAAAATAATGCACAATTTATCTATCTGCTTAAGAACTTAAGGCCTGTTCCTCACTCTGGAAGAACTTGTTTGGTCCATTTTCTGACTGGCTCTCTACCCTGTCTTCCTTTTGTTCCCATGTGTTTACAATGTGGGTCCTAGTCATGATGGCATTTACACGAGCTTTCAGTCAGGATCCTGTTACAGCACAAATCTGCAGTACCAGAAAGTCTTTAAAACCAGTGGTATTTAGGCATTCCTCCACAGTACAAGGTGGTGTTAGCAAAAGAAATAAAAGGGTTTGCTACATCACTGTGAGTGAGTTCCCATTGCCCCATACACCTCATCATTGGTCTCTTCTCACAGCAGCTATGTTGCGATCAGTTTGTCAGCTGCTGCTGGCACATCCCTGCATCAGCCACCTCTCAGAGTTTTTCTGGGCATGCAGGTTTCCAAAGTCTCTACCTGACTTTATGTCAGAGAAGACTGAACTTCTCATGTGGATGGATCCCGATAGGTTGCTTTTTCCTCCCTGATACTCCACTTGCTATTTTAAAGTCTTTAAAACTGCTTACCTTAGCTGTCTTATCTTACCATTTCCTCACTATTTCTCTCTTAACAGTTTCCTTTGAGTTAACTCAATGTGTTTAAAAGGTAATATCACCAAGATATATTAAATACATATTATTTTCTATTGTTTGGATACAAATATCCCCTGGTTCTTTCCAGCCTGCTGAACGTTTTCTCCCAGCAGGACAAAAAGGTATGATTTTTGCTGAACTTGTACGTTATATCTGAGGCAACAATAGTTCCCTTTCTCCCGTATTTAGTTTAATATCTTGGTATTAAAAATTCCTAAACTAATTCATTGTTGAATTATAACAGTTATTTGGGAGCTTTTCCTTTGACTGAAGGTACTGGAACAGAAGATGATAATTGTACCCTTTGTACCCATTTGTACCTTTTCTCATTCTCCACAGATGAGCTATATCTGTCAATGGAACAAGAAGGTTCCAGGTCTTGTTTTTTCTTTTCCCAATAGCTTCTCCTGAGCAGACTTTTATCATTAGAATGTCTACATCAGTATCATTGCATAGACAGCAACAGGACTGGTTCTAGTGTGTATCTTAACATTAGTGCAATTTTTCAAAACCCCATCCAAAACAGTGTTGTTGGTAAATTCAGTGCAGATTTCATTCAAATGTTGAATACAAATGGAGAACCCTGATCTTGCTGCTAAGTCTTTCAAGATTCTGAAGCTGTGTCCTTGCTTATGACTAGAGCATTTCCATCTTGAAAGGAGCTGAGTACCTGTGTGCATCAGAAAACTAAACATTTCCCCTGACTACTTCATCTCTGGGGTTTGATTTTAGAAACTCTGAGAGCACCTATATACCACAACATACTCCAAATGAAGCTGCAGCGACCATTTCCTCCAATGGTGTCAGCTCTTCCTTGTATGCAGCCACAGAACAGTTAAAGAAATCTCCTACATAATGGAGACCAAAGTAAAATTAATTTCTCTATTTGAAGGGGCTTGAATTTATGTCTCTGATGTCTCTGGGGAAGGCTTTGACCACTGGTTGTGTGAGTATTAGGGAGAAGGATGGAGATATTCTCTGCACCTGCCACTGAAGTTAAGAATATAAAAAAAAAAAATATCATGTGGCCAGAGAGGGGAAAAAAAGAAAGTTTTCAAGGCTGTCTATGTTGGTGGTTAAGGTAGCCAGCTGAAAATCTTTTCTTCCAATGTTTCTGATGTAAACACTGTATGCAATGTGTCATGTAGGCTGACAAAACAGCAGCTAAAGCAAGGAACCCAGCCCAGAGAAGGTGGTACTTTATGGGCAACAGTGTCACACTCTCTCTTCCTCTCCCTGGCTCTATCAGTCACCCAGTGACACACCACTACACGATAATGCCCCCTCCAAAAAAAAAAAAAAAAAGAAAAAGAAAAAGCATTGAAACATGACATTCACAAATTTGTTAAATGAGGCCAACTATCAATCTATACCTTCTTTGTGAGCAAACCAAGGCATCTTAAGCTGATTCAGGCTTTCTTTCTATATAAAAAACACAGACTGTTCAGAGAACAGATTGAAAGAAGCACTGAAGAGAAGAACTTGGAGGTGTTGGCTAATGGAAAACTTGACATGAGCTAGCAATGTGTGCTTGCAGCCCAGAAAGCCAACAATATCCTAGGGTGCATCAAAAGAATTGTGGCCACCAGGTTGAGGGAGGTGATTCTCCCCCTCTACTCTGCTCTCATGAGAACCCACCTGGAGCCCTGCGTTCAGCTCTGGGGCCCCCAGCACAAGAAGGACATGGAAGTATTAGAGAGAGTCCAGAGGAAGGCCATGATCAGGTGGCTGGAGCACCTCTCCTATGAAGACAGGCTGAGGTAGTTGGGGTTGTTCAACTTGGAGAGAGAAGGCTCCAAGGAGACCATATGAAGGGGGCCTGCAGAAAAGCTGGAAAGGGATTCTTTGTCAGAGAATGTAGGGATAGGACAAATTAAAACTAAAACTAAAAAAAGAAATTAAACTAAAACGTGGGATATTTAGATTAGATATAAGGAAGAAATCCTTTACTATGAGGGTGGTGAGGCCCTGGTTGCCCAGAGAAGCTGTGGCTGCCCCATCCCTGCAAGTGTTCAAGGCCAGACTGGATGGGGCTTTGACCAACCTGGTCTGGTGGGAGGTGTCCCTGCCCATGGCAGGGGGCTGGAACTAGAAAGGCTTTAATGTCCCTTCCAACCCAAACTATTCTATTATTCTATGATTCTGTAAAGAATTATAGTACCTCATGTGCTGGAAACACTGTAAAGTAACTTAGCTAAGCAACATTTACTTGGGGTCTTACTTGTGTGATGTCCAATGTTGTTGTGAAGAACAGCTCACTTCCACAAATCACATTACAAAAGATGGAAATTGCATCGTATTTCAATAGCTACCATTTTTGTGCAAATTCTCTTACACTGTATAGCTACTTCAGGAGGCAGAAAAGGAGAGAAAAACTTACTAAATCATTTCCTGATGATAAATAGCCTTATTCAAAAGTGAGCATGGATCAATACCTTGATATCATTTATAAAGAATCACGTCTTAGGAAGAGATTGAAGTCAGCAAGAAAGAGGAAAGAGAGAACAGGCTTTGTAATTAAACACTGCATGGTAAGTACTAGAAATTGTGCTTGCTGTGGGAAGACATGAACCCTCTTTTCCTTACGTGTCATTGAAGAACCCAATTTCATACATATTCACCCTGAAAAAAAACATCTATGATGATTTACTTTGGGATGCTTTCACATGAAATATTTTATTGTACTGTGTCTGTCCCCCAGAAATATTATCAATGAGCCTCCTGGAGAACAGACTTTGTGATAGCTCAGGTTTATATGTTCCCAGCAGCAATTTAATATTGCACAGTAGCTGGGGAATAATTATTATCTTAATAAGCTTAAATCCTCTACCTGCAAATATATGCTTTAATCTTCTTAACACTCTTCTGAAATTAACTATATGAAGAAGATAGACAAAAGAAAAACATAAAACAAATGATTTTTCTCTATTTTGTGTTGTGGAACTTATACTTTGGTGCAACAGGTATGGAGAAATGGTGTCTTAGATGTTCCTAAAATTCTCTTGAAAACTGAAAGGTGACTTTCATATGTTAGACATTTCCTATAAATAAATCTGACAGGACTTAATGACAACCAACTGTCAGCAGCTTCTAAGAAATTTTTATCACTACTCCCTTCATTCCTGTGGAGACTTTGGATTAGTTTTTAAATAATGGATGAAAGAGGAACATACTGAAGATTTGTCATCATGAATTTCTGAATGAGAGAAATTATTAATAATATAAGTCTGGTAAACTTATCTGATCTAAAATAAATGAAATTATCTACAGACCAATTTATTAAATATAGTGAATTCAATCTGTCATGTAATACAACATTGTTTTCTTTTTATTTTTGACATTTCAGGTTTTATAGTCAGAATGTAAGTATGAAGGGTCTTTAAGCCCTTTATGGTGACATATCTTTTAGTTCCTACTTTGAAGTTGAGAGTACAGTCACAGAATTCCTGGGAATGAGTTTAAGTGGCATGAAACTGAAAACATACATGTATGAGGTTAGAGAGACTATGAACTTCACACACTGATTAGCAAAGGATTTATAGGGAACAGGGTGGGCAAGGAAAGGGAGGGAAACTCCAAAATAGAATGTTAAAAGTAAAGAGGTGTAGAGCCAGATTGGCACCTTTTTCAGCCAGATTGGAAAAGCTTCCTTTGAATATTTGTGTAAATGCAGTTGTGACAGCCATTTACTCTAGATTTTTCAGTGTTAATCATGATAGGATATAATTATTGTATCAATAAGTCAACTCATTAAAACTTAGATTAAATAAGACTTCTACTCGAACACTAATAACAGAACTCTAATAATTGTATTTATCTAGCTAGAGGCAACCTGAAACTGCTACTTTGTTGATCTGTCCAAAGCAATATCTGACACACGTATATACACATATATGTATGTATAAAATGTGTAAATTTGCAAGTTTCAGAAAGAAATGTAACTGCTATATCCTCATTTTTGCACATAGGTATTATATAACATCTTCATCGCCTTCACCCAGATGCACAGGTATGAAGAGATCGAATCCATCGACATCCTTGCTGGCTTTGCTCGCTTCTTCGTGGTGGGGCTGGGTGGTATGCTGTTTGGCATCGTTTTTGGATTTGTTTCAGCACTCATGACTCGATTCACCCACAATGTTTCTGCTATTGAACCTTTGCTGGTCTTCATGTTCAGCTACCTGTCATACTTGTCCGCTGAAACCCTTTACATCTCGGGAATTTTGGCGTGAGTATTCCTTATGGCTTTTTTCTCTTGAGAGAACAGGCAACCTTTCATGGAGGTTGTTTGCTTGAGGCTAGTGTAACACCATCATTTTCAGCATCTGGCCTAGAGACCTGCAGTGAATGGCTTCTAAGGGGTCTGTAAGTGCATCGATAATTAGGAAAAGCAATCCTATACTCAGTGTAGGCATAAATGTAGTACTGAGGAGTGGATATCTGTGCTGTTTTTTTGGGGAGACTTTTGCCTGCCAGAAAAAAAAAAAAAAAGTTTGCACTTGTGTAATGTGACCAGCGCTGACACCAGCCGGCTGTTTTCTGTTCCTTGGAGCATGAAGGAGCAGTCTGCTACCTTTGGTAAGACCAGTTCAGTGAGAGAATGATCTGATGTCACTGGTACTAGACCAGTGTGTCTGCATTTATTGGTAAGCATCATCACCATCAAACTACAATAGGGATAAAAAGTAAGGTGTGGAAACTGTAAAAAAAAAAAAATATTAAAAAATGTCAGAGTTATTGCTTTTGTATATAGTTGTGAACATAAGTTCTAATGTAGTTTACTGGAATTACACTACGCTAGAACAACATCACTAGAAGAAGAGAAAGGAAGGAATAGGAGACAAAAGTGAGAAATATCAGGAAAAGACTACTGGTAGAGGAAAAGATCCAGCACCTAACAACCCCTCAGAAGGGTGAAGTATAAAGAAAGTGTACCCGGTGAGGTGGCAAATGCTCCAGCTAGTGCTGTGGGCTGCCCAGCTGGTGGGCGGCAGGAGCTGGTGTGGCTTGCATTGGCTCTGAGCTCACAAGCCAGTGAGGCCTCACAGGCTTTGGTGCTCCCAGAGGAGAGGGATCTCCAGAAAAATCTTACTTACATATTGAGAACAAACCAGTTAAAATTTAATAAATTAAAGTGTGTAGCTGTTGCTTTCCAGACAGGTACATTTGCTCATGTCTACTTGTCAAACCCTGGTTTGGTTAGCTGTACAGCACAGCTGGCTTTGTACAAGCAACCTTTTCAGGATTGCCTGGGAAGCTAGTTTGGAATATTTAACCATATTAAATAAGTATTTAGGTAGGAAATACGTTTCTCTGGGCAATTAGACAACAGAATTGAATCTTAGGCTTTGTTTTGCATCTCGAGCACACTTGCCCTAAGGTGACTGGTGACTTTAGATGAGCAGGGTTAGACCACCTGTATAGTGATCACAAATACTGCGTGGATCCTTTTCTACCTGTATTGCCCAGAATAATGCTTCCCTGCCTATTTGTTACACATGACTATGTAGCTCTTTATTCCTCTTTCTTTTTATTTTCATTATAGTATTGAAATTATTAGTAATAAAAAATGTTAATATAATTGGGATTCATTATTCTTACTGCTTCATTGAGGAAATTAGTACTTGTTTTAGGGATGGGAACTTATTGTCACCCTTCTGAATTATTGAGGAATTCATTCATTTGTCACTTGGATCATGAAAGTCTATTATGCATGTGTCTTTGAAAGTCAACAGTATTAAACTTTAATGCTTAATGACATTGTCTTAAAGTGTTCTTGGACCTGCTAAATGTCTCATTTCTACCAGAATACCCTTGAGATTTTTTCAGTGGAAATTAAATGAGCAGAAACTAGATGAAGGTTTATTTAACGAGCAGTCAACATTCTCTGAATTCACAAGTTCAGAAAAATATAATCCCAAGAAGCCCCTAAAGACTAAAAGAATATCAACAGAAACTAGACAGATGATGGAATATATTACTACCATAGCACTGAATCTGTCTACATACTACTGTGGAAAATAAAGGGGATAAGAGAAACCATCTTCAGTAGTCCTGTTTGAAGACTACTGCTCAGTATGAATGTGACCAGCATCTGTGCTGGATCGTGGCCGATACCTCTGAAGCAGGCTCTAGTCTTGATTAACAGCAAAGATGTGGAAAAAGATTCTTTTCCTTCCTTAGGAGTATCCCCCACTCCGTGAGCAACTAAAAGGGATGAAGGACACATCTGTAGGTTAATTTTCCCCACAGTTGGTTTCTGTGGGATGGGAATTTCTGAAACTTAATATGGTCCTTCTGATCTGCCACCCAGCTGGAAGGGAGCCAGTGGGGGCTTTGGCCAATGCAGAGGACTACCACCATATTCTCCCACCATCATCTTGAAGCAGAAGATCACTGACAGGCAGGTTATGTCCCTCTAACTGATCTATCCACAGGCTGGTACGAAATTGACCGCCCTTTGTTTGAGACTCAAATATTTGTTGTGTGGTGGTTGTGTGTTAGACATTCAAAATAAAATGGACTTTGAACAGGAATATGATACCCTCACTTCCTCCCCAGGGAGGCTGACTGATTTGCTTCCTTTTTCCTGTATACAAAATTGGTTCACAGTGCTGCATTAAGATGCTCTCACTGAAATAGCTAGTGATACTGAAGAAGTAAAATGCTATATGATATTAGGAAGGTTAAAAGTCAGTGATGGAGAGTGCAGGTAATGAAGGCAAAAGTTGTTCTTAAGTAAAATAAAATTAAAAATAATAATTTAAAAAACTGTTTGCAACTGATCTGTGATGTTTTGCCTGGTACAGCATGACAGCATGTGCAGTGACTATGAAGAAATACGTGGAGGAGAATGTTTCTCAGAATTCCTATACGACAATAAAATACTTCATGAAGATGCTGGGCAGCGTCAGTGAGACCCTGATTTTTGTATTCATGGGAGTATCTACAGTGGGAAAAAACCACGAGTGGAACTGGGCCTTCATTTGCTTCACTCTGCTTTTCTGCCTCATTTGGCGAGCACTGAGTAAGTCAGCTTTTGTGGGCAAGCTACATCTCTGAGGGAAAACTTTTTGTGCAAAGGTATGTTAGTAAAGCCTGTGCAGACTGGTATAACCGGTTTAATAACAAATTTCCTAGGCATGCATTACAGTCAACTGAATTTCATAAATCCCCATGTGCAGAAAAAGGGGAAAAAACAAACTCAAACAAATCTTAATGCCAGTCTCCAAGTGCAGGCTTTATGATTAAGCAAGAATGGAAAACTTTAAGCAAAATTAAAATATTACCATGATTACGCCTATATAGAAGCAGATATCTTAGTTAACTATATGCCCTTGGGTAAGTGGACTTAATAATTTAATTGCATTCTGTAATTAGCTTTCTAATTGGATAATAAATGTACATAAGCATGCTTCTGGTCCTGGGTCTATAACACTAAAGGTCCTGTGCCAGGAGTGCCTAGAGGACATCAAACTATATGTGGGACACAATTTCTCATCTTCTCCTAATGTCCAGAATGGGTCAGCAGAAAATGAAAAGTTGGGAGAGAGAGGATAGGAAGGCACAGAGGAGGAATTATGCTCTTTGTGAAGGTGTGTATTCAATGTATGGAGTTCTCCCTTGGCAAATGTGAGGAATCAGCAGAGAGTTTGTGCTTAAGGATCAGAGGACAGACCAGTACAGCTGATGTTTTGTCAGGTGTTTACTGCAGCTCTCCTGATCAACAGAAGGAGGCAGATGAACCATATTTTATGCTCTGTAGAAAGTATCACAGTCACAGGCCCCACTACTCATGAGAGACTTTGACTACCCCGATATGTGTTGGAAGGGCAGTATGGCTATGTACGAGACATCCAGGAGATTTCTGAAAAATGTTGAAGACAATTTCTTGATGCAGGTGATTGATGAACCAGCTGTGGAATATGCTTTGTCACAAGTCAAAAATGTGCCTTTGTGACAAAATAGGCCAATGGCATACTGGGCTACACTAGCAAGTGTGTAGCCAGCAGGCCCAAAGTGTTTTTTCCCATCTGTTCAGCACTGGTGAGAGTATCTGGTGTGTCCAGTTCTTGGCTCCCTGTTAAAGGAAAGATATGGAGGTTCTGGAGCAAGTGCAGTAGAGGCCACCAAACTGGTCAGGACCTAGAGCACTGGATATACAAGGAGACCCTGAGAGAGCTCACCCTGAAAAAGAGAGAGCTCACAGGAGACCTTATTGCTGTCTATAAGTACTTGATCAGAGGGTAGAGAGAAGATAAAGCCTGATCAGAGAACAGAGAGAAGATGAAGCCAGACTCTTCTCAGAGGTGCACATCAGTAAGATAAGAGGTAACAGACATAAGGTAGAATATGGGAAATTCTGATTAGATAGTAGGAACCCATTTAACATGAGAGCGATCCAATATTATAACAGCAGCACAACTCTACAACCTTGAAGGTACTCAAGACTTGATTAGTGCTCTTAGCAGCCTGATTTGATTAGATCTGCTTTGAGTAGGAGTTTGTTCTAGATGACCTCCAAAGGTCACTTCCAACATAAAATACTCTGAGTTTGGGACCAACTAAGTATTGGCATCAAAGAGCTGAGATTAAGGTGCTATTTCTTAAATCTCTCAGGTAGCTCTGGTGCATTGGAACAGTTCTGTTATATAGCGATGACACAATTACTCAACTGTAAAGGTGATGTGATTGTTGTGGGTTTGACAGCAAGAAGGCAATGATTAAATATTTCCTTGCTAACCCTGGACCAACTGTGCCCTGTATGTTTTTAAAGACTTCCTTTTGGAGTCCATATAGGAATAACCTTCCAATAAAGAGATAAAAAAATCTTTTCTGGGTGTAAAACCACTTTGCTGTCGCATGCCCCTTTGTCTCTCAAACACCAAAGGGAGTGCAAGAGTTTTCTAGAGGATGGTCAAAATATTTCCCCTGAACTTGTTTGCTAAAATGATTGCATCATTTTCTCTGAAGCTTGAATAAGGTAAAAAGAATTGGTTTGAGGGTGACACATAACACAGTTTCGGTCTGAGTAGTTGATTATCTAGCATAATGTATTGGTTTATGCAGCCAGGGTTTTGTACTGGGAGGTGCTCCAGGGGTGGCTTCTGTGAGCAGAGCCCAGCAGCTGCCCCATGTCAGATCAGAGCCAGTTCCAGAAGGCTCCAAAAGGGACCTGCTGCTGGCCAGAGCCAAGCCAATATGTGATTCTAGTTGTGACTCTTCGGAATCATATTTAAGAAAGAGAAAAACCTGTTGTGCAACAGCAGCTGGGAGACAGGAGTGAGACAATGTGAGAGAAGCAGGCACCAAAGTCAATTCAGAAGGAGGGCAGGAGGTGCTCCAGGCACACAGCAGCAGTTCCCGTGCGACTTGTGGAGAGGCCCTGTTGGAGCAGGCTGTCCCCCTGCAGCCCATGGGTCCCACATGGAGCAGATCTCCATGCTGCAGCCTGTGGAGGAGCACCCGCAGGAGCAGGAGTCTGGGGGGAGCTGCTGCCCTTGGGGCCCCGTGCTGGAGCAGTTTGCTCCTGGGGATGGACCCTGTGGTATGGAGACATGTGGGAGCAGTTCTTGAAGAGCTGCTGCCTGTGGGCAGCCCCCATAGGCTTAGTTCAGGAAGGATGGCATCCCATGGGATGGACCCCATGTGGAGCAGGGGCAGAGAGTGACTGTGAAGGAGCGGTGGAGACGAAGGGATTGACCGCAGCCCCCATTCCTCATACCCCTTTGCTGCTTGGGGGAAGGAAGTAGAAGAGGGTGGATGGGGGAAAGGTGTTTGTAGTTTCCTTTTATCTTTGCACTGCTCAAGTCTGATGGCAACAAGCAATACATTTCATTAATCTCCCTGTGCTGAGTCTGTTTTGCCCATAACAGTAACTGAGTGATCTTCCTGTCCTTATCTCAACCCACAAGTTTGCTTTTGTTTTCATTATATTTTCTCCCCCTGTCCTTCTGAGGAGAGGCAATGAGAGATTTGGTGTTGTGGTGCTTAGCTGCCCATCAATGTTAAACTACCATACATATCTAAAGCTAGTGCTACTAGCCTTACCCAAAATAATTCACTGAATTTATCAGTGAATACAGAGTAAAATAACACCAGTAATTATCATGATTTTTCAATATTTACTTTAGCAATATAAGTTTCCACACAAATCACACACAAATCATAGGATAAAAAAACACCAGTCCTTACATAGCCACAGGCTGTCTGACTAATTTTAACTTTTATTGACATTTATTGAAAGCAAAATGAAATCTGAGAAATAAACAGAGAATTACAGAGACAGAAAGCCAGAGGATTAAAAATTAAAATGTTATTACTCTGCCTTTCAGTGAACCTATCCACAGGATTTGTTGGTAAAGAATTGTTCAAACACTTTGGGCAGACACTGTGTGAAAGCAGGAAACATTGCAAGGGAAGGCACGGGAAAAAACTCTCATCTAGTGGTTTATTTTGTGTCCAGAACACTTCAGAGAAGTGCAACATAAAGACAGGAAGTAAATCTTTTCCCCTAATCTCACTTCTAAACCCATATGAGAATTTAAAACTTGAAGCAGTTAATAAACACTTTTCTAGGACTTTTTCACACAAAGATTAAATATTTGGTCAAAGAGAAGCTACAAGAACCAAAAATTGAAAAGAAAGGTCTGTCAACTGCTGCCTGAGACAAAACATGTTTTGTTTTGCTTTGAATATTTTCTTTTTCTGCTTTCTTAATAACAATTGGGGTTTGTTTGTTTGTTTGTTTGTTTTGCCTTCTTAGGCGTATTTGCTCTCTTCTATATCAGTAACAAGTTCCGAACGTATCCCTTCACTGTGAAAGACCAACTCATTATTTCCTACAGTGGTCTTCGAGGAGCCAGCAGCTTCTCTCTTGCGTTCTTACTCCCAGTGAACCTCTTTCCAAGGAAAAATTTGTTCATTACTGCTACACTTGTAGTTATATACTTTACAGTGTTCATCCAGGTAAGTGGATGTATTGCTTAATGTATTGCTTTCACAAAACCAAGGTGACCAGGTCATTCCACTTGGTTTACACTGCTGCACAAGGAGGAACTGGATCTTCTGGATGTCTCATACTTTTTATTTTCCCCTACAAATAACTCAGATACTCTAGGGTGTCCATAGAGCACTATGCACCTCAGCATAATAGTGTTTAGGCATTTAGATCCCATCGGAATGTTTTCATAAAACCAGTTTTGTTTCTATTTCCCTTTTTTAAATGCTAGATTCTCTAGTAGTGCAATAGAGAATCAGGAACAGCTAAAAATGGTTTCTACATGAAAAACAAAACAAAAAAAGAACCAAGCCAAATCAAACCAAACCAAAATGCTTAATTCTGAAAATATAGAAGTAAGAGTTTTTAAGACCATAAGGACCTCACAAAGACAATGCCTTCTTCCAACTGAGTGCTGTTTTGGTGAAAGTTGGCAATGAGTCAGTTACTTTATGTGGTTAATACATGTTGATAAACACAGTCTTGATTAAAATATAGGTACACATTTTTTAGTTTTTGTTTTTGAGTTTTAATCCTCTCCTGTTGTAACCAATCATTATCCTGTCTAAGACAGCTTTTCTGACTGATTAAAATGAAATCCATTTTCTTGCTTTCTGCTTTAATTTTTGAGGTATTATTAACACTTCAACTTACTGTTCCAAATGCAGGGAATCACAATTGGACCATTGGTCAGATATCTAGATGTTAAAAAGACCAACAAAAAGGAGTCCATCAATGAAGAAATTCACATGAGAGTAAGTTTTTAATATCAGTAAATAATAGCCTAAAAAGAAAAGGTAGGGTGTTCAGAAAGAAATGGATTAAAGGATGTATTTGGTAGCCCCGGCATTTACTGAATTTGGGCTTCTTATGCTTTTTAGAACATTTGGAGGGAAACCTAGGCATAATATTCTAAAATGTGATAGTTCTTTTGTATTCATAGTGACTGTCACATTATAATAATACAGTACTGTAACTGACATGGCATAGCAGGGCTCTTACATCTAGATACTTGTGACCATGGTGGGACAGGTACATAAAAGCAGCATTTACAAAATGCATTTATCATCCTTTCCAGACAGATTTGTTAGACACCTTTGTTGCCATCTTTTGATTGATTATAAACACATTGACACCTTAAAAGTCTTAATCATGTTTTGGTGAAAGTGAAAAGGGTTGAACCATTGGTCTGCAAATTTAATTCTGAATAACAATCTTTTTCCCTTTCAAACATTTGCTTTAGCTCTCAAATTACCTATGTATAAAATAATAGAAAACTGCTCAAACTAACTTAGCAACACTAGGCAAAATATGCATACACTTTTATTTTTACTCCAGGGAATATATCTGAAATTAACAAAATGATTGTGCCTTAAAATTAAACACATTCAAAAAACATTAGCAAAACCAGAGCATCTCAACTGATTTGAATTTGAATTGAATTTAATTCTTGCTATTCCAACCTTTGCACTTACCTTTGAATGGTAATTGTTCAAAAGCACCACTTACAACTATACATATGGAAGAACTGGTCGTTTTCTGTCTGTTTCTGTAATGCTAGAAATGGACAGAAGATGACTGAAAATTCTGATACTTAGCAGTGATGAACTTGCCAATCTCATGACAATATACAAAATCAGGGAATTTTCAGGTCATGGCAAGGGCTAAAGTGTGGAGTACCTGGCCCCACACATGCAGAGGGATGTCACACATACAGAAAGAAGACCTAGGTGGCGTATCCAATAATTTTGGTTTTGGTCTCAGTAGACAAAAAGGACCATGCAATTTAGATGCTCAGTATTGTTTTCCACTGTGTACAGTCCTTTACTCAGTTTTGTATTTTGTTAGGTGATGGTGAGATGACATCAGACTGACAGAACTGCCACCTCAATCAAAATATTGCCACAGCAGCCAAGCACAGTGGGATATTTGCCTTGATTTTTAGAAAAATGTAGTTATTTTCAGAATTAACTCACCCTTCCCATTTAAAAAAGAAAAAAAAATAGAAAGAAAATCCTGTCAACAGTTGCATATTTGTGGTGATATTATTTTCTCATAATGGCCACTTAGATTTCTTCCGTGTTTGTTTCTCCAGTTGATGGATCACTTCAAGGCTGGTATTGAAGACGTATGTGGACATTGGAGTCATTATCAGCTGAGAGATAAGTAAGCATCTCTTACTGCAGACTATTATAATAAAATAACCTATCATCTGTGATGTAAAATACAAAAGGTAAATAGAATAAGAAATCCATCTTGTGCCCCATGAGGCTAAAATAGTATGATAATATTGGGGACGTGTGCAATATCTCTTTTTAAAAAGTGAACTCCTGAGTAATCGCTATCTCTTGGGACTGCAGTGCCCATATATTGTCTGCTAAATTGCTTCTGCACAAACAGGGAGAAAATGAGCCTTCTGAAAGAAAAAAAAAACATAGCAGATAAATTCATGCTGCAGGCATCAGACTATGCATATAGCTTTGGCATAAATCTTTGGTCTATGGCAGTGTTCCTTTAGGTTGAGATTTGGAATGGAAGATGTGTATGGTGTCAGTGCTTCACTGTCTTTCTCTATAAGCCTCCAAGGCAAATACAATCCCTTGTAGGTGAGTACGGATTAAAGAATTACTAATTTTTCCTTACAAACCTTTGTAATTAGTTATATTCAAAATTAAAAAAAAAAAATAGTGGAGGAAATGTTGGCATTTAAATATCGAGTAGCACAGGCATATACTTTCATTCAGGTCTTCACCCAGGAAATCACAGAATCACAGAATCCACAAATGGCTAAGATTGGAAGGGACCTCTAAGTTCTACCACCCTGATAAGCAGGATCACCTAGAGCACATTACACAGGATAGCATCCAGGAGGGGTTTGAATATCTCCAGAGAAGGAGAATCCACAACTTCTCCGAGTAACCTTTGCCAGTGCTCTGTCACCCTCACAGTAAAGAAGTGCCGTCTCATATTGAGCCAGAACCTTCTGTGCTTCAGTTTGTGCCTGTTGCCTGTTGCAGGGCACAACTGAGAAGAGACTGGCTCCATCCTCTTGGCACCCTTCCTTCAAATATTTGTACACATTGATGAGGTGTCTCCTCAGTCTTCTCTTTTCCAGGCTAAACAGGCCCAGCTCTCTCAGCCTGTCATAATATGGCAGGTGCTCCAGTCCTCTAATCATCTTAGTAGCCCTAAAACACAGGACCTGTGCTGTCTTCTATAAGCAGGATGAGGTGATATTGTCAAGTTTTGTGGATCTTTCAGGCATTGCTCAGAAGAAATCAACCTGGGATTCTAAGCTGCCTTCTTCCCCAAAGGCACTCTGCAATCATGTTGGCCTCCACCTCAACATGTTAATGTTGTGAAGATAGACTAATCTTTTCCACAGACATCATATTTTGATGCTATGGACTAAGTGTTATCCCTAAGATCATGCCTAGACTTCTGTGTCTGAGACCTCCAGCTCACCACTCAGCACTGGACCCCAGTAATCTAGACTGGGTGTTTGCTGGGACATGTGGAAGTTCCCTTCATGACTAGGTTTCTCCTTATAAAAATCAAGAATTAGGAGTGGGAAGAAGGTTGGTCTGTATTCAGTTCTCATTCCTACAGGGTATGCTGATGTATCTAGGGCGCATACCTGGACCTGGAAGCTAAATGCCTTCTAATGTCTTCTTGGCTCTCACAGTAGAGATAGATAGCTTTAGAGCAGCCACTGGGGCAACACCACTGCCTGTGCAGTCAATAAGCTAAACAAATCCCTCTTAGAACAGTAATTTAATTGAAATAACAGCATTTCAAATTTCAGTAAGATAAAATATTATTTCCACTTATCTCACATCTACGCATATGCTTTGATAAGAGACATTTGTCCATTTTTATTTATTTTTTTTCATAAATGTAATGTTTCTGTTCATGGGCAGATTCCAATGACACATTGTATATATGTAAAAAAAAAAAAATGTAAGAAGATTGTATTAAAAAATATTCCCTAGACTTTCCTGTGTAACTTCAAAAATGCTTAGCATATGTGTATCAGAATTAATTACCTTAGTGATGACACTTCAGGTTGATTTCTGAAAATAATAATTATATATATATATATATAAAGAGCTTTAATCCCAACCGAAACATTAATGTACTTCTCTCTATTATTTGAGGAAGAATGAAGACCAGTCATGTTTAGAAAATGTACAAAATTCTATTCCTTTTCTTAGCATTGTGGAAAGCATTATCTTGCTGTGGTAAACTGTTCCTTTGAAAGAAACTTATAAGAAGATCTGCTGTTCTGCTAAACATCTGCCTGAAAGTAGATACCTGTTCCAAAGCACACACATACATTCACATTCAAATTATGTCATACATCAGAGATACTTTACAATCTGCAGCATGCGTGCACATAGTATTTTGTGGTCCATTCAATTTTTCTGTCATTCAGAATACAAAGAAATATATTTTATCCAGCCTAATTGTTGGGATTCAAAATTATCATCAACATAATGTGCCCAAACTACTGTAACTACTGGGCCATTTGAAGCATTATTGGTGGCTGGCTGAATAGGCCAGGATTACTGTAAGAGCAGCTGCTGCTGTTATGTCCTATTAGAATACAACATTTGTATGAAAGCATGGAGACTGGCCATATTCTTTTCTTACAAATGTGGCAGTGTTATATAAACACATACCCAGTCCTCTTCTTTGCTTTGATTGCAGATTGTTTCTTTCTTTTGTCCAGTGGGCTTTACAATCTCTGTGGACCACCAGACCATGCCAAAAGTCCCCCTAAAGGTCTCTGTTCACTTGCTCTTCAGGAGTCCACAGGTGCCTTTAATTTGGATACAGTTTCCACTGGTGAATTATAGATGTGCACATTTGAATGAAGATCAGCTTGACCTACAGAAATAAAAACACATTTCACTTTTTTACACTTCATTTTTAACTTCTCTTTTGCAGATTTAAGAAGTTTGACAATAAGTATTTGAAGAAAATTTTAATTCGGGAGCATCAACCCAAATCCAGCCTTGTGTCATTATACAAAAAGATGGAGATAAAACTGGCCATAGAGATGGCTGAGAATGCCATGGAAATTTCAAAATCATCCACAGCTTCTTTACAGTGAGTACTGACCTCTTCATCCTTTGTGGAGCTGAGTGGGATAGGAGGGAAGGCAATAAAAATCAAGCAACACCCAAAGGATTTTGTGATTTTAACAAAAAAGTATGGGGAAAAAAAAAAAAAGTCATGGGAATGTGTTGTTTTGGGCTGGCACTCATATTTGTACATCGGTTCTTTGCTGACAGATTGAAAATTACTTTTTATTTATTTATTTATTTATTTTTAAGTGATGGGCAATTCAGAAGAAGAAACACAAGTCAGGTGTAAAGGCCACTCTCACTGTTTTGAATCACAGCAGTGGTTTGAGGGGACAGTAACCTTCAGTGTGCTGACCGATGCACTTTATTCATCACTGCCAGCTGGTAAGAGAACTGAAGGAGAGGCTAGAGAAAAGGTCTTGACTCCAATATCCCAATGAGAAGAGAACAGTTTTCCTTCTAGCATTTGCAGTTTTTGCTATTTCACGTTCCTGTCCCTCAAATCATTCTGCTATATTTTGATACTTCCATACCCACTTTGGCCAGAACATGGTTTCAGAGAAGAAAATAAAAAAAAAGACAGAAAGAATTATAGAGAACACTTTCTAAACCTTACCTTGGATTTTCAGTATGGAAAATGAGTAATTTACACCAATGCAGTTGTCTAGTTTCTCAATAGTGTGCTAAATGAATGCTAGTTCTCCCAAAGTGTATGTCCTTTCTATTTTGCAGCAGCCTCTGGCAAGGCCCAGCATATTTTCTTTACTGACTGTTTCTCTCACCCCACACCAGAAAGTTCAAATAACAACAGGAATTTAAACTAAAATCTCTCTTGAAACTGTTTGGCATAATCACATCAAAATTCATCTGCTTTCTTGAAACTGATGTCAGCTTGCAGTGTAAGACCTAGCTCTTTTCTTTCTAAGTTGTTCTTTGCTGAATGGATGATATTAAAAGAGATTGCATGTCTGTCAGGCTCCTTTCTGTCTGCTGTATTCCCTTAACTGCTCTGAGCCAAGAGTAAATGTGAAAGGCTGGTAGACAGTCTATGGCAAACAAACCACTTTCCTCTTCTTTTCTTGAGAGAAAAAGAAAATAAGACAAATTGCTTTAGAGTGGTTCAAAAATTCTCTCCCGAGATAAGCATTTAGACTGAAAAATATTCTATAATAAATAGAATATGACAGACTAGATTTTGCCATCTTTACTTTAAACTGTAATAAAATTCCACTGTGCATCAGCCTCTGATTTACAGATTTTCCTCTTGAGACAGACTTTTTAAAAATAAAATGTCACCTTTAAAAAAAAAAAAAAGTGACTCAGAACCTTTCTGATCCTTGGAGGCTGTGAGAGTGTTAGGAAAATACAAGTTTTCACAGCTCTGTTCTTCAGTAAGTGTCCACTGAGGAACCCTGGAGGAGACAGGATAGTGAGATAGTTGTGTCTTTGGTCTGAGACAATGCAGCAGTTCTTATAACTCCATTCTCCTGAGTGATTAAGTAAATCTGCTAAAGACTAAAATGTTTCTTAATGGAAGTATGCATAAATGATTTGATTTTTCTCACTGAGCTGGCTTATAACTAAGCTATCCTCAGTCAGCATACAAAAATCTGGTCATAAGCAATGGAGATTTTAAATCATATTCCAATCTATATCATGTATAGCAATATTTGTGGTGCTATAGTAGTAAAAAAAAAACTCATCAGCATTTCTGATCACTTTGCAGCATTTAGGGACATGAAGGGAAATACTCTATAACAATCAAGGTGGATGTCCATCACTGTAGATAAACTCTGTGCTCAGAAATTGCATTCATGCCGGTGTGAATCCTGCAGGTGGAGTGGGTATTCAATATGCACTAAGCATTTCCAGTGCAGATTGTAGAAATTTGTCCACATGCCGTGCAACAAAAAATCCACATGTAAATGAAAATAGAGCATTATGTTATGATGGCTTGGAGAATATTAACCTTAGAAATAAGAATTTTGAAGACAAAAGCATAGCCAAGCAAATATTATCAAAACTGTGTTTTTATGGTTTTATTTTGGAATTAT
Source organism: Aythya marila (assembly GCF_965140915.1). NCBI lineage: Eukaryota > Metazoa > Chordata > Aves > Anseriformes > Anatidae > Aythya > Aythya marila. The sequence continues at coordinate 66,422,032 of NC_139042.1, read as the reverse complement.
ACCCTAGGAATGCCCATTAGAGAGACAGAGATGAATCAACTCTGAGTTTAATTAATGCTGGATTCATATTACTGCAATATGGACTTGTGTAAAAGTAAATCTTACAGAGTATCAATACAGTAGAGATCAGAATAAAATGGCATTTTGTCTTTTGTGATGGTGCAGCTGTGCAAGAGCTGTGCCTGGTGAATAGTACTTCCTTCATAGGGTAAGTGAAGATTGGTGGAGAGTTCACAAAGTTCAAAATTTTGGTTAAAATACATAAAAAATAATTTTACAAGCATTGTGGAAGGAATTTTATTTCCTCCCTGTATCAACTATCTCCATGTCTTAAGAAGAGATACTGTCATGGTCTTCATTATGCAGAGAGAGGCAGTTTCCGTGGCATAGTATCAATTCAATATTTCCTTTGCAACTATATTGCCTGTGCCATTCTTTGTCATTAACATTCTAAAGGTTTTAATAAGAACAAATAAATATTTTCAATAATGGTTGCTTTATGGGTTTGGTAAAATACAATTTAAAAAAAAAAGTTTTTTAAATGTATTATATATTGCAAAATTTCAAAGCAACCCGTTCTTTATTACCATATGTATGTCTTGTTATCAGTTTTGTAGGTTAATATCTAATCCCATGGAAAGAATGCATACTTTTTATTTCTGCTTCAAAACAAGGCACATTATCTTCCTGCTGTTTGTTCTCTTGCTATTCCAGCTCAGCAAAACTTGGGGAATTTTACTGATTTTATATGTCACTTTAAAAGATATGCAATAAGCCTTTAAATGGCTTAGGAATGGCCTCCTCTTCTGTACTGGCATGTGGACAGGTCAGGTATGCAACTGGAAAGGTAAAGAGATTATCTGATGTCTTGCTGAAGTTCTACTCACCACTTTTCCTAGTTATTCCCAACAGCAAGGTGTAAAGACCCTATGGAGACATTTGGTGAAGTGAGGATGTGAGAGGCAGTTACTCCCTGTGACATTTACACCACTTGCACTGACTATGGATGTTCAATTTACATTACATAAATGCTGCATTTCATATACCAGTACTGGTTGACCAGCTGATTGCAATTAGATTGCCATTAGTCCCCAGAGGCTATGCTTATGTTTGCAAGGGGCTGCTGACAGCAGAGAGGCTGACTTCCTTTCTTGGAAAGTAGCATACATGGGCCGTCCTACAGCCTAGGACATGCCAGACCCAGTATGGAATAAAGGTGCATTGAAAGTGCTCACCTGGGAACTTGGAGGAATCCCTGGATCCTCTCAGTGGTAACCCTGAGAAATGAAAGCAAGCAAAAAGCTAACTAACCAATCAACCAAAAACACGAGCTGGACTGAAATTATGTGGTTGTGGTTGTCTTTCTTCCTTGCTGGTAAATATCTAGGTTTGTTATTGTTGCTGGTGCTGAGAACTGATCTGTGTCCATCATACATTTGTTGGGAAGGATTTCTCAAAGCCAGGATAAGATTTCTAGTCAAAGCCAGGAAAAGAGTCCATTTCTCTCCCTGTGTCTTCTTAGATTATAGCATGAAATTGTGGTAACATTGTTCAATTAGCTGCAATTGCAAAATTCAAACCTTTTCCCTATGATTACAGTATAATCTTAGTTTTGTTTGAATCTAATTTCCTTTGCCGTTAAAAGTTATTTTATTTCAGAAGGAGTAAAAAATAAATATACACAAAACTGTGGCAATACTGTATGTTGATAACAATCCCTTCCTTAATTGCACAATTTACAGACAGAACTTAAAAGACATCACTGAGCTGAAAATAAAGATTTAGGATAAAATTTTAAACAAGAGAAAAGAAAAAAATGGAGAAAGGGAAAAACCAGAAACAACAAGATGAACTCAAACTGATTCATCCTGGATGATGACTATCTGTTTCCCTTTCTTTTCTTGGGAATTGAGCCGAACACTAACTCTCACACAGATTGACTGACTTAGCAGGTCCAGTTAACATTTCACAGCAGCCTTCATGTATTGTTTTGCTAGTGAAAAGGACAGGCAGTTACAAATGACTGTCAGCTTCTTGTCCCAGTTTGCTAAAAATGCAAAGATTGCTATCTCTTAGGTAGTTCTTTTATTTTAAATGGAGAAACAGGTTTAGTACCAAGGAAATCCTATATGTTCCTTTAGCCACAGAGAGGTCTTTTGGACTCTAGTCAGGGTGTGTTTTATCTCTTAAGGATGTACCATGGTTTCTCAGAGGAGTTAAAACCAGCAGAACAGCAAGGCCCAGACTGTTACGCCATGATGAACAGATTCAAATGGAGGAAATTGCAATACCTTCCTGTTGGTTGCCCAATCTAATCCTTAATTATGAAATTCCTTCTAAAGCACTTTGAAGGACAAGGAAACTTGTCTGCTGTCAGCTCTATAAAGGCTGTGGATTTGCTCTGACTGCCCAGTGTTTTGATAAAACCTGGGAAGGAGCCAAGCCTGACATTGTTCATTCAGCTTTGGATGATTTTGTGCCGTCACTGGTTACTGAAAGGCTCTTCGCCGCCTTCTGTCCTAATACAAAAAGCAGCTCATGCATCATTTCATAGCACTAGCATTTCACCAACCTAATGTCATAATTAAACTTCTCCTTTATTTCCAGGAGCTTTAGAAATCGGCGTGTGCACAGGCTCTCCCCTGCTGAGGTGGAGTCCATGAGAAATGTCCTGACACATAACCTATACCAAGTGCGACAAAGGGTGTGTGAGTCGCCTTCTATTGTGCAGTGTTTGCGGACCAAAAGCTCTTGTTTGCCCTCCTTACCTCATGGCAAGGGCAGTGTTAGTGGTGGGACCAGCCCATGGCTGTACAATGAAGGGAAGGAGGCCAGCCTCAGAGCTTGCTACCCAGTGGAAAACAAAAAAAGCAGGTTTTTCCATCAGCTTTTCACACTTGAGAGCAGCAGAAAAATCCAGGAAAATCCAGGAGTGAGCTGTAGAGGTCAGGCTTCCCTCACTGTACAGCTACCTGCATCTCAGAAATGGCCTTTCTGAGGCTGCTGGATCTCCCTGGCCAAGGCTGGCCTCCCAGGTCCTCTCCCTGCATCACCTGTGACCTGCTTCTGCTGGGGTGCTCCCACAGCCGCACGGGCCACCCGCCTCACACTGTAGCTCAGACAGTGTATTTTCAGCAATAGCCACAGCACATTTTCCAAGCAACCCACCCACAGTAGAGCCTTAAGACCCAAAGGTGTGACAAGGCCCCTCAGGGACCCCCTGCTTTGCTGATGCCTGGGAAGCTGGGTTGGCAGCAGATGCCTACGTGGCATGGCAGCAGGATGGGGGTGAGTGGGGCAAGCAGCATCCGAGCACCCCCAGTCTGGCAGGGCTTCAATCACTCCCAGGCTGGCAGGGTTTCGTGGGAGGCAGCAGGATGGCGGGTCGCCAGAAGCCGCCAAACTCTTCTGCGGAGGTGGTAAACCATGGCCCAAAGTCAGCTGAGAGGCAGGCTGGTGTGTCCTCCCCCTGCGTGGGAGTTACAGTTTCCCCTTGCCAAAAGAGGAAAAAAAAAAAAAAAAAAGTTCCACCATTCCACCTCCTTCAGAGTTTCATTTTACAAGTTCCCCCCCCCTCCCCCCCAAAAAAAAAAAAAAAGCTTAGCAGAGATTTGTTTTGCAGAAATTTGTACTGGTTTTGCTGCGGACCAAGTTATCCTATCTGTTTAATTCAGTCTTGGGCCCTGAATATGTAACTGAGTGCTCTCATACAGCAAGGAGTGGGAGAGGATATAGAGGATATAACCTTGAAATTATGCAGATAAATGAAACTAGCTCGTGTAACACACATTTGCTAGAAAAAGCTAGGCCCTGCTCATTTAAATGTGTCAGTATTAATATGATATTCATTCCCAATATTGTTTGATTTGCCACGGCCAATTATCCTTATGATATTAATTTCTTATCTTGCCAGCAACAATTTGCATATATGGCTGCCTCTTAGCTGAAATGACCTCTCTCTCTTCAAAATCAATTACAGTAATGACCATTAGTGCCAGTCACTTCCTATGTGGCATTGAGGTCTGTGTGCTTTGGAAATAAAAGATTGGAAGTAAAATAATACTACTTCTAATACTTCACTTTAAACTTTGAAGGCCTGATTGTGCTTTGCCTTATCCAAGCCACTTTGAAAGTACCTATTCCAGTCAAGTTAAGATCAGATTCTGCATTTGAAGACATTTTTGTAAACTTAAGTGATTCTTTCTCTTTTAGGCAGAGAATTAATCTCTTTCCCTTCATTTAACAAGAAGTAAACAATAAATTAAAAATCTTGTCCTAAAAAATGTTGAGCTTTAGGGTAACCTTAAGGTGTAATTTGTCCTAATATGGAAAGGAAACTGAGCTGTGCATCTCCTTCTAGAGATGTACTCTTAGCATTATGTTTACCTCCCAGTCACGTTTGCAACTTGCTCTGGCGCAGTAGTATGAGTACCAAGGCTCAGGGGTGGGCTAACCAGATATTTGTTTCTTTGGACCTGCCTCATACCTGTAGCTCCCAACTGCATGATCAGGGGAGGGCTGAGGGGGAGGTAAAGCTCAGAGGTGTTAACAGGCTAGTGCAGGTGGATGTTTTATGGTGCTCTTCAAGCAGGCATCAAAAAGAGCATCAAAATGCAGCCCTAGAGGTAGCACAGGCAGCTGGGAGTGGGGGTAGTCCAGGGCTTACAGCTGTGCTCATACGTCCTCACACCTTGCTGTGCAGAGTGAGGTTAGTGCAAGGCTGTGTTTTTCCACAAGTTGCCAAAAAAACCCATGGCAAGTCTGTGGCGTGCCCTTGGCCCTGTGACCGACAAGGCTGTGCAGCTTTATCTAATTAACTTTGTGAGTGCAAAGGAAACTAACAGAGTGAACTTTCTGTTACAGGCACCGTCGTACAACCGCCACAACCTGCCCACCAACACCAGAGAGAAACAAGCCCAGGAAATCCTCATCCGTCGGCAGCACAGCCTGAGGCAGAGTTGCAGGAAGGGAAACAGCTTACCTTGGGGTAGACCGGTACCTGTTATGCAAACTGCTGTTCATGTAATCAAAACAGAGAAAAAAAAAAATCCTCTGCTTTTCCATAAATAGGGAAAGAGACACACATTTTTATATGCTTTTTACAATTAAAATGGATACTCTCCCCAGTGCAGCACCTAAGAAGAAAGGATTCCACTTAGCATGTAGACAGCCACATTTTTAATGTCCTACCACTATACGTCAGTTAAAAATTGCATACTATGTCTAGAAGTAGTAAAATAATGCAACCTTCATTGTTTTGGCATGTGCAAAGCAAGGTATAATCACACCTATGTGAGCTTGTAGCCTCACAAAAAGCCTGATCCAAAGGCCTTGACACCCTGACACCACAGTTTGAGCTTTGGATCAGTAAGGTAAGATTTGTTTGACCATATGTAGGCATTGGATAGCATAGCTGAGATAATCACTGTTAAATAATAGAAATAAATTCTTGCTGGATACAATTCCATTTTATTCATACTTGTCACCTGAAATAGGAAAGGTGAATCTTAGAAGAGCATATTTCTCTCTACTGACTGTAAAACACCCCTAGGCCTATTAAAACAGACACAGATTTTCACTGGAGCCGAAGCTGAGTTCAACCCATGTCTGTCTGTACGCAGGCTAGCACCACGGGCACACGCTACCTCTCCTTGCCGCAGGGCCATGGCCAGCCCACTTGGCGAAAAGCCAGGCACGTTACTTTTACAGGTAATGGAAATGTTTTATGTTCTATCCTGCTCCAGTAGTGAAAGATACTTGGCCAATTGTTTGGTGGATTTAACAGTACTCAATGAACACTGCCATGGAAATCCCTGGTCTCTTTAAATGAGTTACACCCTTCTCTCCTATCTTTTTATCTGTGCCATTTATATGGTCATGACTGCTGCAGTTTCTGTCTTGTTCCAGCACCACCTACTTTTCTCTTTTTTTCTTCTTGCACAAATTCTCCTCTGATCCCTGAAGTTTGACCTGGTCATGAGGGCATGTGCATAAGCCCAAGAAAGCAAATTGTCTGTTTCCTGCAGCCCCACAGACTCAGCTGCATGCAGAACTGTAAGGAGATGCTGATGCTGGTAGCCTAATAGAGGCGAGGCTGACACAGAGCCATGCCTACAGGGCCAGTGGGCAGTGAAGCTGAGCAGAAGTTCCCAACAGCATGCCCACACACCATACTTCAGTGTATGCACACACGCATACACACAACCAACCACCCTGAGCAGCACAGTGAGTACAGCACACACACAAACACATAGCACCAACAGTATCATCCTGTTCTCTTCTCTGACTGATCAGGATGAAGAGCTGGTAGTGGAAAATTGTATGCATGCACGTATGCATACACATGCACTGTAGATCCCTCCATAAGTGGCCTTGGCCACCCAGTCTTCCCCCTTGCTGGTTCCTGGGTCCCCCTTACCCTGTATGCAGATACATATGTACAAACCAGTCTCTCTGGTACCTGGTCTAGACTGTGGCCCTACCAGTAGCCACCCCATGTTCTCTCCAGTCACTGGTCTGGATCTCCTGGTCCATCCGATAGCTAGTTCACAGCCCTGCCCTCTTCAGTGTCTGTCCCATAGTCATGGTTGCTCCAACACTTGCTTCCCAAGCCTCTTGTCCTACTCAGTGGCTCCTCTGGCTTGATGATTGCTAGTGGTTTTGCACTGATATATACCCACACAATATGAGTGGGCCCCAGTCCCTCTGGTTGCTGGCATTCAGACCTTCATGCACATGTGCACAGAGTACAGGGAGCTGCTCACTCAGGAAAACAGACACATGTGGAGTTTAATGAGAAGACAGGAAAAAACTGTCCTGATCTGGCGCAAGGCATGGCCAGACACATGTCCTGACCAGCCTCTGTTTAAATGCATCCATTCCCTTTCCATCCCCTTTTCTCTCTGTTTTACTGCACTTGTCCCATACTCCCCAAACCACCCTAATTCCTTCCTTTACCCACCTTTGGTTCCTTCCCTGAAGATCTCATCATAAGTCTTGTATGATCCCCAGATACTTTCCCCTGGCATCCTGGCAATTACCTGGCCTCTTCTTCCTTTTTCCAGCTTGCTCTCTGTGATCTTTCCGTAGTGATTGTATTTATATTGTATTGTGGACATAGAATAATTCAAACGGTACTGAAACGAGATGGTAAGTTTGTCCAGAAATACCAGTATTACTACAGAATACCACCCATCCATAAACCCTTAATTAAGAAGACAGAGATAAAGGATTGAGCAACACTGAATTGCCCAAGGAGACATAGCAGGACAGTGTCAGAGAAAGTATGGAATTTAGGACACTTGAATGTCCAGCATTATCTCCCTATATAATTTTCCTGACTACTTTATGAGTTTTTTTTATGTGACCCTGAAATATATTGGGTACCTCTGAAAATTACTTCTGATTTCTGGAAAAACTAGCTACAGTGATTGAAAGTATATTTTTAATCATTGTCTTTGTATCAAAACCTGGACAACAAAGATCCTTTCCTGCAGGTGCAAAACTATTTTTTCTTTCTTCTCTTTCTGTTTTACTCTGAAAGAGATGAAAGCAAAAGAGATCTGTGTAGGCAAACCATCCCCTTGGTGCTGTGCACCCACACGTGGTAGAGGCAGAACAGAAACCCATAGGATCTATTCAGAGAGGAAGATCAAAGTTACTCATGGGGATTTTTGTTATTATTTCTTTTATTTTTTTTTATTTTAAAGAGCTGGTTATTTTCTGTTCTGTTTGTCAGGATGTGGGGGATATGCGTCTTTGAGTCTTTCTGAAAGACTCAAATTGTTCTACACAGCAGCCTCAGACCTGAAAGCATTTCAGATGCTTTCAAAGGACCAAGTCCTGATATCACAAACAGGCATGTTATTTCAGCAGGGTGAGGAATAAATCTTGAAGCAGTGAATATAGGTACATTTTTAGTAATACTCAGCCCTACATTTCAGACCTGCCTTGTGATCTCTTTGAATAATTGTACTTCTTGGCTTGGCTTCTGGCATCCTAAAACTCCATAAAATATTCTGTACAGTTCTTGTGAAAATCAAATATATATCAAATTCAAACCTGAACATGTTCTCTTATAATCTCTGTACAACATATACTTCAAAATGAACTAATTTAAATCTTGTCTTATTGCTTCTTTTTTGTTTCCACTAGAGTACAAGGCTTTCCTACTATTAAAGGGGACTTGCTGTGAATTATCAGATTAAAGGGAAAACAGGGTGGGGAGTAATAAAGGTATATAAATCAAATAAGTCAAATAATTCAGAATTGTATTTACTTTGAAAAGAACACTCAGTTAACATTCTATGATTCCATGATCATCTCTGGACCCTAGAGTAGCATTCACACCACTTGAAAAGTCTACTTCAGGAGGAAACCACCATAAATTCCCCTCATATAATCAATATTAGGATGAGATGAATTGCAGTTGGGAACTGAGAAAAGAAATACTCAGTATACATGAAACAGAATGACAACTTCATGTAAATACATATATCTTTAGAGAGAAAAATACCACTTGTTTATGCCTGAAGTCCTCCTGGAACAAGCACCCTCCAGCAAGCTTGTTTTAACTCATACATAGCATGCGCAGAAATTTTAGTAACCAACAGGACAGAAATGACTACAAATAGATCCTCAAACTGACCAACAGCTCTTCCTGCCTTTCATAAAAGTGAATGATTTCTTTGGCAGTATACATCAATCAAAACTTGTAACACTGATGTCCTTCTTGAGTGTCTCATAGCACTAAGTAGAAGTCCTTGAAATCTGAAAATATCTTTAAAAATAATAATAATAAAAAAGCTTTAAATAACTTAGTTATTAAGCTGAAATAACCTAATAAGTTTTGACTGTGTGACTGTATCCAATACATGTGAGCTTTACCTGCAGCAGGGTATGGTCTAAATTTTGTTATTTATGGTCTTTATCTCACCAAACTTCCCAGCGTGTTAGGAGTTGTTCTTTAAATTAACTGACTAATATGCTACTGTGCAGTCAGAGTAGAAGTAACCCTAAGAAGAGTTACAAAGTATATTTTGTAAACTCAACAGAATAAAAGAGTTAGGACCTATCACAGTCACATTTTAATTGTGTACTTGGAGCACTGCAAGGTGGTAGGAGCAGGTCTGACACACCCAATGTAATCAAAGCGCCCTAGAGTCAAACTCCTGGTTTCGGGTGAAACTGTTTTCTTCCCAGTTGTTAACCACAGGTGACTGGTTATCTTGATTTTCAGTGGTGCTAGAGTCATCTTCTTAGTGAGTTTTACAATTATTTTCAACTATGGCACTAGATATACTTGTGATATTGGTTGAAATGTACATAAAGGAGTGATCTTGCCCTGTGAAGGCATGAGCTGCTTTACAAGGTGTGGAAAGATACCTGAATTTTTTCTTTCACTGGGGTTTCAGAGTAGAGGCAAAATCAATAACATCTCTGAAACATCATCTTTGGTATGAAAATAAAGATCTAGGGTTATTTTTAATTCTTGACTGCTCTCTTATTCTATAGTAATTATTTAAAATGATTCCATTTTAGGCTTTAAAACTATAATGCTGTATAATGTTGAATACCTTTCAATTGTCCTTGCCAATATCATGGTGTTTCTCTTTTTTTCTGCTTCATTGCATGAATTCTTTGTTCTTTTCCCTCAGATCACCCCAGAAGCAACTCTGAGGCTGGCATCCCAGTAAGGTTCAGACCCCAGCCCCGACTACGGCCGCTCGAAACAAAGCACCACCAGGAGGAGCTGATTCCAATGGCACGCTTAGACAGACGTGTCTGCCCATCCAATTTCTCAGGTGAAAGAGGAAATTCAACCAGTCAGCATCGTTTAACCAGAGCAGACAATCTAACTCTAATGCCAAAAACTCGATTCAATGGGGGAGAAGTTGAGGGCTATGAGTCAGAAGAAGAGACAGAAACAATGGCACCAGCCAGGCCATTAGACATATGAGGAGCAGAGAAGAGTGATGTTCACATCTCTAGGGTCCTCTGCGCGCTGCTCCAGAGAAAATAACAGAGCTCTTATATGAACCAAACCACAAATTTCCTTTTGGGACCAGTGCACTCATTCTTGTATCACTTTCAAACACTGTATCAAGGTACTTAGTGGCTCAGAGAAGAATCAAATTATTATATGTTTATGTAAAGTTTACTTTTCAACAAAGCACTGTAGAAAAGAGGGGAATATGGTCTTCGTAGGGATTTGGACATGGATTTAAATGACAATAGTTGGGCACAGGTGGTACTATAGATGGGAGCTGATAATGTCTTCCTCTGTATTATGACTTAAATCTGGGTGAAAGAAATACTGAAGGACATGGTTAAGACATGAGTGCCCAAACTGGTAACTTCAATTTGCCTAGAGCTTTGTATCTCAGATTAGTTAAGATATTTCAGATATAAGTGAAAAACAGGCTTATTTAGGGCACCTAAATGTCAATGAAGATGCCTAAAAGGATAGTTAAATCAAAAGGATGTTTTAGTGGATATTTGCAGCACTTGAATGGCATCTCAAGCTTTGCATTTTTCACAAAACAAAAACAAAAACAAAAACATTTTTGCATGTTTCAAGTCAATTGCTGTGAAGGTTCATGGCTCCTGTGATTCAACCAACTTCAGCATGGAGACACCTGTCACCCATCTCCAGTTGTTTTGGATGAAGAAAGGAGGCATCCTGTACTTACAAATCCAGAGAGGATTCTTCAGCCAGGGGTGCTATTGGAAGGCCAGCACAAAGCTCAACAGTTTCATTTGCAAACATGGGTCTGCAAGAATGTGAACAGTAGTCCTGTGGTTATAGCTCTAGTCTAGGGAGCAAGAGGCTTCAGTCACAGAACATCTAACCTCCCTCCCTCTCTCCCACCTTGCTGGGGCTGCCCAAATTGCTGGACCACTCTTCACACTGAAGCTGGACCAGCATCACAGATGGGAAGCAAGAGGCTGGGACAAAAGGTGAAAGAAAGCCTGACTTTGTAGCCTGCTGGCTAGCAGGAAAGAAGGGCTCTGTGTTGTGCTCCCAGGTTTCTAGGGTGTTTGTCTATATGTTGCACAGAGAAGCATTTACTAAAAAAGCAAAAATAACCAGAGGCATATGTACTGGATCCCCTGACTCCTCAACCTTCCTACTGAGCTCCCTTCCAACTGGCTCTGTGTACCCATGCTCTAGTCTCAGCAGTGGAAATCCGTGGTGGTAAGGGCACAGGAGACAAGCAGCTGTGGAAGCGTAGGTCAGTTTGGATAAAGTCTAAAATGCTTGCCAAAAATGCCAGTCACCTAGTGCCTGCGACAGAGCTTCTTTCTGCAAAATGGAAGAAGCATCATTACCATCATGTCTTAGAACTGTAGGTGAGTAGATTTTATGCAAAGGAATGATTTGAGTCCAGAAGTCCATAAACCCACTTTTGCAGCTGCACTAAACTGAACTCTGCAGCTGAGAAATGCACAAAGTTCAGTCATGCTTTCTTCATAATTCACTTTCTCTCCTCCACTCAAAGTGCACTGAACTGTGCAATTTGAAGTCTGTAAATGGCACTGCAAGAATCAAAGAGGTAAGAATCAGTGATAAGAGTGCCACCCTTCTGGTTTTGGGGAAGGATGTTACTGTAATGAGCACTTGTATGTCTTAGTCCAGAAGACCTTTGAGGTATAAATTATGATTTCATCGCATGTCAAGCAATGTATTTCTGATTCAAGATAGGTAGCATCTAAACTAACAGATTAGGAATGTACAACCAAAGGAAAAAAATAAAATAACTTTCCTCCCTTTTTCTCAGGTTTGAAGTTTTATATTTAGCAGGTCATAACAAATCATCTGTATTGAAATTATACAAAGATTTCTGAATCTGTTCTGTTTGCTTTTCCTCATTGTGCCAGAGAAATTAGTCAACTTCCTTTTATGAAAGGATAGGTTTCGGCTTTTTTACTGACAGTGAGCAAGCAAGCAAATACAGTTCTGTACCTGAAAATCAACAAATAAATTCAACTACACCAAAAGAAGTGCTGCACATAGTTTTTAAACAAAAACCCTGTGCCATCCCTCAATCCTATTGCAAGTTATATCACATACTGTAAATCTCAGTGAAAACACTATTTTAAGAAAGAAGAGTGATCATACAAAATCAGGTCTTGAATTGCACTATGAGCTACCCAGTTGCTATGTGAAATTTAACTGAGGGCAAAATCAGCTCTTGCGTGAGTGGTCCTTAGATCACACAGCTGATGTAGATGCATGGAAAGGGGAAGCAGAGAGTTAGGACCTGCTTCTGCATTGCAAAGTCAGGAGACAGTGGGTTCTCCAAAACTAGCTGGTGGAAAATGTGGACTGGAGGCAATCTTTGGACACAGCGATGAACAGAAAGTTGTACCCTGAGAGGAGGGTGAAAATGGGATAATGTTTTGTCTTCAAAGGGAGGTTTAGAAGAGAGATTAAACAGAGGAATTACTGTGAGCTGCAAATTCAGCATTTCCTTTTTAAGAAGATTTAATGAACAGGTTGTCTGGGGGAACTGGACAGGTACAAACTCTGTGTGAGATGAGGAATGCTAATGGAATGTCTGGAGTGACATGGAAAGGGACTAGACACGCATTGTGAAATCCCAGTTTTGTCAGGGTATTTTTGAAAGGAATGCTCAAAACTGCCTACCATATTCTCTATTAATCGCCATAAAAGTTGTTGAGTATTTACATAGCTACATGTAATAAGCAGGGAGCAAAGGATTCAATTTGCAGTGACCATTTATATTAGAAGAGGAGAAAAATAAGTCTTTCTAAAATACAAATAAAGCTAGTGCATGGCTGGAATCACAGCTCCCACTTTTGGTTCATTCCTAATCTTTCCTCTTAAGAAACCAGTGAGCCAGAACTTCAGAGAGTGTGAAGCCACAGAGCATCCAGCAGTTAACAGAGCTGTCCCAGCTTCTGTAGTCTGTCCCACAAACTTGTTAAGTCTATTTTTGTTTTGCTTTCCTAGCAATTAGAAAGAAGGACTGGAAGAAAATTTCTTTCTGTGCCATTAGTCACTGTTAATGGGCTTGCTGGCTGTTAGCCAAGAAATCATGCTGAAGATACCTGTATAAAATATGCTCTAATATATAAAGTTGCACTGCTTATTTCTTTTCACAGGCATTTCATACTTGTGAAAAAAAAATATATATATATATATATAGATATATATATTTAAAGAAGCAGATTACTTATGTTTTAAATGACAATAACTACAGCAATATTTCATTACAAGCAACTTATTCTATGTCTATAGACCCACTGGCCTGGTCCATAAAGAAAACCAAAGTCGTTTAGGGCATGAGTTGAAACCCACTACTGGCTTGTAAGTGCTTGTGTGTGGGCATTCCTAAACTCCAAGCTGGGTTGCATCCAGGAAATTTGTGCTGGTAAATTTACAAAGGTAAGTCAATTCAATCCAAGATCTCCCTTTTCAGACTGGTACAGCTCTATTTACTCAGGAATTTAAATTGTGCTTTGATTTAAGGTGAGCTGACACAAGAAACTCATGCCCAGAAGGTGAAGTATCAGTATTCAAAATCCAGAGAACAGAGACTGAGGGAGTTAAAACTTTTTCCTCGGGGCAGAAGGATAGTATCGAACAAAGGTATAATAGTAATGAAAAAAAATGTACCTTGTACAGAAGAGATAAATTAAAAAGACACACTTGAACAGAACTTGCTAATCTATAAGTAAAATAAGAAAATAATAAGAACAGTGGTAATGGGGAAATAATAGCAAAAACAGCAACAGTTGAAGAAAATATTGGAGAAAGAAGGAGAGAGTTCCAAGGTCAATGGTACATTATAAGCAGTTGACAATACTTCCATATTTATTACATGGCACAATTAGCTGTTGGATCCTGTTATTCCTGCTGCAGCTGTTCCTCCTCAATTAATATCCTAGGCAAGTAGGAACTTGTAGTAAAAGGAGAATCTCTTCGGTATAGAGCTTACAATTAAAGAAGCAACTGCAAGGGGTGCATGGACAATCCAGGCATGACAGAAGAGAGCAAGGAGTGCCCAGGCTGTGACTTCTCTCAATTTTCAGAAATATTGCTGAACGGAGTGCACTGGAAGAAGACACCACTGTGCTCTTTCTCCCATGGGAAATGGTGCCCACTGGAAATTTCTGCAATTGTGTAATGCCGGCTACCGTTTTTTGTACAGCACCTGTGGAAGCAAAGTGCTGGCTGCATAATGACACCAGCGAACAGTACTGACAAGGTTTCTGTGAAAAGATTTACAAGTTGTTCAGGTGTCACACTTGGGGAGGACATCACTGAAGAAATGCTGAAACGTGGAATAATCTGCTTCATAGCATAGTTGGGAACTGAAGGAGCAGGACTGCTTTCATAAAGGACAGAGAAGAAAACCTGTAATAGGTGGAAAATAATGGGTGCCCTGATGGGATCTTTGGATGCAGTGATTTACGGTATGGACAGAAAAGTGCTATGCATGTTGATCTAGTGAGATGGCCATCTTAAAAGACAAAAGTAAGTTAGGGTGTGTCTAGAGCAATTAAGGATGGTTAGATGAGATTCAGAAAAGTAGACTAGCACAAAAATGTGTTTCAGCACAAATATGATATCTTTATATTATGAGCAAGATAGTCAGAAACAGAGTTTAAATAGCATGAGTGGATCTGCAAATGAAATAAACAAATTGTTGTTGCTAAAATAGTTGACTTTTAACTAGCAGCAGAAGAAAATAATTGTGAAGTGATTCTTATTTTCTTGCTGGTATGTGGGTTTTGAGACTTGACATTTTCAGGGTTTTTCCTCTAGCATTAGACCCTGAAGCTCACTTCTTATTGTCACATATGAATGGAAACTACTATTTAAAAACCCGTGTGAGACTCTGGAAAAAATATAAAATATTTCTAATCTTCCTTTCTTCATAGCTACCTTTTCTAATTTTCTATCTACGTATATGGATAGAACTCAAACATTAACAGTGGAAAAACAGATTACCTTATCTTTATATTTTGTTTGCTTTTTAGGTAGGACAATTACGTTATTGTTTTGTCAAACTCACCTTAAAATGAAAGGTGTAAGGTAACATGAGTAATATTCTGAACCAGTTAAGAGGACTGGAAATCTACTGAGCTAAGTTTTATTTACTTCCTTTTGAGAATCTGTCTTAATGTTAACCGCAAGTGAAACCCCTTTTTCTTTTCTGCTCTGGTTTCACAGGTGTGAATTTTCAAAAGTTATTAATAGTTCTTGTTTATTCCTGTTCCAGAAAATTACATTTTCTACTACTTTTTGATCACAAAAAATGAGACAATCAAACTGAACATTATCCCTGAGTTCTTTCCCACCATCCTTCTTGCAGGAGGAAGCTAAGCAAAAAGAAGTGCCTGTCAAGAACAGCCACAGTGAACAGGGACACAGGTAGCACACTCACAACATCACTTTTCACTTGCAAACACGGGTGGGGTTTAGGCCCATTTAGTGTTCAATGCTTTCCCATCAGACACTTATTCTGCTAAATGCAAAATTGTCATAACAGAAGTTTGAAGTCAAAAAGCTTTTTTTTTGCTGGCATGTATGTCAGGTACTAATTTAGATTCATTAGTAGGTACTGGCCCTAACACCATTTGCTCCTTGCTTTATTGTTTTATTGCCAGTGATAAGGAGCAAAAATATTGAGTTAGGCACAGATGTCAAAATAATATTTATTTCATTTTTTATTATTATTTTTTTAAGTATATTGAAATAAAACCTTTAGCCTTCTAGCTAGCTTTATTCATACCTTTCATTAAGGGTAAACTTCCTATCACAGAAGCTTGCACTGTGTGAGTAAAAAAAGAAACAAAAACAAAGACAAAACACTATAAACACAAGTCAGCTGCCCAAACATATTCATCTTCAATTTTACACAATAATGAATACTGAGAACACTCACTGGAGCACAGTGCACACAAGCCACAGGTAGCTCACAGGCAGGGCATCTGAGAATGGTGCTGATGTTAAAAGCCCTTGTGAAAGGTGGAGAAATCTGCACAAAGCCAATCAGCCACGTGTGCATGTCATACAGGAACAGTGCCAGGAACCAAGCATAATATCCTGACACTAAGTCTGCCTTTACTTCCCTTAGGCTTCCATGTTACTGAAACATACAGAAAAGAACAAAAGAACAGGGTGAAACTGTTCCTGAAGCTTTTCCTACTGAAAAATAAATAAATAAACAAATAAATAAATAAATAAATAAATAAAAATAAAAAGGATCAATCTGAAATGGCATAATTTGTGCACTGTCTGAATATATGACCTGCTGTTTACAAACATTCAGCATCCTAAAAAACATCATACAACTGTGTCATATTCAAGATCTATGGATAAATATGTAACATAAAGAAGATATAATTCTTCACTGATTTTCCCCAGTATATTTGCAGTTGTTCCCTTCCAAAAACTACTTATATTCTGTATGTTTTCCATAGTGACAAAAAACTGTTAAACTGAAGGGGCTTGTAAGTTGTGAATATATGATAGGAAATATACTTTTTCCTTTGAAGCTGAAACAGAAACTCTTGGAAGTTGTTTCTCCTTCGCTAGTTTGGACCAGTGAGGAAGGGAGGCTGTAGGTGTTTTGCACAGATGTTAGACCAAAGACACTTTTCTTCAGCTTTCTATGTCTCAGTTTTCTCATATGTAAAATAGTGATGAAGACACTCAGGAATAAGTCATACACAGGTACCTCAAGTCATTGGAGCTGCTAGATTTGGCACAGAAGACACAGGAGCCTTCTGCTCTCTGGATCAGCATCTGGAGGCCAGAGAAGCCCCTTGGGGCACCTTTATGGCAGCTGGACTGCACCCCTGGGGATGGAGTCTCTAGGCAGCCAACAGCTCAGATCAGATGAATCAATGTGAATGACTGCCTTGCAGTGACCTGACAAGTAATTTAGACTCCACCAGCTCCAGTGGGAGCTCAGACACCTACCCTACATGTAAACATTTTCATGGTGAACATCTAAACACAGCTGCCTGAGTCTGAAGTGGAAATCCACTGTCCAGATCCTTTAAGCAATTTTGATGTGAATGAATTTGAATGAAAAGCATCTTTTCAAAGCCAGGCATTATGACTGCTTTAGCTTTGAGATGAATCTTCTTTTCCTGCTCAAACAACTAAGGTATTTCTGCTTGTACCCAAAAAAAAAAAAAAAAAAGGTAATATATATTTTTATCAGTGTCTCACTGTGAATAACTCCTGTATTTTGTTCAGTTCTAAAGGAGTCTCTGTCTGCAGACGTATTTGGCTCAATCTGCTCTAATGGGTTTAGCAATAGGAAACTGCAAGGCTCACATTACTGCTAGCTCAAAGGGACCCTTTGGCTTGAATTCCTCTTAATGATAAATATCCCCAAATCTTTCTTCATCATTTTCATAATTATGCAAACATAGATCCAAGTGAAGGTGTTGACTGCTGACAAATTTCTTAATCAAGCCACAGCAACTTGAATTTCAGGAATTTTTCTCTTATTCTTCCCTGGTGCAAAAATGCCTGATACTGATCTAACAAGAGCTGCAGAACAGATATAACAGCCAGTGCCAAGACGAGATTTGCAGGTCTCGTTCATAGGTAATGAAGAGAAAGATAGATGTAGTGACAAAGCTCAAAATATCACTGAAATCAAGTTTGCATTAATTATGTTAAGTTCCAAAGCACAAAAGAAACTTTTTTTTCATTCTTTTCATCATTTTCCTCTTTATTATTATTTTTGATTTGGTTCGTTTTTCAACCTCACACTGTATAAATTTTCCCATGCCTGTTTCTAAAGGGTAAGCTAAAACTCGGCTAAATGAGAGCATTAATTGTCCTACTTTATCTGCTGGAAAAGGCATGCTTTCAACAGAGGAAAAGAGCGGCAGTGACCTCTGTTGATGGAATTAAGCAATGTATTTAAAGAGAAAAAAAAAAAGAAAAGGAAAGGAAAGGAAAGGGAAAGGAAAGGTGACACATTTAAAACTTGTGCTAGGATTAAATAATGCCAAAAGTAAAGGGTGTAAAGAGGTATGGTGGCCAAGTTGCACACAAAAAAGAGTATTTCCCAAAACACCCCGAAGTCATATTCCTTCTCAGGATGATCACCTTTTAAAAACAATGTTTAGACTATTAGTTCCTTTTCAGTTTGGAATTAAAAACTCTCCTCTCTATTGGGATAAAAGAGAAGACTTAACACACTAGGAGGGGTGATTTTTTTTTCTTTTTTCTTTTTTTTTTTTTTTAAGGGTTATGTTACATTCTATTTACATATTACATACCAAAAGGAGAACACCATGACTGTATGTGTTACGTGACCTGAATTTAGTGACTGGCTCACTGTGCCAGCCCAGCTCACCGGATTCTTGAAGTTTTGAGGCAAAGAAGCTTTCCAGTTGGCAGGCAGCCTGTTTCAGAGAGAATTGTCTAGGAACTGTCATGCCCTTATGGCCAAGAATTTGGAACATGTCTTTATCTGCTAGTTCTGATCCAGGAAAATAATTAAACACAAAAATACCCACAAGGATCTGAACCTTAATGCTTAACTTCAAGGTTGGGAGTAGTCTCAGTAAACCAAAGCATAGGAGAATTGATCCTGTAAAACTAAAGTTGTTGAAATCGGTAAGAAAACTTCCATTAACAGTTAATTATCTTGTGGAAATCAGGGTATTGCATGCTTATTTTTTTAGTCATTGGCTTTGCTAAGAACTACTCAGTGTTAAACAAAGACATAAATGAGGAGGATCAAGTCTTTGTATTGCAAAAGTTATTTTGTGCTTCCATACTGACTAGTACACAACTGGAAACCATGCTGGTTGGCTTTTCCAAGGGCTACAGCAACACAAATTTTGTATTTTCCTCCTATATCCAGTGTTCTGGCAGTTCTGACAGTGATCAGAAAACTGGGAGTTTTCTCAGTTCATGTATTTTAATTTCTTAGTGCCTCTACCACAGCCTGAGAAGTTTTATTTTTAGTGTACTTTTCAGAACCAGTGCTGTCCCTCTGATCCTAAAATGTCCTTCTCACAACAGACAAATGCATATTGATAATGACACTTTAATAGTAAGATGATCCATTATGGTATCTTCATTCAGGCCTTGTAAAGAATAATTTCTGCAAATGTAGGGAGGACTTTGTGTTGTCAGGAACCGAGGAAGTATTGATGCATCTTCCATATATAATTAACAACCCTGGCAAAGACCTTTAGGGACTCCTGGGGAATTATGTCTTTATCTTTTGCTCTGCATAATTCTGACAATTTTTTTTGTGGTGAGCAATCAGGATGGGAAACACAACCAGATGGTAGCTTGGATCAATTATTTCTTTGACTCAATATTTTTAGCATCCTACAGACCTCTACATGTAAGAGGTCTCCAGTTACCCACTCACTCCTATAAATATACCCCAAGACTCTATTCCTGGAAGAGTTTATACATTAAGTAAACTCATTCTATATTGGAATAGCATAGTAGAACCATTCTATATAAAGAATAATTATTTTCTGCTAAGTTTACTTTGAGATAGGATACTTTTTAATTTTTTTTAGGCTGCTTGACATATTTCCGAAATTAACATTTATGATATTTTATATAGCAGTAACTTGCACTGAAGGCTGAAACCACACATACTCTGATTTCTGTGCTAATGCTGAGCCCTAGTACCATATCTTTTAATGTAGTTTCCTCAACTATGTTTTAGGTAGCAGATTGTGACTAAAAAGGAATTTAAATATCTCATTGTCATTTTTCTACTGTTCATTCTTATTACCCAGCATTTAGGCTTTATAATTTGTTTTTTTTTTTTTTTTTTGTTTTGTTTTTTTTTTTTTTTTTTCCTTTGGTTGTGGGTTGTTTGTTTGGTTATTTTTCCCCCAGTTTACTCTTTCAATATGTTTATGTACAAGTTCCTGAGTGGTTTCTTATATACCATTCTTCAGAGGCCAACTCTTCTCTCTTCTGGCTTATCTTGTAGAAAAGAAAGAAAAAGTCAACAGTCATCTTTTTTTTTTTTTTTTTTTACATCTGGAAAAGTATCTTTTTTCATACAATTATAACTCAAACTGTTTGACAGGAATTTGCTCAAAGTTAAAGAATATCTTTGGATGGAGATTAAAAATGGAAAATTACATCTTCAGAGATGTACTTTTCTTTAAATTACTAGTATGTGAAAACTGTTTTGGAACTTTAATTACTGCTACATACTTTCTACAAAATAAACTTTGCAATAAACCCTGGCTGGTCCTTATCTATAACCAAAAATCTCCACACTGGCAATAGCGTAATACAGGGTGAAATCAATCATGCTTGGATTTGGTATATTTGCTACTGGGTTCAACAAGGCAAGATTTCCACTTACCAAAAGCCCCAAACTTCTTCTCCTTTTCGAACGTAGAGATTATCTCTATCCTGCAATAATTGCTAGTTGGGTCAATTGCTTGATTTTTTACAGTGAGGAGACTTGCATGCTTTCTGGTTTTGGCTTCACACAGAAACATTTGGGCATGATTTCTCAGAGTAAACTGGACAGTCCAAACCCAGAGTTTGAATGACCTCCTGAGTTAGAAGCCAGCTTCTCTGCTTAATGTCAGCTCTGAACCTTAACAATTATGCCTCTTTCCAAAAACTGCATCTGAACCTGCCATTTTTTGACCATTGTGATTCTGGCTATTTGCTTCTCTCTGCTCATGCTGTTACAAAAAGTTCCAGGTGGGATGAACCTGAGATTTAAATCCATGAGAGAAGGCTTCCTTAAAAGCTAGGGTAGCAACCATGGCAAAGCCGATACATAAAATCTCTTCTAATCACTAAGTCACAGATGGTTAAGGTTGGAAGGGACCTCTGGAGGTCATCTGTTCCAACCCCTTAACTGTGGCTCTTGTGACTAGTCTCTTGGAGAGGACTTGGGCAAGGTACACAGCTACATCTCCTCTTAGCAAAGGCCCAAACTCATATTTCTTCCCAATGCTGTAGGAAAAAGTTATAAAAAGTGGTACTTGCAGTGATGAATGAAGGAAGAGGCATCTTATTCAGTTTGGCCTATGATTGTAATAGCTGCAGCAAGAAAGATAATGATTTGAAGTCACAGAATCACAGAATCACAGAATTTCTAGGTTGGAAGAGACCTCAAGATCATCGAGTCCAACCTCTGACCTAACGCTAGCAGTCCCCACTAAACCATATCCCTAAGCTCCACATCTGGCTTCAGACATGTCAATCCTGGTCTCCTTTCAATCTCAGCTGTAAGAGTTAGTATCTAGGGGCAGTGATATATGGGCCTATACTGGAATGCAACAAGCAGACCCTTTTGAAGAGCCTGCTGCTCTCTAGGAGCTCTAAATAGCTCCAGGATGACAAGCTGGGACATAGATGCTATTGCTAAAGGACAGATGAGACACATGAAAATAAAATTATGACTATGTTTTCCTGATGAGTTGAAGATATTTTAATGGATTTTTGTCTTTCCATGCTCAGCATCTGTACACATTTTCTGTGATGCTAGGGCTGGACTTGTAAGTAGTTGTTAAAAGCATGTAAACACTTGCTATTGTGTCTTGTACCTAGATACACGCACTACCTCTAAAAATGCAAGTTCCAGAGCAGCTGTATCAATGTCTGCATTATGGACCCTGTGCTCATGTTCATCTAAGAAGCCCAGCTATTTTGCCCTGGGAACAGATCTGTCAACATGTGAATTGTCCTGAGCTAGTCTGGGAATCCCTCTGCCAGGGCTACAACACATGTAGGATCAAAAATTGTAGTCCCTTGCTGCTGGACTTCATGTAGGTTCAAATTTTAAGTTTTAACTTCTGTTTAAAACTGTGTTAGGTTTTAACACAGGTCAGGCTGATTTTTCTTTCCTCCCTGAGGTTTTTCAGATCACTAGCTGCTCTGGTTTATTTCAAACACTGTGGGATGTTTTTTGCTACCATTACAGGACTGGCACCACTGTGCTTGTCTAGCTGAGAAGCAAACTGCTTATGTGACAAATTTCCTTCCCCACAAGGCAAGCCAAGGTTGATTGTACAGGACAGATATGCAGCCTCTGCTCCTCTCTTTGGAACTGGTATTTTCATTTTCATGGGATTTACTAAGCTACCTGAAAATGGAGAGTTAGATTTATTTATCTTTGTGTATTAACAGTTAATAATGCTTTTGTCAAATTTACCATTAGAAATTTCACTAATTCCATTTTTGTTGTTGTTGTTGTTTGTTTGTTTGTTTTTGGCATTACATTCCTTCCTCAGGAGTTGTAAATGGAATGTCAGTTAGGAGAAGTTAAAAAAAAAGGCAATAATTAGTGACCATGAACATAATTGCTCCACTTTTTTTTCCATGAGGTAATGTTCCAAGAAAGACTGTTGCACAAGAAAGCAGTCAAAGCCAGGGTCAAATACAAGGAAATGGATATAATCTTCTCATTAAAGTAACACTATCTTGACATGGCTCCTCTGAGCACATTTGTTTGTTGTAAGCATTGTGAGGCACCATTCTTTTGCATGCTCCTGTTTTACTTATTAAAACAATGACTAGGACTGAGGTTTCCTTAAAAACACAAGGGATTCCATCACACAAATGCCTTTACCTTTAGGGCAGCCAGGAAACTTGAGATCCACACAAAATCAGTATTTCCCTTTACACAATTATATATATAAGGGTATTTTAAAAGCTATGTATAAAAACCCCTAATTCTTCCAAAATACATTTGTTCATACTGAAGTCTAATATTATCCTGTCTTAGCTGACAAAGTACTTGTCCTTCTTCTCTAGATGCTCATACTTTTGAGACTACTCTCTGGGAAAGATCATGCTACTGTATTTTAGGTTTTGTTCTAAGTTCACTTTCCAACTGACTTTTTACTAGAAGCAGTCCAGGTCTATACTCCAGTCTATGGTTAGATTTTATTTTATTTTTTAATATTTTTTATTTTTTCCTGTGTGCAGCCTTTTCTCTGATTAAAAGGTATGCTCACATTTTGATCCTTGTTTGTAATTGTGGGATTGAATCCTACTGCTTTTTTTTTTTTTTTTTTTTTTTATAACTTGCAAATACAACGAGAGATTCCAATTGCAATATCAGCATATCAGCATTCATGAAGAAAGGGAGGAATCCTTTAAAATGTAGGAGTGCCAATCAGAGTTAATTAAATGGAGGATGTATATGATACAATTTTACACACATACTGTAAAGATATATATTTTTATGTAAAATATCTAAATGTAAAATGAAAAAAAGTCTGTCTGTTAAATCACGCAGAAGCAGTGAACTTGTTCTCCAACTAACTATAATTAGCTTGCCTGTGAGATCACACCCAGAGTATAGGTAGATACAGAGGGTATGAGAGCCCAGGTGATACTGATGATGATCTTGACCACTGAGGACATGATAAAAACTTATTCTAAAAAAAAGGTTCATCATATCTTTCCAGTGTTATGTTACATGTCTTGCATTTCACTGGTTCATTAAAGGTCACTGAAGTTAATTGAAGTCATTTCACTGATAAAAAAGGAAGTTTGACATCTTTCTCATGGTTCCAGTGTGCCCAGTTCATTCCTACAACAGCCAGTAAATACTACAGTATTTACTGTCAGTTAATTACATTTCCGACTCATATGAAAACTTTCTTATGAGGTGCCCACGTTTTCTATTCCTGAAAGTTTCTGCATACCTTCCCCCCCAAAAAAAGTCATTAAAACTCTTTGAAAAGTTTCATAATATTACTAACTTGTCCTATTAATATGTTATTTTATTATAAATTTTATTAATATTTTATTTTTTTATTTGGAAAACTCTGATCATGAAAATATTTTACTTTTTTTTTTTTTTTTTTTTTTTTTTACTTTTTTCTTTCTTTCTTTCTTTTTTTTCTTTTTGAAAGCATGGGTTTCAATCATGTCATCTCTGAGTTCAAGAAAAAGCTCTTTATATATTTAAAAAATAAATAAATTGATGCTTGGCTGCTACTGGCTCTAGCTCTAATCACTGAAATAATGAGTATTTTCAGCTGAGGATCTGTTACACCCAAGAAATGATGCAGTTACACCTGACACAGACAAAAGTACTAAAGTCAGGTCTGCAGGTTGGGGATAGTTTTCTTTGCAGAAACTGGTGGAACAGCTTGCTCCTCCTGAATTTCCTCCTGCTTCTCTCCACTGCATCTGCAGGACCCTGCCTTCCTCCTAGCTGCTTAGTCCTTTCCCAGAGCTTGCCAGATTGCTTGGTGTTTCTACCATTTAGCGATGTGAAAACAAAGGCTTTATTTTAACTCTCACAGTCCCAGCATTTATGTTCTCACCCAAGCACTTCATCCTTATGCAGCAATGTAGAGGGTGAACTTTTCCATGATTTCTTCTTCTTTGTCCTAATGGTATTATCCCTCTACTTTTTCAAGGTATTCAGTCTGTTAAGATGTCATCCTGTTCTTGGGTGATCATCAGCATAAAGCTAATATTCGAATGCAGTTTCCACTTGACCTTGAAACAATGTTAAGCTGGACTAATTATTATTATTATTATTTTTTGAAAGCAAGGCATATATAACAATCTGTGTAAAATTTAAAGCCAAGCTTCCACCAAATCATGTGGAAAACCTATACTCACACCAGCTGTCGGATGGTCATAAAACCAATCAGCTGAGATCAACAGTTGAAGGTTCTGCAAGAGTTTATTAACCCTCTGCAATGAAAACACAGTGACATAAGAGTTGCAAGAAATGGCTAATTAACTTCAATGAGTAGAATGGGTAAAAAGAAATAAAAACTGAAGAAAATTGGAGAGAGATAAACAGGGCATAAACTTAAGCCACTGAAAAAAAAGAAGTAAGAATTCATTAACTCTTGAAATGTGTATATTTCTGAACCCCAGCAGAAAATTATGCATATTGAAAACAAAATATAATCTACTATAGGTTTCTGCTTTTCCTGAGAAAGAGGCTGAGGTATAAAATGATCCTGAAATGCTGATTACAGTGTGATGTTCTGTAAGGCACTCCAGTAGATGTTTCTCAACTCTTCCTGAAGATCTCAGGCTTCTAATAAAAATACTTATCAAGGGCCTAAATCTAACCTACACAAAACAGCTCGTGTCAGTGGGGGTGGAAATGGACTTTAGGCTGTGCTTATGAGCTGAGTGCCAGCACACAGAAGAAAGTTTCTGAGCCAGAGGAACTGGTCTGGGAATAAGGAGGCAGTTGATTTGATTCTGGACAGGCCTTACCTTGGACATATTTTTGCTTGCTACAGAACTGCTTAATAAACATGGTAATTTATTTTTTTTCTAATAATTTTTCTTCGGGTGAAAAAAGAAAACAAACACAAGCACCTCTGCATTTTTGAAAGAAACATTAATTCACATGCTTGGGCCAGCAACCTGGTGACAAAAAACAAGTAGGAAATGCAGCTTAGCAGATGTCTTCCTCAGAGTCTAGGATAGAGTCAACTTTCACCTTGCCCTATGCAAACAGAGGTTGGCCTCTATGTTTTGAAGGTTGCCAGAGTTATAAACGTAAGCTGTAAGTACTCAAGGAAGAATCTCCTCAGTCACCAAATCCAATGCTTGAACTCACAGGAAAGCATTAAAAAATATATTTAAAAGTCTATCAAATTCTGCTTTCCAAGAAAACTTCTCGCTGTCAGTTATGATGCTATTGTATGACTGAAACTGGAGGCACTTTCATACTCATTTATTTTTTTCCCCAAGAAGTTTAACGTTTAAACTAGTAGTTCTGTATTCAGGGCAGTGACAGGTACTAGACTTGAGAAAAGTGCCTGGTTTTGACACTTAGCACGGGGACACAGCCTCAGAAATCATTCAATGACCAAGTGTCCTGTTGCAGAATGAGCTAAAGAGGGAATTTACAGTTTAAACATTAAACCTGTTGTTTAGCTATTAAACAATGAGATTGTTCCAATCCCTTAGGGATGGAGACCAGCCTGTCATCTCTGGTTTTGGGTTTCCAGCAAATGTGCCCAACAATGTAATTTTCCAGTGATACCAAGGTCACCTAGCACACAAGTAATGAAAGAAAGCAAAAACTGTACAAATCTCTGCACCGGTCATCTCAGTTTTGCTTGTGTTATCAAGAACAGAATGAGTGCACTTTTCTTTCAAGGAACTGGAAAAAAATTACTTCACAGGTTATTACCCCTCTTGGATGTTAAGAGTACCCCTGGAGCTAGAAACGTCACTATTACTTAGCCCTCCTGCAATAGCTGATGGTGGGTTCCCTGTTTGTTCTTTGGAATGATATTTAATTCTCATGCCCTGCAGCATTGCAAAACTCTCTCCATTTGGTATGAGGCATGAAGTGCTCTCCCATAGCTTCCTGGCTGAACCTGCTAGAGGTGCTTACTCATGGTGGCCAGAAACCACGCATACCTAAAAGCCAGCTGGGGAAGGCCTTAGGAGAAGTCTTTAGGAGGGTGTTGAGAGAGGTGCAAATGCTATGACACCAGATTTGCTGTGGCCCTGGGGAGGTGGTTGCCCATAACCCACAAAGCATGATGCTCGCTCAGGGCTTCAAGCAAGGAGCCTTAGCACTGTGGCTTGCAGTGCAGCCCCAGGAGACCCTGGAGACTCAGCTTGGCTGTGGGCTGCTTTTGAAGATTAAAAAAGATAGCTCTGCTCCTTCCTGCATGCTCCCCGCCTGAAACCACATAGGCTGCTAGTGCTTTCATTCCCAGGCCTCTGGCAAATTAGGCAGCTGCTGGCACTCGTGCCCTTTCTCAATCTTTTCCTCTTTAAATTTGAGGTTGTGCAGACACAATTGTTAAAGCCTTAAGGGCATTAAAGTGGCTTACCAAAGTTCAGACCAGCACATCTAACCTGCTGTCATTAAAGTGACTATCTTGGGAAAGCACAGCACCTTGGTGGACCCAGTTTATGGGGATGGTTGCCAAGCAGCCCTGGAAAAGTCTGTGGAAAAACACACCCTCAATGGGCTATTGATTTCATAAAATAAATCACTTGATAGCTGAGATACGCTTTTGCTAATTAATGGATTTAGAGACAGAGTTACATGGTCAAGGCCCTGATGGGGCAGCCATAATAAAAAGAACCTCACCTCTAGAAGAGTGATTTCAAGAAATGTTTGCTGTAATAGCTGTGCAGATGTGTTGCCAATGCCCCTCCTCAAACCAAACAACTTGCAGTCAAGCGTGTTTGTGTTTTCTAATCCTCAATTTTCCATTGAAACTATTTCTAAATAGGTAAAAAAACTCTCTCTCACCTCTTTGGTGTTTGTTTTCCCATAACTCTTTGAACATCACAGTTACATGTATCACAGGCACATCTTTTCCGTACATTACTGTAGTTCCCATGCAGCTGCAGATATCAAAAAAAAAATCTCCATTTTTACGTGAAGTAAACAAAAAATTCTTTCTTTTTTCTCATGCTAATACTGTCAATTTAAAAATTTATTTTTGTAATGCACTAATGCATTTTAGCAAAATGTTTACATTTCCTGTACTGTATTTTGGGGGAAATTAGAGGAAATCTTTCTATCTCTTTCAGAGAAATGGCCAAGAAGGATGAAATTTATACCTTTCTTCTGAACCAGGAACACGGATTTATAATATGGTTACGTGGACTGTCAGAGAAACCTTAGTAGTAAGCAACCTCAAAGATCCTCTGTACTCAGTTCATTTTAACATTTTTGTCCAGATAATGTCAACAGCAGAATGTGTTTTTCTTTCTTGTTTTTGTTTTTTTTTTTTTATTATTATTTTCTATCAGCTGAAAATGTCTGTAAAATTAAAACAACAATGAAAATTAATAATATTTATTAATATATTTATGATTTCCCCACAGGCATTTTAACTTTTTCAACACACTTACTGGAGAGCACCTATAATATAGTTCCTAGGAGAAACACTTGCTGAAATAGTCACAGTAGTATTTTCCAGAAATGTTTCCTTGATACCAAAGAAAGATCAGAAAATAAATATGGAGATATGACTTCAGACTGCATGATTTTAGGAAGTCCCTAAAAATGGAGTCAAGTTTATGATACGGTGAAAAATCTCAATTTGTCAAATCAGTCTTTATTTTCTTTTCATTGTGAAAGCAGTTTTGACAATGGCAATAAAGATAGGCCTTTTCCTACCATATAGATAAAGCTGGATTAATATTAACAGATGACGTACAACCCTGTAACTCAAAGCCGTACCTACAATGAAAAAGTCCCAACACCAACTGCATGCAGCAAAAGTAAAACCAAACTCTCATAACCCAGAATGGTTCAAAGCACCTGTATGAACTACCTGAACTGTTGCAAACGTCTGGGGTGTGATCCCCAAGACCTCTTTCCCAAACTGCACATTGAGTAAGGAGCCCAAGCAGCTCCTTGCTCTGGTGGTAATTTATAGTAGTAATCAATATATGGACCGCAAGGTAAACAGAGTGAATTATGTGAGATACCATCTTGATGTATAAAGTAGCGTGCCCTTTGTCACGTGAAATGCTGTTAGCACCGTATCTGCTGAAACACACAATGCCCATGAGTAGAATTAGAGATGAAAGTACACACGGGCGCAGATGGCACAGCCCGACGTGGGCAATGAAGCATTGGTGGGTATACTGTGGGATACAACGTGGCTCAGCTGCAGTCGGGCAAGGGCAGCGTTATGTGCTTTCTCTTTGTGCTATCCCTGAAATGGTGCGGAGCGACCCGACATAAAATTGTTCTGGAGCAAGAGTGGATGCATTGAGCTGTCAGGGGCAGAGCCACGACGAGACACCGTGGCGCCGGGGACACACCTTCACATCTCTGCTGCTCTCCTTGGCTGAGGGGACCCACTCCCTCCCTCCCCGGGCTGCTTTGAGCCTCGGGGACATTGTTTCCCATGCAATGATGTCCCCAGTCATTGCCCTCAGGAGGAGCTGCCTGGCTGGGCACAGCACAGGTAGTGGTGGAGGGGAGTCAAGCTGCACACCCCACACTGACACTGCCATCTCATATGACCAGGGAGAAGCAGAGATAAAAGGGACACTATACCCCACTCTGCTCTCTTAGACAGACTTCTGCCCTGATTTAAAGGTCTTCCAGTGGTGGTAAAGCCCTTCAGCATCTATGGGACCTGTCAGGGAACAGAGCTTCAGTTGCACAGGGCTGGTGGCAATGAAAAAAGCAAGCACTGCAAGTGCTGAGCAAAACTCCACAAGACCCTCAGCATCTTGTACTATATTGGGCTCCACTGCATCCATTTCAACAAGCTCCAAAGTCAAATATTTCCTGCTGTACCATGTCATGCAGTAGAGGTAATCCCCATCCCAGTGTCAGATATCCTCATCTACACAATCTATTTGCAAAATAGATCATTTATTTTAGTGTAACTGTAAACAGTAGCAACTCTAGTAATTGCTCTCCACCCCAGTTTTCTTCACAGTCCTTGTCTTTTGAGGTCTGTCAATGTATTTACAATTTCCCTTCTTACTACTGCAATGTAAGTCACCAGTGTCAGGATTAATGATGTCTTTCCTGTGTTTGATGTTTCTTCCCATTTACCAGCTTCTCATTTTCATGATATTTCTATTATTATTAATAATAATATGATAATAATAAAATAGTCTAGTACCCACACCAGTGTCAGAGCTAGAAAGATTCCTGTGTTGTGTGCCCTTTTGATTTTGGAGAGGGGACAAGTGGTGGCAAACATGTGGTTGGTGCCCTGGGAAAGTGCCCATATTCCTGAGTCTGGGATAAACTATGACTAAAGGAACCAAAACACTGCTCTGCCTCTGCTGGCATGCAGCAGCCGGGCTCTGTCATCCCTCATTGCCTGTGACAGCAGCAATGAAGAACATTTTCCATGAGAAGAGCTCTTCCATCAGCTCTGTGTGCTTCATCACTTTCCCACCCAATGGCTCCTTCTTTCCCCCCTTGTCGCAAATTGAAAATGTTCAGCCTGGTGTTCAGAGGGAAAATATGAAGTGATTTTAGAGAAAAGGGTGGATGGGAGGATATTTGAATGATTACACTTACAATTACACTGTTGGCTTGCTCTTGCCAATGCTTTCTCATTGACATTATTGAAGATAACACTCAGTCCAGTGTAATATCCTGAAGGTACAGGTCAGATAACTAGAGAGGTCTGTAATGTTCTTAGGAGAGCAGCTATTTTAAAGTTATGATTTACAGTCCGATCTGCATGTGAGAGAGAATGCAATCTCCTTCACCCAGAGGCTTGACTTCTTATGGCTGGTCTTCTGCCAGGAACCAGGAGATTCAAGAACAATATATATTTTTTTATTTTATTTTTTTCTTCTTCCTTTTTTCTTTTTTCCGTTTAAAGGAAATGTCCTCAGAATTGGCAATATCAATTTCCCTCATTTCAAGGAATGTAGTATAGCAAAGAAAAAGACTTACGAAGAAATCCCAAGCAGCTAGGTGGAGTGTACCCTGGTTAAAACTTCAGATGTGTTCTCCTGGCTTCCTTGTACATAAACCAAAGAAAAAAAAATAATTGGCATCATGTTTAAGAATTTCTCATTAAAGCCATAGGTGTAGTGCCCTGTTTTCAGATTATGGGGTAAATGACAGCTACAGATACTCAGCTAATTGATTCAGAGCTTTAGCTTTAACTCTCTACAGAAACAACAGCCACTGGCTACTTTTAGCCATTTGGGGAACAAAAAGAAAGCTCTTACTGCTGGCTTTTGGTTTATTTGAGGACAAGAAAGATATGCTTTGCTATAAAGGTGTGCAGAGTGGCATGCCATAAAGATTTTATTAGTTTGAGCTTTGGAATACCATATTACTCACAAGTGCTGAAGTTGTGAGTAAACCACAATCGTGATTCTACTGTTGCAGGAAAAAATGGAAAGCTGCTGCTCAGCATTAGGCGAGGGAACACCAGCCGTGCTGAAACCTGTGACACATTTCCACTGCTTTCCACAGGAGCAGCAATTTGCCAGTGATGTGTTCAGTATCGGCAACACACATGTATATATAAATATATGTATGTATTTATACATATATGTATATATCTATGCGTGTGTAAACACAGTTATGCTGTGTGTTGTCATATGTCTGATGGGGGCAACATGCAGATAACATATACGTTCATATATATTATGTTATATACTATACAGAATGTGTATGTGTATATATGTACCTCATGTATTGCTATATACTACATAAAATGGATATAGGTATATATATACCTACACATATACATGTTTATACAGAATACGTTGTTTTAACTCTAAATTAACAGAATTTAACCCTTAATTTGCCGGGACAGCATGTCTCCTCTGACGTGTTTGGCAGAAGCCCCTTTCCTGTAGGGGATAACGGTGATATATGGGCATACGGGCTCACACGTGTGTGTATTTATAGCGATGCACGTTGATTTTGTGCGCGTACGATTAAAATACACGCACCGATGTGTGCGGAGGGGCACGCACACCCACCTAGGAGCGTACCCACAGGTGCCTACAGCGCGTCGCCCCCCTTACCCCCCGGCTCCCTGCCTGCCTTTCCCCCATCGCAGGGCCCGGCGGCGTGCAGGGGGCGGCGCGGGGGGGAGCGGAGCCGGGTGCCGGGGCTCGCCCAGTGCCCGGCAGGAGGCGGAGCCGGCGGGGCGGCGGCGGCTGCAGGTGCCGGCGGCGGGATGGTGGCGGCGGCGGGGCCGTAGGGCAGCGGCGAGGAGCCGGGAGCCGGGCGTCGGGGGGCGCCATGGGAAGGGGCGTCGGGGGCGGCGACCCCCCGAGCCGCTGCGGGCCGGGGCTGCTGCTGCGGCTGGTGCCGGTGCTGGCGGTGCTGGCGGCGGCGGGGGCGGCGGAGCAGAGTGCGGCCGCGGGGAGCCCGGCGCCCGACGGCACGGTGATGGGCGCCGGCACCCCGCCGAGCCCCGGCAGCACCGCCTCCGAGGAGACGCGGCTGCACGTCTTCACCCTGGACTACCCCCACGTGCAGATCCCCTTCGAGATCACCCTCTGGATCCTGCTGGCGTCCCTCGCTAAAATCGGTGAGTCCCACCACCAACAACCCCCCTCACCGCTACCCCATCCTTTTTCCCCTTCCCGCTTGCCCCGGGGGTTCCGGGGCTGGCGATGCTCCCGCGGCATGGACATCCCGGCGTGACTTGTGGTGACAGCCGGGGGAGCCGGGCTTGGGAAAAGGGTCGCGGAGAAGGGCGATGCCCCCCCGGCCCCGAAAGCACCGGGGCCGGGAGTTCACTCAGCCCCTTCCGTCCTCGGTCGTCCCTGCTGTCATTTGAGCGCTTTCTCTTAAAATAACGCCGGCTATAATGACAGCTTCCTAACAGAACAACAGATCGATGGAAAGCAAATATTTATGAGGAAGCCTCCTCGTTGCGCTTTCCCACCGTTCACTCATGTCCCGTGAAAGATGAAAAATGCGGCGCTGAATGAGTGAGAAAGGCCACTAATTCCCTCATGTGGAAATTATTTGTATTGCATAGTTTGACTGTTTTGTGAGGTTTATATGGCATGTTTTTAATGAGCTTTCTATGGTCCGAGCAGAAAAATGAGTGCAGTATAATAATCTGAAGAATGTCAGGTAGAGGTGTCCTACCGAGCTATGTAAAAATCAGTAAAACTCTAAACTCTAAACTCTGTATCTTGTTAACAAAAAGGTAGTCTTAATGTCAGGGATAAAGCTGAGGGAGACAAAAAAAAAAAAAAAAAAAAAAAAAAAAAAAAAAATGTGTACTCATACTCCGGTTATTTAAATCAGAAGTCAGACTTGGCAGCACAGATTTTGGTAAAAGCTCCAATCATACTCACTTTGGCAAAACAGTTTGATACGACTTAAAACTTTGACTTCTGCCTGTGGCATTTAAATGGACCATGTCATGTTAATTACGTATTGCAAGACAGGTAATTAATAAATCTCCAAAACCAAAAATTTGTGCTTACCTCCAGCCACCAGTTAGTGTTGAAATTGGCAGCCTGATCCCCTCCCCTACTTGCTGTAGCTTCATTACTTTCCACAGATTTATTATACACTGCATCCGTTAAGGTTGCATGTATCTTAATGCATTAAATATGCATGTTTAGCCTTGAGTATGTGATTAGGCATATTAGGCATAGAATCAGGCTGTAGTTCAAATATGATACTCTCAAATATATCGTGAACTGTTATAGCCAGAAAATACAGAGTTTGGTACAGAACTAATCTCAGCCAATTAAGTACTGCAAAATTGCTCTGGCTTCTGAGTCTTGATACAGCAAGAACTCTTGAATAATCTAAGACTAATGAAAAAAGTTTATGTTTTATTAAAGATTACTGGCAATCCATTTGAAATGTGTAAACACATACACAGTAATATGTAGATTCTGCAGGACTGCGTTCATTATAACTGTCATTTTGCTAGTGAATAGGCAAAAAAAAAAAAAAAAAAAAAAAAAAAGAGAGACAGTGAGCATAAGTGAGGAGAAATATCTATAATTTGAAAATGTTTTCATTTATACCGAATGAAAGCCAATGTGGCTAATCGAGAATGTTATCCCTGCTGTTACGAATGTGTACTAAGCAATGAGGGCTGGATCCAAGGGAGGCCCTAGGTGTGGCTGCACTTGGCTCCACCACGCCTACCTGCAGGGGCCCTGACTCCAGGACAGGAATTAGGAACATCCAGTTCTTGCTGCCGGAGCTCCTTTTGCGCTCCCTTATCCAGCCACTGCATCGGGTCACTACACCTGACCAGCACAGACTCTCATCACTCCTAAACCATGTTCCCACAGTGTTAATTTTGCACTCACTTGTGTCCTCTTTGATAGGTAGCCCAGACCAGAATTGTTTAACTCCTGAGAGAGCAGCGTTGGCTCTACCACATCCCACTGTGTTTCTAGGATTGGGCCATTTCAGTTCAGTGGGATGGAGAGGAGTTTCTCAGCCCATCTCTCTGAGCCTGTGAGAGAGACTGCTCTCCCGTAGATTCCTTTCTCCAGCATTTCCTGCTGGGCAGCACAGGCATCTCTCCTGTGTCATGCCACCTCAAGACTCATGCACTGCCCAGGAAATTTAGGTGCTTAATCTGGCATCGCAAATTCCTTTCTGGGGCTAGGCACTGAGCGCTTATGCATGGCACTGCTGAACAGCAAACCTTTATGAGCAGAGCCCTAAGTTCTTCTCAGCTGCAAGGAATTCAGAAGATATGGCCAAATTTAATAACAGCTCTCATGGTGTGTGTAGGATCCCAAAGATAACTGTATCGCAGCACCTGCTTGTTGCCTGGTTGGAGCCTTTTTGAACAAATGTGATTTTGCAGAAGAGAAGTTTCATTGAAGCAGAAAGATTCCAAAATGTGCTTATTGTTACAGATATGAAAGGTTTTTCAGATCCTGCCACTGCAGACTAAGTTTAGAGAGAGCACAAAACGTAGCATGGGAAAGGAAAACTTGAAGTTGTCAGGCAGAACTTAAAAGTTTTGATGAAGTACATTTTCACAAAGAAGTTAGGAACAGGCTGTGTATATTCCAAGATAAAACAAGAGCACATTTTGAAATCTAAGAAATTGCCTTGAACAGAATTGCTAATTTCTGGCTACTTCTAGTTATTTATTATCTTGTGTGGTGATACCACAAATGAGGTATGTTACTAACATGCTGATGGACTCCACCAGTGCTTTAGGTGGTACCCAGTGCACCGCAAGCATGCTGTGGTGCCTAGGCAGTGAGGCTCATCTGCTTACTGCCCAGTTTTGCTGAATTCCTATGCCTCTAAACTTACAGAATGTTCTCTAACTCATCCAGATTCCCATTACTACATTTAATCACAAATACACGATTAGAAGTGCTGCTTCTGGGAACTGAACTGATATCTTTCCAACACTTCTTTCCCGAAAAAAGGTTTAAACTGTTCAGCACCTGAACTCAGAGTGCCCTTGGAAAACTCATACTTAATCATAAGTACATGTCTCAATAGCATTTTCAGAATCAGAAAGTATTGGATTTCACCCAAGAAGTGGGAAACCAGGGCTCTAAGGACTTCCATTTTGAAGAATATTGAACTTGCACTTTAGGCAATGCCCAATGGCCTGAGGGCAAACATCTTCCATGCTTCCACTGCATAGTCAAGAGTCTAAAAACAAGCTGGGTCGGAGGAGGAGAAAGTAGTTATGGTCCTGGGTTTAGCATAAATGGCCAAATAATCATGTGCTGCTGGGGATCTGCTCCCAGGACACTGCAGGCAACGTGGCTGTGGATCTGTCAGAGCAGGGAAGATGTCCCTCACCCTGCCGGACACCTGTGCCTGAGTTGGTGTGCACTGGATGCCATCTCCTGGCTATCTGCCCATAAGTGGGGAACCACAGCTTGTTCCTGAGATCACCTGTGAATGCCTTTCACAGAGGCGGATAGTCTTTTAGGAGTTTTGATGTGGCTTACATGGATAAAAAAGCACATTTAACATAGTTAAATATAATAAACATAAGGAGCCTTTATGTTACCTTCAAGGATGAGGTAGAGTCCCAAAAGGTCTGAGAAGACATAAGGTTTCCAAACAGTGACTTGTAAAGGAAAAAAAAAAAAAAAAAAAAAGATATATTCATAATAGACATATCATTGCCTTTGTGTTAGAAGTGGCTGGGAGTTTTATGTTTGTTTGTTTTTCATTGAACAAAGTATTTATACAAATTCTCTTCTTTTCAAATTTTATTTGGAAAATTTTTGAAGGTACTTTTAGAAGACTTTTAAAAACTTTTCTTCTAGCAAAACCTACTTAGCCAGGAGAAACTTCAATCACTGCAATAGCAATTTTGGCATCCTGCCACTGCAGAAACTAAGGCAAACCATAAAATGTTTAAGTGGAAGTAGCTGAAAGGTGAAGAGTCAAGTGTCCAGAAGGCAATTCTTGTGTCTCCAGGGTCATTACCTATTCTGCCCATGCAATAGACTGGATATTGGTGATTCCTGTTTCGAGGAATGATAGTGAATTTGGCAGTTCTTCTGACACATCACATAGGCTGTGCTTCTAATTTTTAAAAACTGTATTCATCCAGAGGGGGGAAAAAAAAAAAAAAAAAAAAAAAGCTTGAGTTGCTTATTTTTAAAAGTAGCTTTAACAATTATTGAATATGTAAGTACAATTCTGTAGATTAAAACAGCTCCCCCCTTAATCCTTGTTAACCATTTGTTTTTCCTAACTATAAACTCAGGCTTTTTGTTTTTTTGTTTTAACCCAGAGAA
Source organism: Aythya marila (assembly GCF_965140915.1). Classification (NCBI taxonomy): domain Eukaryota; kingdom Metazoa; phylum Chordata; class Aves; order Anseriformes; family Anatidae; genus Aythya; species Aythya marila. The sequence goes on along the minus strand of NC_139042.1, from coordinate 66,385,884 downwards.
AATCTATGATGAGAGGGGAATTAACAAAATCAGTGTCACAAGATACAGAAACCTGGAACTGGTAAACTTGATGTGAACTATTCCAAGTTTGTACTAGTTTAACTGTTTCGACTACAGGTGTGATTTTTACTGAAATAGTTTTACTGAAATAGACGGCCGTTATTACCACACCCAGTGTTTCTGTGCAGCTCTCATTTAAAATAATTTAAATGCTTTTTAGTTAGGCAAGAATTGTAGGATCTTGTGGGTGTGGATAGTTTTCTATATAATTATGTGGGCCAAATATAGATAAGGAGGAGCCTGGAAAAGATTGGTATCGCCAGGACCTGGAATGTGACCTTGGTGCATATGGTTGACCATCCCATTAGATTGGCCAAAGTAAGTTCCAAGTAAGTTCCTTTGGAACATCTCCCATTCATCACACACACACACACAAAATAAATTAAAAAAATCACCTCTAAAAGTAATCAACTTCTAAAAGTAATCAGAATCTTTAAATCAAAACTATTTGGCTTTGAGAATTTTAGTGAGTTATGGAACAGTATTTAAGTCGTCATTCAGAATTTTTTAATTCTTTTTTTTTTTTTTTTAAGTACTTTGCACAGTCTGCTTATGAGAGACTCTTGACACTACTATAATTCATATAACAGAGAAGAATGAGTATAATAGTACAGGTTGCAATTTATTGTCACTTTATGAAAAACACGTGTGTTTTTTTTGTGTGTGTGAAATTAATTTGAAGGCTCCACTAAAGTTAAAAGAATGTGTCTTGGAGTGCTCCTCATGGTCTCTAATGAAGTGACCGTGGGTGAGTGAATGCAGGTCAAATGTGCTAGTTCCTCTAGCTTTGAGACCCTAAAGCACACCTAAAAATAAAATGAGTGTATTTCTTAAGCTTCTTTGTGAAGCTGTCCATGGAGGAAGGTGTTGTTACTTTGATTTTTTTTTTTTTCTCTCAGATGTAATTTGCCCTGTAAAAGTCTTTGGATCACATTTCTGGGGTATTCCACTTTATGTAAAAAACAAACAAACAAACAAAAACCCCACATTTTCACAAACAGGGCAATAGTTTTTCTATTAGCTTGAAAATCTAGCTATTAAATCAATTCTCCACCAAATTAACTGTAGTCTTGGATTCTGTGCAAATAACTATTTCACTTTCTTGTGTTTGAATTTCCTTTGAAGGCTTTCATCTTTACCACAAGTTGCCCTCAATAGTACCTGAAAGCTGCCTCCTTATTCTGGTTGGATTGCTTCTTGGTGGCATTATTTTTGGAGCAGAGGAGAAGTCCCCACCTGTAATGAGCAGTGATGTTTTCTTCTTATATCTTTTACCACCAATTGTACTCGACGCTGGATATTTTATGCCAACTCGTCTCTTCTTTGAGAACTTTGGTACTATATTCTGGTATGCCGTGGTAGGCACACTCTGGAATGCCATTGGCATTGGGATTTCACTTTATGGAATTTGCCAAATCAGTGCATTTGGTTTGACTGATATCACATTGCTGCAGAATTTGCTCTTTGGCAGCCTCATTTCAGCTGTGGATCCTGTGGCAGTGCTAGCTGTTTTTGAAAATATTCATGTCAATGAGCAGCTTTACATCCTGGTGTTTGGAGAGTCGTTGCTGAATGATGCTATAACTGTGGTAAGTTACTTGATAAATGATGAGTTGATAAAAATGATAAATGATTGTTTGCATGTCACTGTGTTATATCTCCTTGTAAGTGTGTGGTTATTGCAGTTTGCTAAAAGAGGGAAGTCAGTAACTGCTAATGCATTTATGTAATTCTCTTTACGTTTAGAAACTACAATAGCCTAACTACAGCAGAGCAACACGTAATGGTAGCATATTTGCTTAAGTGATTTTACTACCTGACCTCTTTAGTTTCTGTATCTTTTAATTCTGTTACTTCTGTAATCCTAAACTCACCTGCATAAATGTCGTTGGATAGGAGAGGGAAAAGGGCCAATATTGAGTGTCCCTGCAAGTTTGCAGGGAGAATGGGCCAGTCACTGAGCTACCGCAGGCACAGGATCCACTTGATGCTAGGCATTTGCATGTGCCTGTCCAGTTGGAACTGCACTGAGACCACCTATACATTTCTCCCAGGCTACAGATGAGATAGAACAGCCACCCGGAGGTAGATGTTTCTAATAATTAACTAGCTGAACTGGGTTTGTGGTGCTGACCTAAGACAGCAATCTGCAAATCCCCAATGCCCCTCATTTGTACCTGATGACACCATGTCTGGAACATTACTTCCATGTAGCCATGCCTTACTTGAAACCCTGCCCGTGTTAACTATGTCCTGGTGTACTTTCTGTTTTCTAAGCCATGGAAATCCTTTTTTTTTTTTTTTTAAATATTCCAGAAGGATCATGAATGTACATGAATTGGGTCTGCACCATCCCTGTCTCTGTCACTGGCATCTTATCTACTGTCCCACTCCATGCAGAACTGTCCTTTGGTTTTCCTCCTCTCTAGGACTTTGCCTCATCTGCTTAACACATGCATTTCTCAAACATTTAATCTGAGCCTTGGTACCAATTGTTTCTTGTGTGCCCATACTGTTTTGTTCTCCTAGGCTTCATGTTTTACCTGACTCTGCTGCTATCCAGTCAGCCGAATCACATCCCCTTGCATGGCTTTGCCTTAAAGCCTAACTTTTTGCATTAGCTTTCAGCTGAAACTGCCTGTTCTGACTAATCTGTTACCTAAAGCAGTCATGGAAAACAGTGGGTGTAAATACTGTGTTTCAAATAACTTGGCAGTTTAGCCATGGCTGTGCCTTGTCACTCTTCACTCTTAATGACCACTCATGCAAGGGAATTCTTTTCCATATTGTTATTATTTAAGGGGAAAGGGGGCTACTTTTATGTTAATATAAAGGTTTTTCTTCTTGATTTTTTTTTTTTTCCAACTGAAATTGCTTTTTCCAATCGCAAAATCAATCTCCTTTCCACTGGAGCAGCAGTTAATCCAGTTTTGCTAGCAAAACACTGCATCCTGATGACGGATGTATTTGTGTGTGACATGGCAGATTACTTCAAGGCACTGTTTTTATAGGCACTGGCATGGCAATTAAATAACCATGATATGCAGCTTTCCTGTAGGCATCATTATAGCCTTCTTTAGGGTCCTTTCTCGCACACTGTTTTCCCAAACACCCCAGCATGGGGAGAGGTACTCTGAGGAGCCTGTAGGACCAACTGAGCATATGGCACTGGCCATGCATATATTCATGAGGGAGTGAAAGGGACTTGGAGTGTGTTCAGTCTTACTTCCCAGCTATTGCTTAGAGGTGGTATTTGGCAGCAGACCAGGTGGTTTCCACATGCTACACACTGGCCTGCTAATGGCTCCCTGTTATGGTTTTGCACACCTGCAATCATGTGCTTAGACTTAAAACATGACCCAGACCATTGCATGAGTTCTCTGTGGGGTGTGCTTAGTGGACTTTGCCTCCTGTCCCCATGGCGGTACTGCCAGAGTAGTTCTTGCTGCAGTGTGGTCAGGGTAGCATGGGTGCCTTCAGTGGGATGTGGGGATGGGGTGGGAGGGATATTGAAGTTGGGCTGGCCAGCAACCTGGACTGCCCAATTCCTGCCTGCAGACACCAGCCACTAAACCACAAAAGTACCATGAAACCTGGGGGCTACACAGACAGGCAGTGCAATACAGTGTGACTTCAGTAACCATGCTTTCTAAATACTTTAAGGCCTTCTTCCTGCTAACCTGCTTGCACTTCCAGGCTGTTCCTAATAAAAGCTTTTTTTCTTTTGTTAGGAATCTCAGCTCTGCTGTGCTTCTCAGATGATCTTGCATTCCTGATAGGTTTCACGATAGGCCTGTGTATTTGGACAATCCATTTATCCTACTGGTGGAATTTCTGAGCTTGAATTTGCCTGAAGGCAATGTTTGCCTGTCAGCTATAGTGCTTCTCGTTCGGGTTGGTGCTTTACCAGCCTCCTGGTTCAGTGATAACTACCATGATAATACTAAATGGCAAGATCACAGATGAAGCTGAGTGTTAGCAGTTCAAATTTCAGTCCTGGGCTTAAAATCATAGGGACGGAGTTAGTGTCATTGCAATAATATTATTCCCTTGTTAGAAAACATTGCAGCAGTACTCTGTATTCTGCCTATACTGAAAACATTATTTTAGAGTGCTTTAAAGTAATTTCAGAATTAAAAACTAATAACTGAGAACTGATGAAAATAAGCAATTAACATCTAGGAAGAGCAGAGATGCTCCGAGACACAATTAAGAAAGGATTGGTGACTGATATTATTTGTTGCAACCTTCAGCAAGTTCAGCTAAAGGATGTTGAGTAAATGCAAATCTTGAACTTGAAAAAAACCGGTTCTCATACCAAAAGCATTGCAAAATGTGTCTAGTGTTGCTGTAGTTTAACTCACCTGAAAGCTTAAAGAGAGCTGTAAAACTGAACTACCTGTAGAGTAAAAGGGAACTGAACCTGATTATGATCTCATGTACAGTAGTGCAAATAAAGAACAATAAGGACGAGATTGAAATTGTATTCATGACATTCCATAGTCCTAGCTGCTGCTTCTAGCACAGCAGTCTTGTTTTGAACCATGAACATTGCTTTTCTTCTTTCAAGTAACTTCTGGCAACAGACTCAAGATTTGTAGGGATGTCTGATGGAACCAGGCTCCGTTCAATTTGCAGTGTGAGTACTTCTCTGTGAAGATGAGGTGATGTTATGAAAAGGCTGTTGCTTGAGGAGGTCACAATTACATGCTTCTTTACAAGTGGCTCTCAGTGGCCTTACCTCAGAGACTTGCCGTACATATAAATATATTTATATAGTTAGTTTTGAAAATGTAAAACAATTTGACACCACTTAAAGAAAATAGTCATTTTCCATAATACATACCAAGTGACTATTCTACAAGGTCAAATTCTGTAAATGTCTTGAAGAATAACACAAGCCTGAGTAGTCACAAGTACCAAGAAATGACTCAAGGAAACTCCTCTCCCTGCTTGACACAAGACAGCAGTATTTTTTTCTTCAGCCCGTGATTTGGAAAGCCCTGGGAGTCTGTGGACTGGAGGGTTTCTTTTATTATTATTATTATTTTTTTTTAATTTTAATTTTAATTTTTATTTTATTTTATTTTTTTAGGGCGAAAAATAAAGGCATAGCTATTGTCAGGAGGCTTAATTCTGTTATGCTTTTCTCCATGTAAATTCGTAAGGTCCACAAATCAAAACAGGTTGAAAACCACTGGAGCATATGACATTACTTTCCTGTCCTGCATGGGACACAGTAGCAAGGAACAGGGCAAAAAAAGGCTGGTAGTCTGCCTCACAGCAGCAAGGTGAATGGGTTTGCCCAGGTGAAAAATGACACTTCTCCTATGTGGACTCTTCCTGAGGGTATCGTTTTTAGGCAATGAACAGTTTGTGCTCATGCTCTTGCCCTTTTTATTGCTTTGTAATGAAAATCAGAAATTACCGGTGACCCTGCTATGTTTGATTTAACCTTCTTTATTTTTTCATGCTTGCACTGGAATATATATTTTTTCTTTTCTTTTTCAGTTCTTTCCTTTCACTTAGCCTAAAGGACCCCTAATAGCCTATGTCTTCGCATTAGTCTTTAGTGAGGACTTATACCTGTGTAAGACCTCTCAAATTTTGGCCAAGAAGATCTGTACAACTTTCTTTCTGTCATGTGAGAGAGAACAAGACTGCAAAGGTGAAAAATCCCTCCCAGTATTCAAATACCTACATTGTTGGCACAATTCAAGTACTGATAAAACATTGTTCTCTCAAATAGCATTTCTGATAGAGAAACCTGTTTGGTCTACTAAGAAGCCCATAAAGAAAGCAGAGGTTTAGCTCCTATAAACTGTCCAAGCTGCCTAGCCTGGTGTTTGTTATGACCAAGGTGGCTTAACCTGTGACCCTAGTTTACACTTCTGGCTTAGATGCGTTCTGTAAGAGGAGAAGGACCAAGCTTTGGGCTGGAAAAGGAGGCCACATAGCCATCATGATATCGCATGGCTGGGAGCACACATACAATAAATCTGTAACAGGGGAGACCCTTTAAGATTTCTTTAGGAGTGACTGATTCCGTTGTAGTCTTTTAAGTAGTAACTAGCATACTGAATGTTAGAGAAATTTGGACTTTATATCATTCCGTTTCCTGCATAGAACAAAAAGGATTTCTGGCCAAGAAAATACAAAAATCTCATTGACCTCATTTCTTTAGGAGGACTGTTGTAAGAACTTTGAAAATGAAACTGGACAAATACATGTTAAGAGGTCTTCTAATGGGAATTAAATCCAAATCTCTAGAAATAATCTCAAGTTTGAAAAGTCTTTAAATCATTGGATTCCTAATGGTTAGTAGAGAAAGACCACTTCATGGTTGCTATGTTGCTTGTAATCTTTGGGGTGGTCACAGTCCATCTCCCCCATGCCAGACTGATCTATGGTCTAATTCAGTGCTGCAGCTCTTGGTGTCCTATGTAGCTCAAACACGGTTGAAAATGACATGAATTTTCACCAGTTACGAAGCTGTATTTTTTCCTCCTCTTTTATTTCTTTGCTTCTGGGGAAAATCTGAAATAGCCATTTGAGGGGAAATTAGGAGCTCTGCAAATGAATGAGTTTAAAAATCTTTAGGTAGAGCTTTGGACAGGTCCTTGAATCAGCCAGGTAAGGAGTCTAATCATGACTACGCTCCTGGCCTACAGAATGATGTCAGTTGAGACACTGCAGTCTTTTGTCTCCATTTGCAAAAATGGGAATAATTATATTTACACTTCTTTGTATATCTCCCTGATATTTGTGGAGGACACAAATGCCAGAAGTAAACAGCAGCATATCTCAGAAGTGTGTTCAAGATAGATAGAGAAATACAAAGTCCAACACTGAATCTGAGGAACATGATAACACAAAAGGAAATTAAGAAGAATTCAGAAACATGATGTGCTTTTTTCTTTTTCTCATAGGTCCTGTACAATTTGTTCAAGTCTTTCTGCCAGATGAGCACAATTAAGGTTATTGATGTATTCGCTGGAATTGCTAACTTCTTTATAGTGGGGATCGGTGGAGTATTGATTGGAATCCTTTTGGGATTTGTAGCAGCCTTTACCACCCGTTTCACCCATAAAATCCGAGTGATTGAGCCACTCTTTGTCTTCCTGTACAGTTACTTGTCATACATAACAGCTGAAATGTTTCATCTCTCGGGCATCATGGCGTAAGTACCCCAAACTTCAGTGATTATAGCACCCAGATAAGAATGCCAAAGGGAACTGCAGAGAGGACCAGATTTTGCAAACTCTGCCATGTGGCCTCGTTCCACTGTGCATGGCAGCAAAGCTGGCTTGAGGATTTCCGGCCTCTCCCCTCCTGCTTCCATCCCATTGTCTCAGCTTGCCACCACACCAGCTGTGTCACTAAAACTGCCCGTGGCATCACACCATAAACCATATCTTTGAAACGTTCCAAGTTAAAAATAATCCCTTGTATTTTTGGTGGGGTTATTCATAACCCATTTCAGTTGGTGACCCAAGTCCTCATATGACCCTGCCACCAGTCACAAAGGCATGGCTCAGGGGTGGCACAGAGTGACGTGGGGGCAGCAGTGGCTGGCAGGGAGTGGGAGTGGTGGCTGCAAACCTCATGAGCTGGCTTCGCTGCTGATGCTAACGTATTGTGAAACTGCATCTTCACACAGTCATGTGAGCAGCCAGTAAATGCCATTCAATGAAGACAATGCATGTATCATCCAGGCAAACTCCTGCTGGATTACAAGTACAGTAAGGATTGGATGAATGTAGGATTTGCAGAATCTAGTCCTATGGTAGTATAACACTTTAGTTTAATATATTCATACATGTGCCTGTGTATTACAAGGCTGTCTGCATACATCATTATGTACAAAAAAAATATTATTCTTCCCACTGCTAACACATAAAAATATTTTCTCTCCTTGGGTTTTCACTCCTGGGCTTCAGTAAAGATAGAGCACGAACTCTCACTTGGTGCTGTTTATACTCTAGCAACCTCAACTTTAGAAAGAGCCTTTATGACACCTGATATATGGTTTTCTTTGGTTCCAAGTAATATTTTTAAAGGTTGACCTTCCTTAATGACTTTGTATTGTTCTAGTGGCAAATGTGAGTCATTCAGGCATTAGAAGCATAGCTGTTTTTGAAAGCTCATATGTTGCTTCTGAGTATCACTGATACTTTATAATACCTCATTTGATGATTATGCTTTAAGAAAGTGAAGATAGATTTGATATTGTAGTCCTGTCAGTATAACATTTTCTGGGTCCAGGAAGCAATTTACAAGGAAACTAGTAGCTGATGATTTCAGTTGTATAAAGATAGAAATATGCCATGAAATCAGAAGGCTTAGTACTTTAATATAAGTAAAGATGTAAAGATTACATGGGTTTCTTTCTCTGATATGAGACTAAATAAAGTAACATATGAATCCACTTTGACCGAGTTCATAAATGAGCCATCTCTTTCCCTAGCTTCTATTCATAGCATTTGTGTGGTTTCTAGTTTCCTCCACTTCTTAAGTCAAATGTCCTTGACATCCTATGATCAAATACTTAAAGGGCTTCTAAACTAAAAACGTGTGGCTAAACTGTGCATAGAAAAAAAAATCTATCAGTGTGCATGAAAATACTGAACTGGACATTCTGCATCTGGGGTAAAATGGAAAGGGCACCATGGGTCTGCTGGTGGCTAAGTGGAACTAGTGCATTCCAGTGCCTGGAACCAGCACACCATTGTTTCACAAGGAACAAGTAAACTATTCCTCTCCTCTCCTCTCCTCTCCTCTCCTCTCCTCTCCTCTCCTCTCCTCTCCTCTCCTCTCCTCTCCTCTCCTCTCCTCTCCTCTCCTCTCCTCTCCTCTCCTCTCCTCTCCTCTCCTCTCCTCTCCTCTCCTCTCCTCTCCTCTCCTCTCCTCTCCTCTCCTCGGGTGCAAAACAGTAGAGGAAACATTGAGGTTTTGTTTTTGTTTTTGTTTGTTTGTTTCCCTCCAACAACACAACAGAAGTTATCTTTAAAATGTCCTAAATGTGCTTTGACTCTACGTATATTTTGTATCAGCTGAGGGAGCTGGATACCTCGGTGGCACTGATGGGAAGGGCGAAGGGCTCTCTGCAGGGGTGTAGACTCTCTGCTATCATGAGACATATAGCGTGCCCCCTCCCTGCAGGGGGCCTTACAGCTCCTGTAATCCCCACATCACCTGTGAGTAAATCTTACTTCGTGCTCTTTGCATTTCATTAGTCTCCAAGCTGGGGAGAATCTCGTGCCCTGTGTCAGAGCACAGCACGCACTGGTACTGAGCCCCTTGCCACGTTTTGCAGAGAGTACCTTGAGTCATGATGACTCTGTTCTGACTTCAAAGGCAGCCCTGCTCTGAGCAAGCAGGTGGACCAAATGACCTTGGGGTGACTCTCACAACCCAGCTCGTTCAGTCATTACATGATTCTTTGTCCATTTGTAGTTCAGCCCACGGGGAAGAAATACATATTCGCCTGAGTCTGCTGAACTACTGATTCCCTCTTCCTTCATAACCAGGTTCTTAAAGATACTCCACAAAGCCTTGCAGGTACACACAGTACCACACTTCAGGCACAGGACATAAGCAGGAACATGCAGTGTTATTGCATTAATAAGATTTTTACATAAATATTATGACACACAGAATGCCTCCTTTCTGTGCAAGTAGAAATTCGCTGCCAAAGGAGCAGAGGGGAATAAAAGGTGCCCTCCCCTGATAAATCTTTGTATTCACCCTGGGGACAAATGGTTCGTGAAGCATCCATGTGAAACCCCTGCACTGAGTTACTTGGCTGAAATAGCTCTGGGACTGAATCACGTCCCTGCCAGCTGCTGTGTGAAAGTCCTCTCCAGAAGGAGAGGAAGGAGGTCCTCCTGTAATTAGAGCCTGGCTTGAGTCAGATTCACGGGTGTGAAAAATGCAGATGTGAATCTGAACGTTATCTGCTCAGTTCCATTTGTAATTATAATACTACATCTGCTGCTTTTGCTGCTTATTCATTTATTGTAAAGGCTGTGAAGCAGCAGAACTTTCTTTTCTCTCTCTCTTTTTTCTTTTTTTTTTTTTTTTTTTTTTTCAATAGTGAATTAGCAGTCTGAAAGGAACAAACATTGAAACTACTGTAAATTTAGTAGGTCAAGGAAACATGAGGATTGAACCCAGTGGCCTTGTTTATTTCAGTCATGACAGAAACTCTACTGTTTGTGCAGGAGAATTTCTATTCTTCAGAGGCACAGAAACCTGCAGGTTAATTGCAATTAACTGTTTTTTCCCTCCTTTTCTTGACCAAGGCAACCACCTCAGGTCACAGAAATGGAAGCTAGAAGTAATGTGTGAGGATAAGAAATGTGAAATAAAACACATGTAAGCATTTTATTTGATTATGGTGACAATAAAAATTTAGTCTGTGAAAAACATCTTATAGTGATCTACATAAAATCTTAATAAAAATTTAAAGGATTTGCTTTTATATTGAATCTTAAAGGATTTGATTTTATATTGAATTTTAACACTATCTACATACAATTTTCAAATTGAAGAGACTTCAATTGGATATTTTTTTTCTAATGTAGATAAATATTCTGAAGAGCTACGAGATTCATAAAATAAACAGTGATTTGCACTGGAATAGCACTTATCTGAAGAATGAGTGAATCAACTCAGCTGATGACACTAATTGGATGAATGCAAAATTTGACTGAAAAGAATATTTTATATAGGAGTGTAGTCCCTTTAAATTCTTGCAGTGGTTAAACATGGTAGGTGTTTTAAATTACACCTTGTAAAGATCACGATTAATCTGGTGGCAGATTCTTATCAGACATCTATTTACAGTGTCTCCATTACCTCAGGATCCAAAAACAGTGTCCAGTGTATGCTTCCCCACTCCCCAAGCTACAGGGCTTTCCTAAATGACTATAATGACAAAAACTATTTATTTTAAGAGGGTAATAAATATGAATGAGTGTTTTGTTTTGTCTTTGAGGCAGACCTGACAGCCACAATGCATCAGGCAGTAAGCTGCAGCTTTGAGACCCTGAAAAGACCGTGTGTCTATAAGTGTCTGTTTTGCAGTCTGCCCATTGCATTCTTACTAGATTGCCCTTTCTGCCCCTGCATATGCGCCAGTGCCATCTGTGCTGTGTGTGCAACCAATTGGAGGTGGTGAGGATGTGACCAAATTGCTATACCTGGGCAGATAAGCTGTGCCTTCACAGGAGAGCTGTCGTTGGCTGTGACATGACCTGAGATATCTGTAGGTCTATCAGTGCAGTCTGTGGCTGTCAAGCAGCTGATTTGCCCCTGAATATGAGAGTTCTGGATGTGATAAGTAGAATTGAGACCCTTCTTCACGTATTCTTTAGAGGTTGGTCACCTGTAAACTGAAGAACCTGGCAATGTTTGCCAGCTCCCAGGCTTGGGTATGTGTCCTGGCCAAGTCATCACTCCATGTCAGGACAAAATCATTCATGGCCCAGGTCCTCTCCCACTTTCTTCCTGAGATGTGCAGGCATGTGTAATGTGGGATCTCTGACAAGTCCCTAGTTTGGGCAACTGTAAAATCAGAACGAGGAGAAGAGCTGTGAAGAACATCTGCATCACAGTCTGTGTTGGCAAAAATGCAGGACCTCTGTTGTCCTAGTCATGCATAAACTAGAAATGTTACCTAAACAACTGAAAGTTGCAAAGAGAAAGGTTGCATACTCATGAAATCTGCATTGTTTCATTTGTGTTTCAATTGTGCCATGTGGCCATGATAAAATCTGCTTCCCAGAGAGCATGCTAGTCTTGGGCCACAGAGGATCTTTCTGTTGAAGACTGTGGTGAAATCAGCTGACAATGACAGACAGCTGACTGTTATGTTGGTACTAAATGCAGGTGAGGACCTGGGACAGTTTTTATCAAGCTTTCCTTCTACTCAGTCTTGGGGTTTGGTTAGGGATGGAGTTAGTGCTTGGATAGAAATGGCCATTTTGTATTGTGCAGACTAGATCTGCCTCTGTATCACCGAGTGTACAGAGATTTTGTCCCCCTGTACTCAGTTCTGGTGAGGCCGCACCTTAAGTACTTTCAGTTTTAGGTCCCTCTCTACAAGAAGGACATGGAGGTGCTCGAGAGAGTCCAGAGAAGGGTGACCAAGCTGGTGAGGGGTCTGGAGAACAAGTCCTATGAGGAGCGGCTGAGGGAGCTGGGCTTGTTCAGCCTGAAGAAAAGGGGGCTCAGGGGCGACCTTATTGCTCTCTATAGGTACACTAAAGGAGGCTGTAGTGAGGTGGGGATTGGTCATTCTCCCACATGCCTGGTGACAGGATGAGGGGAAATGGGCTAAATTGTGCCAGGGGAGGTTTAGGTTGGGTATTAGGAAAAACTCCTTTACCGAAAGGGATGTTAGGCATTGGAATGGGCTGCCCAGGGAAGTGGTTGAGTCACCATCTCTGGAGGTCTTTAAAAGATGTTTAGATGTAGAGCTTAGTGATATGGTTTAGTGGAGGACTGGTTAGTGTTAGGTCAGAGGTTGGACTTGGTGATCTTGGAGGTCTCTTCCAACCTAGACGATTCTGTGATTCTGTGTAGTTGTACAAAAATGCAGAGTGAAGGCCAAGTTAGGTGCACTGTTCTTTTAACACCTATCCACTTACCTTTCTAAGCCACTACAAGCATCTGTCCCCATGTAAGACCCTCTTCCCTGCCTTTTATTCACCCTGATATGTCTGCACTGCTCAGCAGAGGTAAGAGGAGTAGTCTGTGCCCTCTCCCAGTGTCCATGTTATGTCCCAGGTTCACCCTAATGCTTCCCAGTCACTTTTGAGGCAGTGAACGTGTTGGTTGGGTCAGAGATCTAGAACTACATATCACATTGTGGCCATTGTCCTCCAAAACAGGTCATGTTGGCTCGACTTAAGAGAAAGAAACTTCTGGACAAAACTAACTTTAATTAAGTTATTTAATTAAAGAAATGTTTTCCAAGTCTGCCAGCCTCAGCTACAGCCTCAGTCTCTGTTAGGGACAACCTCTTGCAAAACGTTAAGAAAGTTTTTATTCTGAGGTCTTTTTGAAGTTACTACTAATTCTGATATTTAAAACAAACAAACAAACAAACAAACAAACAAACAAAAAACCTTTTAGAAGAAAGAATCTAGACATGTTTTTTCCAGTATTCCAGTCAGTAGGTTTGTTCTGAGCTTTCCCTCTGCCTTCTTTTCCGTTTGCACTTACAGTCAGGGACAACTGAGTTGTTCAGAAATGGGACTCTCAGCTTGGAGTGAGAACACAGAATTAGATTTTCTTCACTGGAATCTGCATGAGACATGAGGAAACGTTCCTCAGCTTCTTTCCAAGGAGGGTCTGGAACACTTTTGATCTCCTTCCTTCATGAGAGAGAGCAATGTGGACATTTCAGTAGGAGGAGATATCACCTGTGTCATCAAATAGTGTTTATAAACTGAAAGCTGGTGGTACTGGGATAAGTAACCATGGTATAAGTCTTCGTGGGCTATATTCAGAAACGCAACATAAATACACTTCTCTATCACTGTTTAGGTTTACTCTATATCATTTGGCTCAGAATCACTAGTGGGTGTGTATAATACTGTTTTAACTGGGAAATCGGAAAAGACATGGCTGCAGGGAGGGAACTCATGCTTTTGCCTTAGGTAAAAGAACTAAGAACGACAGCTGTTTCTCAATTCATCTAGCAGTAGTTGCCCACCTTGATTATTACGCAATTCAGAATGCTTCCCTACTCCAAGGCACCACCTTGAGGTAATCTAGTCAGCACTGCTAATGGTCTTTAAGCCTGACGACTTTGCAGCTGAATAGTCTCAGCCATCCGTGCACTGTGGGATACAACACCATCCTGAGCAAACGACGTACAAACAGTAATGTCATTCTTTGCTTTGCTCTTCCTGCTGATTAAGAACCTGTGTTTACTAACAGGCCTAGATGAAGGACTTGTAGATGTAGTAAGTCCTGTCTATTCTCTCACATATCAGTTGAGATGTGCATTTCATTCGTTTGTGAGTGCTTTATATGTGCAACAGCACCAGCACAATTTCTGGTTGTGTTTTTTACTTCTGAAACCATGGTCAGCTCTGTGCATACACAAAACAAGCAGAGTCCTAGAGTGGAGGAGAAGTTTTCTGTAGCCTTGCTGCTTACTTCACCAGGAAAGTGGAGCTGGCTACTGTCACTGCCATTGCAGGAGGAATGGTTTGGTGGGAAAACTACTTATGGGAAGGGAGTAAAGTCCAGCCCCATCACCTACAGTTTCCATCCTGTCTGTTGATGTCTGAAGGACATCTGTCTGATGCCCTTCAGCAGCAATAGGAGCAGCGGTCCCAGTTCTCCAGGGATGTGCTTGGCTCTCTTCAGCTCTGCCTCTCTTAAAATACACAGTTTGAGTGACCCTTGCACAGATCACATGGATTTAGTATGTGACAAAACTCTCCATATACTGATGTCTTCTCAGAAAACTTCCCACTGTGAGGAAAAAAAATCCCATGCCCCAAGCTGGAGGTTCGCTAAGTCCATAACTTTTATATTTGCTGGTGGTGGAATAAGTTGTGCTTTGCACTTTAGAGGAGACTATGGGAAAGTGATAGTATTCTGTAGAAATGAGAGAGGGTAGAAGAAATCATGCCAATGATACAGCATTATGTTTGCCTTCCAGGATTACATCTTGTGCCATGACCATGAATAAATATGTGGAGGAAAATGTTTCCCAAAAATCCTATACGACGATAAAGTATTTTATGAAGATGTTGAGCAGTGTCAGTGAGACGTTAATCTTCATTTTCATGGGAGTGTCCACAGTCGGGAAGAACCATGAGTGGAACTGGGCCTTCGTTAGCTTCACCCTCCTTTTCTGTTTAATCTGGAGGGCACTGGGTAAGCAAGTCTCAGACTGCACATCGCGTTCTTTGCAAGAGAAAATTCCTACCACTTTTCCTCTAGCAGAAAATGCCAAAATTTAGGCAGAGTCCTATCGGCTTGTGTAATTGTCTTCTTATTTATAATGTTTTATAGATCTCAGGGTCAGCTTCCACCTTTTCCCAGAACAGAACCTAAACATCAGTTTGGTCTTGATCTTGCCTATCTGAAGGCAGAAGCAGTAGGCATGGTAATCAGAGTACATATATCTAATTACACATTTATTTACAAATAAACCATTTTTACTTAAAAGGACGATCAGTTCTGAAACAATAAAAAGATTTTGTTTTTGTTTTAATTCTTACTAAGCTTGTGTTTTTCCCCATCATTGACATTAATAGCATCAAAACAAGAAATGCTATATTTGTAGTGTTGTTCAGGCATATGATGTGAGGAAAGTGCTTGACCCTGCTGTGTTTGCAATATTAGCTCTTTTTCGTTTATCTTGATACCAAAGTAGATGTCAGGTTCATAGGTCTTCAATCTCAGTTTGCTGTGTAATACTTTGGCCCATCTGTGCATACGAGCAGCTCATGTTCTGGACTGCCTCCTCACTCCTGCTTCTAGCTCCCAAGTCTCCCTTCACTGCACAGATATGTACTATTTTTCCTCCACCACATGTAACCCCACAATTAATACCTTATACTGAAAACCAGCCTGACTGCCCCTCAGCTCAGGGCCATAGGCTTGCTCCCTTCACTTGCCTTTATGCCTTTACTCCAGCCTGCCCCATGTCTGGAGCCTGTGCCTTTGGTACACCCCCACTTACTGATATCTTCTTGTTCCATCCCCAGTCCTCCATCCTTTCTGTCTGTGCAAGTAAAATTAAGAGACTGACTAAGATTTTGCAGAATTCAAAGCACAGATTTGACAACACAATGTGTTGAAAAGCACTTTAAATCCCATTTAAAAATGTAATTTAGGTGTTTCAGTCTATACTGACACAAGAATAGTTGCTGCTTTGGAAGGGCATAGTGGCTGTCTCATGGCTCTCAGTTAGGCGCTTCAGGTCCTAAATCCAGCTGACCTGAGATGGACATGTTTAAGACTGCTTCTTGGAAATTTAATTTTTTTGTTCTGTGGTGTTTTCAAGCTGCTATATAACATTTCATTTCTTCCATAATAAGTAAAGAAGAAGCACATAAAGGTGTTTCAAAACAAATATTAGTATTGTGGGGGATTTCCATGCAATTTTAATTTCTCCTTTCTCTCTCTCTCTCTCTTTTTGTTTTTGTTTTTGTTTTTGTATTTCCATTTTGTTTTTTCTTCAGGTGTTTTTGTTCTGACTCAGATCATTAATGTGTTCCGGACAATTCCTCTCACTTTTAAGGACCAATTTATTATTGCCTATGGAGGCCTCCGAGGAGCTATTTGTTTTTCACTTGTGTTTCTGCTTCCTTCTACTGTGTTCCCCAGGAAGAAGTTGTTCATCACTGCCGTTATCGTGGTGATATTCTTTACTGTTTTCATTCAGGTAACCCCTTTCCTCTTCTGGACCTTTTCTTTCTCAAACATGTTGTAAATAAGAAGTGGGTAGAAAAACAGGTGTCTTAAATTACTGGAAGGAACATACTTGAAGGAACATACTTCTGTATTGCTCCATGGTCATACTTACAAAAAAAATGCTATGCAGTCAGCAGACAGGTAGCAAAAGTATGCCAGATATTAAGTACTTATGCGAACATGTAAGTAGCATTAAGCATTTAAAACCCTATGAGGTTGGAGGGGGGGGAAGGGAGTGAGCTGCTACACAGGAGATTGTTAGCCTAACTGTTAATTAAACTGAGGTTTAGACTGGTCTTTGAATGATTATAAAGTGAATGAGGAAGGAGCTAGAAATTTCTCCTAAATAGGGAATAGACGCATAGGGCCTCTGAGGGACTCTAGTCCAGCCCCATGCCCACAATAGGGCCACCTGCAAGAGCTCAATCAGGTTGCTCAGGGTGATGGCCAGTTGGGTTCTGCATATCTGCATGGATGGAGATCCCCCAGCCTCTTTAGGTACCTGCTCCCGGGTTTGACCATCCTGGACAGATGAGGCTGATGAGATAGAACTCCTCAAAGAATGGTTCCTGGGGATGGTTTTGTTTAATATTCTTGTTATTGACAGAGGAGCTTTTTGGTGCTGATGGTTTTTGATGACAGACTTCAGAAGGTGACAACTTAATGGGGAAGCAGCTAGGAAAAGGAGAACAGATAGGACCAATATGATAGAAATATAACGAAATTTAACAGTAGTAAGTACAAATGTGTTTGTGCAATGACTTTCTTACTAGGGATTTCTCTTATGAAATGGGGACCTTTCATTCTGAAAAAAAAAAAATAGGGAAAAAGACACAGGTATACTAATTGATAATGGTGTGGAGTTTAAGCCACCAATGCAATACGGACAGAAGAAAGGCAAATGTGATGTCAAGACATACTGAGACAGGTATTTCCAGGAGAAAACAAAGTAATGTTCTAGACTGATCATGGGACTGGTAAGCCTGTTGTGTGAAAGGAGACCAGAATGTCTTGGCCTCAGCAAAATGAAGGAGAAGAGGGAATGTAATTACTGTTTATATCAGGGAGTGAACACCAGAGAAGGAGGAACACTGTTCAAGCCAAAAAGACAATGTTGGCAGAAGAACAAAGTGGTACAAAGTGACCATGATGTAATTAAGAAGCAGCTTTCTAATTATCAGAACAATGAGGTTCAGGAGGAGTGTTCCAGTATGAGCAATGGGGCAAAGAAACCTAACTACTTTTGAGATAAAGCTTGATTCATTTATGAATAGAAATACATGACATGGTTGTCTGGGATAGTAGAGGCTGATCTCAACACCATTAGATTCATTTCTCTCTCCTGTGTCAGTGTGCCTATACAAATAAACCATGATGTAAATTCTTCCACAAATAATGGTTCAAAATATCATTTAGGGGCAGCCAAAGCATTTGTTCTTTCTTTGAGAGTAGTATACCATGGATACATATTTAACAAAAATCTTGGTGTCATGGGTCTGGTCTAAAGCCATTCAATAACAATTTTAGTGCTACTGTTGAGACATATTTGAGTACCTGAAGTAAGAAAATTTTTGGAGTTAAAAAAGTTATCCACAGCCATTTTCACTGCTCTGACAGAGATGCAAAAGACCAAAAGGTTTTGTTTTTCTTTTATTTTTATGGAAAAACACAGAAATATTTTCTTTTTTCTTTACAGGGAATAACAATTCGTCCACTGGTGGAGTTTCTTGATGTCAAAAGGTCAAATAAAAAGCAGCCTGCTGTCAGTGAAGAAATTTATAACAGGGTATGTTGCACCTTTCGTGTTACAGATGAAACCTTCATATAGATAAAATTCCTAATGACTTTCAAAATGAGAGATTTAACATACAGTACTACAGAGATAAATGCACTCTTTAAGATTTCTTTTCTATGGCTGTTCTAAGCACAACAACTGTAAAGCTTATATTTAAATTTTTATCATTATCAAAATTATCATAGTTATGTATCATTATTTGGGAATCTTCACCTTGTTTTGTTACTTGTTGAAGTAAGTTATCTTCTTGTGATTTGTTTCTCTTAGGACATGTGTTATTTTAGAACTTGACTACATTAGAAACCTTCGGCAATTTAATTACATTACATTGTGTTTGAGTTAGTCTAATTAAACATATGTAAACTCCTTCTAAAGACACATTTAAACTTCCCTAACTCTCACATCACCAACCTCTCAGTGGATTTGTATTTGGTATGTGTATGTCTAATTATTGTGGCTCATTAGCTGTGCATGTTCTTGAATGTATTTCTACTTACAGCATACCTGCGGTAGGTGGTTTTAAATTCCAAATTGAGGAATAATAAGGGTGACATTCAGTAAAGAACCAAATCTAGACATCTAGTACTTCTAGAACTTACTTTTTGCACAAAACTATCAGGATTTCCCTCTGAATTTTAGAGACCCCCTGCTATGGTACTTGAATCAAGAGCACAACTGTTTGTGAGCCACCTCTGGGGATCCAGTGAAATCTTAGATGGACTGGCTCATCCTTTTGTAATTGGTAATAGAGTAAGGAAGAGCATGGTTCTAATACTGGGGGCTCAGGATGTTTTGAGGTGATGTTGGACCATAGTCCTCTGAAATAGGAGCTCAGGAGCTGATGCTGGCTCTTGCTGCTCTATCCTGTGTATCCAGAAGGGCAAGTGCTGGTATGGGGATCTCCTGCCCTTTCAGCCTGTCTCCTCCACAAAGTCATACCTGGCTCACTGTCAAGCCTGGGGAAGTCCCTGAAGAAGGCACAGGCATAGCCCCAACTGGTTACGGAACATAAAAGAACTGAAAATATAGGAAAAACAAATTACCTCCAGATTTAGATAGCAGATCAGCAAGATTGACGTGGAGATTGGCAGCTGACTTTAATTCTTCTGGGGCTGTGAGCTGATGGAGCTCCCAGGGAGAAGAACAGAATCCAGCTCTGAGATCATGCTGCCCTCCGTGGCATTTGAATGGAGGCAAGGACAGACTCCTTTCAATATCCATAAGCCAAGCCTGCACTTGTTTGTTTAGACTGAATTTAGTTAACATTATTTAGTTGCATTTTGTTAAATTCAAGCATTGTCCTGAATTCTGACCAGGCTTTTCTGTTTTGAAGTTGAAGCATAATATCTAAGAGCAAACCAAATTATGTCTGTAAGTTTGTGTAATGATCCAACATTTCCCCTTTAGTTCTTTGATCATGTGAAGACGGGAATTGAAGATGTGTGTGGACACTGGGGTCACAATTTTTGGAGAGATAAGTAAGAATGGCATTTAAAACTCTTTGTTATACATGAGAAACTAAACTGGCTCCGCAGCAACAAATAGAGGCTGTTGGGCATCAGATTTCATTTTCGGCATTTTATTCTTGAAAGCGGGTGGTTGTTTTTAGAACGTGTGGGTTACAAAGAGAAGGCAGAAAAACAATGTCTTTTTAACTAAACCACAAGCAAACAGGACAAAATCTCCAGCTGGGAAAAAGTATAGCCCTCTGATCCCAGGGTAAAGTATTCTACCTTCTGAGGATGAGTGTAATCTCCCTATTTCTGACAGTTTCAGAGCATTTCCTGTATGTCTGCTGAGCTTTTCATCCCAAGCTGGCTTTCCTGCTCAGGATGCTGCTGCAAATTGTATGCCTCTGTGGTGTTAAGTGCGGGGTTAGTTCCCTAGTTGATGAGAAACAAACAAAAGTTCTGGGACTTCCTCTAGGAAGATCAAGGCACTGGCTGGCATGAGGTGCATGAGAGATCTTAATGGCAGGCAGTTCCACAGTTCCTGATGGTATTATTTAGGACTTAGTGTCAGTTAAGAAGATTACCACTGGCTATACCTGAATTATTCATGTGTTCAGTTTAGCTGCTGAATCATCATCATCATCATTTGTTTGGATCTAACCCCATTTTTGCAGAAGTACATTCTTTTTCACCCAAATCCTTCAACCCCAAAGCATGGGCATTGCTCACCCACCTTCCAGTCACTGCTCCAATAAGAATTTAAGTGTTTTGTACAGAGGAAAGAGCATCAGCAGGAGAGGCTGAGAAGATCCCTCTCCAAATGATTAGAGGGCATGACAGAGGATGTGTTCCTGACAGATGGATAACATGGGTACAATTCTTTTTTACTTAGCCTGGTTCTCCTCCAGTCTGTGTGAGATCTTTAACCAACAGATTATGGAGCAAAGGAGAGTCCCACCTCTTTCTGACCTTCAGAAACACTTCTGACTGAAATTCAAGAATAATTTCAGAATGACTGGAGGGCAGAATATTTTCTGACAAACAAAGTTACCCTGGCTCTAATCAATGTTTTTTCACTAAACATCCAAGAGAGTTGTGGTTGCTTTAGAGAAAAGGAGAACTTCTGAAGTTTTATAAGAGCAAGCTAAAATTTCAAAGGAAAAAGCAGTGGGTGCAAATGTAGACTTTTTAGTTGTTATTACAGTAAATATTTAATGTTCCCTTTGTCTCAGTGAAAACGAAGAATTAGAAACAATAATGTCCAATAACACGTAGTACCTAAAAGTTAAATGTTGCTGCCAGGGACCATGTGCTTTAACAGATGAACCAAAACATAGGTTAAGACTATCTGAAACAAGGATGAACTTGACCCTTGATTAAGTGTTATCCAGCCCTAAGTTCTTAATATACACATACTCCAAGGGAATAAACTCCTTCACAATCACTTTAGCTACAGTATAGCAGCTTTCCTCAGCTATGCATTGTTGAAATTAAGTAGTTGGATTGGTTTGCCTCTCATACAGGTTTAAAAAGTTTGACAATAAATACCTGCGAAGACTTCTCATCCGGGAGAACCAGCCCAAATCCAGCATTGTTTCTTTGTACAAGAAGCTGGAAATAAAGCATGCCATCGAGATGGCAGAGAGTGGAATGATCAGCAAAGTCCCATCGTCAGTGTCTCTCAGGTAAGCCAGCTAGGCCAGTGTGGCTGAACATTGTGGTGGGGTTGTGTAATGTATTTCACAGTCCATAGGCAAGATAATCATTTTAACTTAGGGCACTTTGTGTCCTAACATCACATGAACAGTAAGCAGACATGAAACCGGAGCGTTTCACTTGCAGCTCACATAAAAAGCACTCAGTAAGCCTCAATCTTCCGGAGCGTGTAGTTTTACAAGGGCAGCTGCATGCAGCTCACAGGGAACATTGATTTGCTGCATAGTACTGAGCTGGATTTAAACCAGTGCCTGCACATCTGCTACAAGGAACTACAAGGGAAGCCTGAGGGACATTTTGAAAAGTGTCTTAGTCAAATTTACAATTTAGTGAAAGCAATACCAAGTTTTGGAGAGTGGGTTTTGAGCCTTAGCACCTGACTCAAATGAGATCAAGGTTTCATTCTTACCTGGTACATTTTTACCTCTTCCTCAGTTGTTTTAAAATGCTGTTTCCAACTCTAGCAAAGAAAACAGTTCAAATGTAATTTCCAATCATAAAAATAAATATTCTTTCCCCCTCTCTCTCTTTCATGTATTTTCCTGTTTGTTTTGTTTCATTTCTTTATTTATTCAATTAATTATTTTTATTCTGCCACAGTGAATATCATGAAGGAAAAATAAAGCCATTGTCTCCCGCTGAAATGGAAAACATGCGGGAAATTCTAACAAAGAATCTCTACCAAATACGACATCGAGTAAGAATAAAGCTTTTCATACCTAAATACCCACTACTTTTTGAATATACTTATTAGTTTTCTGCTTTTTCAGTCTTCCTTTTTTTCACTCCATTTACGGTACTGTCAGCTCAGGTGCTAATTAAATATTAGAGGACTGTAGTGTGGTGAATTTGGACCTCTGGGTCTTGGGTTCACCTTTGAGCAGGGTTTGCTCCTGAAGCTTTGTTGTGCCATAAAGGAGGCTCCTCAGGGCAGTGATCACAGCACCAAGCCTGCTGCAGTTCAGGCAGTGTTTGGACACTGCTCTCAGACATAGGGTCTGATTCAGGTTGTGCTGTGTGGAGCCAGGACCTGGACTCCTTGTGGGTCCCTTCCAGCTTGGGATATTCTATGGTTCTATGACATCTTTGGGCCAGCACAGCATCTGCTTTACTGCAGCATAATAATTAATCCTGTTATTTACTTCTCTTGTCTACAAATCTGCTGTCATATGTAGAGCAACATATTTGTGATCCTTCATGCAAATTGCTTACTTGATCTTATACTATTGATGAAACTTAATGTTTTTCTCATATTACCTGCAATATACTTCCATTACTTAGAAAGGATAAGAGGTGCAAATTCAATCCAACCTTGCCCCACTTCTATAAGTATTATGGTCACTTCATGATATGGGATTAGATTTCCCATTTGCCTCCAGTTGTGAAGTTGTTTGTATTAAGAGCAGAGGTGATGAGCTGGAAAAACAGTGAAATAAAAGCAAAAGGACATTTCACATTTACCCTCCTGTGGCTAAGTAGTTTGAATGTCTGCGCCCTTGGAAAACATTCAAAACTGGAGCTTGCTTCAACTTACTGGAGGTAAAAATGACTTCCCTCTAGGTGATTCATCTTATCACTTTCAAATGTGCATCCTCCATTGACATTGACTGAGCTAGTACAACATGGGGGTAAACACTGTATTAAGTCAGCTTTCTGCAATTTCTGTTTCATTACAAATATCAGCAGGCTTAAAAAACAAGCAGCTGCTTACGAAGCCTCTGACTAAAAAAAAATGCCAGCATAATTAGTATTCTTGTTCTTAATCATCTTTAATATGATTTTGTTTGCAAGGATTTATGGTGGTTATTAAAATATTAAAGCAAAAATCCTATTTTGTATTGTTCATACAGCTCAACATTTGACATTGTTCTTTTCAGAATGTAATCACTGCTTTTCTGTTTCAGACAATGTCATATAACCGACATAGCCTGGCTGCAGATGCAAATGAGAAGCAGGCCAAAGAAATTCTGATCCGTCGCCGGCACAGCCTTAGAGAGAGCCTAAGGAAAACTAACAGCCTGTCAAGAGAAAGACCGGTACTTGCATTTTAGTTGATTTATAGAAAACAGCTCTGAGTAGCTGAATGCCATGCAGAACAAAATCTGAAATGCAGAAGAAATAAATCCCAAATCTGAAAGACAACAGCACATATAATGTCACACTTACACCCTCAGTTGTACACTTGGGGCCCTTAGTTTGCATTGACCCCTTCAGAAAACCTTCAATACTGTGGAATTTAAGAGTGGGATGTGCTGCTATGATTTTATCTCAGAGGAGCTGAGCAGGTTCCATACACAGTGTACTTGTGTGTCATGATCAGAATTCTGTCAGTATTTTGATGAAGAGTGGATGGTTAAGGTAGAAAATGACTTTGAGACAGTCAAACTACTTACAGTATGCTCCAAAATATGGGAAAGAGGAGAACTTTTGGTCAAGTTTGACAGGGTGAGCACTCAATTTGAAAACTGTCATCATTTCCTTAGGATTCTTAAAAAGTGGTCAGGACTTCAGGTTTTGACACAGGATAGGAAAAACCCCTCTATCTGCAAGAAATGACATGTTGTGTTGACATTTGATTCTGAAGCAATCTTTTTATGCCATCAATGTAAACTTCAGACCTTCCAAACAGAGCAACAATAGAGAAGCTGATACGTCCATTTTAGCTTTGAGGGAAATTAACCACCCTATAAACATGTATTTTCATGTTACAAGAACACTTAGCGACTTCATTGATATACATGTATATGTCCTTCAGCTACTGAGGCTGCTGATAATGATGTCTACAATAAGTACTGCATCCCATTTGTGATCATTACCTTGGTGACCTGTGGCATGAGTGGCGATAAGTCTGTTTCTGAATGATCTTTGTGTTGTTGTTCTCAACCACAGTAACATATGTTGATTTTTTAGAAGGAATACTGGAGACACTTAGCAGGACTGAGTCATTTTTGGGGGCAGAGAGAAAGATGGTGTCTGACAACTTTTTAAAATGCACAGACTGTTATTTTTAAAAAAATAATCCTTGAATAAATACACTACACAAGGAAGTGTTATCTGTAGGTTCGTGCCTGGTGCACGTGGCCAGACTACAGAAGTGGTCCTGAGAAGCACAAAAATATCGAAAGATGAAAAATGTCTCATGGAAAGTAGATTTTCCTTACACACTCCCTTTGCGTATGCAGTGATGGTGGTGCAGGCAGGGGAGAGCTGGTAGATCATAAAGGTTTTAAACAGATCTTCATATACAAATGAGAGAAAGGATACCCTTGAGAAATCTCTGACTTTTTAAAAATCACCCTGTCTTGGAAAGTACCTCGTATGTTCCAGGAAGTGTTCACCAGAGCACGCCAGAGGTGTGCTCTGCACCCAGGGACTTTAGAGCTTAGTCTTGGGAAAACAAGGCTTTTATGCCCTGCACTGGTAAATGGTCACACTGGTGCCTAACTTCCTCATCAACTAGTGTGACTAGTCAACTATAAAAGTCATTTATATGTATAAGGTGTTTGCAGGATCAGAATACAGATTACTTCTGGTGCCCAAGCTTCAGTCTCAAGCTAATTTTTGTAGCTGACTAATAAGGTTCCAGACTGAAATTGCATAAAATGACGCTTTGCCTTCCTCTGGAAAATGTGTACAGGTAAGGTTGAGGTCAGAGAGCATATATTTAACTCTGATCTCAGAGGGCATAGCACTAGGCTCTGCTTTGATTAAGCTGCTTGAGAATACCCAGTCCTTACCTTAGCACAGACCTCAACCAGAAGTAAGTGTTAATTGAGTGTGTAGTAAAAGATCACGTATTAGCTAATCCCAAACTACTCTCTAGCCCTTTAGCTACCTAAGTCTGTTCAAGCCTCGGCTGTTTATCTTAACATACACTATGGAGGTACTTCCTTTTGCTGTAACTTAACATTTCACTTATTTCTTTGAACAGGCTGCTGCTGCAAATACAAAAAGATTTCTTTCACTTCCTAAAAACACTAAACTCCCAGAGAAACTACGTGTAAGAAATAAAACATCTTCCAGAGGTAATGGAAAATTTTCTGCTCTCTTACTGTGCTGCACTCATCTTGCCTACATAAAAGGAAAGCTCTTCCAGGGACAATGTAAAGAAGTCAGTATGTTAATACTGAAATAAATTTTAACTACTTCATGTGCAGTGCTCTCATTCTAGAGTTAATGCCTTCACAGAATATTTGTAGGTGCTGGATATTTAGCAGGGGTCTTGGAGCATTAAAAATGATGGGTTCTAAAGCAGGCATTTTAGTGCAGAGAAATGCCCCAATAAACAATCTTGTGGGGCTTTCTCAGTTCAAATGCTGTAGCAGCATGGTCCTCACAGCACATCTCCTCATGTGAGCAAGCAGTAGCCTGAGACACTTGCACCAGAAACTCTGTTCATTGCTTATTCTCCACATCTTTATTCAATAATACCCAGATCTCCCTCTTGGGCTGTGACCCTGTGTGGTTTCTTTTCTTACTGGGGTCAGAGCAGATGACAGTGCCTTGACAACCAAACCAGCAAGGAAAATGAGGACATGATGTCTGATTTATAAATCTCATGAAGAACATCTCAAAAGTCTGTGGTTTACGCATTAAATGTTTATTTATTTATTTTTATGCCTAAACTCACAAGTGATTCATTTTGGAGTTCTTGGTTTCTAAAAAAAAAAATTAAAAAAAATGAAAAAAAATCTGGAGGAAGACAACAGTTTGATGTGAAAACTTTGCCAACTCTATACGTTACTTTTATTTGCTACTAATTTCATTACAATGCCTATATCATGCTCAGGAACATTCCCTTTCATGCCAAGCAACCATCTAGATCTTTTGTTGAGAAGTTTAAATCTCTGCACATTCACTAAAATGTCCTGACAACATCCCAGCCCAATTAGACTCCCCCTCTTCCAAATTAATTTAACAATAGACCATGTCTTTGTCTGCTGTTAATTACATCTTTGCTCTCCTGAATGTAGGATGCATTTTATTCTATAGTTATGTCTACAGAGGTCACCTACTGTCACCTAGAATTAGATATTAAAGAGGAAAAATGCCTCCAGATTATTCAATTGTCAAAAATATATATCATATGACATATTTAGGAGAAGAAAAGCCTAAAAACACAGTATGATGAAGACCTTCCTTGATATAAAATTATCTGGGTGAATGGACAATTATATAGTGATATATTCTGTTGACCTCTTCCTCACCTATTTAAAAGAAATAACATGTAGGTTACTAATGGAAGTTGCTCTTATGACAGTTGCACAATATGCAAATCTTTGCTTTGATTCATTTAAAACACTATATCTGACGTGAGCCTAAGAACAAATCTGAGTCATTCATAAACGATTGTTAAAATGATTACCAAATGACTGAAGTGTGCAAGTTTTGATGAAGATGTTCATTAATTAAAAAAATAGTCTGCGGGGGAAAATATATTGCACATGCACACACCCAAAATGTTTCCAGCTGAGTTTACCTGATAGTTATCATTTAAGAGTATTCCCTGAATGGTTACGCCAGCTTTCCAGCTTGGGCATTTTCTACCTTACTGTGAGGAGATGAAGGAGTTTGTGGCACTTGCAAGCTGTGAGATTTGCCCTGTATTTTTCTTTGATATCTTATCTTAGGTGTAATAAGGATGGGATGTTTCCTCCCAGCTGGTCATTGCCCTTTGCTTGGTGGAACACTGATGCTACTTTTCCAAAGTCAAGTTTCTAGAGTGCCTATAAGTGCAGTGCCCTGGAAATGCCTCTTACGGGATGTGAGGATGAGAGTATCTCGTTTCTCTGTCAAATTTTAATTTTGTTTTCAATCAACAGTGGGTGACAGCAGTGACTCTGAAATGGATGCCACTACCACGGTGCTCAATTTAAGACCCAGAGCAGGGAAAATCTTAAGAGAACAGAGACTGAGGCAGCAGCGGCCACCGTCTGAGTTAAGGATGGAGTGGAAGAATGAAGTCGATGGGAGCCAGAACGGACGAGGAGAGCAGCAGGAGCCAGGCAGTCTGCCTCAGCCATCCATTGGGTTCAGGCAGCCACTGCTGACGAGACCAAGATTTGGCACTTTGAGCAGGGAAGATTTGACTGCAGACCATGGGTCAGCAAGACCTATACCACCACCACGATTGGTTAGGCAAGCGTCACAAGGGGAAAGACAGAGAAATAAGCCTGAGAACCAGCCGTATTGAATACAGCAGAAACTGAACTATCGGTAATAAGCAGTGGGCATATCAAGTTAAGATTCTAAACTATCTGATCAGACAGTGGGATCCATTAAAGAGAAAACAAACCTTAATGTGGATCTAAGCATTTCCATTTGGACAAAGCCAATGCCATTAACTAAGTGAAAGGAATACTGGAGCAATTGCAAAACTGAGGACATTAAAAAAATATCTCTTTTTAAATAACTTATGGCAATGCTTTAATTACATTAAATCCACTATTAAGATAGGATGGAAACGTGCCTTATCACATCATCTCCTGTGGAACCAAGTCATGCAAGTTCAATACCCAGATATCCATAGAAAATCATGAAAGTCCAGTGATGAAGGGGTTCTTTACAAAAACCTATATCATTTCAGGTTTTATTTATGATCAAATAATATTTGTTTTAACCAGAGCTTTAATATGAGTAACACTGAAAATTGCACAATGCACCTATCATATAGACTTCATAAGAAGAATAAGCATATTCCTGGAACCCAGTTTGTTGCAAGAGCTGTGATGTGCAAACAGGAAGAAGAGAAGGAGTAAACTGTTGGAGCAGAATTGCACAGTTTATAGAGAGAAGCTGCAACAGAGACAAGACCTGAATAGCTTGAATTTTTACTTTTTTAATTTTGACAATATGTACCCTTTGAATGGTACTGCGAATCGCCAAGGGAAATCTGAATTCTCACTGAAATCTGAACCTTGATTCTGACTAATGTCAACAAGACTAGAGCACTTAAAAGGACACCAGAAGCCCTAAAAAGAGACTTTAAGTAGATAAAAAATGTTACTGTTCAAAATTGCTTTTTGCACCTTAGCTTTTCCATGGCAGTGCAAACACAGCAGTAGAATAGTTGTAGAGCACTGCACATAGATGAAGCCAGCAGTGCCCTGTTTGAGTTTTGGGACCACTGAGGTTCAAGAAAGCTCCTTCACTCATGCTTGTGAACCTGGTCAACTTGTTTTACTGTTTCTTCATTTATAAGGGGGAAGGATCATCTTTTATTTGGGCTATGCACTCCAAGGAACACAAATGTTCCTTCTGATTTGTTTGTACAGTCAAAGTAGCACCACAGAGCTCTGGAACCACTTGCAGTCACTGTGCACCTTACTAAAACCCATAAGAAATGCAGACTTTCTTCACCCTAGCGTAAATGGCTGTCATCTGAGTGCATATGAGAAGGGAGGGTGCATTAAAATAAATGATACTTAATAGCTCTCAGGAATTTGCACTTTCTGTCCCACTTTATCTTAAGTTTTGAGCTTTCTTCAGCACAGATACACATTTCAGCACAATGCAAAAATCATTTTCATTCTTCTTGTTACAAGATTCATAACTTTCAGTTAAGAATGTACACTGTGAAATCATAACTTTTTTTTTTTTCGTTAGCACATTTCTAAATCTGTGGGCAATAAGATTTACTTTTTTTTTTTTTTTTTTTTTTTTTTTTTTTTTAATTTAGGCTCATTTTGAAAGAACTATTAAAAATCAAATTTCCTTTTAAAATCACAGGGTAAATTTCTTTCAAAGGTTTGTGGGCAGGCTGGTAAATGAGTTTTATAAATAGGGATAATGACTTTCCTTCACTTAACAGCTTTTCCAAAATATTCATTTAATGTATGTATTTAAAATGTCAAACCTGCCTGAACTCTTTTATTGTCACATCTTTTAATCTTTTTCCTCTGTTCAGGCTATGCAATTTCTGCTGTTTGTCAAATGCAAATTTTAAGCTGCAGAGAGATGACTAGGTGAACCCTAGAAATCTCAGTCAGGTGTTCATGGCTATTTTAAAAAAATGATTTTTGTGGAAGGCAATATTTGTCTACCCTTTAACGATCATATCTTGTCTGGAAATAAAACCGGGTTCTAACGAAGTCAGTAAGCTTTAAAAACAAATTTGAATGTATTTCTGCAGGAAAATATATTTCAACTGTAAAACCGCCAGCAAGTACTCTATCACTGCATTACTGATATCACAATTAAATAAGAAAGAAGCCTTAAGTTTGGATTTCAGTTCCGAAACCTCTCTGCAGATGGGACTGTTTAGACCAGGTGTTTTATAGCAGGTCCATCTGAAATCTGACCAAATAAATAAATGTACAATGTTGCACATTGACATTTAGTTTATTCTCTGTGGAGCTTTCACCTTCATGTGCTGGTAATGACCAAGTAATTGGGGAAAGATGTCATGTTTTTGTTTTTTTTTAAAAAAAAATGGTTGTTGGTTTTATTGGCACAATGTTAAATAATGGATGTAGGTTTTAGGAACCTGACAGCTTTCCTTGCGTTGTCCATTAGTGCAGCACTTGCTTAGATCATTGGTACTTGAACTGGGTTCCCCATTGTAAAAACACAGAGGTAGAGGTTGTTCTTATGAAATATGCTCTTGGTGCTTCAAGACACACCAGCAATTTGCTACCTTTTCAAAGCACTTCGAGAACCTCAGAAGAGGAGCATCAAGGTAAACCTCCAGCATGGTTACACTGCAATGCGGAATCACATCTCCTGGGACTCTGGCTCCTTGCAAGTGCTGCCTCCCTTTCCCTCTACTGCTCCTCCCACCCCTTTCAGGCTCTGTTCTGGTGCTGCTAGGACAGACCTCATCACCTTGGGAACTGCTTCCCTGTCTGGTCTTTTCAGTAGCAAAGACAGCTGCAGGTGACACAGGCTATGTCCCAGGTAGCCCCTCATTCAACTCATACTCTGGTTTTGGTCTGCGGTTTGTCTCGCTCTTTTTTTTTTTTTTTTTTTTTTTTTTCTTTTTTTTCTTCTTCTCCTCTCCTGCAAAGAGTAAACAAGTTCAGTAGCACTTTTGCCTCTTCCCCAGGTGCCCGTCTAGATTCAACTTGCATAAGAAACCTTAACGTTGTATCCAAGAAAGCTTGTCTGCTAGAGAACGAGAAGCCCAATAAAGCTGTCCTCGAGCACCATCTGATGGAGAAAAACGTGTATTGACTTGGGACACGCTTTTCACTTCGGAAAACCAGATCTTCAGCATTGGCTGGGAAACATGCCAAATCCACACATTTCTTTTTGTTGTTGTTGTTTGTTTCCATATGGACTCCCCAGTGCTCTCTGTAGTATCAATATTTTACTGCCTTGATAAATGCCCAGCTGTCCAATTTTAGGGATGAGACAGTAGAAAATATATGTTACACTGTGAATTAGGGTTCTCTGGGAGTTTCTTTTCCCCTTCAGCTTCTGAGGCCTATACAATTGAAAGCAAATAGGATAAGAAAGTAGGTATAGCAAGGGCTACAGTGTAGATAGACAGCCAGTTATCTGTTTAAGCATATATTTGGAAGAGAAAACAAGAATAAATTGCTTTAAGAGACCAAATTTTAAGGGCTGTACTGCTTGGTACTGAAGTGTAATTCAAGGCCCACTGAAATGACAGGTGTTTAACAGAAGATAACCCTGCTGCATAACAATTTAGAAACTTAAGAATATCATTCTCTGTTGAAGCCACATAGAAATCACATAGGGGAACAAACTGAGTTGAAAACTTGGCCAAAATAACATGCATGCTGTTCTGAATAGTACCTTGGGGTCTCTGGAAGTAAATACATTGCACTCTGCACCAGCTTTTTCAAGAGATGCCAAGTCCATCAGTTCCAGACACCAGAAACCTTTTAAGGCTGACACTGCAAGAAGTGCTTCAGCTGGTCACCATTTCCAAAACTGTCTAGGTTCTGCCAACATCCCCAGCTCCTGAAGAGATGAAGGATTTTGAAATTGGTTGGAGGCATGCTTGTACCACAAGAACTCTGGTCCTATAAAACTATGATTGTGAATATGCTTAAAACACAGCATCTGCAACACACAGTGCCAGCCAGGCCAACAGTAGAGGCCGGGAGGCACAGCCCAGAAAACAAGATGCAGGAGGTATCAAGTCCAAGCAGGAGAATGAGGATCTGCTTTAGGATCCAGTACAGAGGGAATTAATGAACTACTTAACTCACCTTATTCAGGTGCTATTTAAATCCTGAAGAGAAAGAAGGACTAATTGCTAATTGGTAGATATTTTATTTTTTTATTAAAATATATATTGCAGCTTAATTCTCCTCTTAACAATTGAAGGGTACCTCAGCATTTGGGAGTTAATCAGGTTTGGGGCTGAAAACTGCACTGTGCCACTTGAGACTTTTCTCCACCAGAATTCCTTCTGCAGGTGCTGGACAGGTCTTCTAATAGGACAGCACAATGGGATATTGAGCTAGCATTGTTTCTCCACGCAGTCAAACCCTGATACAATCCGTGTACAGGGCTGAGAAGCTTTAGAAGAATTTTTATCCTGTGACATTTGATACCTGGGGCTAATATTGCAGGAGGAAAATAATAGTTACACTGGTTGATCTGGTGAGTCTCACTGTTTCATGATCTGGAATGTGCTGAGGTTCACATTGGTATTGTATGAGTTGCAACAGCACTCTAGCTGCCAAAGGTTTTGTTTCAAGAAGTAATTTTTAGCCACAGAAAGGTAAAAGTGTTTTAAATACCCCAGCTTATTTATTTTTCATATTATTGCTATCACCTTGTTTAATAGACTTGACAGAATGCAAGAGCAGCTCCAATTACAAAGCATTTCTCAAAAATAGCTCTTTGATGTTAACGTTAGATTAAAAGTAACTAAATATTTAGCTTCTTTTCTAAGTTGGCCTCAGAAATTTTCAAGACTTCATTTTAAAAGAAGCACCATTAACTATTTAATTTTTATGAGAAAAAGGTCTGACCTCCACTCAAAATAAATTTATTCTCAAAGTCCAGGCCATAATAAACTTCCTTACAAGATTCATTTCTTGATGATCTCTTTGTGAACGAGTCTTCAAAATTATAGCAACAATGGCACAGTTTCAGTTTCCAAATCCCAAAGTGCCAAGTTATAAAGCATTACTTACCCAGGGATAGTCCACAGCACCCCTAACTGAAGGGGGGAAGAGGTGGGGGGAAGAGGGGGGAGTGGTAATGCTTGAACATATCCACAGTGGATGCAGTCTGCTTGATTTCTATGAAATTAATGAGTGCTTGAAGTGACGAGCAAGGCAATAAACAAGCAATACTGTAGCTGCATTGTATGGTCCTCAGGAAACATGTTCTTAGAAAATGAGAACAGTACAGACCTCTGTCGTGGGTCTGTGCTGAGTAAATTCAGAGTAAAAAAAAAAAAAAAAAATCACACACACAAAGCAACCACAAAAATAAATAAATATGCAGAACTGATAGATTTATAAAATATCTGTTGGAATGTAGAGAGCATAAACCAACAATAAATCTTACATGTATTTAATCATTTAAAAACAACAAAATGAGTACCTATCATACACTACCAGTTGTTTTACAGAAAAAATACTGCTCAGTATATGGTTTCTTCAGCATTAGCTGATCATAAAGGTCAACGTTAAAAAAGTGAAAATTTCAAAAGGAAAAAGCAGTAAGTAAATAAGTAAGTAAATAAATAAATAATCAACCCTGCCTCCAAACCAAAGAAAACTAACCCAAAACTAAAGTAATAGTGAGTAAGGGAAAAATCTCACTTTGCAGTCATTTGCAGGTTGAAACTTATTTTTCCAGTTTAGTCCATATTTAGAGGTTTTGTTATGTTCAGATACCACAACTGGATCAAAGAAACTGCTGAGTAATTCAGTAAAGCCCAGCAGAATGTAGTCAAAAATAGCTGCGACTGCTTCTCCCTCAGCTTAAAAGGGGGAGTCACATCTCCTTCTCTCCTGGGACATCATTTACTCATCACTTGCTGCTTACATGGCCATGGCAACATGAGGGATGCAAACATGGTCTCCACACACTAGGAACAGTAGCTTTAAGCATTCCATCTTAAAACTGGTAAGTTCTTTGTTTTCATTTTTTTCTTCTTTTTCATTCGCTGTCAGGCCACTTGGTTTGCTTCTTTGCCTTTTACATTAAAAGCAGACAGACTCGATCATTTTAAGGAACAGCTAGTCCATAAAGAAAAAAAAAATGCACTTCCTTAACATTAACTTGACCATTTCTATTTCATGCTATAGTTTCAGCAGAGGAAGAGAAGAAAAAACACAGTGACAAAATGATAAAAGTGGAACACAATTTCATTTTATTACTATTCCTAAAAATAATAATAATAATAATAATAATAATAAAAATCTGTAACTGAGTCTTTTCAAGAAGAAATGTTAGCACTTCTGAAAATCATTTTGGCCTACATTTAACAAAAAAAAAAAATCCTTCCATAACACCAGTTGTAAATTCCCTGAGATCACAGCCTTCCAAAGATTACTCAATGAAAATATTTGATTTCATTTTTATTTAGTGTATATGGAGACCTATTTTTCAAAATAGTATTAAACAAAAATATTTAATCATTGTGGAAAGCACATTTTTACTCATGTATAAAAAACAGTGAGACTGAAGCTTTTATAGGCAGAAAAGCAATATTCTGTGAGCTGTACAGTATAAACTGAACTTTATGTTTACAGAATTTAGCTTTAAACAGTGCAGCAACTCTAGAAGGGCAAATGTTATCTGTTACCTAGTATAGCCAATAATCATAGTAAAAATTACAAAATATTTCAAATACATTCGTTTTTTAGGTCCCACCTTCCCTCCCTTTTTTCTTTTAACCTATGCTGTACTTGCAAAACAGAAATTGCTGACTTACAGAAGAGTGGCTTTAGGTAAAAATAAATACTGAAATCTATTTAAGACATGGAAAGAAAGAGGATAGGAAATTAAGGGTAAGAATGTTTTGAAGCATCTATCAAGCAAGACAAGGGAAGGTAACACAAAATAAAATGCCTTAAGTTCCTAGGATAAATTAAACACAGGTTACTACAATAAGTAATTCTGAGGATAGTTACTGACATAGCAGCAATGTAATAAGACACTTATTACGTCAATATATACAATTAAAAACTCAGAGCTCCCTCCATATATTCTCATAGTGGTGTCACTGGAATGACTGAGATTTCAGATAGGACTTAAATGGCAGCAGGCACTGGAAAAGAAAATATAAAGTGCAAAACACTGAGATTCTCCTAAAGTAGCAACATTACTTGCACAGATGTGTTCAAGGGAACTTCTTTAAAACTTTTTTCAAATCAAAAAAATAAAAATTCTATGTAGTTGACTTGGTACTTTCATCAAGTAATGCCAGGAAAAGCACATGGAACATTATCAGTGCAAAATACTTTTTTATATATGTTTCAGATTAAATACAAACAGTGGTTACTGGTAAGCAATATAGGCTCCAACAACAAATGTCACAAGGAAGCACTACAACTCTCACTGTAGCTCGGAGAGTAAGCTCTCATTACTTAAGAAGTTCAGACAAATAAGACCAAAATACAAACAAATCGACACTTTTTGTTTTGCCACTAAAATGTCACCTATGCCTCTAGTGATGAGAGAAAATGCATTAATCCAGAGCCATCTTAGAATTACTGTTGGTTGCTCTGGCAGACCTTAACAGTCATTTAAAGACTTGAGAAGAAAATTTATTCTTAAAACAAAGGTACAAAACCTGCACAGGAAGTATTAAAAAATTATTTATGACAAAGTTGCTCAGTAGAAGTCAACACTAAATAGAAGCTACCAGTTCAAGGTTCAACAAATCTTAGGTTTGGTCTCAGTTTCCGCCTGAATGTCCCGTTATTCTAAAATTGTCCATTTTAGGCTTGCTAACACACTAAGTTAACTTATACCCAATTCTGTTACCTGGGAGAGATTAGAAAACAGGCTAGATGGCTATCCTAAGGTGCCTAATCATGCTGCACAAGTTTTGTAGACAAAGTATGCTTAACGAAATCATATAAGCAAACATCCTATTAATGAAGGTATTGTCACAGCAGACATATGGAAGCAGGCCACAGCATAAGAAAATAAGGCTAACGAGTTATAATGCAAATTCCAATTAAATAATAACAATTCACTTCTGATTAAATAATACAAATCAACTTCTGTCTGCACCTTTTAAAGTCAGTCTAAATACTGTTTCAAATGTTAGCTACAAACAGGATTTGTGTACTTCAAGTTATCCTTTTTTCCCTCCAGAAAGGTTAAAAGTCCATAAAAAAAAAACCCAGCCCATACTGTACAGTAATATCTGTCCCTCTCATCAGAGTTCTAGTGGTACCAGTTCAAAAATATATCAGTCCTGCAGCAGACATTTAAATGTATTTGTCTCCAACAAGTTTGTTACGTGTTGTCCATGTGAACATAACGTGCCCTTGTAAAAGATCCCGTTACTGTTGTACAGGTCTGGTAGGTGTAAGCATCACCCCAGGTTGATTCACTTTGCCTCTTTTGTAAGATACATCCACACAATCCAAATTTGCAGCTACTGATTTTTTAACTTAACATTTCCACTGCTACAGTATTTCTGTTTGTTTACGTTCATTATCAGAATAGCGAACAAAGCCAATCCAACCGCTAGGCTTGGAGGGCCACAAGGACTGAACTCCTGTGCAATTCCAGAAAGGAGCGGGGCAATTATACGTCCTACTGATGTCACAGACTGTCCAACACCCAGGAGAGTACCGCTGGCCTCATTCCCACCGATGGTCAGTTCAAGATCAATGATGCAAGTACGACCTATAGTAGTTGAAAAGGCTAAGAAGGTAGAAGACAAAACGACCATCCATATGCTAAGCGCTGATGCATACAGGAGAATCAACGTGCAGGTAAAAGTGCTGGAGTGCAACAGAAGTCTGTAAGTGTTGTGCTGATACAGTCTTGTTATTGGTCCAAGCAGACAACCAGCCAGGACTCCGAGCGAACTGCTATAGCTCATTAGGTATCCAGAGAACAAGGGTTTCACCCCAAATCTCTCCTCCAAGGCTAGACTAAAATTGCTATGGTACAGCAGTATAGTGACAGACATCAGTAACCGCACTAAAAATATATCCCACAAGTCAGAACATGCAATTTCTTTAATCCTCTTCAGCACTGTCACAATTTGGACCCATGGAGACTGGAAAGGACTATCAATGACCACTGTTCCATTAGTTACTGATTTCAACTGCAGGTCACAATTTGGTTTTGCTGTGATACTGTCTGTCCTTTTCTTCCCTTGTTTGTGTTTCCCATTGCCAGTGTTTTCTTCACTCCAGGGTAACATCCAGACAAGACCTAAATAGGTCAAAAAATTAGTTGATTTTATTAAATTGCATTAATTTTATGGTCTGACATTAGTCTGATGGTAAGTTTACTGTTAGTGTAAAAAAATAAAATAAATGACTTCAACAATCATTTCACCTTAAAAAATTACAAAGATTATGTCTAATATTATTCACAGTTCAATTTTAAACGTGGTAAAATGAAATGAAGGACTGAAAACATAAACACCCTCAAAACATAGTAATCTAAAGACTGAAGCCAAAATTCTGATTTCCAGTTGCCATCTTTGGGCACATACAAAGCTCCCATTCCTGTGTCTGACTATAAAAGCAATGTAATGGAGAAGCAACTACAGTTGACTGTTTTAAAATTCCTGCTCTTCCACACAGGCTCAAATTCAAGGGGTACTATTAATATACAGAACATGTGTGCCATAAATAGTAAAAGCAACCGTGAATTCCAGGTGTGACAAATGACAAAAACATACAAGAGCAGGGAGTGAAGGAACACAAAATGCAAAATGTGACAAAACTTACCAGCATTCAGAAGGAAGATAGAAGCACAGATGAAAGACGTTTGATAGAAGCCATCTTTCAACTCTGTAAGGTAGCCACCAACAACAGGTCCCAGAATGAAGCCCACACTGGAGGCTGCATTGAAACGCCCCATTACTAAAGGGCGGTCTCTCTCAGAAACCAAATCAGAAAGCAGGGCTTTAGAGATAGAGAGCGTGTGTTTGAAAATGCCTGCAACATAATATTAAAAAAATGCGTATTGCTTAATTCATAAAATTAAAAATTCCAGACAGTATCTTAAGTATCAGTATTAAAAAATATGTATTATTTATATTTTTAATATTCCACAAACAAAAAAATTCTTCAATGCTAGAGCTATACAGTGTGTTGAGCCATGACCATCATCCCGGCTGTTCAAGGATTTGGACCTAAGAATCAAAACTACTCAGATAACTGAGTTAATGAAGTGCTCCTCCACCTACTGGAAGAATAAGAAGTAAATAAGCTGAGTGCTGGAGCACACTAAGAATAACACAATCTCTAAAACAGGATCACATGGATGGGTAAAGGTGGAGCAGAAATGGCTTTTCTCTTATAGACATAGCTCAGCAACAACTTTGCTGAGTACGGAGATTTCCAGGACTGTAATGCACCAAATTCATATTAGAGACTGATGAGTGGCAAAAGAAGAGCACAGAAGTGTAAGCATGCTGCAGGAATACTAACAATACAATCTTTTAAGTTCCTTCACTCTGACCAGAACCACTCTGACCATCTATCACAGGCACAGTGCTGTTAGTATTAAAAAGTATTACTTCTACTGAGTAATCATTTGATCCACCAAATCCTTCATTAGCAAATTTTCTTTAAATTAAGAAACAATACAAGGAGTTCCTAAATCGGGACCATAAGGCACAAAAGTGCCCATCAGTAGAAGTGTTCATAGTAACAGCAATGTACATCAGAACATGTACAATAGTTGTTCAGCTATTACAAAAATTATTTTATGAACGTTGCTACAAACTTAGCTTATGTGCAGCAAAAACACATGCTTTTGCACATAAATATTCTACTGAAGCACTGAACTAAAATTTCATCCAGATTTTGTAGTATCACTTAAAAGTATGTTTTCAGCATAAAACCAAAACAGAACAAAAGAAAAAAAAAAGTACAAATCATTCAATTCTGCATTGCAAGATTTCATCAGTGACCAGGTATATTGGGTACCCCTAAAGACTAACCTTACAACAGTTGCTTTCAAGGAATTGCTGCATTACTATTCTCATAAAACTCAACCACTAAAAGTGGCATAAAACTTGTGACAGTTTCATTTGAACAGCTGACATTTCAAATTATTTTCAGAAAAATCATGAGAATTAATTTGTAGAGGTGCTTCCATTAGCAGGGTTCTGCTGGTACTGTTGGATGATGCTGCGTAGTTACCCACATGCCACCACTTCTCTAGCAGCAATTCTCAAGCTGAAAGTACAGAGAATTTAAACTGCAAAATGCCAAGTGCTTACTCACCTACAGGGACTCTAGAAATGGCGAACAGGTACACAGTGGTGGACATTCCAAGAATGAAGTAACCCAGTGCACTGAGAAGAATGCATGTAAGCAGGGAATACCGTCTTCCTACTATATCACTCCAGCAGCCCTTCACAAAGAAGGAATTAAAGATCATTTTATAACATTTAACTAGATACAATGCACAATCAGTATGTCTAAATTAAACTGAGAAAAAAAAAAAAGGACTGCCAGTGAAAGCTTAATAAGCTTAAAGCACTTAGGAAACTTGCGTAATAAGTCTGGAAGTGACAAGCAGAGTTCTGTCCTGCTGGCAGTGCAGCTGCTGAAACTATGATTCTATTTAATGTCATGTATAAAGCTTTAAAAAATACATTTTTCTTTTTAAAAATACAATCCTGCAATAACACCCTCAAATACTATTGATGCTGGCCCTCTGAAAATGTCATCACAACCAACCACAAATATTTGGTTGCAACAATGGTTGCTATGGAGCAGACATTTGCTGAGCATCCTAAAACAGATGGCATTAAGGTAGGAGTTTGTCACATGAGAGTGGAAAAGTAGGAAGTAATTACAAGAAGGTCAAACAGTAAACTTATACGTAGTATATTTATAAATCAGCTTGTTTCCAAACAGGAAGAAGGTTTTTAAGAAAGTAGGTAGTGGTCTTGCAGTTCAAAGAAAATGCCACAAAATTACAGAAGCAAGTTATCCCAGGTGGCCTGCATAACAAACTCTCAAACAGTTTTTCATAAGATGCTCAAAATCTGCTCTCTTGAGAACTATGAGGTACCAGGGTAATAATATTAAAGGTGTTCCTGGTTAAATGCAGGGATCTAAGGTATTAATAGGTAAAGTGTGTGTTCAGCAAGTTTGGGCTTGATAAATCTTAGAACTCTTTTTCAGACAGGATGTAAGAAAAAAAAAATGAAAACAACAACAACACACAAAGAGAAAACTAAACAAAGCTCAAAGACACACTGCACTGAGTATAGGCCATATGACAGATTACAAGACACTGCTTATGAAGCAGGGAAAGCAAGCTCTAGGTAACAGGATTATGAAGAGCTGACTCATGAGACTACTTTTTAGAAAGGCTGCTGCACTGAAGAAAACTGCTTTACTAACACCAACGTTGAAGACGACCCTGCACGATTAAGATGTAGCGTGTGACTGACACCAAACCTAAATTCTAGCTTCGGTCTAAAGACTTCATTCTATTTAGAAATGTTCTGAAGGATCTAGGTATTTGCTTTAAGTGAAACAAAAAGGCAAAAAAAACATAGTTCTGTCAAACCCCAAATGCTTACGTGAACACTATAAACACTTTCAATATTTCAAGAAATGTTATTATTAACCTAATTCTCTTTTTTCCATAAAATCCATAGAAATACCAATGTACTTTAAAAAGCAGTGTTAGAACTCACCACAAATGTGCTGGAAAATAGCTGCATTATACCATAGAGAGACCCTAAAACAAACAAGTAAAATACCAACAGGAAAAATTATTATTATTATTTTATGAAAAGTGCACAAAATCTTAAATGAGGAAACATGAGAAAGATTCTAGGAATAATTTACTGAAAGAAGAAGGAACAGAACAAACCAAGGATGAAGTTTAGACCGCAAGGAAAATAGTTTCAGGAGTGAAAAAGTAACTGCTGATCAAACTCACAAAGCTATGTAATGTAGAAGGATGTTGCTTTGCATGGTGTATTAAGCAAAGGAGATCTTGGCATTTATAACTCCTTTCTCAGAATCAGGAGAGGATTTCATTACTGGAAGGCTGTAATTACTTCCCACTTGGCACTTCAACCTATTCCAAGGTACCACAGAAGCCCTGAAGAAACCACAGACCCTACTCTTTCATTTTAGAGGCTGAGTTTAGCGCAGTTAGTGACAGAAGAGAAGCAGCAAAGAAAAGCACAGAGAAACATCTGCCAAATTCTTTCTTTTACAAGAATACACCTCAAAATCTATTTTTTTAAAGCTTAAATCAAAGCAGACTGTTGAAATGCAAACATATTTTTGATGGACTGCTGCTTAAAATAATATTGCCACCTCAGAGCAGAAATCAATCATTTCACAAAAAGTGCTTTCATCCAAAATAAAAAAAAATAAATAAATCAGGTTAATAAAAATAATAATAACAAAATCCAAGTTAACCACACATGGCTATGAAGAATATCACACTTGTATCATAGCAAACCATAAACAGAACCATAATATATACAAATAAGAACCTTAGAACCATGGAACTTCATCTTACCAGTTAATTTTTAACATAGAACTCCGAAACTTCAGAGTTTACTTGTAAATATTACTTAAAGATATATATATATATATTTTTTATCAGGCAGCTGCAAGGAATTTAATCAAATGGGAAGCAATCAGGAGCATTGGAAAGCTTGGGAGAACCACCTGTAGGAATACTGTTTGGAAAGCCTGCAAATAACAACAGAAGTAAAAGCTACAGCTCTGGATCCCAGAGTTGCTGAGCTGTGAATTCTTGGATGCTGGAAAAGCACATGTATTATTATTATTATTTGTATATGTACATTATATGTATTATTATTATTATTATAATACCAAGTATTATTGCAAGACTTCCTTATTCTTGCCAAGAATGCACTTTCCCAGGACTCTGCTTTAGGCTACTGACAGGAGGTTGGACAGGTCTCTGGATCTAACACAGCATGATTTTCCTTACATTTTTATTTTGAATTTGTCATTACTTTTTATCATGCTACTAGCAAGGAAGAATTGTGCTTCAATGTCCAATTTGCAGGTAAATTCTTTGGTAAATCAATGGAGTACTGCAACTCACCTATTATTCCAGCAACTGTAGGACTTGCTCCTAGAGATTTGATATGAAGGTTCATTAAAGGAAGAACCATGCTCACACCAAATAAATCCTGAAAAGAAGGCAGGAAAACTTTTAGGAAGTGATCACTTCTACAAAGATGGT
Organism: Aythya marila; assembly: GCF_965140915.1. Lineage (NCBI taxonomy): Eukaryota > Metazoa > Chordata > Aves > Anseriformes > Anatidae > Aythya > Aythya marila. The sequence goes on along the minus strand of NC_139042.1, from coordinate 66,344,079 downwards.
AGCAACCTAGCTTAACAACAGTCAGTCACTAATTCAAGTTTTAAATGATTTCTGCATCAGTACAAGATTAAAAAAAAAAATTTTCATGTCTAATGCGGTATGTCATAACCTCTGCAGCATACCCTGTATGTACAAATTTATAAACACAGAAGCTGAAAGCTACAGGATTGCCTCACACTGTAGTGAAAACTATGAAAACATCAGTACTTTCCCCTCTCCAGATACAAACATTCTGAAGATACACATATAAACATTGCATTTTAATATATGCTATGGGAATATTTACCTGTTTAACAAGAAAAGTACTTGGCACTAGTATTTTAAATTCAAAGTGGTCTGTCATTTCAGTCGCCTAAATACTTTTTACTTGCGCAGAGGGAGTGGATTTAGAAAACCTACAGTACTCTAACTCTCAACCAGGATGGGGCAGAAGCTAAGACAGAACACTCTATTTCTGTATAACTGAAGAAATGTAAAGGCAAAAACATTAAAAAAATACATAGAACAAAGCATAAGTAGAAAACTTTTTTGTAAGAGGAGGGCAAAGGACATTGCCCATTCTGAACGGTACAAGGATTTCCTACTCAGTCCTTTCGACTTTTTATCTTTTGTTAGGCTAACCACATTAACCCAGTAGTTCATTCACTATACGCTGTTGGTACGAGTCTTTTATCAGAGCTGAACCTTACAAAGGAGAGCTACTGAAGCAAGATCACCTTTTATCACTGACTGCTGAAGCTGAAGTAGACTAGCTGTTCATAGTATGCCCACAGTCAGAATAATTGCAAGAATGAATGCCACTGAGTAAATTCCAACAGTCTGTCATTAAGTCTCTTATGATGGTTGCAACCAAGACTTAAAAAGTTAAAACAGCCCACATGACTTACAAACATCATCAGTAAAACTGTATTAGGGCTCAAAAAGCTATTCCAAGCACTACTTTATAGAACCATGGAAAAATAGAATCATCCCCTTGGAAGGGACCTCAGGAGGTTTCTAGTCCAGTCCCCAGCAGGGCCAGCTTTGAAGTCAGACCTGGTAACTCACGGCTTTAACCAGTCGTGCCTTGAAAACCTCCAAGGACAGAGACTGTACAACCTCTCTGATGACCTGTCCTGCTGTTTGACTATCGTCATGGTAAAAAAAGGCTTTCCTGTAATTAAAATGAGAGGTTCTGACTGCATACAGGACTTGTGTCCCTCTTACTCTTGCCATGCACCACCCTGTGGAGTCTAGGTCCTTCTTCTTGTACCTCCTTTCTGGTACAGGAAAGGTTGCTGCCAGGTTCCTCCTCAGCCTCTCCTCACAGGGCAAGTGTTCCACCTCTCCAGCCATCCTGGTGGCCCAGGAAGCTCTCTCCAACCTGGACACAATATTTTAAATGCGTTCTCGCAAGTACTGAGTGAAGTAACATCACTTCTTTGTTCACACAGCCCAGGATGCTGCTGACTGCCTACCAGGGCACACTGCTAGCTTATATTCAGCTCACTTTCTCCCACCAGGGCCTTATCAGAAGAGCTACTCCCCTGCTTGTGTATTTGGAAGGGCTTATTTCTTGCCAATTACAAGACAGCAGTTGTCCTCATTCGGTTTCATAAGGCTACTGTCAGCTCATCTATCCAACTTGCCTAGCTCCCCCCTGGATAGCACCCCTGCCTTAAACTGCACCCCCTACTTATATGTCATCTGCAAACATGAAGAGAGTGCAGTCTGCCACCTTGTTGAGGTCAGGGATAAAGATATTGAAAAGTTCAGGCCTCAGAATGCATCCTGGTAGTATTCAACTTGTCAAAGGCAAGCAAGTTGGGCAAGACCCATTGACCGCTATTCTTTAATAACTGGTTATTTTGTCATTTCGCTTATAACATCTCATGTCAAACGGCAACAATATTGCATTTGCTTGGTTACAGGCCTTGCATAACCGGTGACAGCTCTTTATTTCACCACACTCCACACCATTATAATTGCACTCAGTTTTTGCTTGGTTGCAGTGCGTACTCAAAGCCTCATGTCAGCATGGTATTAGTTAAAAAGGTATTATATTAAATCGTCCTGTTTCCCAAGACTTGTAAAATACAGAACACAAACTGTTTTTCCACTGTGATTTTTTTCTTTAAAAAAGAGATGGTTTTTGAGTTTATAATAAGTTCAAGGAAGCAAAGAACAGCTCTGATATATGTAAAATAAGACTTAATGGCGATACGCCATTATTCTGTTGCATTCACTGGATGCAACCCATACCAGGGCAGGCCACATGACTGATCACAGTGGAAAAACAGCCCAGCTGCTACAGACCATTGCTACAGCAAGTGTTTTAACTCCAGAAAAGCAGCTAAGCAACGTGGCAACCTCGCCTGCAGCGCAAGGGGGGGACCCAACACCACCTCAGGCCCCACCGCAGGCTCGGTGGGAGCACCGGGGGCTCTGACCGGGTGTCCGAGGAAAGAGAAAAGGAGACAGAAGCCCAATTCCTGATTAACCTCGGGCTTTGCAGCGCCTCCCGAGCAGCTGAGGGACCCTCACGGGCAGGCGCCCTCTGCCACCGCCACCACCACGAGCACCGCCCCGGCAGAGGTCCCCAGAGCCGCGGGGCGGGGAGGGCTTCACCTCCCCTCACCCGGCACAGCCCCCCGCCGCCGCTTACCAGGAAGCCCACCGCGTAAAGGCACCGCACGAAGCGGGCGCTGGCCCCCGGGCTGGCCGCGGCTCCCCGGCCTCCATCTTCCTCCATGGGGCCGGCGGCTGCCCGCGGCCCCGCTGCGGCCGCGATGGGCGTGCGCAGAGCCGCCGGGCGGCCGCAAAATGGCGGCGGCGGCGGGGACTCCGTCAGTCAGGGCAGCCCTCGCAGTGCCGCCGTGTAAACCTTGGCGGTTCTTTATTTCTTGTTTTAGCGATGGTGTTCGTGCTTCCTCTCCTCCAGGCGAAGAAATCGGGGCTCCTCCAGTTTTTGGAGGTGTTCGGAGTCCCGGACTTTCCCTCGTCACCTGCAGGAATTTGCCCTTTCTGCCTCTCTCTGCGTGTTTGCAGAGAGTTTCGCAATGTGTCAGTGTCACCCCAGGAAAGTAGAAACGCCTTGATAGGGTGGAGGAGAGGAGGTGATACTTCTTTGGAGATCGTGTTCCATTTTTGCCTTTGGGGCATTATTTCTGCTTCCAGCAGCACGGTGATGGTCCCCCACACAGTACACTTGGCCACTGTAGGAAGACAACTTTTAAACCCGTACACCTCTGGTTCTGCCTCCCTCATGGGGAAGTATCCCTGTTCTACTACTACTGCTGGTGTTGGGCTCTCACTGGGCTAAATCTGCTCACTTCAATTGTTTCTGATAGCAAAGTGCTTTCCTGCCATGCTGCATGCAAACTGGCTGGAGATGGTGATACAGCCAGAGGAGATGGTCATCCTAGTTTCTTCGTAGTGTGTCCCTAGTTGTGCTGCATTTCTCCTAATGACTTGTGGAAGAACTCTACAAGTCAAAGCAAATGAGTTATATAGTAGGTGTGTGGTTTATTTCGGCACTGGGCACATGCGGGTTAGCTCCCAAAGGCATGCACAGCCTAACACAGCAACTTGCTTTGGTTATATGCAATAAAAAGTTACATATGCATGCAGTTTCCTAATACAGCTATACATGTTCATAACCTATCCCTGGTTTGTATTAAAATTAGCTTCAAGAAGTCATTTCCATGAACTCTTACCATCCACACTTGCGCAGTGCCTTCTGGTGGTGGTCACTGGGGGGCCGAGGGGATGAAGGCTGCTAACTCCTCTTCATCACTACTAGTTGACCCCCTCCCCTGCCTTTGTACAGGCTCAGCTGCTCCTTGGTTCTTGTCCAAACAACAAGGTCAGTCTCATCTGGTTTTTGAGACAGGTTCCCCATTTTGTCAGGAAACATCCTCTGTGAGGGGCCCCGACACTCTTTGTTTTGATTAATTTGCAGAGCAGTAAGCAAAGACAGTCAGCAATATCTATGTTAATGCAATTAAGTGAGCCCCCATTCTTCCATTCCTGGCTTTAATAATTACGATTGTTTTATTTAGAAATCTTTAATACAATTAAGCAAGCCCCCATTCTTTTATCTATGGCTTCACTAAAGTCAGAGATACCTAAAAATCTGGACCACTACTCTATTTTAAATGTATTTGCATGCAAAGAAGTAAAACAACATTCTTAAATCTCTGAGAAACATAGAAGTGATTATCACATGCAAAATATCATTCTATTGGAGGCAGCAGAGATTGTTTGTATAGCTGCTGATCTACAAAAGGAGCACAGTTTTAAATGTTAAAAAGATAATAATAATACAAAAAAAAAGAGTACTGATTTATGAAACAGGACATTTTAAAATTTGTTTTTCATTAATAGTAAGAAAAAGCTTTTGAAAAACAATGGTGATATTTTAAACAGTGCCTGTTCGTAAAAGTTTGAGAATGTCACTTATTAATTAATTAATGGGATAACTTCAGATAACTTCAGCTCTGTGTTCATGTTTTAAGAAGAAATAAATGCCACAGGGTCGAGTGTCTTCAACAGAGTTAGTTCATGAAACAGGAGAACCTAATATTTTCCTTGTGATTCTGAAGAATTAAGCTACCAAAAAAAAAAAAAAAAAAAAGGCTGGAAGGCAAGAAATATTCTTAAATATGCAGCTTATTTATAAGATACCAAAAAGGATAGCCTTGTGTATGCATAGGGACAAAGATGCTATCAATCTCTCAAATAACTCGCTTATTCAATATCCCAGTGGCAGTAATATTTTATAGTTGGCTTAACCAGTGTTCCTTATTAATTTAGCTCTCTAAGGCTATTCATTTACTTTGAATAACAAGTCCTCTCAGAATAATGATTCTTTTAAAATTTTGGATGTAGTGTTGATGGGGATCACAGTTACATACAGTTGGTCTGAAATGGAACAAAATGATTAGAGGATATTGTAATATTAGAGTATCATGGGAATTGACACTACACTGTGTCTTCTCAATATTTCACTAATTTTGGTCATTTTAACTTTGATAGAAGAAATGGAAAAAGCCTGAAGGCTTTTTAAAGGAAAATATTAAAGAGGTGTATGATTACAAGATGTTGCAAGGATTTAGATAATATTCCAGAGTTATAAGACAGTACAAGGGTTTAGATAATGTGAAGGTCCAAACAATCATAATGGGGACAAAATATTGTTGGCAGCCATGAATTCCTTGACAGTAAGAACTATTTCTTAGTTTTGTGTACTATTTTCATCTATTCCCATGCAGATTGGCTTGTAAAGCAGACAAAACCAAAATTTTTTGGTTGCTCCAATATCATTTTAAGTGCCAACTGTTCATGGAGAAAAAAAAAAATAAAAACTAACAAAACAACAACAGCAACAAATGCTGGTATCTGTTCCTTTAACAGGTTTCTTATTTTTTCTGTACTGGCAAAACTCGATCAGGTTATTAATATATGTATTAATATGCATATTAATATATGTATATTAATAATGCATATATATGCATCTGTCTGTTTTTACATAATGTGTAAGGAAAGGGCATTAATGCATAATAACATTGTGAAGATATCTGTTGCCTTTGAATTGAAGGTAGATGGTTCCCACTACTTCAGAACATCCCATTCATGTTCCGTCATTGCAATTACAAAATTTAAGATAAAGGATCCCAAATAAAGAATGGTATGACTGCTAAGTGACTTGACTAGCACAGAATTAAAGGAATAAAATATAATGACCTTTTATCTCAATCTGAAGGAAAATAGAACCAGTCTAATTTGATATCTTTTGTGGGCAGAATTGCATAGTTGGTTTATACTGCCAATATTGGTTTATACTGCCAATATTGTACGCTTACATTACTGTAAGATATTTGTCTTTCTAATGGATGGTTCTTTGATTAAAACAGTAGAACAATACATGTCCAGAAACGGACATCAGGATGTGGATTCAGAATTTTTGGATACCCCTCCAGACTGTAATTGTGAATGAAGAATCTCCTCTGAGGAAAAAGTGCATCTAGATGGGTCCTCTCATTTCTTACCCTTTTTTCATGACCTGGAAGAAACTATAGTATCAAAATTATTAATGCTATGGGCAACGCAGTGACCAGGAAAATTATGCATACCACTGGTACAATACAATCTGAGTACTCAGCTTTCATGATATTTTAGTATTCTAAATATAAAGACAGCTATAAACAAAGCATGAGGGCCACGCTCAGGGGGTGCATATCTCTGTTGTGGCAGCCAGTGATTATGAAATAAACTTGGTAGTCATATTAAATAATCAGGAAGAATAAGTTTTTATTACTATTCTGTAACCAAAAGAAACTAACTCCATCTTCTGATAATAAATAGGGGAATTTCAAGTAAAAAAGCAGAAAACTATTCCTTCTGTATCTATTTTTTGATATAAATACTAACGCAACATTCTGTCTAGTTCTGCTGTCGTAATTGAAGGACAATGTTCAATAATGGGAGATGGTCCAAAAAAAGAGCCTTTAATGGCAGGAAGAAAATATCTTACTGTGTCAGTTTGTCAGACCCTCCTAAGGCTTGCCTCCTGAACTGGTCTTGCCTCATATTATATATGGGAGAAATAATCCGGGAGGATGTCTGAGGTTCAGTTTGCTAATGAGTTGAAAGGATGAGGGATCTGCAACCCTTTATTAAAAACATCTCCTGTGGCAAATGCTTAGTGTCACCTGCCAAGGAAGATGTTGAGGCAGTCAGCACTTGTCCTTCCTCAGCCAGCTCTGAGGAAGGCTATGTGTGCTCCACACCAAGACAAAGTGAAAGCTCTGATGGAAGTCATCTGAAATTTAACAAAGTTGTGAAAAAAAAAAAAAGATCTTTTCATTCCTTCAACAAGGGGGAAAATTTTAAACCTTATAAATTCTCAAATACAGTTCTTAAAGCCATTTTGTAAGACAGATCTAAGACAACTACAGAAACTTATTGCAGTAAATGGAACATATTGGTGAATTTCTGCATTACAAACGGGAAAGGTCAAGACCCCCAAATGTACCATTTGTCACCAAGTTTAGCAAATCTAACAATGACTTATTTCATTCTGGTTTACAGTTTCAAATCATTAGGGTAACGTTTAACAGTACTTTCAACTTCTCATATACAAATTAGACCCAGTATAAAGAGTTACAATCCAGTGGTCCAGAACTTTTTAAGAGGAACTGTAAAAGAACTTGAATTTGGAAGCTGCTGATAATATTCGAGGCATATAAAGTGTAATCTTTCCAAAAAGATCTGCAGATTTAAGGAATATGGAAAGAAATCTTTTAATTGACTCCTCCCTCAAAGCTATAAATGCTGGTGGGCAAGAAAGAGTGACTTAGAAAGTATTTCTAAAAATGTTGTTAAAGGAAGAAATTGTTTCAGCCATTGGGCCTCTTTATCCCCTTCTGCAGTTTTCTGTGGCAGCACAACTAAAACTGCATAGCTTTCTATGTTTCTTTCAGTTAATGATTATCAGATAAAATAAATACGTCAGGTTTAGGTGGTATTGATCCTGCTCTATTGCAGAGGATGGCCCAGACAAGCCCTATTGACTTCAGTCCATTTCCCACACCCGCATTTCCTGTCATAGTACAATATTCACCCCACCCCAGCCTATGTTTTTTTTAAAAAGCAAAAACAAAAACAAAACAAAAACAAACAAACAAACAAAAAAAAATCACTGAGAAGTCCTGTAGATGCTTGAAGAGTACAGAAAGGTCTGAAGGCTGGTTCCTTAGGCTTCCTGAGTAAAATCCTAAAATATGTACCAAAAAGCATCTGTGCAGTACATGGGAGGAGTTAGTGCCTCAGACTGAGTTTCATAACAGATTTTTGCTGTGAAAGGGCCCATATAAAACAGCAATAGAAATGTTGAGGAGAGGTGCAGCTCTTAATTTCTGGCCATTTCTGTGCTGCAAGCACATAACTGTTTCCATGGGAAACTTCCTCGAAAACCTCCTAAAATTAAGCAACTCATTTATGTGAAAAATGCACACAGGGGTGAGGTATTCCATTAAAACACTGCGGGAAACAGTAATGCTTCCCTTGCTTTCCTATTCATTTAAGAAAATTTAAGAGCACTCAGGTATGAGTGGGGAACCCAGATGCATCTTCTTGTACCTTTGATGTTTCTAGTTATCTTGTCCACCGTGGATTTATCACAACTTGAGTCAGTGTTATGACTCAATTAAGAAGTGTACTACTTTCCCATATTTAAACTACTTTATCCACTGTAGATGTAATGTGCAATATATTGCAGAGTGGGATACATGAAACAAAGTGATCCATCCACAGTCATAATAACATTTTCTTTTCCTTCCTCTGGCTGAATAATCCTGTGATAGTCTGCAGAGTGTGAAAGTCCAGAGGACAGAGAAGATATGTGGCAGGAGTTATACACCAAAGGAGTTATACACAGTTCATCGGGGTAGCTGCAAGTCTAGTGCTTGTTCAGGCAGGTTGCACCAGACTGTGCAAATAGAAGTGAGAGGGAGAGGCTGTGTTTTTCATTACCTCCCACACAGTAAATAAGCAATGTGTATGGTATAATATCTGGATACATTAAAATGTGTAGATGTAATGGATCATAAAGAAGATGGTCCTTGTTAGAGAGTTCCTGTTGAAGCTGTAGCTGGGAAAAGGGCTTCTTCTGTCTTGGGCCATCATCTCTCCATGAGCTATACTACATACCAGCATAGCAGTGCTGCAGAAGGAATCACTTGGTGATGTCTGTATTCAGAATGGCTTGATTTCATCCATGTGTGGAGAACTTGTACTCTCTACAGTCTCTTCTCAAGATTTATGTGATCCAAAAATGTGCCCTTGCCACAAAGTAGGCTAATGATATTTTGGCCTGCATTAGGAGGAGTGTTGCCAACTGCTTGAGGGAGGTGATTCTTCCTTCTACTCAGCACCGATGAGGCCACACATGAAGAACTGTGTTCAGTTCTGGACATCCCAGTACAAGAGAGACATGAACATACTGGAAAGAGTCCAAAAAAGGAACACAAAAATAATTCAGGCACCTCTCCAATGAGGCTGAGAGAGTGGAGGCTGCTCAGCCTGGAGAAGAGAAGGGTAGGGGAGATCTCATCAATATTACAGACCTGTCAGTCCAACCTTGGTGCCAGGAAAGGTCATGGAGCAGATCCCCTCATCGCACACTACAGGATGACCAAGTGACCAGACAGCATGAGTTTATGAAAGTCAGTTCCTGTCTGACTAACCTGATCTCCTTCTATGACCAGATTAGTGGACTTCAATGGACTTCAACTTGAAAGGCTGTCAATGTTGTTTACCTGGACTTTAGCAGGGCGTTCAATGCTGCTTTCCACAGCCTTCTCCTGGAGAAAATGTCTGCTCATGGCTTGGATGGATGTACAGTTCATTGGGCAAAAAACTGTCTAGATAGCCAGGCTAGGCTCAAAGAGTCATTATGAATGGAGTTTAATCCAGTTGGTGGCTGATAACAGTGGCATTCACCACAGCTCAGTATTGGGGTCAGTTTTGTTTTACATTTTAATCAGTGATCTGGATGAGGGGATTAAGTGCACCCTCAGTAAGTTCACAGATCACACCAAGTTGAGTGGGAGTGTTGATCTGCTTGAGGGTAGGAAAGCTCTGCAGAGGGACATGGACAGGCTAGATGTATGGGCCAAGTCCAAGCACATGACATTCAGCAAAGACAAGGTGCCAGGTCCTATACCTGTGTCGTAACAACCCCATTCAGCAGTCTAGGCTTGGGGAAAAGTGGCTGGAAAGTTGCCCAGCAGTAAAGGACCTGGGGGTGTTGGTCAGCAGCCATTTTAACATGAAGCAGCAACATGCCCAGGTGGCCAAGAAGACCAGTGGTATCCTGGCCAGTATCGGAAACAGTGTGGGCAGCAGGATGAGGGATGTGATTGTGGCCTTGTACATTGGACTGGTGAGACCTCATCTCAAGAACTGTGTTTGGTTTTGGGCTCCTCACTACAAGAAAGGATATTGAGTTGCTCCAGCGAGTGCAGAGGAGAGCAATGATGCTGGTGGAGGGACTAGAAAACATGACTTATGAGGAGTGCCTACGGGAACTGGGGCTGTTTGGTCTGGAAAAGAGAAGGCTGAGGGGAGACCTCATTGCTCTATATGACTACCTGAAAGGAGGTTGCAGCAAGGAGGATGTCAGCCTTCTTCCTCAGGTGACAAGTGATAGGATTTGAGGAAATGTCCTCAAGTTGCACCAGGGAAGGTTTAGACTGGATATCAGGAAGAATTTCTTGATGTGAGGGTGGTTAGGCATCAGAACAGGCTGTCCACGGGAGTTGCCATCCCTGGAGACATTTAAAAGACATGGATGTGGCACTTAGGGATGTGATTCAGTGGTGAAATTGTAATGTGGATGAAATATTAAATGTCTTTTCCAAACTAAATGATTCTGTGATTGTATATAAATACATGAAGGGAGGGTACAAAGAAGGCAGGGCCAGGCCCTTTTCAGTGAATTCAGAGAATTGAATTTCTAGGGTGTAATTCATTGCATGTTGAAGTAGTCATACAAAAATAGACACAAAAATAGGTACAGTTGGACAGTGCCCTAAAAGTGCCTATATAACTGTAAAGGAAACCTGAGGTGGACTGGCTTAATTGGAGGCAGCTATAGTGCAGCTGTCTAGTGTTAGGTAAGATGAATCCCAGCCAAGGATTTAATGGACAAGGTGTACTATACTCTATATGTCTGCCCAGCACACTGCTGACAATTGATCTTGTAGGTGCAATGGATAACATACTACCCAGCTGGGGAGGATGGACTGGATGAGGATCTGAATCAGTGGGTGCAGTATTTTATTGATGTTCAAAACGTTTTTTCTCCAGCAGCAAATGGGCAATGAGGTCTCAGAAGGACTCAGCTCTGAGGCAGCTGCAGAAATTGTTTCTTGGTGTGTAGTGAGACATGCAGCCAGTTCTAACAGGCTGTTTTTAGATCATGGACATATCTGCCAGCACAGATAAGGAGCTGCCTGCCAATTCCAAACATATACACACGACATTTACTCAATCACACACAAACATAAACAAGCAAATAAACAACCTCCCCCTCCCATAAACTAATCAAGCTTTTTCTCCTTCAGATGGAAAGGGAAGAAAGAAACAGCCCGCTATTGTTTCGTTTTGTTTTTAATTCTTTTATATTTTTAAATACAAGGAGGGGCTCAGATAGTATATTGATGCTGGAGCCATTTAGATACATAAATAAACAAAAATATGCAGATTTTGGAGTTAGTTTAGCCTTATCTGCAAAAGAAAAATAAACAGAAATATAATCATAAAACTTTTGCCAGCTTTGTTAAATGAGATTGGAATGCATCCATTATATGAGGGCCTTCAATCTTCACACTATGAATCAACAAAATCAATGGATGTTGGGCATAATTGGCCAAATTGATTGTATGTTAAAACAGATTTAATTACATCATTGTCATTATAGTAGGGATAAATTTGGCTATGACTTTAAAGTGTCAGTCTTTCTGTAGAAATTTAGGAGTTCGCAAAGTAATTGGAGAGTGACCATGTTTAAGAATCAGATTAATGATTGTTTTGATTTGATAAGCCTGCCCCTATTTTCACTGCCTTGAAACTTTCTCTATTCTATTGAGGAACCTTCAGAATTTAATTTAATTGAATTGAAGAAAAAGTGCCCTGGAACTTTCAGTGAGCATTCAAGCGGTGGGAAAAAGTGAATTTTTATGATGACATAACAGATCTAAATCTGTCTTCTGATTCATTCCAGACATAGTTGGGCATAATACTGGAGATGTTAAGAGTATTTAGAAGACAGTGCTGCCAGAGAATGTACCATAAATACAAAAGAGAATAATTAAATGAGATCATCTTAGGAAGAACATTCTACTCTGAGACCAGAATGAATGTACAGAACCTATGTCAGTGACTCAGGTGTCATTTGAATTCAGTGAAACTTCATACAAACTGATTTCGGTGAAGCCACTCATGAGAGTAAGTTACTCTATCATAGGTTCATAGAGTCACTGATTTATTTATTTATTTATTTATTTAATTTATTTTATTTTTTTTTTTTTGTCTGACCTGAAGCCACCTGGAGGCAGCTGGGTGCACTAAGAATGAAACCAACCATTTTATTTATTAACCATTTTATTTCTTTTATTATATGTGTTTCAGTGGCTGAGTCAGGAGACTGGAGTCCCCTTTTCACTTCAGATGTAACACTGAAAAAGGCATTTGTGCCTTTTTGTGCCACAAATTGTGCCATTTTGTGCCACAGTTTCCTTATTCACGGGTACAAATAGCAGTGCATAACAATTTTGAAAAGAAAAAAAATAAATTGAGATTTGCAGACTAAAGCACAAGAGTGAAAAGCCTTTTTATTGTTTTCATTGTCAGAATTCACCAAATTCAGGTTGTAGTGACTTTCTCAGTACTTATACAAAGCCTGGCCTAATTGGTATTTTGAATGTTATAAATAATGTTGTATAACACTCAGAAATATAATTTTCAAGATGAGCCAAATGGCATTATGTTGAACAGCACATCTGAAGTAATTCTCTCTCTCTCTCTTTTTTTTTTTTTTTTTTTTTTAATGGATATCCTAAAAAGCTGTGACAATGATTTTGTTTATGTTTTATTGATTTTGTTTATGTTGTGAGTGTCTACATCTCTGGATTTCACTGAATGAAATTTCATAAGCTTTGGGCAAATCTTTCGTAAGGCCACCCACACAGCAGCAAAATTGTTGGGAGCTCCTACCTGCAGAGTGGGATTGAGTTCCAGAGTAAGACCTTGAAATTCATGTCTCCATGTGAAATAGAGATCTGTGCTGCTGCTAAAGTCAATGGAGGTCTAGTTAAAACAACCAGCAGTACCTCCAGAAGGACCTGACCATCTAGTGGAGACTGGTTTCAGTCATCTAAACACAGGTATCTAGCATCAGTTTTAGGTAATGTGAATTTGGCCTGTAGCAGTCATTTAAGAAAAGTGTGGATCTCCTCTAAGTCCTTCGTCATCCCTCTTTGCCAAATGTAGATGTATTAGACATGCTGGAGTATCCAGTGGTACTGGTGGGGAGTGGTAGGGAATGATGGCAAGGCAGCTGTATCCCTCTTTCCAGGCTTGATTTAGTCACCCTCACTCCCAGTGTCTTTTCAGGTGGGTACCTAAGACCCCTGTGTGGTGCTAGCAAATGTAGTTAAAGCCAGGAGACAAACATTGCCCTCTAGAGTGGCAGCTGAAAGCCAGCAGGATCCCCTGAGAACTAGCTGGAGCTACCATTTGCATTTATTAGATCTGTATTGATTAAAATGGAAGGACATCTAGCTCACATAAAGTTGTCTAAATTTGAACAGGTTAGTTCTGAGCTGAATCTGACTTTTTCTATTTCTTCTATTTTGACCGGATATTATTCTAACTAGCAAGTAATGTTTTTCTAAAATATGCTCTAAAATACGCTTTATTTCCTGCTATAACACATTCTATGTTCTTTTTCTGAATATTATTATTATTTTTTTGCTTATTGTTCTTTAATAGCATACTCTCCAAAGATCACCTTCAAGTATAGCAAAATGAACTGCATCTGTGTCTGCCAGGGAAACAAAACATGACACAAAGACTCTGTTTGACTGGAAATCTGTTTACTATTCTGCACTGAAATTGGGCAGTGCAGAAGGGCCAAAAAATATCAGAAAAGCTTCTGTATTAAGTTAGTATAGTATCAAGTTTGAATAAAATATGAATCGTAATATGCAAAGAAGGCATTAGGCAGATAATGTAGTGTTATGAAAACACTCAGGACACATCTCTGCTTCACCTGTCTGGAAATGAGAGCAGGTAGAAACAGTCTTTTCCGTTACTCTCCGTGAGCACACTGCAGTACTGTCTGAGTGGGCATTGGCAGTAGGAATTCCTAAGAGCTAAATCTGTTGCAATATAACTTTGCAACAAGTATTTTATGGAGTGAACTGACTTCATCTTTCTCTTGGTCATAGCACTTTCCAGCACAGGAAAGCAGTGAGGATTATTTACTCCAATGATAGATAACACCAGTGGAATTTTATTGGGTAAGAACTGCAGGATCTGATGCATGGTACAAACTCAACAGATCTCTACAGGAGGAAACCCTGTAATTCACTGGAGATGGCAGGGAAGGCTTCCTTGGCATTACAAGAATTTTTGGAAAAGCCTTTTTCTTATGCAGTGAATCATTGGAATTTAAATGTGCTACCTGATCACTTTCCAAAATGTCCAAGGAACACAGATGGGAAAGTGTCTTCTTTTTTAAAAAGTTTGATATTTCTATACCGGGTGCTTGGGAGATGTGATGCAGGAATTGGTTTCACTTTTTCATTTTTAGGATGTTCTTGGTTTTATTTGCTTGCATTTGTCAGATATGCAAATAAATTGAATGAGAACAAATAAAGCAGTTAAATGCTTAGTGTCATTAAAGCTATTACTTTACAGGTAAGATGCAAATTTGTAAAGCTAAGTGTATGTGCAATAAAGGTCAGGACTTTCCAAAGGCATCTCTGTGATTTGGCTTACATGTTTTCAGAGTTCCATAAAGAAACAAACAAACGCAATCTTAATTTAGTGAAGTGATTTATAGTAACTTTCAAAGTGTTGTTCATATATCCGTCCCTGCTAGCAGCCAGGCAAGTTTTCACCTCCAATTCTGAACGTTGCAAGTCTTTACTGCTACTCTGGGCTCTGTAACACAGTTCATGTGGACTGACAGAGCCATTGCAGCTCCACCTCCATCTCCGCTGATTTTGATGTACCAGCTGCAATAATATTTCAAGTCAATCCCTGATTAGTTATGGGAAGGTCAGCTATTTCTGACTGGCCTCGCCCAGACGGAGAAACAGAATGAAGCTGTGCCATCAGTGTCCTAAAATAGATGGCCCTTTTCATCTGTCAGTCTTGAGTCAGCCACATGGAACACAAATTAGGAGACACAAATCAGCTCACAGGGCATTGAGAAACACAGGGAGAAAGTCAAGCAAGGAGGAACTTCTTCAAACATGAGCTGTATTCTCCAAACTTTCTAGTCATTTGCACAATAATTTTCTTTTACAATTTCTTCTTCAGTAATTTTAAAAAAATACTTGCATTTTTTTTAAGATAACTTTGATAATGAAACTGAGTGTAGGAATATTTTTTGGAGGTTTCTTTGCAGCTCTAGGGGTTTTGCTTTTTTTGGTGGCGTTTGGAACTGATTATTGGCTTCTTGCTACGGAAATAGGAAAATGTTCAAAAGCACCAGAAGATATTGGGGTTAGTATGGATTTTATTTGTAATGGGAATTATATATTGGTTGTTTCTTGGATGTATTTATTTTGTAAAAATATACTTCAGTAGGAACTTTTGATCATGTTCATTTTGGCCGTCTGGAAATCTGCTGCTTCAAAACAAGGCTACTTCAAAACCTCTTTTAAGCAATTATTATCAACTCCAAAAATAATTTGTCTTTTGTGATACAACTTCTGTGATATGACAGTCTTTCAAAGGAAATGTAACTATATAGATGTACTATAGCTAACCTTCATGCAGTCTATGATTCATTGTGGTGGTATTATTTTTTACCTAAACATCTAAGTTCATGTGAATTTGATTCTTTCAGGTAGCTGAAAAAGGGTATGGGATTTTTATTTATTTATTTATTTATTTATTTATTTATTTATTTATTTATTTATTTATTTATTTTTATTTATTTATTTTTTCCATAGGGAGAGAAGGCCACTTTCCATCATGAAGGTTTCTTCTGGAGGTGCTGGTTTAGTGGAAAAGTAGTAGAACATAACTCCAGCATGTGGAAGTTCTGGTACAGTAAGTAACTCTTTTCCTTTGTTGCTATCTACAGTAGTTTGATTTCAAAGTTCTTTTTTTCTTCTTCTTTTTTTTTTTTTTTCTGAGTGGTTGTGAATCACTCAGTTTCATTTGGCTTCTTTAGTTCTTCAGCTATCTTTAAATAAATTTAAAAGTGACAAACACTTTCATAATTTGTACTAAAGGAATCCCCAGGACATAATCATACATGTCTAAGTATCACTTTATTCATCAGGTGTTACATTATTCTTCTCCTTTGTTATTCTTCTCCTGTGAAGACAGTCTGTGAGAGCCGGGGCTGTTCAGCCTGAAGAAGAGAAGGCTCAGGAGTGACCTTATTGAAGCTTTTCAGTACCTAAAGGGCACTTACAAAAAAGATGGAGAACAACGTTTTGCTCGGGCAGACAGTGACAGGACAAGGGGAAATGGTTTCAAACTAAAAGAGGGAAGTTTTAGATTAGATGTTAGGAGGAATTTTTTCACTCACAAGGTGCTGAGTCCCTGGCACAGGTTGCCCAGAGAAGCTGTGGATGCCCCATCCCTGGAGGTGCTCAAGGCCAGGCTGGATGGGGCTTTGAGCAACCTGGTCTGGTGGGAGGTGTCCCTGCTCATGGCAGGGGGTTTGGAGTTGGAGATCTTTAAGGTCCCTTCCAACCCAAGACATTCTATGATCCTAGGATATAGTTCTATGTTATACCTGTCCTGTTAAGTCTGAGTCCCTTCTTATCAGGACAGTCTCTTGCTTTTTGTTGTTAATAGTCTTAATTGTTAATTGTTTATGTCTGTAACGTTGGAAAAAGATCCTTGTGGTTAGGATGGTCTGTGAGTTTTTGCCTGCACTATTTTTCCAGCTAGTTCTATGAGTAGCTTAAGGAGGGCACGAGCAATTCGATGGTGAGAACTGTGTCATCCACATCCTCTCCAGAAAAATCTCTCTTCTAGTTGCACGGATGACGTGTTTTCTTTCACTACATGCCAGGATTCTGGAAGATAGTGAGTTTTTTGCCACCAGATTTTCCAATGAAGAAGAGACTGAGCAAAACTTCTACTGTGTTTGACCCTACTCGTGATATACAGCACTCCCTCTCCTTATTGAGAGATTTCCACAATTCTTGTGAAAAGCAGGTGCCATCATACCATTTTGACTTCAATATCCATATTTTTCTAAATATGTTGGTTGGTCTTAGGTGGCAAATGTAATATTCACTGTAGTTAATTTCCCCTTGTTCTTTATCTGGAGAATTCTGCAGTCAGGAATATGAAATGTGAAGGTGATTTAAACTATAGAAAGCCTTTACCCTTTGCAAAGAATGTTTTTATAAGCATTTAATAAAAAAAGGTGAAATAACACTTCTCTGGAGGTATTGATTCCATAGTATGAACTCATAGTTGTTGGGAATGTAAAATTTCTGACGATGCTCGGTATTTGTCATTATCTTTTCACAAGAGAAAAATTAATTTCCTGTTTTTGTTGTTGTTTGTTTGTTTTGGTGGGATATGCAGTAATGAGAGAGAAATAATTAACCTTCACAAGAGAAAAGAACGTATTCATATAAAAGCATACATAGGCATTGCATATAAATTGCAGTGTACCAGACCCTTCCCTCAAGAGAGGCTTCTTTACTGTTCCTGTAGTACAAATCTGAGCTGCCCTTTAAGGAATATCCTTGGCTGAATATCAAGGCTGGTATCTATTACCAACGCAAAATCCACTGTAGAGCTACTGCCTGGGAAGGAACCTGGAATCTTGACCTATGAAACTCAGTTTACCTATTTGAAAAACAGGCACAAAATATTGTATTTCTAAGGCATTAATCTTTTTCTCTCTTTTTCTTTCTTTTTCTTTTAGCCAACCAGTCACCTTCTAAGAACTGTACACATGCATACCTCTCACCATTTCCTCATATCCGAGATGAACACAACTCAACCTCCTATGACTCTGCAGTCAGTAAGTATTTTTTTTGGCTGCAAATGGATACAATGCCTATAGTTTCAAGAAAACAATTTGGATGCTTCAGTACAAAACAGCATTATCACTCCACACAGTTTAATTTGCAGAGTTTTGGTGTTTCATACTCCTCGTACTTTTACAACACACATATTTAAGACACTATTTAGCAAAGCACATAAATGAATGCATAGCTTTAAGTATAATGGCAGAATGAAAATCATTTCTAAAAACAGAAACATTTCTTTTTAGTGAATCATTTTTTTTTCATACAGAAAAAGTATCTTCCTTGGGCTGAATGCATTAAACAAATACTTCTTCTCATATATCCCAATTAAACTATTTCTTGTTAAATAAATAACCACATGTGGAATTATATTGCTCTTTTACTTTATGAGAAGGGAAAAGAGGGGCCTTGATACCGTCTAAGTTTATTCAACTAACTCAGATATACTGCACCAAGTACTGGAGGTGCCAGCTTCTCTCCACTAACACCATAGGAAGTTGCAGCGCTAAAATTAGTTTGAACAGTGTGTGCCATACATGAATAATGTAGACCAAGAGTGTAGCAATGTGCAATCTTGTTTTGTAAATTAAGTTATTTTTGAAAATATATATATATTCTATAACATTTCAAAATACTTGATATCTTAAACTGAGATATTAACACTGAGAAACTATAGTGTAGTAACAGACATACATATGTATATGTAAAATACACAGAATCGAAAACCTTATACTTGAATAATGCCTGGAAAGCTCTGTTTTTACTACTCCACTTAAAAAATTGGTCACATTTAATCAGATCAAGGGCTTTATGCAAATGTATTTGAAAATATTGCTTCTGATGCCTATTTCATGTGACTTTTTAAATAACCTGTGATGTGGGGATGCTGCATGTCTCCAAGCCTGCTGACTCAATGACTTAAGTGATCCCTGAAGCTGTAATTATACCTTTGCTGACTTTGAAGTGTCTTCAGAATCCATTTTTTATGCTGCAGACATGAAAAAGAAGTTGGACTGGTAACAGTTCTGTTAATCTTCAGAAATTATGAACTGTTTGTCCAGGAAGAATTAATACCTCACCATTCAGAGTCAGAGATCTAATCTGTAACTTCGAAGCACATCTAGAACAGTTTATCTTTCCATTTGAAAGTGACGAGTCATCTTCTCGTAATAATCTAGACAGAGTTTGTATTCCACCATTCACTCATACATTCACAAAAGATCTTCAAATCATATTGCATGATTACACAGAAGTGGACAAACAAAGAATAAAGAAATGAGAAGGAACATCATCAAAAGTTTAATTAATTTCAGTTAATGTTTGCCAAAAGAACCACTGCTCAAATATAATTTTCCTATCTATATTTTATATTACAAGATTAAAAATAGACAGAACTGTACTATAGATGCTGGCCCAGGTAGAGTATATTCAGAGCCATTCCTGCTGTATAAATAGATACAGTTGGATTGCTTTGGAGCTTATTAAAACTGGAGACTTTTTTTTTTTTTTTTTTTTTTATGCCACCAGTTCATTTTCAGCATCTAGAGCAGGTATACTTGTTCAAGAATCTTCCACAACTTTTTATTAAGAATGTTATATCATCATCTCTTCTGTTAGTTCAAAATTCATTCCTCTTCTAGTGTACTTCAACAGTCCTGCCTGTGATATGTGGCAAACAGGCTTTTAAAACCTCACTGAATCTGCAGTTACTAAATTAAGTAATACTAGAAAGTTGTTGTCTTTCTGATTCACAGTGGAGGAAATGCTTCTCTGAATTAGTCAGTGGAGAAAGCCCTCCATCTGATTTCATGCAAAAAAATATTTTGTCAGCTATTTGAACATTGACTTGGCTGCATCTAATACCTTCTGTCAGCAAAACATAGAACAAAAGGGCACTATCAAAAGATTAGGGTTCTCATTTCTTTTTTTTTTTTTGGTTTTGCTACTGTATCTTGATACAGTATTTCCTTTTTCATGGCTTATAGCTTTCTCAAAAGTTATACTTTGGGGGATAAAAAAAATAATAATCCACCACTCCTGGTCCTTTCAGAAAGATTTTTCACCACATTTTTCGTAAGACCTCCAAGTCATATTTTAATTTGGAATGGATAAGAAGAAATATTTTGTCATCTGAAAAATAGTTTGCTGAAAAATAAACAGTTGAATAAAAAGCTTTAAACTTCATTAGAGAAATCACGTGTGGATGTACAACACAATTTTCTAAAAATCTCTAACTTCATGTTAACAGAACTGTTACTTTCTGAACAAGCAAAGGCATACACCTTCTTTTACAGACAGCTCAGCTTTAAGAGACTACGAGAACTTGTCAGAGCAAATTGGATTTAATTACAGACCCTAGTGAAAACACAACTGTGGTTTGTAGCTGGAGTGCCATGTTACCATCCAGCTAGGATGGCTCAGGCAAAAATAAGTTTCCTGAGGACTATAAAATCTCTGATAATTTTTGAGTGGAGTGACTGAATGAAGTCCTCTGTTGACATTTGCTTTGGCTTTAGTATCTGTAAGAATGTGCCTCAGAGTTTTTCTGGGCCATGGCCATAATTCAAAAAAGGCTTGATCTATCCTCTCTTAGTTTATTTAGATATTTTTGTGTGTTGGTTTTAAGGTGTTTGATAGTTCCCAGAAAAACTCAAACTCTGAAGACCTTGAAGTTTAGTGTGTTAGTATGCTTTACACAAAAGGCCTGGTTCATCCTCTTACAGAAACCTAGACTATGAGTTCTTGCTGTGAAGAGTTATAGCCTTAGATGGAAATGTGAAGACAGAAAAGCCTACAGTGATGCTGACATTGGGGATTCAAATGCATGTTTTATTGTCTCAGATTTCCTTTCATCATTACTGTCAGATACATGATCAGCTTGGAAGGGTGGGTTAGTACTGTTTTGAAATTGCAGCTTTCTGTATCTTAATCACAAGTACTACGGCTTTGTTCATTCATTGGTTTTGTTAAGCATCTTGGTGGATCACCTACCTGCAGTGTAAAGTGCAGTCTACAGCTGTGCTAGCCATCATTTATAGTTATGCACTTAAACAAATTTGCAGGCCATGTCATTTATCTTAGCCTGAAATAGACATCTAAATGAAGTCAGGGAAGCCTGACTCTAGTGACTTTCTGTGATGTTACAATGTTTTATAGTGACAGCTATTACAATGTGCAGCTATTAAGAGGACAGACAGCACCTCATTGTGTCACCAGCAGATTCATTTATATGATGATTCACAAACATATGTGCAACAGACTACAACCTAGGAATAATAATTTAAAAAAAATAACCCATACAATAAAAGTACCAGAATAGTAACCTTTATTTATTTTATTCTAAATATTTTATTCTAAAATAAGCATACTTATATATACATTTTTATAATTGTAATTATATTACTTAAATAATATTTTTTTGCAAGCTAGATTAATTCATGGTATCACATCACTGGATTACTTAACATAGATATTCAATGACTATCATACTTTTATAAAACTCTCTTTTACTGTACAAAGTCCTTACTCATACAAATAGTACCATATTGCAACAGTGAGATAATTCCTAAGAAAAAGAAGTATAAGATCTATCACTTAATCAAGTCATCAATTAAAAAATAAATTAAAAAAAAAATGCAAGTTTATTTGGAAATATGCAGTAGTTTCTTAACTGTTGTAAATTGCCCCAGCAACTTCTGAGGTTAAATTAGAAGCAATTTAATGGGGCTGCACTGACACATCAGTTTAATACTCTGATTTGTAGCTGCTAGTACTTTTTTTTTCCTGACCATTTGTATCTTATTTTGTCCAGTACTGGGCACATTGCCAGCATTTGAAGTAGTGCCTAATATAATGTGGAATACAGAATGTTTATAGGACTGAAGAGAAGTTCTGGTTCAGCAACTATTACACCTAAATTGGTGTGATCAAATTTATTGGCAGGTTTGTTGCTGGGCTGAAATTAACCTAAAGTAATCTAGGAAATATCAGCAATGAAATCTGAAAATAATAACTGTATAGTGAGATGCTAGAGTTAGCCTATTTTTAGGGCAAAAAATGCTGTTATGTAATACGGTCACATAATTGCCTGTGAGAGGTTGTAATACAGTACATTTACTAAGGAAGAACTCCCCAGCCACTGAGCAGTGATAAAGCAAGAAGTATTTAAAAAAGCAATGTATTCATAATGTGAATATTGTATTTATTTTACTGTTAAGGTTATTTGAAAAAAAAAAAAAAAGATTATTACTACTAAGGGATAATAAAGGGTACTGAGTGAAACTGATAAAAGTTTTGCAAGGTTTATTGTGTTGCTAGATGTGTCTCAGGTGCTGCTGCTGAGAGCTGTGATCACATTTGCAGTTGTTTATCTGCAGAGAAGATACTTTAGATATAGAACAGTTCAGGCATTTTACCTTTCATTGTATTTTATATCGGTAGTGGCATTTTGATGCCTCTTGTCAAAATCATTTTGATATCACTTCAATTAAATAGAGAGGTAAAAAAGATATTCTGAAATGCACTATTTAGCCAAATCAAAGGAAAGGTTAGGTTCACTTTAGGACCTGAGTTTGTAGGTGAAAAATCACGTCATTTTAATGATTCTTTGTAATGTTTATGAAGCACTGAACTCACACATACTTCAAAAAGATGTTCAGCTTTGTAGGACTTAATAATTCTTGTTCAATATTGATTTTTATTTTTATATATATATATATATTATTATTTTTTTGTATGCCATAGGAAATGTATGGGCCAAGTCTTTTACATGGCTAAGAATTTGAAGGACTTGAAGTTGGCAAGGGCAATAAAGTATGTGGTGTGGTTTCATGAGTTTGGTGTTAACATCTCTAGTTTATAGATGGGTGTTGCGTTGTATTTAGTTAACCAGTTCCTGAATAGCCCATTATGGAGGTTTTGAGGTGTGCATTGCTACTACATAAAAAGTGTGTCTTTTAGGTGACATCATTGTGTAACTGTGTCAAATATATTATTACTTATTTCCATATCAAGCACCAGTAACATCAGAAAATATGAAACTGTGGCATCAGTTTCTAAACAGGGTTGGGATCTCCTATACAAGAAAAGGGAACTTTTGATATTTTTCAGTCCAAAATTCAGTCCCTTACATAAAATGTGATACTTAGCTGGTTTTCAAATGATGCAGAAGTCTCCAGAGGAATCTAGGTTAGTTAGTTAATCTAAGTTTCTCATTTAGGAGAAAACCAGGTGGAAAGGCAAAATCACAGGTCACGCAATTTGAAAGTAATATAATTCAGCTGCAATATTCTCATGGTATGTAGACGGAATGGTGCAGAGCTCAAAGACAAGCATTCTGGCTGTACTCCTGTTTTTCTCTAAGTACTATTTTATTTTTAGGCCTGCCTGTCACTACCAAGACAAATGTTGTACCCTGATGAAGGGACAGCTTACCAAGAGAAGTTACAGAACCTCTGTTTAGCACTCTTGCAACGTAGAGCAATGATATCTAAGGTTAACACTACAGATAGGTTTACCTCAGACTTTGCGGTAGCGCTTGTACTTTATTTCTTCCACTGCAGGAAATACTTGGAATAACACAAGTACTTGAGGTAGCTAATTCTGACATATCTGTAAGGTTCATTTACTTAGTGCCTGCTCTTTACAGAGGCAAGGACATTCCTTGTTTGGACCAGAACATGGGCTATCTTATGAACTGCAGGTGCAAACTTCTTTTAACTGAAAGGTGCAAACTTCTTTTAACATCTTGTGTATGTACACTGAACCACAGTTGAAACAGACTGCTTGGATCACAGTGTCATCCCTTTTATATAAAGAAGCATATTAAAAAATATATATATTATAAAGAATCATAATTCAAAACTGTCTTCAGTTGTTTTTTTATCTGCTAAAGATCTCCTCAATCCTAGAGCAGCAGAGTCTTTGACTTAAGAATTTCATCCTTAGGTAGGTTTATTTCAACCACCTCTTTTGTGTTCATCTGTTGATGCCAGCTAAGCTAGTGACTGCAATAGGGCTACACTGTAATTTTGAATGGTTAGCTCCACGGGAAGCGATCTTGCCCATCTAAACAGAGAAGGTAGGAGATGTGGTCTGGGTAAAAATGGTCTGAATATGAAATAAGTGAAGTCTTCTCTGCAGGAGAATGGTTGCATTTTAATTCCATTATTAAATAAAATGTCTAGATGCTCTTAGGGTGTTTATTTGGACTTGTGCCACAAATGGCCTTAATGACTTCCTGTCTTGTAGATTAAAAGGGGTAAATATTTGCATGAAAAGTCACAAATTTGAGAGCATTGAAGACTTTTTACCTGTCTTCTTCATTTTCTAATTGTTGTTTAATGATGGAGTTAGCTAGATAAACGAGTATTAGGATCATCAGAATATCTCCATGATTCTCTAGAGAAAATAATTACGTATAGAGGAATACAACGGAAGCTTATTTCAGGTGATAGCTAGGTCAAATCTGTATTTCATATATAATGCACAAAACAGTTACGCTGTTGGAGCAGAGAAACAGATTTTCTCTTGTATAGTCACAGAGAGGTTTAAATAGATTTTCATCAGGTACATTTGTACTCCATTTATGTTTAGTTTTCAGGAATATTTGAGGAAATCAAGCTTTTCTGGTAAAAGTTCACTAAAAACCGTCTTCAAAGTTCCTGTACAAAGAATATATAATGAAGCTGCACACTAATTTCGTAATGCTGGAGAAGCTTGTGTCCTCATCCATTCAGAAAATAGAAACAGTGCTATATAACTTCAGTGACTGACCATAATGATATTGAAGTAAGCTTTTTCAAGGTCCATTTTGGCCAATGTGTCCTATTATGTAGCATGACTTTGAAGTACCTTGGGCCATCCATGTAAAGGAGTTGGGTGGTTATAGGCTGATTTAGCAGTATTAGGTTTTAAATGAGGAAGTAATGTCCCATGGACTTGGGGACTGCGATGAAGCTTAGCAAAGTAGACCCATGAGTAAAATAATATGAAATTGCTTCAAATACCCAAGACCAAAGGACTTGAGAGATTTACCTTTCTAGGTCTCCATTCACTGTCCATTTGCATTAAGTGAATCATTTAACAATGTGTTTAACTTTAAACAGGTGCCTCAATCCCATAAGAATTAGAGTACTTAAAGCAGAACACACACTTAACTGATTTGCTGAACCACAGCCTTATCTCTTACCTGCTATTTTCATATTTATTTGTTTATGTGGAAGGAAGCCTTGTATTGGATATGAACCAAAACACAGTTTTAGCCCTTCTGCCAACTACTTTCAGACACATTCATCTTCCCTGTGCCCAAATCTGCTGATCACTGTGGCAGAAAATTATGTCTGTGAATCTTTGCCTAGATTAAAAAGGTTGTTATTTAAAAAGTGTGTCTAATGTGATGTGGTGAATGTGATCTAGCTAATACATTTACAGGGTTTAGGTAGGCAAGATGATGTATACTTTAACATGAGTTAAGCTGGTCAAGTTGAAAACTATAAATTTTTGAAACACATTAGTGGGAAACACAAACTGATAATGTCTAGCGCACCTTTGGTCTTTAGATGAGAGCAAACCAGAATTATTCCAAGCTGGCTTTAGCAGCCTGAATGGATTTGAAACTTTCAGGAGTTGAACCAGTATAATAGTTGCTTAGTTGTGTTTTGCTATAACAGTAAGTAGGTGCTGTCAAATGATAAGTGGCAGTTTCTTTTGTGACTCACTTTTTCTGACATGCCAGCTGGCTTATATGCTTTCTCTCAGTTGGGTGGAAATGTTTTTAACTGACTGAATTGTCAGTGCTTCAAGATTTTCAGATCTGACGATGGAGATCTTTGCAACTCATAATTTTACTAATGGGTTGTGTTAATGTACCAATTTTTAAATTCATGGGAGAAATTTATGTCACTCTTGTAGCATTTGTAAAATGATGACTTTGTTAAATGGATGTGCAATTAACCAGCTAAAAAATAATTGTTAGAAAGACTCTTTTGGCCAGAGTATGTCACAAAACTCTCGGCTCATTTATCACCAGCTGCATCCATTAATTCAGCACTGCTTGGCACTGTCTAACAGGGACTTCTGAAACATCACATTTTAAATTTAATAAAATACAGAGAGCATTAGAGCAGGAATAGGCTGTTTAAAAAAAAATGTGTTTTTTTTTTTTTTTTTTTTCAGTTTACATTTCTGAGTTGCACTTCTTTCCTGCTTAAATTTCCTTGTATTGAATATACTATATGTAAGGAGAATTATCCACTAGTAAATTATAGAGAACTCAAAGATTGCTTTTGGTGAGAGGTTCTGAGCACTAATAATGTCAAAATGTTAGAATTCTCTGCTTCTCCCAGTCAATTTTGGTAACACAATTATATCCAGTCAGTCCAATCATTTACTCCAAAGTATCATTGCTACACCTTTGGTGCACCATTTTCTAAAAAGCATAAATTTGCTATGTTGCAAGTCACTGTCTAAATATTAAGCATATAGACTTCATTCATGGTAACTTACATCTTATTTTCCGTGATCATCAGATAAGAACTGGGGTCCAAACCTACTTCGATCCACATGATATATAAGGTGCACACACAATGGAAAGAATGTTTGGTTTGTTAATAAGGAAAGTGAAAAGAGAAGAGGAAAGGAAAAAGTATTGTTAGCCAAATGCGTCACTTGATTAACTTCTAAAAAGTGTTGTGTGCTTTTTTCTTTCTTCCCTTTCTCCAGTTTATCGAGGTTTCTGGACAGTTCTTATGCTCCTGGGAGTGCTCACTATTGTGGTGGCTAGTTTCTTCATCATCTGTGCAGCTCCTTTTGCCAGCCACATTCTGTACAAAGCAGGAGGAGGCTTTTACATCATTGCTGGTGGGTATACTGTTTGCTCAGTCAATTAAAGCTATTAGAATAGAAAAGATATGAGGTATTTCACCCCATTTTCTGTGACAAAAATTATACTAATCATGGGTAAAAGAAAGAAAAAGTGCATACCTCTGTCCTTTGGCTTTTGGAGCGCCTGCCTTGGAGACAATTCTTTCCACAGTTATTTAGTCATAAAGCCATTCAAAAAGCTACCTTTTGATTAAGATAAAAACAACAAAAAAAATCTATGACCATTCATGGAATCACTTTGCAATTTCAAACTAATTATTTAGCAGGAAAAGGAATGCATATTTAGGGATGCTGCCTTGAAGGACTCTCAAGGGCTTTAGCTAAGAAGAGGTTTTTTAATCAGTGGCACAAAAGCAATGAAGATGGTAATGGTAGACTCTAAAGAAGTTGCAAGACACAGCACATTCACGTGACAAGAATAGGAGACATTTTTTTATGTGATTGGAATGCACAAAATAGCTGTCAAATGTAAGTAAGTGGAAGCTCTAAACCTCTGTGAATGAAACATAGTTAATAACTGAATTAACCTCTTTCCTCATAACCCACATATAATCATAGAATCATACAATCATTCAGGTTGGAAAAGACCACCAAGATCACCTAGTCCAACTTTTAACTTAGTATTGATAAGTCCACCACTAAATCCTGCTACTAAATTCTGTGCGTTTCTTGAAGACCTCCAGGAATGGTGACTCAACCACTTCCCTGAGTAGCATATTTCAGTGCCACACAACCCCTTCAGTAAAGAAATTTCTCCTGATATTCAACCTAAACCTGCCCTGGTGCAACTTGATGTCATTTTACCTCATTGTACCACTTTGTGCTTGGGAGAAGAGCCCAACCCCCACCTCACTACCACCTCCTTTGAGGTAATTGTATGGCACAATAAGGTCTCTCCTAAGCCTTCTTTTCTCCAAGCTAGACAACCCCAGCTGCCTCAGCTGTTCCTCATAAGACTTGTTCTCTAGACCCTTCACCAGCTTCATTGCCCTAATGGCTTGATATGAGTTATATATATGCAAATATGTAGGATGCATCCTTCCAGGATTCAGCTGATTTGACCAGCTTTTTGGGACACTGTTCTGTTAATCTTTAAGAGTCTGGGAAGATGTGTAAGATAGAAATTGGACAGGATATAAATGATAATATGTGCTCAATCACCATTCTAAATTGTATACAGCCTGGTGAGAGTCAGTTCTAAGAGCAGGATTGTGCTATGGAGCAGAGCACCCATGCCAAAATCAAAAGGCCCGGGCTCTCTTTCTGCTTCCCTTATTGATCTGCTGATACTGCTTACCCACTTCACCTTGGAGTTCTGCATACACAGGCTAATAATGATTGTAATTTACTTGTAAAGGACCTTCAGCAAAGTGTGGGGTGTATTTTATATTGTTGCTGAAAAAAATCCTGAATGTTTGCATTTGCTCCCTTGAGGATTACTCTTCCCCACTTTTAAAAGACATGAAAAAAATATTCATAATCTGTTGGAAATTCTAAGGTTGTTCTGGCAATGATTTGTAGGTTAAAAGCCCATGAAAGTCATGCTCTTTTTCTGCATTTGTAATCTGTAAAAATCTCTGCTGTCTCTAGAAAGTGGCAGAGACAGTTTGAGAGGAAATGGGAAAGCACCAGGATCTAGCAGGGAGCCCTCTGAAGTGTGTTTTTTTCCACCATGGGTCACTTCATTCACCCCATTTTAGGCAAGTGAAAGTTAGATCCCCAGGTCCGGGCTAGTCACCCTTGGCTTCCCTAAGAGGTCTGCTGGAAGCAATGACACTGATTAACAGTCAAAATGAAGTAAGAAGTCCCCAGCTGGCAATTCATTTCATCTTGAAGGAGGGGCCTAAGATAGCTCAGATAAATTCTCTATAGAGTCATAGAATCATCTAGGTTGAAAAAGACCTTCAAGATCACCTGCTCTCAATCCAACCTACTGAATCCCATCACTAGACCTCGTCCCTTAGTGCCACGTCCATGTGTTTCTTAAACACCTCCAGGGATGTGGACTCCACCACTTCTCTGGGCAGCCTGTTCCTATGTTTGACAACTCCCTCTCTGAAGAAATTCTTCCTAATGTCCAATACTTCCCCTGGCACAACTTATTTATCATTTGTCACATAAGAAATCAAGTACCTTTGGGCTTGGCAAGGTTATGGAAAAGATTCTCCTGGAAGCAATGTCACGGCACATGCAAAACAAAGAGGTGATCCAAGACAGCCATCATGGCTTCACCAAGGGCAAATAGTGCCTGAACAGTGTGGTGGCTTTCCATGATGGAGTGACTGCATCAGTTGACAAAGGAAGACCAATTAATGTCATCTACCTGGACTTCTGCAAGTCCTTTGACATACTCCCACATGACATCCTGATCTCCAAATTGGAGAAATATGAATTTGGTGGGTGGACCATTCAGTGGATAAGGAATTGGCTTGAAGGTTACACTCAGAGAGTGGTGGTCAATGGATCTATGTCCAAGTAGAGGCTGGTGACAAGTGGTGTACAGGGGTCTGTCCTTGGACCAGTACAGTTATAGAGTAGAATCATAGAATATCCTGAGTTGGAAGTTTTTAGATTTTTGAAGTTAAGTGAGTGTTATTAACCCTGTATATGACAATGGGCCTGTCTCTTTGCCCCTCTCACCCTTTGAATCTGTATAGCAGATGTTCTTTAAGGGAAATCCTGACTTTTACTATGCATATACTTAGTATCTTTCAGCTTCAGCACTATTCTCAACCACAGATTCAGAGCAGGGCTGTTATATGTTACCATTTTTGTTGTTGAAAAGGAAGGATATTTAGCAAAATCCTGTTGTGATTTCCCAAAAGCTGGTGGTTGTAACAGAATACTGGACCCTGCAGCCACTAGGACAGCACAAGACATTTTGGCTTGGTTATGGGGACCAAGTTCCTGACTGAGGAGCTATCATCAGGAACTATCCTGAATGAGGAACTGCATCTACTCCCAGTCACACCAGTAGAGCTGAGCTGCTCGAGGAAGGTACTTACTGTAAATATCATTATCCTGTTCAACATTTTAGCTCACTCACAAAACCAAAACCAAAAGCTCTTCTCACAAGTCAGTATACCCACACAGCCAATGTGTCCACGCTATTTCGCTGCCAACATGCAAGTGGCAGTAATACTAGGGAGTATATTAGGCTTCTGAGAAAGAAGTCAGTCACCATAGCTTTTCTGTAGAAGACTGAAAGCAGAAGATAGGAAGATCAGCCATTTTCCTACTTTTGCACTTTAAAGAAGAATGCTAGATGAATCAATTTTAATACCCACTATTGGATTGTATTGCTTTGCAACCTTAACTAACAAACTAGGTAGCAGTTAAAAACTTTGCCTCAAATTAAGAAAAAGCTTGTAGCATAATCTGTTGTCCGATCTTAGGGTTCAGAAAGCAGGTGATGAGGTTATTGTAAATGAGATTCAAGTCAACTAGTTATCCATCCTAAAGCTGTGTTTTGTCTAAACCGGGACTTGTCCAAAGCATTTGAAACTGTCCTGCACAACATCTCTGTCTCTAAATTGGAAAGATATTGGATTTGGTGTTGTTCAGGACCAGGTTAGATGAAGCTCTGAGCATCCTGATCTAGTGGGTGGCATCCCTGCCTATGGCAGGGGAGTTGGAGTTAGATGATCTTTAAGGTTCCTTCCAACCCAAGCCATTCTATGATTCTATGACTGAAGATCTTTCTGCCAGCACCACTAATCCCCATGTGGATGAACTGGAAGAGGTTATACTCCAAGGGCCAAGGGAGCCTCAGCAGGTTCTCCAGAGCATCCCAGATCTGAGCCCCAGAAAATCAGTAAATGTACCTAAAGAGCAGTTCTGATGTCTGATCTGTGGCAGGGTCGCACATCTGCCTTTTGCTCATCCCGATATTTAAGAAAGGTTGGACTAGGTGATCTTAGAGGTCTTCTCCAACCTGAATGATACTATGATTCTGTGATTCTAACGGCTTCAAGCTTCTCCTCTTAAGTGGTGCCTCTGAAGTACTACAAATGGAGAGGCAGACACAATTATTAGTATCTCTTGGAAACTTATTGACCAGCAACTTTCCATATTAAGCTTTCAAGTTTCACCCAAGTTTACAGGTGAAACATGTGCTATGCTTGTGAGGAAAAAGTGCCTATCAGTTTAACAATACCACAGTCAATGAGTCGAGCAGTCTCTTTGCAAGCTCACCTCCATGTCTTCAGCCTTAGAGGATGGAACAAGACCAGCTAAGGTAGCGCAAAATGTAAGAAGCCCTGTAATTTCTTCAAATGTCATAGGAAAAGAAGGGGAAACTGCCATAAAATAATCACCTTGGGCAACCTTCAATAAAAATTCAGATTATCCCAGGCCTCTTCCTGCAAGATGTCTGGATGTTACTTAAAACTTTCATTTCGTACTGATGTCAGGCAAGCAAGACCTCACGATGTGCACAGAGCATTACAGAATCACACCCTTGTGAAGACGCAAGATTAGAAATATGACTTCTGCTTCCTGCCAAAAGAGTGAAAAAGCTGATATTTTAATTCTAGCTCCTAGATGAGGACAAAATCTGTCTTCAGAGATATGTGTGCCAACTACCATAACTCTAAAGTGGGATCCTCTGCAAATACTTTAGAGTTGAATGTAAACCATATTTTTTAAAGTAAAGGTCACAAGAGGCCAAGGTAGGTGGAAGTATCTATAATAAGGACAAGGACAGAAAAATGCAATTGAAAAGAAAAAATATATATACACAGACATGCAAGTTTTCCTCAAGTGAGAGAAAGAGTTCTAAACTTTTAGGCAGAAGTAAAAAGCTCACATCATTCTTTCTAGGACCTTTTGTCTTCATGTCTGCATAGTAAAAGATTCATGCCATAAACAGCCATTCACCATTGACAAGTGAAAGGCATTTATACGTGGGAAGAATAAGTACTAAAGGCCAGCAAACTGCCTCTTGAATTCATAGACATTTCTAAAGGTTCTGTATTCTTTTTCCTCTGCAATATGCACAAGTATTTGTTTGAAAGAAATTCAAAAGAATAAATGCAAAAGACAGAAAAGAGTGACCTCAGAGAAGTCCATGTCTTATCACATTGCACAGAGCTGTGTATCAAACATGTGTGTTCTTAAAAAAATGCAAAATGGGAAAAAAAAAGAAAGAAAAAGGAGGAGGAGGGAAGTATTTATTTGTCTTAATCTCTCTCAGACATACTTCATGTTCTAGGAATAATTTCCCCCATCATTCCTGATTCATGCAACTGCTATTTTATTTTATACTCACTAAAAGGCAAGGGCAAATGGACATCCACATGCTATGAAAAAGGTCTAAATGCTGAAAATGTAGAAATACATCATAGTATACATTGTTTCTAAAAATATCTGCTTCATGAAATTCTGGAGGGTTTTTTTGTTTGTTTGTTTTTTAATCTCAGTGATTTTGACTGGAAGCTTGGCCATGGGAGTTCATGATATTCATGATAGATAGTAAGTACAAGAGTGCAGAAACAGATTTCCCAGAATAAATATATATTCATTTTAGCATATTCTCCTTCATAATGAATGGAGTTTCCTATCACAGTTATAATGGATGCTTTCTCAACTCTATTGGCGTGACTAATATTTTGGAGGAAAGAGACAAGCTGGTGAGGCAAACTTGTTGATGCAGAAGGAGGATGGAATAGCAGTAGTTATATAAATAGAAGGATTCTCCCTGTTGCCTTCCACAAGCAGTACAAACTTTAAGAAAATACTCTTCAGCAATAAAAAGCCTAACTCTCATCTCCACATTTACATGGTCATTGCCAATGCTTCTGAGTTGCCAGTATTTCAGTGACTCTACTGGATTCTTCAGAATCAAGTCTAAATCTTGTGACTGGGGTGATGTAAAGACATAGTAATTTTTAACTTTTTGCAATAAATGATTTTTCTTCAAAAAATACTCTGTTCTCTACACATAAACTGAGGCGGGCAGAAAGAGGAGACTCGGGGGGGGATCTCATCGATGTGTATATATACCTGAAGAGTGGGTGCAATGGAGACTGAGCCAGGATCTTCTTGCTGGTGCTCAGTGACAGGACAAGAGGTCACAGACAGAAACGCAGGAAGTTCTGTCTAAACATAAGGAGACACTTCTTGCTGTGAGGGTGACTGAGCCCTGAGGGTGGCTGCCCAGAAAGGCTGTGGGGTCTCCTCCTTGGAGGCCTTCCAAAGCTGCCTGGAGATGGGCCTGGGCAGCCTGTGCTGGGTGGCTCTGCTGGAGCACATCTTGGACCTGGTGGCCTCTGGAGGGCCCTGCCAGCATAAGCCTGTGGTGCTGTGATTCTGTGATTTTGGAGATTTTTTTTTTTTTTTTTTTTGAGCTACTTTAAAACACTTAAGCAGACCACAATAGACAACTGTTTAGTAAGATTTTGTTATGTCTTCAATCAGATGACTTTACTTTGGTTTAAAGTATGATCCAGTGAATGGTAACCCACAAACCAGTATAAATAACAAAGGCAGAATATTGCAGAAGTAGTGTAGATGTATGCACAAGGTAGCAAGATGGAGAGATAGAAGACAGATAGATGTGTGTTTATTAGCAACTCTGCTTATGTTAAGCAAATTTGCCTTAGCTTTGAGGAGCAAAACTCCTTTGAAAGCCAGAACAGAATGTGAATACTTAGAACCTCTGAATATCAGATTTATTTTTTTTTCTATGCTTCATTTTTCTTTCTACAAAACAGCTTTTGATCTACATTTTTGTAAACTGCATACAAAGTTCTGACTGTAAATCCACATGTCTATTGCAGTTCATAATGTGTAGTCCAAATTAATATCTTGTGGTCTGTAAAAAATAACTTGCATATTATATGCATCTGAATCTTACATGCTACTCAGCCCACTGAACAAAGTGTTCTGTTCTTGATACTGCTTTTATTTCAAACCTTTCTTGAACAGCTAGCATCTCACTGTTTTATTAAAATGAGACAATGCAAACAGACATGGAGACATCCTCTGAAGAGAAACGTAATTCTTTTAGAATCTAACAAGCAGATAAATATTCAAGCCATAGTAACCATTCATTAAGCTCATAACTTGCCTTTGAATCTGGTGTTTTGATGCAATCAGTGTTGATGCCACGAGGAAAAACCCTTTAAGTCAAAGAGACTTGCACATGTGCTTAAATTTAAGCACAACCTGAAGTGCTTAATGGATAGGAAGGAACCAATGCCTCTGGCCCTAAACATCAAACATTTTCAGCAGATGCATTAGTGATAATAGAAGTATATGATCTGCTTCCCTGCTCTCACTACTGCTTCTAATGTACTCTAACATCTCAGGAAACAAGACCAAACAGACAAAACAGGTCAGCGTATGAAAAAATGTTTCTCTGTTTTTCTTTTTCTCTGTGTTACCATTTACAACATAGAGGAGACTCTGTATACTACCCTGCAAGTGCTTAACTCCCACGAAATCATAACTCTGTGAAAATTAGAAAAGATGGGCATTAACGAATGAAATCCTATTGGATCGATGGGACTTGGTCAGTTTTTATTTAGTCTGATTCTGCTGCTAAGGACATTTCTTGAACACTCTGAACAGTATACCTACTAATTAGCCTCCATTAGCAGGTAGTCAGAACCCTTAAATACTCTTTTTAGTGCCTTAATTAACTAAGAAGGTTTACATGTTCTCCCTTTCTTTTTCTTCTGTTTTAAAGATGGACATTTATCTCTGGCATACATTTCTTCAGCAAATTTCCATACCCAAGAATTTGATACAGGCCCAAGTTAGCAGCTTGCTGTGACATCACCTGATGGATTTTAACTTAGCTGAAGTTGTTTTACCACTCGCAGAACTGCTTGCTATTTTGCACCTACATGGAGCTGTCTCTAGTTTAACTAGAGGTTGCTTCAGACTGCCTGAGGAGCAAGGGGTTCCCATTTTGAAATTAAAGCACCTCTGAAAGACTCTTGCTTTAATGCTTCTGACTAACTGGGCTGCTTAGCTTTGTGTCTGGCCAGGGTGCCTGCCAGAGGTCAAAAGCATTCCAGATGTGCAAGGCCTGGTTATACTTACCTGCTGCTGTAGTAAGGGAATATACACCACTACTTTCTGTAATTATTATTCTTCTGGATTAAATTTGCTCTAATGTAGAGAATAAAATAAATAGAAGACTTTGTACATTTCAAATTAAACAGTCACAGCTATCTGATGAAGCAAATTCCAGTGTTCATGTGGATTTTACCATGTTATCAATGTATCTTTCCAAATATTTGTGTTGATTCTAATTTTCCTATGTTGCCTACATTATCTGTTATCATTATACCTTCTGTTACAGGAATCTTCTGCTCAATTTGACTTATATTTGGAGATTCTTCAATTTAATTTCTTATTTTGTTTATATCTGGCCCTGAGGTGATCCTTCTCTCTGATTGTTTCACCAGCTGTGTGTTTAATACAATTGCAGCACTAAATTCCATCAAAATTGAGTTTTGTGTAGGTAAAATACTTTCAAATTTGAATTTATGTCTTTTAGAGTTTAGTTTTTGTTTGTTTGTTTGTTTTGTTTTGTTTTAATAACTTCATTAGGAATTCAAGCCTGCACAAAAAATGTAATCCTGGAAGTATATTAGTATATTTCATAGACAGGAAATCCTTTGGGATTTTCAGTCACTTTTTGATTATGCCTCAGGTTAACTACTTCAGTTCATTTTTTTGGCTGGCTTCAAAAGGTAGCGTTCATAAACATTGAGTTGTGAGCTTTCACCTGTCAGATGTTCAGGATGTCCAGAATGTAAACCTATTACATTCTGACAATAAAGCAACAACAAAAATGTCAACAGGTCACCAATTTAAATTGCTGCAGCTAACCTGTCTGATTTTGCCCAAAGCAAATGAGAGAATGATGATAGGAGTTGCTTCCTGGTAAGTGGGTAGCAATGGCAGGGCAAGAGGTGGTGAGGCAGCATCTTAGCAGGGGGATAAGGAAAGGCAACCATGAAAGGGTACCAGGACAGCTGGGTCTGGAGGCAAATACCTCTCCATGGGTACTTACAAAGAGCATTTGTGGGTTTTGTCACAAGTGTCACATTTGTTCAAGGTTGCAATGTAAACATTTAGAGACCTCAAATATCTTTGACTTGTACTCTGCTGCTCTGCAGCCTGTAGGTTCAAGTTTGGCAATAAGTGCTCCCAGAAGTATTTCACTGGCTTATGGTTTTAACGAGGTACCTAAGCATCATGGCAGGAAAATATAAGTGGTGTCCCCCTAATATTTTAGTGTTGGAATAGATAACCCTGCTGCTTGTAACTGTGCTATGACAGCTGGAGCTCAGGGAGCATGTGGGTACAGGCTGGAGCATGCAAAAAATTCAGACTTGTGCCCTCAGCTTTCCAGTGGATTTTCTGCTAGAGCATCTGTGCTGCAGGCTTGCATTTCTTAAGTGTTCCTCTTACTAAAATAAAGAGGAACATTCCTCTAAACTAAAATAAATTATCAGGCATGTGACTGATACTTAGGAAAGCACTTTATTCTTATATCTCCTTCTGGTGTATAGTAACAAAGAGATTAACAAAGTTTGTAAGGACATGTGCTCCCATTGCTATCATGTGTAAACAATCCAAAGGCCTTTCAGAGGAGTGGTTGGGAAAATGCTGTGAATTATGTGGTGGATTACTTCCAGGAAACTGTTCTGTATAATCTGAGGTTAATACTAATAGCCTGCTTCATAGTAGTTAATACTAATAGCCTGCAACTTCTTTTCTAATGTGGAAGATTTAAATGGAATACATTTGAATTTTTCTGCAAAATACTTGAGTAGAATACTCTGAATATTCTAAACCATGCCCTTTTCATTTAGGGAAAAAAAAAAAAAAGCAAAATGTAGAGAGGTGAAGACAGTAGAAAGATTTCGCATCCCTTCCTCCTTTTCATACCTCATCCAGAAGCCTGTGATAGGAACAGTATCAGAGTTTGGGAAGCAAACGTAGAATTTGTTTTCTGGATCATATCATATCTCCCCTTTCTTCCTCCCTTTCTTCCTCCCCTGGCCCCTGAATTCAAAACAGTGAGTTTTGTCCCTAAACACACCCATGTTTCGGTCTGCCCACCAAAAATAGATATATCCTTTGTCATGGGAATATGACTTTCAGTCAAATCAGAAGCAAAGTGGGGACAAAGCTTGTCAGAGAAAGCCAAAGGCAAAAAATATCCAGTGGTTGCTGACTGTGCTTTGCAGAGGGGGCCACAAGTATGGATGTGCTTCTAGGTATTATTGTATAACCAGTAAGTACACCCAGTGTTTGTCTCACACTGTCGTTAAAACCTGATGTTTCTTTTCCAGGTGTCTTGTTCTCACTCGTAGTTGTGATGTATGTCATCTGGGTCCAGGCGGTGGCTGATCTGGAAAACTACACAAACATGAAAAAATTGGATTGCCCAGACTTTGCTGTTTATGTACGCTATGGCTGGTCTTTTATGCTGGCTCCAATAGGAGTATTTTTTGCATTGTTAGCAGGAATGCTATTCTTGTTGGTAGGGCGTGCCATTTATTTACGCTCAGACTAGTCATATACTGAAGGGAATACAGGAAACCTAGCAAAATTTCATTCACAATTTTATACATTATTACTGTTATGGCAATCCTAAGTATGCAGGCACACTTCTGGAATTTCTTCTGTTATTTGTTGAAGGCTGATGGATGCAAAACTCAATACAGGAAGAAATCACCCTTAGTCCTAGCTAGTTGCTTTTAATTCTTTAGAAAGTACACATGTGGTTCACCATAGTGTACTACTAGCAGCATTTTTGCAGTTTTGCAAACAGAGGAAGGCAAAAATATTCTGCAACTGAAAGCCCAATGTGAAATGGGCCAAATCAACATTTTATACATTTCTTAACATGTGTCTTGTGCTTCTGCTTGTGGAGAATGGTAAAAGATGGAGGGAAAATAAACATTCAAATGCAGTAATTCAATCTACCTCCTCTCCTGTTTTCCACTACTTGCCTTAGCTTTGATACAAGCAAACTTATCTGCACTTTATAAAAATAGAGTGCAGTTGTTCATGCAGAGTCCATGGGAAGAGGGTATGGGAGAAGACAATTACAGTGAACAGCGATTTGGTGCTAGTCTGTACATGTAAAAGCTTAACTACTTCTGTTATGTGTTTCTCCTTTCTGTATGCATTTGAAAGCTGTATACCTCTATATTCTGAAATCTGTGTTTGTTGCATGATTCTGTAGGCCAAAATGCCATATTTTATTCACTAGTTAAAGTTATGCCAAAACTGTATTTTGAATTAATATTTTAATCAAGTTTTAACCAGTTTATTCTGAATGGAATAATTGGCTCCTCCTCCCTGAAGCATTTTCTTGGTTGTGTAAAATGCTTTTTTTTTTTGTTTGTTTTTTAATCATAAAAAATGTTTATTATGAAGATAATACCTACCACATGAAAATGTATGTTTAATGTGGCCATCATTTTTCTTAAATATTAAAAATCTACATTACAGACCAAATCCATCCTGGCTACTAGTGGATCCTGGCTTTTCCCAAGGAAAGCAATGACACTAGCAAATAAAGCAGGGGAGGAGGATTTGGTTCTGTATTGTAGGAGTGACTGGTTCTTGGAGTGTGTGTTTGTGTGTGTGTATGTGTGTGCGTGTAAGATGGGGTGAGGATGAGGCTGTATGCATGATATGGAAAAGATGGAGTGGAGTTTTAACAATGGGGAAACTTGGTTTGTCTGGCATTGGGCCCAAGCTGAAATTAAATCCATCTGAGAGTGTGTTCATTTTCACTTTGTAACTCAATGCAGAGTAGCTTGAGACTGATGGGGAAAAATAAAGACTGCATGTTGGTTTCCTCTTGTTCGTAATGCTTAATTCCACAGCTGTTATGAATACTAAAAGCATCACTAAAAGGCAGGAAAGGAGTGCCCACCTAGAAGATGTGGTAGGCTAGATTGGATGTTTCTTCCATTTCAGGAGCTTTTGTGATTGGAAGATTTCCAGCCTTCCCCTGCTACTTATTTATTTTTCCATCATCAAGATTAGCTTTATACAATATAGAACAGGAAGATGGCAAGGGCAGGGGGTAGAAGAGTATGGGGCTATGATGTTTGGAATAATTACCAAATCATAAAAATATTTTTATTGGCAGCTAACATGGTGTTTTTAATTACTTTGTCAGAGAGTATGATGGGTGAATTTTAACCAAATATTCATAAACTTATATGTGAACTCCATATAAATGATAGCCATCCGGAGAACATTAGGGTTACACAATAATGCCCTTGGTTAATCAGGAAAGGCTGAAATTAACCCTGCCCCTTGTGCATATGGTATTATATTCCTGCCCTTAATTACACAATCACATACTGTTTCTCAAATAATACAATCTGTTGGTATTTACCCCCTTTACAGCCTAGGATACTCACTGGTAATTGGGGAGGTAAATTCAATAATCAGCAGTCATTTGGCTAGGTACCCCTCCCAAACCCTGTCTGGCTCTCTGTGGGGGAGAGCCCTTCTCCACAAGAGCTTAGAGGGGGCAATACGCTTGAGCCACTTTCTTGCAACTTTTAGAAGCTGGAGGAATCGAGAGGTGCCTCAGAGCTGGACTTCTTCCAGAAACCTAACCATGTGCGCAGCAGCAACTAATAAACCCTGCAAGGAATGAGC
Source organism: Aythya marila (assembly GCF_965140915.1). NCBI lineage: Eukaryota > Metazoa > Chordata > Aves > Anseriformes > Anatidae > Aythya > Aythya marila. The sequence goes on along the minus strand of NC_139042.1, from coordinate 66,304,756 downwards.
CAAAGGCTCCTGTGGAGCCCTTAATTCAGCCCATGTGCATCTTCAGAACTGTCTCCATTATGCAGCTAAATTAGCTACCCTCCTATGTGCAAGGCAACCTCTCTTGCAGGCAACCTAAATTAGCGCTACTCCTATGTGCAAGGCAACCTCTCTTGGAGGCAACCCTCTGGGTCAGACTGTGGGCATAATGGCTGTTGCATATCCAAGGAGTTTCCTTTAAAACTTCAGGAAGCCTTTCGACATCAGTAGAAATTGCTTAAGTATGTATACATTCTTCACTCTGACTCACTCTGTTGATTTGCTTTAACTAGATACCACCTTTTTCTCCTGATGGCAAAGCTGATAGTTGGGTTCCTTCTGAAGTTATGTGGGCAGGTGGCTTGCTCACACTAGGACACGGCTATAGCTGAACACATAATGCGGAACTCTTGTGCACCAGGGCATTGCGTTGAGCGTGATGGGGAGGCATTTACGTATAAATATTACCTAAAAGCATAGTCTAACTCTTGTTCTTCTGATTTCATTAAAATCTCTGTGCAAAGGAATGGGTTTGTCAGAGCTCTGGTAAGAGAGGCCAGCGAGGGAGGCTAGTTCCATGGCATTCCTCCAAACATCCTTTTGTCCAGAAAAATCCTTGGCGGTGATGCAGGGATTTTCATGATTAAAGCTGGGTGAAAGATTGCAAAGGGGATTAAATAATGTAACCACGATATTCAGTGAAATCGGTCAAAGAACTCTATACCTCACAAACCTATAGGGCACAGGGGTTGTTTTTCAATTGTCTGGCTGGCTCAACAGCCTGTGGTCAAATCAAAAATAAAGATATATTTTTTTTAAGTCACGTGTTTGGAAAAGTGATGGTAAAAGGAACAGGTAAGAAACATTTTCTGATTGGTTTTAATCTGATGATCATCTGATTGTCCAGTGCAAATGGGGCAAGAACAGTGACTGCCCACCAAAGAGGCAGTACAGAAATACAGGGATGGGGGCAAGAAAGGAGGATGAGTGTCTCTCCGCATAGTCCTCTGCCAGCCTGCTGTGCAGCTGTTATGGATTCCTGGTGGACATGCTGACACGATGTGGCAAAGGCAGCTGCCGACAAAAACAGATGGAAAAGGATTTGGCTTTGTTTTATCCTTGTTATTCATTGGGGTGGCTGCTGAAAGTTCCACTGGAGCTGACCTTGATGAAATGTGTGGTCATTTATTGATGTTTATGTTAGTGAGCTAAAGCAATGTTCTCCTTTGAGGAAATGAAAAGTAAAGCCTGCTCTATTTCTCCACAGGGTGTCTAGCTGCTGCAACTGAATCAGTTCTCTGCAGCATGCTAGTAAACTACTAGTAGGGCAATTGTAAGTAGCGCCTGTATTTCTGTCCCTATTCTTGCAAAATTCTAACTGGATGCCAAGTATGTTGTGTTTATTATTTTTTAAGAAGTCAGATTGAACCTGATAAAGGAACTATCTACCTTCTGATGAAGCAGCTGGGTTTTCCTCTGGCTTTGCTGTTCCTATCTGTACCTTTGGAAGCATGATTTCCAGGCAGTGAAGACCAGATAAAGTAAGAAATTCTGCTGTGTTAACTTAGAGTAAATCTGGATTGATGCTGCTGAAGTTTGTGGAGATGCTGAAATTGAAAGCAGAAGCCAGTCATCTATAATCAATCTTCTATAATCAAAAGTGTCAGAAGGAATGAAGAATCACAAGTATTTACAGTACCACTTTTTCCTCCATGTGTCTTACTCATGTTACTAGTTAAAATGGTCTATCCAGTCCAAAATGTTCATCATCTACCCAGGAGACACACTGACAACAGGAATCTGGAGAGCCACTTGGCATGAAGGTAAGAAGGAAAGGAGGACCGGCAGTATCTCCTGTGCTAGACACCTCCAAACTCTGCACCTGATTTTTCCCTGCATCTCTAAGATGGTCCTCACGGAGTGCTGCTGGGCTCTGTGGTTTGCTGTGAGCTTAAGGGGAGTGCCTGGAGCAGAAGTCACCCCAGGTTATTTGCTGTAGGTCTGTTCCTAAAAACTGTCAAGAATGTATTGGGTACAAACCAAGAGGATCCCATACACATGGAAGCTGCCTTTCACGCTGGGAGGCAGCCACTCTAAACTGGGTTTCAGCAATAGGATAATCTCAGTACCATCAAGGCAATGATACTTTACACTTGGCACATCGTGCCCCCCAGCCTGGTCCCTCGGTGCCCAGGGAGACGTTCTCTGAAATGACTTGCACGTGATACAAGTTTTAAGCTGGTTAAGAAAAAGACCTCAAATTAATCCATCTCTAAGATGGAAACACATTTAAGACAGCAAGAAACCCAGAAAGATAATGAAAAACGTTCCCCCCTCCTTTCCTATACCACATCAGATTGACTGATCCTCTGTTATGTGGCTTTACTTTGAAACAGATCACTCTCATTGCAACACGTTTAATGCTGCCAGCCACCACATGGTTATTTGGCAGCTATTTAAAGCTCGGATCATATTACTCTGTCGCAGTGCTAGGCACCCATGTTCCAACTGGTATACAACTGATCTAAAGAGAAATCAGCTTCAGGTTTTGTTCTCTGAAATTAAATGTGACGGCATGATCTCTGTGATCCTTCCCCCCCCCCCTTTCCTCCTTTCTCTCTCTTTTTTTTTTTTTTTTCTTTTACTTTTTTTTTTTTCTTTTTGTATGCATTATTACTTTTTGGAACAGCATTTTGCTAGCACCACAGGGGAAATTCAGTTAGGTTGTCAGTCTGATACAGTGTATTATCAGACACGTTAGCTTTTCCTCCTCTTACATTTGCTTAAGAGCTTATAAACCACAGAGAATAAAAAGTGCTAAATAGAATGAAATGACCTGTCAAGGGTAGATATCGTATTTATGAATGACTTAAGAAAATTCCGCCAGTTCCAAGCACGCCAGTCTCACTGACTGTCTGTGCTATATTGAAATTTGGCTTCTTTCTTTTTCCCCCAACATGGTTTGGTAGTCACTGATCTTTGACCATTACCTCTTGAAAAGGACTAATTTTGTCTTCCCATAATTAGTCCAGGATGAGATTTTGTAGCAGGAGAGGATGCCATTATTACATTCAAAATAGATTTGAATCCTGCTCTTAATATAATGAGTCTAAATCTTAAATTTTACAAAACATTGAACAAAGTCTAGACAAGTGACTCACAGGAAGAATTAACCAATAAATACTTTACATTGCCGGAAATGTAATTATTTTTATTATTGGAGAATAGGAGAATTTTCCATAGGAAACAGAGTGTCTGATCTCTAACCCGGGTCACTGTTAACCCTGATAGATTAAACTGAGGAGTTGGGGTGATCAGCTTGCATTTGACCTCTCCCAGGGTAGTGCTACACCCAAAAGCACTAGTGATTCCTATTGATTAGGAAATAAAAATTTTGGATGTAATTCTTAGGTTATTCCTTTTTTTTTTTTTTTTTTTTTTTTATTTTTTTCTGAAGTTCTATTCTCTCCTCTCCTCTCCCTCCCCCAACAATTTCAGGCTTTAAAGCTTTGCCCTGAACTTGAATAGCAATTGCTTGTTCTTGAAGTTGCACAATACACAGCTAATGGGAGGATCCCCCAAATGTCAGCCGAGTCTGTGTAAATGAGCCTGGAAATGAGCTCAGAACTGGACATGGTATGGGTAAGATGTGGAAATGAGCTCAGAACTGGACATGGTATGGGTATGGTATGGGTAAGATGTGACTCTGCAGTTAGACTGATATGGCATTGTACAGAAGCTGTGCAGTTTCACGTTTCATTGAAAGATATTTCTGATGGACTACTAATTTGCTGTGTCTACAGAGAGTGCAGTCCACAGGAGGCATCTGCTTTCTGTCGCTGTCAGGAAAAATTCTCTAGCCTGCTCAGGAAAAAAAAAATAAATCAAAAAACAGGTCTGAGATTTTCAAGCCCTAGTGAAAACCTAGCAGTACCTTATTGTGGGAACAGTCCCATAGAAGTCAGCGTCACAGGGCAATGACGTACGTGCTCAAAGAGAGGATGGTGACAGCTGGTTCTAGTACATGAGACCCTCTTATAACTCTAACCTGTGATTCACCCAATAGGAAAATATTTGGATAACCTTTCTGCAGTAAGAAGAATTAATTCATAATTCAGATGTATTGGAGTGCTAAGTAATTATATTCCTATTATTAATTGCTATAAAAAGGCATGTCTGACATTTTTTCTCTGCAGAAAAGAACCCCACCAAATTCTGCACATATTTCAATGGCAGTGAAATACCCTTCAGATTGCCCTTGGTAATCTGTGCCCGTATCTCTGCTGCTCCAGTGAAATGAGCACATCCCTTGAAGACTGTGCATGAATCAGCTATGGGCTCTTTAATTTAATAAGGAGCCACTGCACTCAGAGAGGGAAGAAATTCATGAACTTGGGAGACCAAAGTAGAAGCCCCAGTTAGAATTGAATGCCCTACATCTTGGTATCTGAAACTCTTTGATCATTACTGCGTTTGGGTTATTTGGTCATGTGCTTGCTCCAGTACGAGCACACGCAGCTCATTCAGTCATTGCCTGTATGTCCAGATGCAAGGAAAGCCTCAGATGCAAGAGTGTTAAAAAAAAACACTCAATAATGGAAGAAGACAGGGCTTTGAGAGAGCGATTTAATAAAAAGCGTCTGCCCCCTGCCTGCCTTTGCTGCCATTCTCCGCTGGAGAATGATGTGGAAGGTGTCCTTTTCAGTGGGAACAAGGGCACTTGCAGCATGTGAGCCCCTGAACTACGTGTTCCTCCAACCTAAGACCAACAGCTGGCAGAAACAAGAGGTTTAGTTCCAAAGGAAATACAGGTAACAGCCTTGCCCCCTGGGCTGCAAGCAGGGTGGGTGGATGGATGGAAACCCAGCAAGCCCATGCCCCCGCCGGAGCCGGGGACGAGGCGAGCAGCCTGGGCGACCGGGGGCTGCAAGGCGGCCGCTGGCCACCGGGGGGCTTCATTTCCCCTCGCAAGGACTCAGCCGGGAGCTGCTTCCCCAGAAACGGCGAGCCCGGCTTCCCTCCTCCTCCTCCTCCTCCTCCTCCTCCTCCTCCGTTCGCTTTTAGGGCAGGCTTTCCCCACGGAAAGGCGTCTCGCCCCCCCCCCCCCCCCCCCCCCCCGTTTATTCCTGGGGCAAGCCGGCCCCAAACGTTGGCTTAAAACCACTTTACAAAATCCTATTCCTGAGGTACTGCTGTACTGCTTTTTTTTTTTTTTTTTTTTTTTTTTTTAATTTATTTATTTTTTTCCTATAAAAGGATTCTTCAACAATTTCTTGCTTAAATAATTAACTGTGAGAGCAATACATATTATTATTAATAACGCATCTTTTTTTTTTTTTTTTTTTTTTTTTTAACACTTTTATTCATTCACACATCTCCAAGTGCTTTTCAAATGAGGCCACCACAATTAACCCTATTGAACCGCTGCTGCGAAGACTTTCCAGGCGTGCTCATAACCACAGCTGCTGTGCCTCAGCCGGGCACACAGTCCCATTTCCAACACTTTCAAGCCAAGGCTGGAGCCAAAAACAAAACAGCGGGAAGCCCCCATATTAGACAAGGTTTTTTTGGTTACAGGAGCTGCTGCCGCCTTGAAGGGTGGAAGAAAATCGTCTGGAAGCATTTGGAAACTGCCCTGCTGTGGCCAAAATGGCTGGGGATCACTGAAGAGCTGAAATGAGGGGAGGTAGCAGTTGGCAAGAGATGGGACAGGCAGCAGGGAGAGGGAGAGCAGAGTTTCTGAAGTAACACGCAGCCTAGAGAGCTGTCACAGGTTTGAGATCGGCTCCTGTCCTTCCTCGGAGAAAAACGTTCCCAGTGATCTGGAAGAGCGAGGGGGCTAACGGAGGCCTCCAATTTTAGAAATGTCTCTCGTCTCCGTAATCCCTCAATTTTTATAACATTTTTCTAGGTATGACATTATACAAACTGCGTTAACTGACAAATCCTCCGTTTGCATTAGATTTAAGTGGCTTCCCTCCCATCACTCCTCACTGTTAAAAATACATTACAGAAATTACTATCCTGCCTAGGAAAATGTGTGATGACTCTGGTGTCTGTCGTTTATTTCTAAAACATTTTGGCACTTTTCCTGCCAGGTTGTCTTCTCCCTTCAGCTTTGAGTGAGGGAAGGGAAAGTGCAGAGGTAGGGCCAGATTTTTCCATTTCCCCGGTTATTGCATGCATACCTTGCAGCCCCCACTACAGGCATGGTGGGAGCTAAATGCAGGGCAGAAGCAGCGAAATCCTCGGGAGGAAAGGCATATAGCACAGAGAAGCCACACTTCAGGCTGTCGTAAGAGTGGCTGTATCGAAGATACTGCCTGGGATCTTGTCTCCCTACAGCGGCCAATATTTACAGAGAAACTATCAGCAAACAGCAAGTGTAACATGACCTTTCCTGGCGAGCTTCTGCAAAGGGGACAGATCCATCCCTGCTTTCACCTCCTTGCTACGTGGGCTGAATTTGGCCCTCAGCATCCACATGAGCCCCTGATGTCCTCTGCTCCTCTCTCCCGCAGCCCGCTGGCTGCTACACCAGCACTGCTTCTGAGGGGCTGCTCACGCGAGGCATTTCTAACCATTAATCACGCCGCAGAGATCCGTTTTCCCCCTGATAAGAGCCCGGCTCAATCTGGAAGGAAAGGAGGAGAATCAATCTGCCTGATTGCCATAGACCCTTCATTTTGCACTCCACAGCCCCTTGCCAAGCGGAGCAGCGGGGGAGTCTCAGCTCAATCGGCTCGGTTGCTCCCGGCAGGTGTCACTATGGAATGGCAAAATGCAAGCCCAGGGCTGGCAGAGCGGCTGCTGGAGCCTGGCTGCAAGGCAATGCTTCCACTGACATGGCCACAGAAGGAGCATGCTGCTACGTCCAGGAAAGTTTCCCGATTAGGTCTGGAGCAGAGGTGCCGCCGTCCTCTGCTTTCCTCCTGTTTGCCCCTCCACTGTGACAACCCCGATAACGGGTTGGAGGAGTTTTCTGATTTTCTAAAATATTGCTAGGCAGTGAGTGAAGAAACAGCCTTCTTCATGGATCACTGCCTTGTGTAGTAACACGGCACAATGACATGTAAAGTTTCCAGAACTGTTGGTAATTACTGATAAGCCCAGTTCAGCTCTCAGTTACATACAAAGCTGGGTAAACAATGGGAGGAAAAAATTAATTAGAGCCCATGTTTGCTAAAGCTGGCTAGCGATTCCATCTGATCACGTTCCTGCTCCTCTTATTCCCTTTGCACAAACATTTGGGTGGTCAGGTTTTGCTGGTGTCTAGGTGCACAGGAGGAGCTTTTGTCTGTGCAAATAGTGCATCTCTCTCAGGGCATGGGCCCTTCTGGTGAGCGCTTGCCTATGCCCTTGTGTTTGCAGCTGGGAAGGTGTTTGGAGGCCTGGGGAGGTGGAGGGTACATGGTCGCCTCTCTGAAGCTATATCAGGAATCTCCACATCATCAAGAGCAACAGGGGAAGAAGGAAGAGAGGAAAACTGGGTAAGGGAAACAATGGGAAGGATGCTCATCTGGAGAAATTTCACACGTGTTTTGGCCCCAGAGTACTCTCGTGCTATGAGTCTTCTGTGACAGCACAGCTGACATGAAGAGGCAGAGGGGAATTCAGAAAGCTCCTCTTTGGCATGTTCTGGATGCATTGACTCAGAATGCCTCACTGGGAACAGTGGGCAGGTCATGTTCTTAGAGGTTTGTCCCAGCCAAATTGTAAGGCTTGATAAATGTTACACAGCAGCTTGAACACTGCATGAACTGCTCATCTCTGCCCACTTTCTCATCAGGGACTTAAGCAACCACTAGATATTCCAGGTGTCAGAGGGTGTTGCAAATCCTGTTCTCCTTCCTGACTGATTGAACCCTCTCAGTATGTTAGGTCTGATTTACCAACATCAAAGCTATCCCAGTCTTGAGAAGGTGGTCAGAGCAGATGACCCCCAAGTGTCCCTTCCAACTAAAATAACTCCATAGTTCTATGACTCTGGGGGTCCATTTACTTATACATGTCCTTGGGCAGTGTCCTTGTATTTTCTGCATATCATTTACCAGTTTTATACAATGGCAATGCTTGTTCTGTCCTGCCATTGTCTGAGCTCTGTGTCTCCATGTTGGAAGGCTGAATGTGACATCTCCTTAACTGATTTTGAATCTGGTCTGTGTATTTCCCTCTCCTTCAGCCTGGGAGGACCTCACATGACTGCAGATAAAAACCACACTTGGTCAAGGGAGTACAGGGAAAGTGCTTCAGTGCCTTCAGCATCATTTCCTGCTATGCACCTTTCCCTGAACTGCTCCCTCAGAGTCAGTGCCTCAGTTATTTCTTCAGAATCAGCCCCAAAGCATAGAAAGCAGGTCAAGCTATCATGGGAAAGATGCTAATCTAAATTTACCATCAGAAATCACGAGGAAGATGCAAGGCCAAACATACCATGAGACTTCACCATGAGTCATATAGCTGAAGCATGAATACAACAGGTCACATCCACTAGGAGAACTCAAGTGTCCTCAGCCATTTATGAAAAGTATGCAAAAAGTATGAAAAAAAAAATGTATCAGGGACAATTCAGTTCTTCTGGAAACAGCTTGCAGAGAGCACCAAATTGGCTTGATGCTTTGCTGGCAATGAACAATTTGGTGAGTCCTGGCATCTGCTTAGTCTCATGACTTCTTTCTCCTCTTGTGAAGAAACACTTGGCAGACGGATCCATAAAATCATGCTCTTATGTGCACCCCTTTTATTGGTGTTGTTCATGCTCTGGGTGTGTTTTATGGGGTGCTAGGAAAGGCTTAGATCAAAGCTAATGTGATTTATCCATGATACTTGCAGCAAGAAGAAGAGTTCAAAAGATAGGAAATCATATATGAAGAAAATCAGGCCTCAAATCTCATTTCCTGTACTTTATGCAGAGCTGGGACCACAAAAAGAAGGGTTCTGGTGAGAGGCCCAGTACTGAGCCCTGCTTTCTCCCACTAGCACATTGGGCAGCATGCACCCCATCTAACCCTATGGGGTCTCTCTAGCCACGGCCCTGACAGAGTGTTTCTATCACAAACTATGACTGTGTGAGTATAATTAATTAAATTCTCCCATTTCCCTATTTGATCTACTCTGTTAGGGGAAAAAAAAAAAAATCATCCCTTTGCTCTAATTTTTGTTTATTCTGAACACAGTTGCTGGATGTAAGCCATTCTAATTAAACTGCAAAGTTCTTTTGTAAAGAGCTCAGATGTTGCTGAAATCGATGTTAAGCATTACACAAGTCTGTATCATTTGCAGTGATCTTTCTAAATTCCACTGGCATACAGAAGGAGTAGCAGGGAACAAAAAAAAAAAAAAAAAAAAAAAAAAGGAGAAAAAAAAAAGCCCTCAGATATATTTACTGTTGCACTTCGGCTGTCCCCAGGGTCCTCGAGGAATTTGCAAAACCAGGACCACAGTCTGACGCAGGGCGTCAGCTGGCAAATGTAGGTGGTACTAGGGAGTTGGATAAAGATTCATTTAGATATTCACCAGGGGAGAAGAAAACTTCCTTCCATACCCAGCACAGCCCTTACAAATCAGGGCTTGAATTTGCTATCATACAGCGAGCAACTGCTCTGCAAGTTGTTGACCACATGTAGGTCATGGAGGTGATACTGCTTTAACCTACAGAGTTGTACTGGGTGTCCAGCAGAAGACCCCAAGACACTTTGCTCATGGTGCAGGAGGGTCTGGGACATCAGCCAACTGAGCTGCAAACACTTGCTCATACTCAATTAGCAAGTTCAGGCTGCGTATGTAATCCACACTGCCTACGGTGCCAAGCAGCCAGTTGCCCTTAGCAGCTAATAATATAGAACTGTAAAGTACAGTTAATTAAGTAGGTACAATGTATTCCATAGTATGTTCAGCCTGGAGAAGAGGAGGCTCAGGGGCGACCTTATCGCTCTTTTTAGGTACCTCAAGGGAGGCTGTAGCGAGGTGGGGGTTGGCCTGTTCTCCCACGTGCCTGGTGACAGGACGAGGGGGAATGGGTTTAAGTTGAGCCAGGGGAGTTTTAGGCTAGATGTTAGGAAGAACTTCTTCACTGAAAGGGTTGTGAGGCATTGGAACAGGCTGCCCAGGGAAGTGGTGGAGTCACCATCCTTGGAAGTCTTCAAAAGACGTTTAGATGTAGAGCTTAGGGATATGGTTTAGTGGAGGGCTGTTAGCGTTAGGTTGGAGGTTGGACTCGATGACCTTGAGGTCTCTTCCAACCTAGAAAATTCTGTGATTCTGTGATTCTGTGATTCTGTGATTCCCTACATACAAAATAGCGTGCAGTTTTCTGGTAGCAATGTAGGACATTGCTCTGAGAGTCATCCCTTGTGGACCTGGTCTCAGTTGCTGATTCCTTCCCCCATGCTGTATACAGGACCTTGGCCTGTACCAGGGGCTGCAGAGCCATGACTGGCATCAAAAATGTCCAGTCTTCTTTTGGACTAAAGTCTTGCTTGTCTTGGGGTCTTGACTTGTGACAGCCTTTATTTGGCTACTTTTGCTATAGCTTACTTTCTTAACTAGGATCCCAAAGATCTGCAACCATTGTTCTTTGCTGTTGGAAAATAAGAGTATGGAGGGCAGGGGACAGGTCAAGAAAGGTCCATTTTGTAGGATGGGATCTGGACTTCTGTAGAAGTTTCATGCCCATTGCATGAACTCTTCCCCACCAGTGTTCTTTCAATGCACTGAAACCTTATGCAGTAGTCTTACACAGAGATTCAGCATCAGCTTTGGTCGTTCACAGAGGCAGAGAGCTATGACTTATATGTACAGAGGATTTAGGGAGAATGCTTTGCAAATACAAAGAGGCTTGTTTTAGGTGCTGCCACTGAGTCTTCTTTCAAAGAAAAATGTGTTTCTCAGACTGGGTATCATGTTGTTTGAAGGCAGATTTGTGGTAACTGCATTATTAGTTACAGGATGAAGAGGGATGCAGTGAAACTTTATAAGGACACTAAAAATCAGTGAAGAAAACAAAGCAAAACAAAACAAAACAGAAAATATTTATGAATGATTGAGAGTAATCCGGGTGCTACTGTATGAATGAAACCTTGCTATCTCCTCTTTCTCTGCTTCCTACAGTGAGATTTTGGCAGGATCTGCCATTGTTTGGGTCAAAGTGAAATATCTGTTCCATTTTGAGGAATTAAATATTTTTACAACACATCTTATTCAAAGCATTATTCCTGGGATGCAAAGAAAGCTTTGTTACTGCACAGTAAATGAGACATAAGTCCACTGAAATAAGCTTAGACAAGTCTAAGCAGAGACCAGAAAACAGTACCACATGTTTCTTTTAAAAAGAAAAATATCCAACAACAAAAAACAACAACAAACAAACCAAACAACAAAAGAGCTGGAAAAGACAGTGAAAGATAAAGATGCATTTGAATGATCTGGTAATTATATGTACACCGAGAGCCATTCATTTGTCTATCTATTCTTCGTTTGCCAGCACTGGCGAGCAAGCAGAAACTAGATTCTTCCAACCTTCTCTGTTGTTTGCTGCTTCTTTCATCTGCCTTCCAGGTTCAAAATCAAACACTTAGCTCTCCCTCTTGAACAGGGACATGTGACGGACACAGTCTTGTTCACTTTACCATTGCTATAGAGACAATTGCCCCACAAATACATTTCAGACATACAGGAAGGCACAGTGTCTGCCCCTACCAGCCACTTTGACTTAGAATAAAGCACAACAGCAATTAGGAGGGAAAAGAGCAAGAAGTAGGACAGTACTAATAAGATCTCACAGAAAGTAAGTGCCTACATGTGCAATTATGTATTTCAAGCCATTTTAAAGTGGCGTTATGTGAGTAAATGTTTCTTCAAGCTGAAGAAAACCGAACCAAACCAAACCAAACCATTCATTTGTCATTGATCTGAAACATAAAATTTTATTGGCTTTCTTGGCAAAATTAAAAAAAAAAAAGTAGAAAAAATGGTTTGGTGTTGAAATTAAAGTTAATAGTTAATTTAGTTGTGGGAATTCAAACGCTTACTGAGTACATTTTTGATTTCAAGAAGTTTTAAAATAATCACTTTTGAACAAAAGCTTTAAATATTGTGAAAATATGGAATAATTTCTCTTTATTGGAATATTTTTTTCCAATCAAAATACTGGCCAAATCAAGCCAAAGTCAGGAACAATGGCCTAATACGTTTTCCTAGTACATAGCAACACTAGTCCTTCCTGTCCTTCAACCTTGCTTTCACAGGATAGTGCATTTCTTAGAAGAACTGTTGAAAACAACTTCTGAGGAAAATGATTATATGATTTTTAAATGAGGATTTTTAACTCACTTCTGTTGGAGAAGAAGGACATAATTCTAAACCTGTTCCTCTGTTACAAAGCTAAAATTAACAAGAAAATATTCCAGGGAAGCTATTCTGTAGGATTTTTTCAAGGTAATATGCAAATAAGCAAATAAGGCTTGACAAATGAAAAAAGTAGCTCTTCTTGAACAGTGCATCAAAACTGCTACTGGTAAATTAACAATTACCAGTCCTAACAAATAAAACAGAATGAAATAAAGTGATGCCCGAGTATTCAGGTAGGTGCCACGGATTTGCACTGGAATTATTCAGTCATCATTTCTGCAGCAAATTGGTATTAAACATGGGTGTGCTGAACCACTCCAGGGTTCTGTATCGAGCTGAAGACAGCTAAGGTTGGTGTCTGGTTACACTGGTTGCCCAGGTGTCAGCCTGGAGAATGAAGCTCCCAAGGCTGAAATCACCCATTTTTACTCATTAAGAAAAAGCTGATGTGTCTTTGTGGGCTGGGGTTTCAAGTTCTCTCCTCCTGTAATAGCTCAAAGATTAAAGAAAGAACAGAGGTTGTTTTTTCAGGATCCTGAAATATGACTATCACATGGGCTCTGCGAGAGGTGCTTTGGAAAGGAATGGGTTTCATCCAGGATTTAGTGACTGTTTTGGTTACGTGCAAGTACCTGATTTCCAACCCCCTTTTTTTCTTATTGTGAAAAATGCTATCTTTCTTGTATATACTGTCCATTCATTATCGGTCCTTTTCTCTCTCAAGAAGTGTTACATTTTTGCATATCATACTTGAAAATTATTGAGTGTGTTATTTCTTCTCAAATTATCTGAGTAATTTAGAGCAAGAAAAGGAGAAAAACTGTTCAACAAAATTGTTGTTCCCACAACTACCTCTCACCATAAGCTAAAAGGGAATGGTGCTGCTAAACAGGTCGGAGGCTGAGCCCCACTTGGCCAACCTGGTGCATTTGATGAAGGGGGCCTCTGCTGGGGTTTGGGAAGGGAAACATGGGCTTGCTGAGGACTTTCTCAGCTTCTTCTCATGTGAACTTGGAACAAGAGCACAGGTGGTTATTTATGGCTCTGAGCCCTAAGCAGCTGTTTGAAAGGAAAACACCTTGATTCAGTTAGGTTACAGAAAATAATGGGCACTATACATATACTTTGATACATTTGCTTTTCTTTTGATTTGGCCGAAAGCCTCCTGCTCTCTGTCTTTCCTCTTCTTACAGTCATTTCCCTTTTTTCTCCTTCCATCCCCATTTCAGATAGAGAATTTATGAATTATAGCCAGGCCCCAGCACAGCCATTGATCTGAAGGGGAGCAGGTTTCTGCCCATATGGGTTTGTCCTTTGGGTGCTGCTGAAACATTCAAACAATTCATTTATTTTGTATTAAAACTTTACTAAGGGCAGCCAATCATATTTTTATGTTTTTCTCCTCCAGAAAATGGAAAGAAACAGACCCACCAAGATGCATTCATAGGGCAATTAATGATGATAAAAATAACATCATCATTGTCATTAATGACTACAGTCCGATACTTTTTTCCAGGCAATAGATCACCTTATCGTGACTTCTGTGGGTCTGTGTGCAAGAAAAAATGCTTCTTATGGTGTATAAAGAAATGGAAACCTGTTTATTTATGACTGGATAAGAGTGAGCTGCCTCATTAATGTGGTATAAAATGGGTATAATTCAGCATCCCATACAATCCTCTGTGACGTGTTGACAGGTGCTGTCATGCACTATCACTTTTAGGTTATTGCACTCTAATAGACTACAATTATAGCTCATTTAATATGATATGACAGTGGGAAAGCATGTGTGAGGTTACAAGCAGTTACACTCACAAAACAAGCTAGTAGTAATGGTTGCTGCTACAGGTCAATATTGCGGGGGGCAAATCCCCTTTCCAACATCACAGGGCCCAGATCTCTGCAACTACAGCTGTGGTGGTTTCACATCAATAGGCAGCTAAGCACCACAATGCTGTTCTGTTCTGTCATTCTCCCTCCTCAGAAAAACAAGGGGAGAAAATACAATTAAAGAAAAGCTTGTGGGTTGAGATAAGGACAGGGAGATCACTCCCTGATTACCATCACAGGCAAAACATGCTTGGCTTGGGGAAGATTAATGGAATTTATTGTCAATTAGTAACAGACTAGAGCAGTGAAAACTAAAAGAAAACTGAAAAAACCTTTCCCACATTTCCTCTCCATCTACATTCTTCTAATACCCTTTCTACCCCACCTCCCACTCCCCCCAAGCAGTGCAGGAGAATGGGGAATGGAGGCTGCAGTCAGTCCCTAACACTTTGTCTCCACTGCTCCCTCACGGTCACTCCGTGCCCCTGCTCCACATGGGGTGCCGTCTTTCCTGAACTGAGCCTGCATGGGCATCCCACAGGCAGCAGCTCTTTAAGAACTGCTCTAGTGTGGGTCTGTATCTCATGGTCCATCCCCCAGGAGCAAACTGCTCCAGCATAGGCCTGCCATGGGCGGCAGCTCCCCCCAGACTCCCTGCTCCTGCGTGGGCTCCTCTCCATGGGCTGCAGCTCCGGCCCATGGCCTGCTCCTGCAGGGGCTCTCCATGGGCCGCAGCCTCCTCCAGGCCACATCCACCTGCTCCACCGGGGGCTCCTCCACAGGCTGCAGCATGGAGTTCTGCTCCACGTGGGACCCATGGGCTGCAGGGGACAGCCAGACAGTGGGTTCCTTTTGGAGCTGTCTGGAGCTGGCTCTTATCTGACATGAGGCAGCTGCTGGACTCTTCTCACAGAGGCCACGCCATAGTGCACAACTCCCCCTTCCCAAAACCTTGTCATGTAAGCCTATACAACAGGACTTGTACATAGAGTTCTTTCAATAATGCATTTGTGGTTAGCCTTTACCTCACATTCCCTCCTCTTCTTCCCTGAAATACTAATATTACTGCCTTTGGTTGTGTCCCCCCACGTTGCTTCAACAGTTGAAACCACAGCAGGCGTGGAGTAGGCTGGACAAAAGGCCACAGTTGAGAGTAACACAAGATTTACAACAGCTGGCAGACCACTACCTCGTCTCATACAAAGGGCTAGGCATCCTTCCTGGGGCCTGCTGTGCTACCACCAAGGCAGTCTGCCTAGTTTACCCGCTGGGCAGGGCCGTGCACAGCATGCACTAGTAGCGTTTTCCTGTAGCATGAGAGTGTGCCCCATGCTTTGGTTTCACTCATTTAAGAAGAAAACTGCAGAACTGATGCTGAGTAGAAACATTTTTAAACAGTTAAAAAATAAAATTAAAAAAAATTGTCCCCTCAGGGAGGTTGAATAGAGGTTGAATGTTTCTCAATGGCACTCACCACCCAGGCATTGCAGAGTTTTGTCGGAGAGAGATTCACACTGCAGACATGTAGGTAGTATTACAAGCCAAAAAGATACCAGGCAGTCTATGTTTTTGTTTGAATCCTGTGCTGAAGAGAGTGGCTTTTCTACTTCCTTGCTTAAAACGTGTTTCAACTGTTGTTTTAAGTATTCAGGTTATAGCTGTGTTTGCATGCTGAGCAACTACAGGACATTCTCCTTCTGGGATCAGCCACCCACTTAAATTCAAGGGTGGTAATATAAAAGCCTAGGAGCTGATTCGCATGATGTTTTTGGAAAGACAGCTTTCTGGCCTGCGTAGTCGTTGTGGCTTGTCAGCTGGGTTACACCAGATGGCTCAGGATTCCCCTCTTGTTCACACACCTATGGAGTTGGAGTAATGCTCCTCACCTCCTTTAACCAGCAACAGAGGAGCATCCTGTGATGAAATATCTCCTTTACATTACAAAGAGGATTTCAGCTTCTTCACTGAAACTCTGTCCCCCATCAGGAGTGATGACATACTTATTACAAAAGCAAGAACACTGATTCCTTTGGTCCTCATAAACACCAAGGACTCAGCCTGTAGTTATGGGACACCTTCCTCCCTCCATGCCTCAGCAGTCTCATTTCTCCTTTATTGCTGAGGTTTCCCTGCCACACTTTTCCAAACCTCTGTCCCCTTGATAGCCTCCACTTGCCTGCACTGGGTCCACTTGCCTGCACTGGCCCCTGCCATGGGCTCAGTGAAGGGGAAACGAAGTAACTTCCAGGTTAGGTCCTACCTCTTTTGTGGTTCAGCTGCTCCTGTAAGCAGGACATACTTTTTTGGCCAGCTTTGTGTGCCTGACAAGCCAGGGTATTAATGTCCAGGTGAGACACCTGTGCATACTTGCAGCTTGCTAGTCTCAGCTAGTTGCTCTGCCCTGTGGAGTTGCCCAAAAGTTGCATCTTCACATAAAAACCCTGTTAAACCAACTGCACTCTCCAGTTAATAAGAAGAACTCAGTGCTACATCATGAATATGCTCCTCTATTAAAACAGATAGATAATTATTTTGCATCTTTTTATACTATTTTATGCATCCATTTCAAAAGAAGAATTGAATTAATACAGAATAATGGTGTGCTGGAGAGGAAATCCAAAAAGTGTCTTTCACATCACTGTTTTGGTGCAGAGCTCTGAGAAGCTCCTGCTGCTGTTTGGGGCAGAACTCTTTGTGAAGAGCAGTGGTACTTGGGATCCTCATTCTCTGATTCCTTTTGATAATCTCCCATTTAAGGTCACTGTTGTTTTTAAATTGTCCTACAATAAAGACAAAATTGTGAATATCAAGGTAAACATGAATAGTTTGTTTAATATCTCTTTGGCATTTTGAAATGAATTAAACTAAACGATATCTAAATATTTGGAGCACATTCATTAGTAATGAATGCTTTTTAGAAAAGTTGATCTCATGTCACAGCTGTCACCTTTTCTTCATTGTTGTGGCCAATCTCAAAGCAGCTAACACTCTTTTTATTTATAAAAGTAGTAAAATTCAAAAGCCTGCTTTAGCACGCCAGTAATGTCTCATGGTTAATGCCTATTGAGAAAGGGCAAATGCTAATATTGCCACAGAAAAATTAACTCAGCTATCCTGCAGGCTGACTGCTACAAACAGTAGCACCTATATGCATCCAGCAATGACTATCTCTGGCATGAAGACTGAGGATTTAGGTGCACAAAGTAGAAGCCTTCACTTCTGATTTTTTTTTTTTTTTCCTGTTTGGCATGAAAATCTCCCTCTTTAAATTCAAGGACAGCTTGATCCAAAGCTTCTGCCCCTGAGCACTGGTTCCCTTTCCTTCCTTCCTTCCTTCCTTCCTTCCTTCCTTCCTTCCTTCCTTCCTTCCTTCCTTCCTTCCTTCCTTCCTTCCTTCCTTCCTTCCTTCCTTCCTTCCTTCCTTCCTTCCTTCCCTCCCTCCCTCCCTCCCTCCCTCCCTCCCTCCATCTGTCCATCCTTCCTTGCCTCTTTCCCTCCTTCCCTCCTTCCCATCACCTTATCCCTTCCATTTTCCTTTCCCCTTCCACCTTCTCTTGTTTTCCCTTCCCATTCACCTTCCCCTTCCTTTCCACTTCACCTTCTCCCTTCCCCATCTCCCTTCCCTTCATCCCCTTCATCTCATCATATTTTTTTTTTCTCTCCTTCAGCTATTTTCAAGATAAATTCTATCCTTGCAAATTCATAACTGACAGGGCTGACAACTAGAATATTTACTGGAAAAAAACAGGAATGCACAGCAAGACTTCATGATTCTCTCTCTCATATGTATTTCTTTATAGGGTGCACTCTGCAGTATTTGGTGCATGTGTCAGCAGAGATGAAAAGATACTTTACAGAGAAACTGAAATCTATTTCCAATGACATTACTATAGCACAGAATGTAATACTATGAATGACAGTCACTCAGATTTCCATAAATGCAGCTCCTCTATAGCTGAAGCTCTGAAGTGATTTTTATTTCTAATGTCACCCTTGGAGGCTCGGAAATGTCATCCTCATTTTCTTTAGAATAATTATATTTAATTTTGGGGTTTGGTCTATCAGATCTCTATAAACTTGTTTCATCAGTTACCACTACTGATTTGTCAGAAAAACAGCCAAGAAACAATGATTATCCTATTTCACTTCTATACCATGCAGTTATTCTTTAATTGTTAAAATGTTGTTGGCAGGGGAGGAAAAGGGAACACATGTTTTATGAGTCTTTCTCATTGAACACAACAGTCTAGCCTTTGTCTGCATGATGTGGTTGGCCATTTGAACCTTGCATCACACGAAGACCTGAATACCTCCCAGTCAAAAAGGAGCAACTTCCACAGTGAGAACACAGTAGCCATATAAATATGAAGTGTGAGTGTAGGGGGGATGCTAGATTTAGGGAGTTTTATTTAGAAGCAAGTTATGTAGAGTTTTAAAATGGAATCAGTGAAGCAAAATCAACCTTCCAAGTCCATTTCAGGATTTCTTTTTATTATTTTTCCCTTTGGACATAAAACACTTCAAATAAAAGTTCTATTAATAAAGCTCTAACCACAGATTAAATATTTCTGCTGACATTATTTGACTGATAATATCAATTTCAAAGTTCAAATTTTAATAAGGTATTACAAAGCATAGGAAGAAACAAGCTAATCAAGCCAAGTTTCATATTTCCCTTCTTTGTATAAAATGATAAGTGAATTTAAAGCTATGCTTTGTCTTTTTAATATCTGCTAAATATGGATGAATTACTGAATATATATTTATTCTTAGCCTCATTTGAAGGCAAATATTTACAAGGCTTTTCTCTTGTAATCTGATTTTAATATCTCAACTGAAAATGATTCATAACATGTGGCTTCAAATACCCTGTAGTTAAAGAGGCCAAAAATTAATTAGCTGATTCTAGCGAGGGTTTCTTGGAACTGACCTTGAAAGAAAAACAACAACAACAACAACAAAAACCTCAACCAGTACTCTTTATCAGATCATTGTACATTGTTGTTGCTTATGCAAAGAATTTCAGTAGTAAATAAAAGAGAGTGGCAATAACTTGCATCTGATCCTTGGTGCTGATGTATGTGTTCATCCTCTGGTTTTCTGTAGCTCTTCTAGTAGGGCCTTGGGCCCAAATATCTTCAGTCCTTTTGGCATTGCAGTGTGAACCGGGTTAGCGAGTGTTATGCAAGTAGTCGAAAGCACCTCCTCTTAATCCTTGTCCAGATTAAATTGTAGTGAGTGTGGAAATGCTCAGAGGTCCTTATTTCTTTATTTTCCTTGTCTCTTTCTCTATTTATTTATTTATTTATTTTCTATCTTATAAATATACTCAGGAAGCCATCTGGGAACAGAAATACTCACTAAGTACCGCTGACCTGAAACGCAAGTGTCTTTGTGAAGTCAATTTCTCTTCTTCCTTTGAAAGACAATCTTGCTGATGCTGACTGCTAAAAATAAGGACGCAAAATCTTTTCCAGCATCTGGAGTTTTCTGTGCTTTAATCCGTTCATTTCCTTATGTATTGTTATATAGGTATTTCTGTGCACACTCTGATTAATGTGCAAATATATATTTTACCCTGTAGGATTAGAGGCAAATGGGCCCAATTCTCTACTTCCTTGCATCTTTCATTGTTAGCTGTATGTGTAGGTACAGCCCCTTAAAGAACTGCTTTAAGCAATTAGATTAACTCTTGCTTTGCTACTTTACAAATTGTATCCATTTAATATTGTGATTTGAAAGCAGATCTTTCCTCTGCTATTTTTTTTTTAGTCTTTTCAGCTTTTCTAGAAACCTGAGTTGATGGTTGTCTTCTGTCCCATTAAGGTAACTTTTATTCCAAAGGGTACCATATAGTCCAAAACTTCCTTGGGGCAAGAGTATTCCTGTAAGTGTATAGAGGTATGTGTGCAGCTATGTGTTATTTCCTCTGCTTAAGTGCCAGCCATAAAGGTCCAGATAAGCAATCTAACACCCCTTCCACAAATCACCTCATACACCCCTCCTCTTCAAATCCTGTCATGAGTGGCTGGCACTTTGGGGGACATTCAAATTAGGAGGATATGTTGACTGCCTACAGGTTTTTTTTTTTTTCTTTTCTTTTCTTTTTGTTTGTTTGTTTGTTTGTTTTCACAGAAAGGAAAATGGAGCAAGATTTGTATACTTAACCAACCGAGAGTGTAACCTCAGCTCTAGAGTTGGGTTTTCTCAGTGACATAGCCTCTGCTTTGGTTTTGATAACATTAATCTGTTTAAAAATAAACTAGTGGAATAGCATTCATGGAATACTCAATTCTAAGAGTAAAGCATGAGAACCACAAATGTGCATATGTGCTCCAAGTGCTTGATCTACAGGCTGTTAAGAACATGCTCCCAGGGATGCAAGGCTACTGATGAAGCTGAGGTGATGTGCACGCTCCTGGTATTTCTTCCAGTGTGTTGTGCATTTATTTGTTTATTTTTTTGCGTGTGTGTGTACTACAATAAAAAATCTTGATTTATTCATGACCAGACTTTTGTAAGAGGCTTGAAAGTTTAGGTTGCATCTGTGGGACTTTGCTAGTTCAGTGTTGTACAGTGTTGCACTATCAATCTCAAAGTAATGCATTTAACAGAAATTTTTCTGGCAATGATGGAGAAAGTCAACAACTTGCTGGTGCCCCTGACTGAAGGTTTTGCATTTCAAGAAACATGAGGAATTGTAAAACCATGCTTTACACTTTGGATCAAATTGCCTCTAACAGGAGTAATTGCATCTTTATCAATGAATGGGTTTACTTGACATACTTACTCTTCTTTCCATAAAGTTAGCTTTTTTCTTGGTATAATTGGTAGTTTTTAATCTTTTCTTCATCAAAACAGTTTTTGAAAATGCAAACTATATTTTGCTTGAGAATGAAGTTGAGAAACAGCTTTAGGAAATCTCATAAGGTTAGTTAAAGGTGGTACAGTCTGCTGTTTAAAAGCTTCTACTGTATACAGCCCTGTATCTTACATTTTATCAGTGTGATGTGATCTAACAGCCACAGGAAAGACGGAATATCCTGAGTAACCAGTGATTGCTACAGGGCAGCATGATTTGGCAGAACCCTACTTGTAATTGCCGATCTTGAGCTGAGGAAATACAGATGGGAAAAAAAATGCAAAATTATTTTTGCCTTGCTTTTTTTTTTTTTTTTTTAAATGTCAGGCAGTGCTTGAGAAGTTTGGCTTCCTGGTTTTTCATTTCTGCTGCTTTTACAAAAACAAAGGAAGTAATGTGAGTGACCTGCTCTATGTACATATTATCTGTGGTTTTGGTATAGGCTCCTCATTATAGTAGCCACATCCTTCCCTTCTCATAATAGCTCCTTTGCTCTCATCTATAGTGCCACTGCTTATTTCCTCTCTCTTCATTATCTCATGTAGTGGACTTACCAAGATTCTTTTCTTCCTTACATACATCCAGCTGGTCTAGTGTGGTGGTTTTACCCTGCTGGGCAAGCTGAACTCCATCATAGCCACTCTCTCACTCCTCCTCCTCAAAGGGGAGTGGAGAAGAGAGGGAGCAAATATGATGGAAAAGGGCTCAAAGGTTGACATAAGGACAGGGAGATCACTCAACGATTACTTTAATGGGCAAAACAGACTTTACATGATGAGATTAATATACTTCATTGCCTATCACTAGCAGGTTAGAACAGTGAGAAACTAGCATCTAAAAACTTAAAATACCTTCCCCCTCATACACCCTCTTTTACCTCCATACCTCAAGTGGTGCAAAGGAACGGGGGAATGGGGCCTGTAGTCAGTCCCTAACACTTCATCTCCACTGCTCCTTCACAGTCACTCTCTGCCCCTGCTCCACATGGGGTCCCTCCCATGGGATGCTGTCCTTCCTGAAATGAGCCTGTGGGGGCTGCCCATGGACAGCATATCTTCAAGAACTGCTCCCACACGGCTCTGTACCACGGAGTCCATCCCCCAGGAGCAAACTGCACCAGCACGGGTCCCCCACGGGTGGGCGGCAGCTCCCCCCCAGACCTCCTGCTCCTGTGTGGGCTCCTCTCCACGGGCTGCAGCTCCGGCCCGGGGCCTGCTCCTGCGGGGGCTCTCCATGGGCTGCAGCGTGGAGATCTGCTCCATGTGGGACCCATGGGCTGCAGGGGGACAGCCTGCTCCACCAGGGGCCTCTCCACAGGCCACAGGGAAACTGCTGCTGCCTGCCTGGAGCACCTCCTGCCCTCCTGCTGCACTCACCTGGGGGCTGCAGGATTGGTGCTCACTCCTCGCTCTCCTAGCTGCTGTTGCACAGCAGTTTTTTTTCCTTTCTTCAACCTGCACTCCCAGAGGCCTAACCAGAGTTGCAAACTGGCTTGGCCCTGGACAGCAGCAGGTCCCTTTTGGAGCCGTCTGGAGCTGTCTCTGATCTGACATGGGGCAGCTGCTGGACTCTGCTCACAAAGGCCACCTGTGCAGTACCCCTGCTACCCAAACCATGCCACCTAAGCCCAATACACCTTGTCGAGGCTCACAATAAAAAGTATGTACCAGAGACCTTTCTGTGATCTTTGACCAATATTTTGCTGGCATTTGCTGCTATATAGTTCCCTTTTCCATAGCACACCCCTGCCTACTACCATTACAACCATCATAAAAAACTAAAGTATTTACATGAAATGCTTTGAAAAACAAGTTTAGATCCTAAGAATGTAGACACAATGGTTTGAATGTTTTGTCAAACATAGCTCCAGGGAGCTATCTAAATACACTCCTGAATTACTGTATCAATCCAGGGAACTTACATAAAGTCTCTGCTGGTTTATGGTTTCCTGAATGCTGCTAGTCACTGGGTATTAGCAAGTTATGCTACAGAGTTTACAGCAAAACATATACACTCCATGGCCTGTTATAGCCATAATCCATATTTTAATGCTTTATGTCAGGCATCCCTGCTGCCCTCTAACCATTCTTTAATAATAAGACAAAAGTGATATTTTAGGGTAACAGTTAATAAATAATGTGACTTATCCAATCACACCTTTCACTAAAATATTATTATCTTTTGACAGGTTCATTACTGTAGAGACATCGGGGACTGATGAAACATTGTCTAATTCTACCACTAGTACATTTTCTGTAGTTGTCTTTTTTTAAATTTAATTCTCTTACTCTGAAAGCATACTGTCCATTGCAATTATTGAATGAGCATTTAATCTAGCATAACTAAGGCATTTTAATCTTTTCTTATGGAAAAACGATTAAATGGTCATAACATTGCTATGATATGCACTCATCTACTCCTTAGAGAATCAAAGTTTTCTCCTTTCTGATAACCAGTTCTCAAGTAAGATTTTAGCTTAAGTGAAGTGTGTTGGCTGCCTGCGAAAGAAGACTGTTATTTGTGTTATGGTATTGCAGAGTCAGAAAAACAATTTGAGGTTGTCTATCCCTTCAGGTAGGATTGTCTCTGGGCAAATTCTGCATAGGCCAGTGTATTTTGATGGGTAACTGTTGAAAACAGACAAACAAACAAAAAAAAAAAAAAAAACACAAAAACAAACTTCTTAAATCAGAGATGTATGAACAGTATGAACACAAAATATAACAGATTGAAACAAAGAAAAAAGCAATGGCAAGTATGCCAAAAAACACTTCCTACATAGTGATGTGATCACATTTCAAGAAATCTATTTCTTGCGGTACAGGGTGTCCCTTTTGTCTGACATTACATGTACAAATTTAATGGGAAGTGAAATTGAAATACACAAACATACATGCACAAAACAAAATACTGGTTTTCAAGTTTGCCTGCAAAATCTGGCTAGAAGCGGTACACATTCCTCCCAAAATGATGACTGAATAAGAAACTCAAATTAATCATCCCAGAACAAAACAGAAGTTCTCAACCTGTTTTCTTACTGAAATCCAGCTTGTGTCTCTCTAGGACAACAGTCCCTGTGGACAACATGGAAAGGGACATTAAATTCATTGCTCTTTCAGAACATGTTGTGAGCTGAATTCTCTTGGAGAAAGTGTATCAGATATCAGATATCCACAGAGCTCTGTTCCAAATCACTTCATAGAATTTAAAAAAGATTTTAATAAGGGGTAGCTGTTTCAAAAAGAAAACTAAATTTATTGGATATATTTATCACTCACTCCAGTCCTTCAGCCAACTGGTTTTTAATGGCATATTATTTTGCTTTTAAATAACTAAATTTGTACACATTAGAATAAAAGATTAAATGTGATTCCTAACCTACCCACATAATAAAAAAGCTTGTCTTTAGTCACTGTCATTACATAGAAATTTGTCATACCTCTAAATTCAAGGGGAAAGTGTTGGCATGCATGTATATCCTGGAACATTTTTTAGCACATACTAAGACTATGACTTGAACAAGTTGACAGTTTTCACCATTCAGTAATACTTCATCCCAGGCAATGATGGGATATGGCTTAGACCTTCACTCCCACCTGCCCCCAGGAAAATACAATTGTCTCAAAAAAAAAAAAAAAAAAAAAAAAAAAAAAAAGGCCTAATATTAAGGATTTTTTGTATGGTTATTTTAAACAGGAAAATATGTTAGTACAGTGCCTCATAATCTCCCATATCATTTGGGAGATCTCCCATATCATTTGAAATGATCATTTGAAATGATATCTCCCATATCATTTGAAGGTGTCTGCTAACTCCCCTTCTTTCTGCTTCACCATCTTCTCGTACCTCTCATGGAGTCAAGATGTTGCACTATAAGAGCCTCTGGCTTTATTAAATCATGGTGTAGGTATCCCAGGTGCTAATGGCCAATGTGAGACAAATAAGTGGTCTAGAAGGAGACCTGTTATACATTCATTTAGTGAATAACACTATCACAAGTGGCAACTGACTCCAACACAAGAGCATCACTAGAGATAATGATTCTCCAAAATCCAGAAGAGTTAGGAATGGGCAAATTGCATGAGTACCTACCTCTTGGAAGTTGTTTTTGAACTTCTCCCCTAAATTCTTTATTCTTTAAACAACAAAGGTCTATTGGAAGGTGCTCCACCAGCACATTTCCTACCATGCTAAAACAAAATAATAATAATAAAAAATCCTGTTTACCATTGAAAGGTTCATCCAACATGTCTTTTCCAAGCTAATTACTAGCAAAACTATTAGTGGCTTTTTGTGAGGGCAGCTGCATGGAGAACCTGTCTAAAATTTAGTTTATGCAACAGCTGTAGAGAAGTTCCTCTCTAATTTAAAGGCAAACAGTCTTGGTCATTTTCTTCCATGCTGAAGATGCATGCAAGATGTGGCAGACTTTGATTTGGTTTGATTTTGAACCTGCTAAGATATTAGGGGTTTGCAAGTTCATTTCAGCCATAAAGGCTATGGTGCTTGCAAGCTACTAGAAAAAGATCAAAACAAGGAAAAGAAAAACCACCAAAGTCATGTCACAGAGGAGCAAAACTTTGTAGGCTTGGCAATTTACTATGGTATTAGTCCATGCTTTTGATCTTTTAAAGAAAAGGATCAATAACATTTAAAATTACCAGAGACAACATTAATTTTGTAATAACTGAGTTCTTAAAACCTAAAATGATTATTAAATATGCAAAAATTGCCCATATTTTTGCACTCACTGACAATATCCTCAGAGAATGCATCTACTTTTAGATCAATGTTGCAGATTTAAACAGGATGAGGTCTCTCACTTCCTGAGTTATCTAGGAATAAGTCAAGAATGGGAAAACTTGTGCTGAAAAAAGACAAGGCCCTCTCTACCCCTTCAGCTGTAGTAAGGTGCACTTACTACATGTGTCTTCTTTCTTAACATGGAATAAGCTTGATTTGGGATATGTGGCTGGGAAAAGTGTTCACAGTGTTGGGCCATATAACTAAGCCACACCTGGGGAACATACCTCCTGGTCTTGGGCACTGGAAGGCAGGACTGCAGCTACATTCTGCCCAAAAATGTGGCAGATAACCAGCATCTCCAGTTTGCTAGATGGTGGAGATCATTTCCCCATTTTTCTCCATCTTCCTTCTCCAGGTTATCAGTGGTCAGCGGTCTTGACCTTTCTTTCATGCCTGTGATCAAGGGAAAGGTGAAAGATTATTTTCTTACTGTGTGAGCTGGCAATTCATGGGAAAACGCTGAAACAAGGAAACAAGGCTGTTACTCATCCACATAGCCCTCCACCATTTCTTTCTCCAGTTAGGAAATCATTTCAAAGGGGGGGTGTTTTGACTGACTCTATCCTTCTGTACAAAACTAGCCAAGGATGTGGTGTGTAAATATATATATATATATATATTTTTTTTTTTTTTTTCTCCAACTCAGGAGCATGCTTTTGAAGAAAATATACTTCTTGGCTCTTCTTAACAACTTGTTTCACATTATATGGGTGTCTCAGATTGTGTGAAACTGATCCTTTTGGTTGAAACTGAAAAAGGAGATATGCTCCAGGAATGCACCTAGTCTGCTTCAAGTCCTAATGGCTGTTGAAATCACAGGCTTGGGCAAGAAGCATTTTGGAGCAAGCCCTCTGTTACATGTGTACTGTAAATGTCAGTATTCTGCACCATGTTTTGCATTACAGATCTGCTTTACCCACTCATGTGGATATGGACAGGCCCCAGGGATCTTTATCTAGATTTTCTGAGGATTTATGCTTACCTCAGCTGTGATGATTGTTGACTGTCGTTGGCTGTCACTGATTTGTGCTTAAATAAGCAGAGCTGCAACTCCCAAATAGCATCATGAACTGACATTACCATTGCTCTTATTAGTATTGCATGCTAATAGTATTAACTTAGCTGCTCACAATACCTTCTGGGGTTCTGTTTTTTTTTTTTTTTTTCTAAAACAGTTCCTTTAATGACTTTGTGCTCACATTGTACACATGATGCCATTAGCATGTGTCCCATATGACATATTCAGCTGCAATTTTCACATTTCCAATTTCATGTATTTCCACAACATTCATGAGGAATTTTTAAACTTCCACATCTTCATCTACACGGGTTTAAAGGGAGGAAGAGATCATTATAACATTAATGTTGTTTCTTGACCGTAGGGTTTCATCAGCACTTCTTGTCTGTCACAAGTCCAAAATAACAGCAATGATTTCATAACTAGTTCAATGACAAATGAAGACTTCATGCTTCCTTTCTTTACTACAGGTGAAATCAGAGTCTTTCTCAAAGCTCTGCTAATTCCTTATTTTTTTGCTGTGTACTGTACTTTGCCCTTCGCCAATTATTTGCTCATCTTCTTTGCTTCTTCCAATGTTTGACTCCATACATGATTTGAAAATTCTTGTGTGGACCTTCTACAAAGCCTACTTCTGCCTGCCTTCTCCACTCTTCCTTCTGCCTTTCCCACTTCCATATTTCCCAAAATCACTTCCTTCTTTCCCCCTTCTCATTGAGTTCTTAAGATTATTCACTTGGAAAGCACTATGCATAGGAGAATTCATGCAGCAAAACAAAGATTATTGGCTTCCCTTTGAATCACAAAGCATTCATTATGTTTATTCGGAATTGGCTGGAAAAATGTTCAACTTAAATACGATGTGTTAAATATGCTGATTCATTCAAACTCAAACTTTTCAAAATCCTTATATGTTATTTTGAAACATTGTGTTCTGACCTTCTCTGGGTAAAAATCCCCATTTCTAGGCCAAAATAACTGATTGCTTTGTAAGCTAGACTAATTATACTATAAACTTTTGCAAAAGTCTGAGATGTAAAGGAAATATTTTAACTGCTTTGAGACATTTTTTCCCCCTGATTCTTAATGTGGGAAAAATTTCAAAATGCTGACATTTGTCCCAGATTGAGGATGAAAAAAATAGAAATCTAGAAATATTTTGCTTAGCAATAAAGCCATATGGTTAAGAGGAGCAAAATCCACATATGGCAACAAGATCATCTCCTGTAATTCAGCCCATTAGTGCAAGAAATTTGTTCAGACAGGTATGGAGTTCGAGTCTCATTTGTGCTACTGCCACCTCATTCTTATCTGTCTATGAAAAAGTCCCTGAAATAATAACCGTAACTATAGCATATGCTGCCACTACAAGATGTCACAGTCTTCTCGCTTCCTTACACCAAATTAGGCTAGAGTGCATGTATGTAATTTATATGTATTTGCTAAAAAGTTGTCTCTCTTTTTGATTTTCTTTGTTCTGAAATTAAACAAATGTAAAAAAGCCATATGAGGGTATATTTACACCAAACCAGAATGAAAATCAAAATAGTCTCAAACTTATTTTTTTGTTCTCGAATGTCTTCCTTTCTCCTAAATTAAGAGTAGAGGTTATTTCCCATGAGGCTATATCCTACTACCTCCCCTTCTTTCCTGCTATCATGAAGATCACTCTGTAAACCATGACAGTTCCCAAACCTTTCCTCTTTGGGATTGTTGTGGATTTATACAGCTTTAAGAGTGATTGAGTGGCTGTAGCCTCATTAATTCCTGTTCTTGCTACTGTGCTGCTGTCCTGGCCAGACAAATACCACCTAGCTGCTCAGGAGTGTTGTGGCTGGAAAGCATTGGAGCTTTGCATGTGACTTTGAGGGTATACAATTCCAAAAGACTACCTTTAACACAACCTGGTAAAGAGATTTCCTTGGTGCAAGAGGAGGGACATTGTGCATATTTCCATTTTCCTACTAGACAATTTCTGTTCCGAATATTTCTTAATGAGCAGAGTTGATCCCACTGGATGTGGAGAGTCCATGATGAAGCATAAATACCACTGTAGATTAATGTGCTTACTTTCAAAGAGCTGTCCAGTAAAGTGGTCAGTAAAACAATCAAATGATATTAAATTATGTTTAATATCTAACCCCTCCTGGCTTGGAGAACATTTCAGTAGCTTCATCATCATTTCTATGACTGTTTATTCCAGTTTACTAGAATATGGCTGACTTTTACTTGGACAAGCCTGAAAGCCTTGTTAGTTCAACAGCCTGTCAGCTGAGTACTGTGCATATGGAAGCTGTGTGGCTGAAGGGCATACCTTTGGTCTGATGGGGGGTCTTGAGTAAATACCTTCACCTCCCTGTGCTCTTTGTATGATACTCTCTGCCTCTCTAAAGTGCTTACAAAGCTGAGAAACATTAAGGAGACCTGATATAAGGTCACAGTCATTAGAGTTGACCACTTCAGTATTGTTTCCCAAAGTATGCTTTCAGGCAAAGTTGTACTGGCTGCTGTTTTGATTTAAATGCTGCTTGCTTATATCAGGAAATACTTATCTCCAAGGAAACTCCCATAGATTGTAAATTCTAAATACTCTGTCTTCCAGGTTATGCACAGCCAAGTTAAACTGAGCTTTTACTGTTACAAATATAATATTAGCATGTAGTAGCTAATTAGCGGAAAAGCCAAGCAGGAGAAGACAGAAGACCTGATAAAGTCAGATATGAAGAGCAAAAGAAGTACATGATGATACCAAACACCTCAATAATTATGGTTATCACATAGAAAATATTGAAATTGATGAATTATAGTAAACATCAATAACAGTTTTAATATGACATTTTTAAGCATTATAGAGTGGCAACTGAATTTGCTGTTAATTCTAGTGACCATGTATCTTTGTGTATATAGATCCAAGGACTAGCCTTGCATCTGACTTTGTACTCTCTATAATAAATTCCCTGTTCATGGCAAAATTAGAGACTGAGCCAAAAATAATATGGCTTCCTAAGCCCTTACTGAGAAAATTCTCTGTCTAACCTAGTCATTTTATTAAAAAGAAAAAAAAAGTAGCTGCAAAAATGAAAACAAAAGTATTTAAACACACTGCCAAATTGGTCCATAGATTTATCTCATTTCCTTTTGTTTGTTATTTATTTTCACATTCAATAGCTTACTATCATTCAGTCTTTGCCCTCAGGTTTGTTTGGGAAAAAGGATTAAGAATACTGTCCCAGGAGTAGATTTTACTGTCAAAACCATCAGGATCTGTGTAAATCCATTGCATATGTTTTAGGAGAAAAATTAACAATACTATCTAAGTCTTTTGATAATGTAATAGCTAGCAGGTATGCATAAAGAAGACTAAAAGCTGTATCTGATATTATTCGCTGACATTAAATGTCTGTTTAAACTTAAGAAAATGATCCCAAAGTCTGGCTGATTTTAAACACCTAAGTCCACAGAACAGCTGAGAGAGTAAGTGATTTTTTTTTTTCACTTGATGAGAAGCTTTTTCTGGGCACAAAGCTAATAAGATAAAGTGCATGCATTTTCTGTGGTGGCAGAAGATTTTGCCTGGGAAAGATGATGTATATTACTAGTATTTTCCATATATTTCTATCTCTGTTTTCACCTTCGTGTAGTGTTTTGCAACCAATAGGTTACTATGTGCTTTAAGATGTCAGAAGGTTGTCTGCAAATGTGCTGTGAAAAATCTCCTTACAAAAATATTTTCAAATGTGTTTTCCTTGCTGTCAAGCAAGAGAGAGAAAATGACAATAGAAACATTCAGTATTTAGCCTAATTTTGATATATATATATTTATACATGTATATATATATTGTTTTCTGTAAACTAATACCCTTCTGACTAAGAATGCCAAGAAATATTGCCCATGGTCCTATGATAAGTCACTCTGAAGGCATTTATATAACACAGGTCTCTGACTCCTTCTGTAGCCTCTGGACCATGCCTTTTCAATGTTACTCTGCTTTCTCCTGTTTTCAGAAAGCATCATCTGTATTTTGGCTTGCTTCCCAGACAATGTTGTTCCAGAGCAGAGATTTTGACCCTCACTAGAGACAGAGAAATACAAACTAAAAATAATTATTAAAAAAAAAAAAAAAAAGGAAAAAAAAAAAAGTAACAAACAAAACACTGGAGCTGTAGACATGTGAGGAAATTTATATGGCAGACCTTATCATTAGTGTGACCTTAATACTTGGGTCAGATTGCATACCTCCAAACATGTATTTGCCTGTGCTTACCCTTGGGATATTTTGGCTTTGAAAACTGAATATTCCTGTCGGATAAAAAGTCTTTGCCAGCTTCCCAGGAATGGTCACTCAGTTTAATGGTAAAGGTGACTATAGCAATATATCAGAAGCATTGAAATCAGTCTACCAAATCTAGCCTAGCTAGACTTAGTTTGACCAAAAATCTGCCTATGTTTTAAAGTGTCTACTTCTGGAAGAACATTTTACCAGGCACTCAGGGAGCTCTTCAGTCAAGCTGTAATGTGCTTGGATTTACTTATCAGGAAACCTAAGCAATACTAGAAAGTCAGTTTGGGACTGAGCTGAAAAGTAAGTGCTTTCCACCTCAAATTTAAGGCCTAAGTTATATAGTCTCTTACAGGCTCAAATTTGTCCCATTTATACCATGAGACAATAGAGAATAAATTAAACAAATGAAAAACATTGACTTAGCAGCTCCTCAGGAAACAAAGGTCA
Source organism: Aythya marila (assembly GCF_965140915.1). Lineage (NCBI taxonomy): Eukaryota > Metazoa > Chordata > Aves > Anseriformes > Anatidae > Aythya > Aythya marila. The sequence goes on along the minus strand of NC_139042.1, from coordinate 66,273,144 downwards.
ACATAATTAGGGTGAGGGGTGGGCTTCCAATGACATTTAATGGAAGCCATCACTGATCCTGCTACTCAGGAAAATAAAGCGCAGCATGAAGCATTTTCTTTAAGCTATGAAAGCACTATATGTATATGTCTCTATTATTTCCATCTCCATCAAGAGAGGCCTGCTGGCACTGCCAATATTTTGAAGCATGCACATAGAGATCAGAGACTTCCAGGACTTTGCCTTCTCCTTGTATCTATGTCACTAATTTTTACCGGTATCAAAACTGGTTGATGTGGAACAGTACAGTAGATGGGCAACCTGAGCAATTCAACCACATACTCTGGGTCTTAACATGTACTTTGGTGCAGGAAGATTGGAATCAGATCAGGACTTTGAATTTCTAATTGCTGGATAGTAGTGTGGCATGAAAAGGCATTCAGTGTCCTGTCATTGTTTCTTCATTAGGGAATAGCCTCTTATCTTGAAATGAATTACCAGCAGGAAACTGAATGCTGTGAAATTAGTGCCTTTGCTAGGGAAAATGAAGGCCTTTGGTTAAAAGAGAACAAATACACAGTGGAGAATGGGCTGGCCAAGGAGTGTGATAGCCTGAAAAGCACAGTGCTGTTGGTTCTCCTCTTCTCAAGTCATGCTGCTGGCCCTTCATTTTCCACCTCTCCCCTTTTATTCATTCCAGTTGTCTAATTCTTCCCTTCCTCAATGTCTTGAGTCAAGCACATCAGTCCCTTTTGCAGCCTTTTGTGTCTGTTGATCGGATGCTGTCATCTTCTTGACTATCCTTATCTGCAATTGAACCCTCCAAACCTGGTCCTCTCCACCCTCCTGCTCCACAAACCCCTCACTACTCCTTACCCTGGGCTGTCAGCATAATGAAGGCTTGATTTCAATACTTCCCCTCATTTCTCTGTTCACTGCTCTGCAGGTTAATGCAGATTCCAAACTTCAACAAGCAGCTGTTAAACATGTCATTAACACTGCTTCGGCTGCAAATGAAACTCTGCTATTGGGATTATTCCGGGAGCTATAGTTTTGTGATGAGCTTTGTCAATCACAGCTGACCTGCTGTGTACAGAATGAAACTCAGATTATCTTCTTTCTTCCTCAGACTCTTGTCATTTTTTCACAAAGAATTACTATTCTACTCCCCGAAAGATTGATTACTTGCACAAATAAGAGAGTCTGAGACATTAATACAAAATTCACAGGCTTTTCTTTATCTCAAACCTGCAACTCCCTCTACATTTCCTCCTGGTAATTATATTAGAATTGTGTACACTAGGAATTGCCATCTGATTATTATGAAACTAGTTTTGTCATGACAAAAATGAGCTTAAGTCTTGTTTTTTTGGAAAATGATCAGTACAGTGCACTGGATGAGAGAGAAGGAGATTAAATCCAACTTGCTTTCATCCATGAATGCTTTCATCTCTTTTTCAAACACAGGAAATGATTACCACTGCTATAAGCTGCAGTTCATATGAGTGAAAAAGGATAAGAAAATATTGAAAATTCTGTAACCAACAGTAGGACATAATATAGGTCTCTGTTACCCACTGTGAGACATGTACTTTATTTTTCTGTACTGGCAAAGTCAAGGGTTTCACATTTTAAGAGTTGCCTTCCACTGAGGTGTCATTAAGTACTGGAGAATATGTTAATTAATTTGCCATTTCTCCAGGTAAGGATTTTCTTTTATGGTAAGAAAGCAAAATATGCTGATTTTTTTTCTCTCATATAGCCTTTCCTCATCAGTCACTTAATGAACCTTACCCTTGTTTCTTCCAGTAATTCTGGAATATTTGAATTGCCCCAAACTGATCCCAGTATGTCCTTTGTTCATAATACTTGGAGCATATTTGGAATAAAGTAGGAAACATTTAAAATATTCACACAGGCTGATTTCAGTTCCTTTGTGTCCTATTTTAACACATTGATCTAAACCTTTTTTTTTTTTTTTTTTTTTTGATTTGTTTTTAATTTTAAAGTTGAGAAAATTGCTTGACCTCTTACAGAGCACTATTTTTCTTTTAGTGGAGCATCAATTCCAATGAGCTATGCCTCTCTTGATATTAAACTCAATATTTGGAATAGGATGAACCTTTGGGCAGGGCATATATTTAAATTTGAGCTCACCTCCTCTAGTACTGCAATCCAGTAAATAAAATCATTTCAGTAAATAAAACCATTTCAAGTTTCATTGTCCTCGCCCAACAGATTTTCTATTTACAAGGCCTGTTGAGCTTGTGTTGAAAAGTAAGTCCTGGCATCATTTCCTCCGAATCACCATTCAAAGCATTTGGGTTTGTTAAATAGCGTGCCCAAGTCAGTAAGAAATTCAAACTCTCTTAGGCACCTAAGCCAACAGAGCTGCTAAATGTAAGGTCACGTTCAAAGCCAGATCATCGCCTCATGAATCATGATCACACTCTGAACAAGCGAAAAAGAAAGACTGAGAGGAGATAGTGTGTGTTCCTGGAAGAGAGAAGGAGGAATCGAGCAAGCAAGCAGCAAACATAAGGTTTGAATCCGTAGGAAAGACCAGGATGATGAAGAGAAAGGGGATAGGGAAACTTGGGTGCCTCTTCACCCCTGGAGCTGAACTGCTAATTGTCTTCTCTTTTAACCCCTCTGTCTAGCAGAAAAAGAAAGAGGAAGGAGGTGAAGTGTGGAGTGAGTGACAAAATGCTCACCAAACAAAACCTCACAATTATTAGTAATTGAATATTTCATATTTTGAGTCATTCAAGCTCTGTGAGCCCCAAATAGCACTTTTAAGTATTCAATTTTTTTCTCCATTGACTTTAATTAAGCTTGCCCCAGGCTGGCAGTCCTGATGAACGTGGAAAATGTTTTTTATAACAGAAGTAAGCTTTCTACCAGTGCAGATTTTTTTTTTTTTAGTTCCTGAACTCATCCAGCTGTTATTTAAACTCAAACCCTTATTATGTCATCAGCTACAATCTTAGAAATATAAAATACAGATATATTAAACTGCTGCACCATAAATATTTTCCACTTGGTGACTGTGAAAATTACCATATTATTTCCTGATTCAGACATGCCTGATGAAGCCTAGTATTAGTGATAAGTGACTGTACATATAGTAACTTCTGCGCAGGGACTGGCATGAAATGCTTTAATGATAGGATTCACATACATACCTGCATTAATGCACCCGATCTCACATTTCCTGCTTCTCTCATTTAACCAAACCTACAGCCTTAACAGCAAAATGTCCTCACAACCATGGGGTGAGACCATTTGTAAGTAACATTTCCCCTTTATAACAGTCCCACTCTTTTACTGGCATACAATGACTTTATTGTGTCCTCATATTGTCAAGCTCAATGGCAATGCACTGATGTCATGGAAAGCACACAAATCCATGCTAACTGCAATTATCCCCCTATTTATCACTAAAATATGATCGCTGTGGTAGCTATCCTTTTTTTCCCTGAGATGTTAAATACTCCGGTCTTAAAGTGTGGCCTTTTTCTTAGAGCACATTGAAGTCCTATAGAAGCAGTGGCACAGATACATTGAAAAAGCACTTTCTGTTAAGTCAGTTGGACTTACTGTCTGGATGCTCTGACAATATTTTTTCCTGTAATTGCTTGACTTCTGTCTTGCTATACTGATTTATACTAGTGGTGAGTTAAGATTTAAAAAGTGAGGTGATCTGGCATGCTGATGAAACTATGATCTTGACAGAGTGAGACTTCAAAGGGGAAATAATCCCTAAAATCATGCAAAGCCCAGTGCAGAGACCAAAGGCAGGCTGTCTTGCAATTCCTGAGACAGTGCCAATCCCAGTATTTGTTAATTAAGTAGGGGGATTGTCTTTGGAGGCTCCTAGAGACCCCACACTCTTGACCCCAGGAGGTCAATAGTAGTCAGTGAAGTTGTTATACATGCTAGAAAACAAGTCTTCTGAAGCTTGAGAACATTCAGGGACTGTGCAATATGGTGAATGCTTCCAAGATGGTGGTGGTGGAACCGGCTTATTCTGCTGACTGTTCTGTAACAGGCTCTCTAGGTAAGCCCCAATATTTTGTGACACAAAAGGCTTGTTATGAAGAACTGAATTCCCTCATAGCCTCCAAAATTCTTGTTTTGCCTTGTTTTCTGTTGGGGTAGCTCCTATAACACCACGGCAAATGAGAAAACTATATTTTCCTCCTGAGATGCTTGAGTTTTACATTAAAGCTTATCAGAATAACTCTGCTTCTCTGCTCTTTCCAGTTGCAGCCCATCTGCTGCAGACTTTCAGCTCTTTACTGTTAAGTGGCATGACATGTCAGCAGCTGGTTCCTTTGGAGCCTAACCTCAAACCAAACTCACTTCATTTGTGACCATATTTGAATAACTTCTTCGTGGGCCTCTGAGGCTATGACTGTTTTCTAGCTCTGTATTTCCAAGACTGGACTTGTCCTTGCTAACTTTCAGCAGGACTCTCTTGGCCAGCTTTATGCCTGACGATATCCAGCACTATCTGTAACCATGAATCACTAACTCCTCCAGCAATTACCAAAGTTTTTGTGGTTGAACCTTTGTTACAATGGGCTAGGCAAATAAGTGGTAGGGCACTGTGCTTCCAAAATGTGGGCTACAAAGGCTGACCTGGCAAAGATGGCTTTGTACACAACCTCACACAAGTGCTTCTCATAACCAGGGTATAGAGGTTGTGTGTGGGGCTTCTGCTATAAATGTATCTTGGTGATGATGCTACATTGCCAGGATACAATATTATTAGTAGTATAATGCAAAATCATCTTTGAGTACGTGGCTGTGCAGCTTATCCATACAAACTAAATTTTGGCTGTATATCAATCTGAGCCAATATGCATATTGTAGTTTAGACTAATTAATTTTCACAGAGAGGAGAGTGGTCACAACAAACCTGTTTTGGGGCTGCCTTGTGTTGTAGTTTTCTATGCAAGTCTGTGGGTGTTTTGCTCAAGGACACAGGGTCCTTGATCATGAAATGCTATAGGTGACTATGAAAGGTAGGAAATTCTCACCTCCAATTATCTCTTTCAATATATTTATTTTCATTTTTTTTAAGACTTTATTCACAGAAAGTGGGTTAGTTTATTTCCCACAGTAAAAATAAGAGAAGTGGGTGATCCAAGAGCCCTCCTTGCCCCTTTTCTGAAGATTTTTGGAGCCTGAACACCCAGTTTCTTATATTTGCCAGCCTGTAAACTTCTGAAATAGAGTGGCATAGTCAGTAGCAACTCATCTCCTGTATGTTAGGGGGGGAAGGCCAACATGAGGGTCTGAATTTCTGTTGAGCAGGCAGAATTTAAATGGCCCTGTCCAGGCAGCAGACAAAAATAGATACAAATATATTCAGTGTGAGAAAAGGTTGTGGTTTTGTTTTGATTTGTTTCTTTTACCCCTGCACTAATTTTGGCTGTATTTTGGGGCTACCCCCACTTACAGATCTTATCATACTAAACTTATCAAATATCAAATTATTTGACTATTTTCTGTGTCAAAAGGACAACATATTAAAAACAAGTCACAGACAATTCTTTTCCTGTAAAGGTTAGGGATTCTCAATGTACATTCAGAGCCATACACACAAGTGCAAATAAGTCAACTACCACAGCTATTTAATCAGGAGCGTTTGTTGATTTGAGCAGAGCCCCTATGCTGTGAAATGAAAAAAGAAAACCAAATTTTCTTGAGCAATCTTGCTGTTCCTGCTTCAGGTGCTAGGCCATTTCACTAAAGCAGCTCAGACGAGAATGTCATTAGTTCTTAAGCCCCAGGTGAATTTGCCACTGTTCCACATGATTAAGCCAGATAATTGTGTGTTGATAGCGAATGTGGTTGGTGAAATACAATTTCTAGGACCTTCCTAAACAAACACAATGTAGAAGTGAGTCAAAGTGCTGTCATTTCAGTCCTTTGTCACAGGCTTTGCACTTGCAGACATCTCTGGTGAGGACTGGCGAGTAATTCTATGGCATGTCACTGTGCTCTTAAAGGTGACCTGGCTCAGAAAGTGGATCATACATCTTTTGGCATTCAGTTTAGGGGAGGAGGGGGAAAGGGGCCTAGTTACTGTGCCTGTGAACAATGCAGGCTTCCACGTTCAGCCTGTTTTAGGCTATGCATTCTAGAGAGTGCTTTGTCTTCAAATAACTTTGCAATTCCAGACAGTACCTTCAGAAGTGATTAAAATGCCATGAGTAATGTGCAATTATATGTCCTGAGAAGCAAGCCAGTGAAAACTTTTTAAGGGCTTTTTCAAACAGGATTTCTCTGTCAGAGCAATGCAGACCAGTAAGCATGGGGACTGTATCCTGTCTCCGCTGACTTTCTCTGTGACCTTGAGCAGGTAACTTAAATTTTTTGATCCTAATCTGAGATGAGGCAAGACCTTAGTGGTTGTTTTTTTTTTTTTTTTTTTTTTTATTATTATTATTATATATTTTTTTTTGGTTTGTTTTTGTTTTTGTTTTTGTTTTTGTTTTGGATGATAAGTAGATATTCAGTGGCAGTGATAGCTTCAGCAACTACCTTGTGTTCTCCTAGGCACTTGTTTCTACCAGCATGGATTTGGTGAAGCACAGCTTGGGACTGCCTTGGCTGAAATATTGTCTCTTCTGCCCCCAGACAAAGATATATTTTTTTCAGCATATCCCCATCCCTGTTCCTGTCTACCACGTGGCTCACCAAATATTTGCACTGGACTAGTGCAAGTTAAAGAGGAGGAAACATGTTTAGGGCCTGGAAAGGTAGAAGAGGAAAACAAGTGGGTTGCTTATATTGACCTTGCTGCCAAAAAACAGTTGTGATTTTATTTATAACAAAAGAGCTGATAATACTCAGGCTGGCATTAAGGCGTTTGTGTATTGTAGAAGCATCCTCCCAGATCTTTTTATAAAAGTCACAGTAGAAACGGAGGGCATTAGTGAGCTGATTCTACCCACTTAGCACTGGTCATGAGATGTTCAAAGTGATTAATCCTTAATAAAGGAATTAATATTTACAAAAACAAGCATACAAAAAGGAAGAGACATAATCTGATGAGAAGCTGATTTCCCTGATTTACCTACATTACATCTTCTAGCTGTGCGGGGTATATCCTCTGACTTTTAAGCTACTTTATTATTATTATTATTATTATTATTATTATTATTATTATTATTATTATTATTATTATTATTATTATTATTATTATTATTTTACTAGTTAACATGTTTCTTGAAAGCTAGCAAAGGTGGAATCATTTCCAGGAAAAAGAAGCCCCTCCAAAACACAGAGTGAGTGTATGAGTATCCTGGAGATGCATATTATGCGTCCACCAGACATTGCACGGTGACCTTTAAAACAAATGTCATGTTCAAATGTGTTTGTGTGTTTGTGTGCACACACATATGTGTCTGTATGTATCTCACCTGCTAAGCTTTGTTTGTCAAACAAAAGAAGGAGAATATGAGCTGACAGGGAAAGGATTGGAGGTGTGGGACCAGAAAAAACAAACAAACAAACAAACAAACAAAAAACCCACCACCAACAACAACAAAAAAAACACTCCTTGCCTTTTTGAGTACGTTAGAAATATTTCTCAGATTATTTTTAACTGTCTCATTTCATTCAATAAGCAAATGTGTATTATGCACGGCCTATAATATTATGTGGTAGTCCCCACAGTGGAAGAGGAAAAGAGTTTCGTGGAAAGATCTATGGTGCTATTAAATGTCAGTTGGATATTTGTGCAAGCTAAATATTTCCAGTGTGTGTTTTTCATTTTGATGACCATTTTTTTCCCACCCTTTTTCCTACAAACTCACTTTCTTATAACACATGGATCATGTATCTCCTAAGTGCTGAAGAAGTCCCTTGAAAGACTGTTTCAGCTTTGTTTCTTGGCCTGGCTGTTTCTCTGGCTAGTATGGCTATTATTTTAACTTCTGAAAGCATGGGTATTTGTGGGGCACTGCTAGTACCAAGAGTAAGAAACTATTCTCATTTTTCACCAAAGGCCAAAGTACTGACTAAGAAAAATGTTCTCACCTGACTTCTGGATAGTATATTAATATTCAAAGGTGGGTGAAGAAGCCAGAACGTGTGTACCTTTAGCAAGCAGGTACAGCTTTATCTAGAATAAGACAAACTGATTAGGTTGACAGTATGGCAAGCCAGTTTAAAGCATGTACCTTCAATTAATTTTAATTAAATTGGATTAAAAGGAAATTTTAATTTTGATGGCTGTTGCAGGGCTGAATCACAGAGGATTTATAGAAACTTTGTTCTGTGCATGCTTAACTGTCTTGCCTGAATCATGAGATTTGGAGGAAAATATTGTTGCATCCATTTCTTTCAGTGAAGGTACTCAGAACTGCCACAGAGACTGATAAACCCTGTAAAGCACAGAAAAATCGTGCTACACAGCAACTAAGGGTATGTTTAATTAACTTGTGAAGAAAAGAAGAATATGTTAGTTTTCACCATGATCTAAACTTTGTGATCATCCCTCCTGCTGAGGAGAAAAAAAAATCTAACACCATCATTTTAAAGACAGCTTTTTGGTTGGTAAGAGTTTGGAGTGTAAGTATACTCATCAGTGTTAAAAGACAAATAATTTTCCTATTCTTCACAAATTAGTACAGATAATATCAGTTTGTTAAGGGAACCAGAAAGCTTTGGTCTAAATGGCCAAAATAGAGTCCTTAAAGCAATTCCAAACAATGTCAAAATAAAAAGGAGAAAAAAGAACATTGTCTACAGTCCTGTCAGAGCTGCCCTAATGGAATCACAATGTGCGTTTTAGAAAAAGCAGAGGCAGTTTTTAATAATTTTAAATAATTGTTTGAAAATAGCCTTGATCTCCCCTTAAACTGCTAAATCTTTTTAATGCTTCTCTCTCTCTCTATTTCTCTCTCTCTCTCTCTCTTTCTCTCTCTCTCACACACACACACACACAATAAAAAAAGGCTCCAAATGGGTTTAAGCAGCTTTGATGAATGTGAAACTTATCTGTCTGCTTGTAGTATTTCCAGAAACTGTGCTATTAAGTTGATTTGTGCAGGGACACAAATCATTAGCAAATTGGGCCTTTTATATTAAAAAGGTTTCAGTCAGTGTTTAACTCTTTGGGTGAAAACCATGCTCTAACCAGGCTTCTAGAATATAAACCTTGAGTTCTATAAAATGAGGCATTGATCTCTCTTACCCTTAATATTCAGTGTCATGGGCATTGCATGTCAGAAACTATGCTGGTCACTGACACAAACTTGCTTTTTGCTTATGCCTGAAGGCAGGTAGCATCCATGCACTGAATGGTCCTCTGATACCTCCTGCGGCAGATAGGATTTTTCCATCTATCACTGACAGTCTTTTCTGCTTATTGGAAGTGATTGTATTCCTTAGACTCATATGGGAACTAACCATAGGACCATCCACAGCTAAGATACACAAGCCTGCAGATCTGGTCTGCAGACTCAGTGTGGTATAGCCAGCTAGCACCCTTCCCTCTTGATGTTATTTTTTTAACTTTGGGCACTCAGAAATCTACTATTCCCAGAATACAGGCTATTTCAATGCCCATCCATGTCAAGGGACTAGAGAATAACAGTTTACAGCTGCCATGTCATTTTCCTTTATTTTTGTTTAATTAGACATTACTTTTTTTTCTTGTTTTAAATTGTTTTAAAGAAAAACAATTATTTGGCTGTCATAATATTTCAACAGTGTTCCATACTGAAGACTAATGTCACAGTTTCTTGAATATAAACTAAATGAGCTAGAGCCACAGATCTAGTCTGCTACCCTTTTGTCTAGCAGATTCAGACAGATGGTATCAACCAGTTGGAACACTCTTAGTTATAAGCCATTAAGATGAGCAGTGGGTCAGAGCCTTAAAAAATAGGTAAGTACGTATTTGCTTATAAAATGAGTTTCTAACTACTGAACAGTATAATTTAGTAAAATGGAGGCAAACCAATTTCTGTTCTGAAACTGTTGGAATACCAATTTCTGACTCTGGTGATCAGAACTATTCTCATTTTCAGTTAGCTTTATTGTTAAAGGAACTGAATTAGCAGAGAATGCCTTCGTTTCATTTATAGTAGGATATTCCTCAGGCATCTGGGTAACTGGATTTCAGCTTTTAAGGGGATACTTCAAAACTTCCACAGATTTCAAGAGGTCTTGACTGGGCCGTTAAATATCCATCCCGACTGCAAGTTTTCTTCAGTTTGAGTAAACAGCAGAAAGAGTAGCTTACAAGAAAAAAATAATCTTGTTAAGCTATACTTTCCTCTAGATCTAAAATATTCTAAACCAAGCTCTTCAGGACAAAGGCTATCTTTTCTTCTCTGCCTGTAATGTGCATACAATGAAGTCCTGTGCTTGAGTGGGTCTCTGGTTTCTGTTATAAGACAAATAATGAATCCTACTTGGTTTAAATCTCTAACATATCTTGACTTGTTCTTGCCTTTTAGACTAGATTCTTGAGGCAAGGACTGACTTTATTTATGACGGATAACATGATGTATGCTGGTGGAGGTTAATTATAGAAAGGAAACCCAAAATGTAATAAAAACCTCCATAGTAAGGAAACAATTCTATGGAAAATTCTGCAACAGTTTTAAATGCTGTATGGTAATATCAGTATTAACAGCTTTATTAGAGTCTTGTATTAACAAGTCTTAGTGCCGTATATTAGTAGCAGCTGGCTCTGCATTAATTATCTACTAGTTTAAATGTGACAGCATTATGTATTTATAGTGGTCAGAAAACTTGTCATTAACTAACTTTATCTCAGTAAAGTAGCTCAAAGTATTCTAAATTATAATGATGAAGTAGCACAGGTCTGCAGTGTAGCTACTCAGTAATGAATATTATTTTACCTCAATGAAATCCAGAATATCTTTAAGAACGACCACTATACAGAAACATGTCATTCAGTGTAACAGTGAACAATTACACAGCCAGCCTTTAGCAACCTGGCAGAGTGTCTTGCTTGGGATTGAATAAACACAATTCAAACCCCTTTGGCTTGTTGAACTTAACTTTTTTTTTTTTTTTTTTTTTTTTCAGAACTGTTCAACATTTGTCTGTGTTGCCCTGTAGTGTCGTGGCGCCTAGCATCCTGGTGACCAAGTATTCTATGCAAACATCTCCTTAGCTGGGTTGCATTTCAAAGGATGCAACTGGATCCATATGGTGATGTACCTTATGACACACTCAGAAAACCCATATATAGTGAAAAATTAATAATACAAGGCATTTAAATGCCTGCATTTGTGGGACATCAGGATCATTTCAGCAGCATTTGTATAAGTATTTATCTGAGTTAAAATGAAATGCATTGGCTTCATTCAAAAACTGCTATTCAGTGTTGTAGTTTTGTAATATACAACATTTCCTTTAGATCAGAAATACTAAAGTGGCATGTTTTGACATTTCTGAACTTTGTGATTTTCAGAAGTTTCAGTGGTTGATGTTTGACTTTCTGTTCCAAATTGGGATAAAAGCAAATATGAAGACAGTGAAATTTTCAGTGGGACTGAAAACACATGTTCTTTCAGCCCTAGCTGTAGCCTCATTCCACATAAAAAGAGTTTCAGATATTTGCCAGAGATACTGAATTTTGACTAGTTTCACTTTATTTCCTTACCATATGAAACAGTGGGGATGTAACATTTGTACAACTGTAATAGGTGACTTTGTTTATTAGCCAGCTTTGTCAGAAGTGGAAATTTTAATATGAAAAACTGAAAATTCAGCATGTGTTTGAGTTTCTCTGGAGATGTATGAACCAGACTCTTTCTTCTTGCAGTGATTCTGTCTCTTTTTCCTCAGGGGATTCACTGTTTCTGCTTGATGTGCCCCTCTCCCTGGGCGCTCCTTAAACAGAAAAGAAGAAAGTGGAGACTTACTCTTCTGCTAGAAGTCCCTGGTCTGTGTGGGGATATACCAGCTCCAGGCCTCTTCTTTGACACTGTCCTTGGGAAAGGTTCAGGCACAGTGATTCCTTCAGAGACTCAGGCACTTGGAAGTCACTGTCTTTAGGGACCCTGTCAGAGCCTTTATGGCCTCTGTGATGCTCAAGTGCAGTGTGTAATCTGGTCTTCAGTGTCTTCAACCATTATGGAAAAGCATGTATTGGGAAACTGTGGCAGTTAAATATCTGTCCTCTGTCTTAGTGAATAGCAAAGGAAATTAACCCATGGCAGCCTATCTGGTGTGTCCCATCCATGTATACAAAAAAGCATGTTTGGAGATAGTCATGGTGTTGTTCCAGTTGAGAATGAGCTTCTTCCCACGCCTGCTCAAAAGGTTGAAAAGTTTATCTTACTTCTGTAGAAAGAAGGGTGAGCACAATACATTTAATTCCAGTGAGCTCTTATCTGTAACATCCTCCATATCCTGACACTATGACACTGAAGAACTGTATCACCTCTCTAACAACACCCTCTTCATTCACAAGATTTCAAGATACATTTCAAGATGTGTTATTCTTTGTCTCACACATAGCACAGTCTCAAAATGCCAAGGGACATGCAGCCATGCACAGCATTTCACAGGGAAAAACCCTTGTGATTTGCTGCGGGGGGTCTAACCACATCATTTCCCCCAGGGGCTTTGCTTTTTGAGAACAATTCAAACTCCATGGCAGCAGGCAGAGTGATTTCCCCTCTCCAGCAGGGATGCTTTCTCTCACACCTTGGATCACGTTTTAGTCATCTCTCCAGCATGACAGGTGGACTTCCTATGTACAGACAGCTCTCAGGCTGCAATAATAAGGGGAGAGGGTGACAGGCCAAAGGATAAGCCAGCTAAAACAGAATGCAGACCACGTATAAATGAAGCTGTTTGGGTGATGAGATGCCTTTGCCTCCGAAAAGCTTAAAGACTGCTTTGAGGAGAGCAGGGTCAGCTTCAAACAGCCTTGGGCAGTGCTGGTCCTGGTGTGAGTGGCATGCTTTCTGCATCACTCACCCTGTACCATAGTAGTGAAGCTGAAGATGCTGGGGGAAAAGCCCTGAAGTTTAGACAACACACACAACGGATAGCTGAGAATGGGCTTTAGTCATCCAATGTTTTTTGCGATTAAAACGATTAAAAAAAAAATATTTATTTATTTACTTATGTATGAAATACACAGGTACACTGAGAACCAATGCTCACAGACAGAAATGACAGTCTGACCCAGTCAGGCAAGAGTCATGCTGTGTTTCCAGCTGCCCTGGTTGGGAGCTGCCCACACAGCTGATCCCCACATGCAGATCTCCTAAAACTGTGTTTAACAGAAAGTGCTGTTAGCTTGATTAATGAATCTTGTTGCTGATGATATGTTGTACTGCTGTGTTTGTCCTAACACACACCTCACATTTCCTGTAAAATGGATGCTAAATCTGTGCTAATGCAACATAATCACTGCAGAAGTTGACCATGCAAGCCTTTCTTTTGCAGAAACTGCCCTGAAACACCCCCTCCTGCAGGATCTGGTCAGATTGCTTTGCTCTACAAGTACCCAAGTACCTGAAAAGTTCATTACCCAAGCCAGTGGCATGCAGATATTACAGGCTGCTTTTTTTTTTTTTTTTTTTTTTTTTTTTCTTTTTTCATTATTTTACTTGGATTTTTAGTGTTACAAGGGTTTTCCCCAGGTTTAGAGCACTGGTTCAGCCAAACCTCAGCCTTGTTTGGAAAGTAGTTTTTAATACCTACCTGGAGTGTGGGTGAAGGTGAAAGTTGTCAGGCTGTGAAAAATGGAATTGGTGTTGGCTGACCTGAAATAGGCCGTAAAGTTCTATTCCTCACAAAGGCAAGATATATTATTGCTGTAACGCCATTATTCCGCTCCATCACTTTTAAACCTTGTTCCCATTATCTGCAAGTTAAATATAACCCTATGTAAAAACAGGAAGGACAGCACTAAGTTGTCCAGCTTAACAGCACACACTTAAAACATAATAGAGCACTTGTTACTGTATTTTATGGAACGGAAACTCCAAATGTAAAGATGTATTAAGGAAATATCTCAAAGTTATTAGGGAAGGATATTTACAATTACAGATTGCTTTATATTATGCTTTTATGAACATCTCAGGAAATGAAATAGCCCTCAGCTGTAGAGAGTGAAGAGGGAGGTAATTTTCCTTAATACGGGTGATAAAATTAATCTGATTGAAATCGCTAGCGATTATTTCGCAGAATACTGAGTGGCAGTACAATCACTTACACTCTTTTATATTTTTTTAGTCAAAGCTCGTGTAGATGAAAGCTAATTACAAAGTAGTGATGTGAAGCGCTAAGGAAATAGTTTGTATAGCATAGAACAGGCACAGCTAATTGGGGTTTGTGATTACACAGATTGTTGTTAGGGAGAATTAACTACCAGCAGTCTCTCCTGCAAAGCTTCTCATCAAGGGAAAGTAAAAATAGACACTGGATCTGTTATTTATCTAATTATGCTATGAATATTTTCACAAGCATGTTACACACTCTCAAATGGTTTGTTGTTCAAAAACTTTCGGTCTCATGTTGCTTCTGATCAAAGTATCAATATGAAGTTTCTGACATTCGATTTTTTTTTCACTTAATATTGCACACCCAGTCCTTCCATGAAGCTATTCCTGGAAACAGAGTTGTACGACTTCAAGCATCGATACAGAGCACCATGGTAGCAGGAGTACATCAAAATGATTACTGGAAAGGTGACTAGACAGAGAATACTGCAGAGAGTGACCAACCTAAGAAAAGCCAAGATAGGTTTGAAATAGCACTGAGAAATTTTTGTTTAGCAATTATTGTTTAAATCACTGTACATGCCTATAGACTGCTAAAGCCTTGCAAATAAGCAAGAAGACAGAAGACAGGCCTTTGTTTTACACTGCTCTGTGCAGAATGGGAAGGGGTGGAGGGAGGAGATTTTCCATATGGAGACCCTGATCTTGTAAACTAATCTGCATGGGAGACTCCTTATGCTGCATGGAGCCTCACTGAAATCATTAGGACTCTGTATGGTGCAGTGTGTAATCAGGCTGATAATAGATGCTCATTGAATTTGTTACATGTTTTGCTTTTCTTTGTTACTGCCTTTTACTTGCTGACCTGGAGTAGCTTGCTGAGATTGAAAACTGTCATTTGACAAAGTTTCAGAGAAATCTGCAAGAGCTAAGGCAGAAAGCTGCTTAGAGTCCTAATTTCTGTGGGGATATTAAATTAATGGATGTTACTTAATAACATATTCAGCAAACTTTGGCCATTAGCAGAACAGCTGCAAGAATTTTGGAGGAAGGCACCTGAAGGATTTAGTAGTGGGTTGTTAAACTACATATTAGTAGTCCTAACATAAACATTTGTCAGTCTCAACAGAAGTTCTTGTAAGGGGAAGGGGGGGGGGGGGGGGGGGGCGGGGAGTGATTCTAAAATGCTTTGCTTAGGCACTATCATTCAAACAAATTGGAAAGCATTAATATTACTAGTGAAAGGAGCACCACACCTTCCTGTGAGCAGTACTTCCTGGCATTGCTGCTTCTTGGTGGAAACCTTATATACTCCTATTTCCATACATACAGCATCTCTGTGTATCCCTCAAGAAATGCTTGAATAACACCCAGCTGCATTCTGCACAGGGACTGGATCCTCAGCATTTGTAAGACATCTTAGGAGACAACTGCAGTAGGGAAGTATTTTCCATCTGCATAATCTCAATTTTCTGTATTATACGGTCTTTTCTGTATTATACAGTCTTTCAGACTCAGTATAGAAGCCTGAAGATGAATGGGTAATTCATAGCAGTTTAATAATTCATATAAAAAATAAGAGCAAAAAGGGTCAGAAGCAGCTTCTAAATTTGGGTGGCCAATTTGAAGCATTTGGGTTTGCTTTGTAAAAATGTTGAGTTCCCACAATTTCCACTCAGACTTAAAATTGAAATGCCCCAAGTCAGAGAACGATTTTAGTATAAGCTCATATGTTTTTACTTTGCTCTCTCTCTCTTTTCTTTTTTTTTTTTTTTTTCCCCTGAAAAAATCTTCAGGCCACAGCTTGCTAAGCTGTGAGTTGTCCTATCATCCAGCGGTTCCCAAACTTGAACTAGCAGCACTGAAAACTTCTCTCAGCCGTCCAAAAATTAGTCCTGCTGTGGAAATTGCTCTGTGCCCAGAAGTATCCCTAGATGGCTAGATTCTGTGTAGAATCTATAGCTTAGTGCAGATCAGAGGGATGGGCCATAAGCTCCTGTGGTTAAAGGACCAGGTGACCTGGTCTGTGCACCAACCCTCAGTGAAAATCTCACCCTCAGCACAGCTTAGCTATCAAGAAATGTTGTATGGAGCACCCTGGATGGGTGATTTATACATCCTCCATGCAGATAAACCCAGAATGATTTGAAATGTAATGATGTGAAATGTGCTAACCAGCAATACAAAAAATAAAATAAATTTTCTAAAAATATAGTATTATGTATTCACAATAAAAGGATAGATGTACCAAAAAGATTGAGATGAGAAAGTGCTGCTATACCTTAAAAAAAAAAAAAAAAAAAAAAAAAAAAGGTGTATATGCAGAACTGGATTAAAGTTTTTCCGAAGAGACTTTTTGCTATGGATGGTCAATTTAAGAGAAGCTGGATCTGATTTTCCAATATGCTGAGGCCCTGCAGCTTTCACTGACTTCACACTGAGATGCCTAAAATCAAACCAATAAATATAGCACCAAATGTCCATAACAGTGCTGGTTCTCCAGCCCCTTCACTCCCCCCATCCTTTTAGATACAGGGGGAGGCAGCCCCTTCACTCTTCATCCCCTAAACAGGGAGGTGAAGAGGATCCTCAGTTGTGATAACCAGAACTGGGAGGGGAGCTAGAGGAGACCTGCAGCCTGTCAATATTTCTGTTCTACAGTACTGCCAAAGGGTAATGAAGGGCCTCTGTTGGACTATGGATATTATTCCCTGATGCGGTGTCTGCCTTCAGAGTAAGGAGGTGGCATTTAACAGCCCTCTGCAATAGGGAGAGGAATAGGAAAAAGGGAAAGAATATAGAAGAGGAAACCTTACCTACTGTTTGGTTTAATTTACATTTGGAAAAGGATCAAGGACAGAGTCACAGTAGACAAAACTGTTCTTAGCAGGAATAATATATAAGAGGCTCTCATTTTTCATGTGGGTACACAGAGGACGTACTTGATCAGACAAGCTGTCCACCTCCTTCAGTAAACTGTTTATAAAATTGGCTAGCTTCAGATGAGTATGCCAGAAATTCTGTGTTAGGCTGTTACAAAGACAACTTACCCACAGGGCAAATTTCCTTCTAATCCACAGACGTAATGCCCTGAAGCATAAGAATTTACATCCTTTTCCAGAAGTCTTGGAATATTTTTTGTTTGTTTTCCTGCTCTTTACTACACAAAAAAGTAGATATTTTGAAATACTAAAGTTCAGAATTTTCACTATTTCAATATTGTAACACACACATGTGAATAAATATTTGCTATTTATTTCAACTAGATAACGACTACAGATATAATGTAAAATTATATACTTTTTCATACTATTATTAATGGTTTGTCACTAGCAAACACGGTATTATATATATATATATGCAGTTTCACTGCCATTCTGTATGAGCAGAAAATAAAAATTATATTATATGGATATATGCAAATGATGAAGGGTCTGGACCTGTGCTAAGTAATTTTCCTGTGCTCCTTTACTTTGTCCACCTCAACTGACAGCCACTGAAAATTAAATGGTTTTTAATAAAAAATCTGTAACCTGAAATGAATCCCTACAGGATAATTAGAGTATCTTGCTCATAAAAAGTAATCATGTGTCTTCCACTCGTGAAGAAGCCTCCATAGCTGATCAGCAGCCATGCAATGCCAGTCAAGCCAGATCTTTAATGCCCATCAGAAGCAGCACTCGGCTGAGATATGTCACTGTGTCACACTGCTCAGGGATGCACACAGATGTACACTTCCTCGAGCACACAGTTTGGTTTGTTACTCCATGCAAAGTGTACTGTATTGCTTTCTGCACTCCTGATCTATGTGGCACTGCCTCCACCATGCCTCCTGCTTTCCTATCCCACCGGTCCACACCCCTCTTCAGCACTTGCTCTAGGACAAAGTACATCTTTCCCTGTTTGGCTTCCTATATCAAAACTTCTGCCACCACTAAGGGTCTTAGGGTTCATTTGGTGGAGAGAGAGATTATTCCAGCCAACTCAGGTCTAAGTATTTTAAGCTACAACTTTAAGCAGGTCTTAAAATACGCCTAATTGCCAGCCATCAGGTCTGGCAGAAAACTGGGCATTCCTTTCCCAAATGCCATGTAGTCACAGAAATACTACACTGAGCCTGTGTCAGAGTATAGTAACTCTCAATAGCACCTATTTCCTTGGGCTTGAATCTGGACTTCCAGCTCAGAGCACAAGCCAGCCAGATACAAGTCTTCCATCAGTCGTTCTGCAGAAATGCACCAAATGAAACGACCAAAAAACACAGACAAAAATAACTTTGGCTTCTATGTATTTTAAAGAAACTATTTCCTATTAGCTAACAGGCCAGAACTCAGTAAATCTAATGAACGGAGATATTGATATTAATTGTCATTATTCCTGTGTGTTACTTGGGCACCTAATTAGGATCTCCTTTGCAATATAGTAAAGGTATTCCCAGAGACAATCTACAAAGGACACACATGAAGGACAAAGGAGAGAGGAAAAAAAAATCTCTTATTTTAAGATGACAAACTAAGGCAGAAAGAAGCTTGCATTTTCCCTCAGTAAGGTGAGAGATGGAAGAAATATGAACAGTGAAAAAAAAGGGACTGAATTTTTTCTTTATTTTTATTTTTTTTAGGGCCATTGACTTTGGGAGTCAGCTTTCACACCCAGTGATACACTTTGAGTATAAATTGTGGTACAAAACCTAAGGAGGATCATTGACTTGATTTGTTTTCATGTGTGCTTCTACATGTAGATTAGCATTATTCCAACATTACAATGCAGACTTAATGGGGACTTTCCTGTCCTATGTGAAGTTCTTAGTGTTCCAGCTTTGCATGGAGGTGGCTGTGAGACCAGATGGATTTTTTCAAGAGAAAGGGGAAAAAGTCCAAGTCACTGCCCAGTCATCTGTCAGACATGTAAAGGGTGAGAGGTTCTGCCAAACTGGGTAGAGGGGTGGCTAAAGCATGTAGGTGGCATTCCTTCTTTTTTTTTTTAGTCAGATAAATTCCCTCAGTGCAAAGACAGGTATAAGTCTGAAGATAACTGTTTATCTCAACCTAAGAAAGACGTGTAAGATGAATCACATTCTGGAAGAGCTCCTCTCAGCCTAATGCACTTTAGATGTCTACAGGTATGTTTGCAGGATCCCAACAGCTTAGCAGTTGCTTAGCAGTGAGTCCCTTGTAGTCACCCTCATGGAAGCTACTCTGGTGTGTGCAGGTGGTGAGGGACCGTTAGTATGGACAGACTGACCAAGGCTGGACCTCAGACACCTGGGAAACCTCAGTCTAAATTTTCAAATATCCAAAGCTTTCTTGCTTCATCTGAATTGGACTCAAAACTCTTCTCTCTCTGAGTGAAATGGCTGCCATATTGTGTTTCTATAATGCACGTCTGTTCTGTTTTGTTTTCTGAGCTGGCTGCCCTGCCCCTCATAGAAACCTCTCATCATTTTAGGGTGGTGCATGGGAACCTTCCTGTACCAACAGCCACCTGGCCCCAAGCAAAGGATTTCAAGGATAAGAACATAAATTTCCTTAAATCCTGGAAGCTTGGCATGGTTTTACTGTAGCTACTTTACTGGTGGTAACTGAGCCGTTATGAGCATGATAGAAATTGATATATATTCTTGGAGAATGACAGACTACATCTTAATGTAGGTCTTTTTATAATACTAACTCTATGAATACATGAAGCTGCAATTTATTTACACCTTTGGTTAGTTTATAAAAAATGCCTTATGCATATACTTTACAGGGCTATAGCTTTTAGTCCACACATATAAATTATCTAATAACTAGCATGCACCCAAAGCTCAGTGGGATTCGCATTAGTGATGAGAAACATTTCCAATTACATCCCCTGAAGGTCTGAGTTTGTGACAGGCTCTGTCCTGAGTTCTTACCACAATGCTTCTAATACAATAAATATTCAGTAAATAGAAAGAAAAAGGGAAGAAGCTGTCAGTGTCTTGTGGGAGCCTTTCTTCAATTCCTTGCCTGTGGTGCATTTTGCTTGAACATTGCCATGGCAAGTTTTATCTACATGTTTATCTATCTGTCTACACCAGTGGATATATTGACCAGGATATTATCCCCCCCCACCTCTAGCTTTGTCCTGGCTCTTAAATATCCATTTTTACCTAATCCTTTGACAGTCTCTACAGTGTTCAACTCCTGGGTGCCTCAGTACAGCAGTGCACAACAGATTTGTGTATAGCTAAATCACCCCATGAAAAATTCCCTTGGTGCCCATTTTCTACTTAAACTGGTGATTAAGTATCTCAATCTACTACAATTTGAAAAGCATCAGAA
Source organism: Aythya marila (assembly GCF_965140915.1). NCBI lineage: Eukaryota > Metazoa > Chordata > Aves > Anseriformes > Anatidae > Aythya > Aythya marila. Next base: position 66,252,620 of record NC_139042.1, on the reverse strand, counting down.
TGCTCCTAGGTGCCTATTTCAGCTGGTTGGAGAAGTAATTTAGTTTTCATGGGAAATGTCAGCTTCCTTTCCTTTCCTTTCCTTTCCTTTCCTTTCCTTTCCTTTCCTTTCCTTTCCTTTCCTTTCCTTTCCTTTCCTTTCCTTTCCTTTCCTTTCCTTTCCTTTCCTTTCCTTTCCTTTCCTTGCCTTGCCTTGCCTTGCCTTGCCTTGCCTTGCCTTGCCTTGCCTTGCCTTGCCTTGCCTTGCCTTGCCTTGCCTTGCCTTCCCTTCCTTCCCTTCCCTTCCCTTCCCTTCCCTTCCCTTCCCTTCCCTTCCCTTCCCTTCCCTTCCCTTCCCTTCCCTTCCCTTCCCTTCCCTTCCCTTCCCTTCCCTTCCCTTCCCTTCCCTTCCCTTCCCTTCCCTTCCCTTCCCTTCCCTTCCCTTCCCTTCCCTTCCCTTCCCTCGCTTCGCTTCTCCTTTTCCTCCCCTCTGATGTTCCCCATGTTTTTTTGTTTTTATTGAATTAAAAAAATGCAAACCCATATATTTCAATGACATTAATAATTATTTAAAAAGATAGGTATAAAGGGGATGAGAGGAATGACCCTTTTTTAAAAAGCAAAAGCAAAACAAATCAAAACAGAGTTAGCAAAAGAAGTAAGTAAATCTAAGCTTTTTTTTTTTTTTTTTTAAAGATAAACAGTTTTTCATTTCTTTTCTTTTATCTGTTTCTGGTTTTGTCATCAATAATGAGCACATTTGGTGGGAAATCTGTATCTTGTTAAAAATATCTTCCAAGAAGAAAAAAGTTTAACAGCCCAAAAGTAGAAATGCATATCTATATACAGAGACATAGTATTACTTAGAAAACCACTTATAATGAAGGGTAAGCTTCATAGTTAAAAAGAAAAAAAAAAAAAAAAAAAAAAACCAACATCTGAATGCTAGAGCTGAGTGCACATTCAGTGTTAATTGAATTCTCTTATGCATTTGCCTAGCAAGGGATACTTAAATTCACATACACTCTTTGGCCTTTGTACTTATTTTCTGGAACAAAGCAGCAATAACTGCGGTAGATCTGGGCAGATGAACATTTTCTTTGCCTTGAGGGAGATAGGGTCACTATTCACAGCTGCTCCTACCCTACTTTCCCTTCTGGTTGATAGCATGGGCAGTGTGTCTGCACAAATGGACAGCACCAGGACTCTGCTTTAGCTGATGGTAGTGGGTGGCTCAACTAATGGCTATGTTCTGAGATGGAGATATACATAAATGGCTCTGTACAGGGCCATGGTAAGACATTTCAATCATATTGCCATGCCTCCATACCATTTTTAAGGATGGTATAAAATAACAACAAGAATTAATTATTTAATTAATTGTTAGGTAGTATGACACCCTGGATATGAGCTTTTCTGAAAACTCAGCCAGTTTGCTTAAGTATAAGCACAATGATAACACGGTTGTCATGCTTTTAGTGCCTGAAACAGTGCCCTGAATATCCCTATCTACTACTCTGTCCCAGTAAATGTAATGACCAGTGCTGCTTTCTGACACTGAGTGGATGGCATGCTCATGTCTGCATGGCTAAATTCCCTTCTCCCTGCATTGTCCCTGTTGTCTCCTGGGGTCCTTGATCTGACCCATTACCTGAGCAATACCTGGGAGACTGCTAGCTGGCATGTGCCCAAAATGTGCTAAGCAGTATACTACCAATTAAGTGCCATGGATGATCATAGGCCTGGTCCCAAACACTGATTAACTCACAAGGAGAGAGGCAGCTGTTGTGAGCCATGCAGAGTGATGGCTAGCTCACAGGCAGCTTGCTGAGACAAAGCTGTATCACAAAGTGTAAGCCTGTCTTCTGTAAATTCTGCACATTTCCAAGGCTCAGTAGAGAAAAACAAGATTATGACAACAAGAGAATGCAAAGAATCAAGGCAGTCTGCAGTCTCATCCATAATCCTGGTCTCTACCTCAAAATTTGAAAACTGATGGCTTTTGTCTCACATGTTGGCCTTCATTAGATAGGAGCTATTTGCAGTTGATGGAAGGTGAGGAACCAAAGGGACTTCTCTTTCCTTCTTTAAGGAAATAGAGGATCCTGAACATGGACCTGTTCAGCAGTACTTGTTATAATAGCAATACATAAAGAAAAAAGTGTCCTCTCCCTTATCTTATCCCCCCCCTTTTTTGCTATATTTTATACAGCTATACTGTCTCTTTTATCTGCCTACCATCCGCTCCCCCTAATGACTTTTGAGCTTGTTGAGCTCAACCAGGTTTTCGAATGAAGCAGTTTCAAAAGATGATGCCTCGAAGTAAGTGAAGCACTTAATATTGTCATAAATATTGGCAACTGAGTAAAAGAGCACCTATAACCCCTTGTAAAAATAAAGCAAGTAGAGTATGGTTTGTGCCATGTAGCAGCAACTTGAAGCCAATCAGCAATGATATTCTAAATAGTGGCTTTGCTGTCTCTTGTCTGGGATGGTGTTGTAAAGACTGTGAGGGAAAACTTGGTTATTCTAGGCAGAGCCTTTAAGGATTAAAAGACACAAATCTATAGAAAAAAAACTCATTTCATTAGTCTGTCTGCTCTTAGACAGCATCTGGTCTAAGCTCACAGGAGCCTGGCAGGAGACAGCCAGGCTGTGCTGGACATACCTGTTTATGATGCATTGCTTAATTTCCTGATCTCGATGCAGTGTCCCAAGTGGCTTCATCCTAAAATATGTATTTAAATAATTACTCAAAAAAAAACCACATATCTTTCTTCCCCAAAACCCTGAAGAACTGCTTAGCTGTACACACTTTCTAGGTATATCTCCAATGCAAGTGTGTTGCTAGCTTCTGCTATGCTGAAAACTCCTGTATACAACCGTAAAGTTCATTTTTATACACAGAGTTCATACTTAAGCTAGAGAAGAAAGTATACTCTAAATACAAATCACTGTTCAATTAGGATAGAGGTGATTTTCACAGAGTATTTCTGGCACATCCCCAAAACCACACATTACACCTAAAAGATGCAATACTTGAGGATCTTCTTCATTTTATTCAAATCAGCTATATGCCTGCACATCATTTCACCACTGCATGCATCAATTTAGTGAAAAAATAGTAATCTGCTGCAAGTTCTCAGTCTGCATCTTGCTCATATAAAATCAATTTATCCCGAATAAGGTTATGTCCTGCTTCTTAAAAAAAAGGCTATTTTCATGCCAAATTTCCATTTCAGATCTGAAGCATTTAATGTAGAGGGTTATTAAGAGGACCAAAAGTAAAATAAAATAAAATAAAATAAAATAAAATAAAATAAAATAAAATAAAATAAAATAAAATAAAATAAAATAAAATAAAAATAATAATGATAATAATGGTAATAAAAATTATAAGTTTTACACAAGGGAAAACTTGATTTTCTCATGTTTAAAGATGGCACAAAACACCTATGCTAGAAAGATGTTTAAAATACCAAAGTCTTCATACCTGACTCAGTCAAATGTGCAAAAAGGGAGGCTGTTGTTATTTTCTGAATAGTGTGGATTATTCCAAACTTCCTCAACTCTGTTAGCTCAAGAGCAGCTGAGACTTACACTGGTGGCTGCAGCCTCAGTCATTTCTCATCTCCCACACACATTTGCTCATGTCAGTGGGAGGCAGTGTGGGCACTGTTTCTGACAGTTTTAAACCAGAATAAATTTTATTTCTCCTGGATTAATTATCTAATGCACTATTGTGAATTAAAACCAGCTTATACAATCTTTGAAGGATGTAGATGGCAAAATAGCAAAAAACAGATTTGACCTTCAGCGATGGAAAATTTCAGCTCACACATAATCATTTCAACATACTCCAGTGGTTGGCTAGAAAGCTACAATTCTAATGAAAAAACTTAAGTCTGAATATTTGGTTGACTTTGTATTGTGGTGACACTGAGACAGCCAACCCAGACAAGTCAGAGGTGAGCAACTACAGTTCTGAGCTGGGGAGGTTAGAGAGGAGCAGGTCTGGAAGGAAAGAAGGGTTCCTCTCCACAGTCTTCTATATAGCCACAGGGTGCTAAGCTCATTTCTGCTTTTGGAGATTGAATCAACATTACATCCTGGACATGGGACCATTCCCACGCCAGCTCAGTTCATGTAAATGAAAACATGAAGTTAAATAATGTGTAAATCCCTAAATGCCTCTTAGTGCACCCAGTATAAGCCAGGGTCCAAAATAGTAATGGTAGCCTCGTTATGCAAGAGAAAATTTCTCAGTTAATGAATGGGTTACATTTTTCTGGTTTTGCATATACAGCTACATTACCTATGTAAAATACAAACTCATGGCTGTGAGACATGCCTGTAATGTTTAATTCTTATCCGTTGTAAAATGCTGTTTGCTGACACAATTTGAGATCAGATAAAACACATATGCAAGTAGTATTATTTTTTTGTTGTTGTTAAAGCAGTTAAATAATAAATGTTTTAACATTCATTTTTTATTATATATGTTCCACCTTATTCTTTAACTTGTAGTCAGGCCTTAGACTTAAGATCACCCATGCACATATTAAGAAATAGTGTGTCTGTCAGGGTATTATATTCAAGCTCTAAACTATTTTTTCCCCTGACGCTACTCTTATTACTTATTTTACAGCCTGTTGTTTTGTCAGTTCTCATATTGACTGTGACCACAGAGTATCCTTCTGATAGTGCATTATTAATAGCTATGCATTAATAATAATAAAAAAGCAATAGCAGAAATTATAGTTTTTATCTTTATATTCATGCACTAGCAAAGTAGAAGCTCAATTCAGAATTAATATGGGAATGTTTCAAGCAAATGCAAATAATTATACAAGCATACAATGGCAAAACATGAGTTCTCTGTGGGTGCATGGAGAATTTGACATAATTTGTCTTATTCACAGTTTTAATATTTTAAATAACCAGAATTCTGAGTATGTATGCCCACTCCTTTTAACAAATGAGTTGCTATTTCCTCATTTACTGTATGGTGCTTATCCAGAAAAAAACAAAACAAAACAAAACACAGGAACAACAGATGCCAGCTGCTGAATGTTAGTACTATATTTCACACAATGTTCAATTGCTTCATACCAAGACAATGATCAAGAACAATAATTCTATAAAAATGAAAACTATTATATTCCATTTTGCTTTTTTAAATGAGGGAAAAATGGGGCAAAAAAAAAACTGCATGCCACAGAATTATTTTTTTATTGTCAGCCTAACTAACCCACAGTTCTCTTCACTGTATGTTACGGGCAAGTTCATTTCTTCAGAAATATGTAACCTTTTTTTTGGCTGTGGAGTGAAGTATCCCGGTTTACCTTGCTATGCTAACACCTGGGTCTAACTGCTTTAAGAAATTCATGGGTCAGGTTGAGCTGGCTTTCATAGAGTTATGATTAGGGTTTTACAGTCCTGGAAGTTAGTCCTATTTGGTCAGGATTTTAATAGATTTTCTTGGTTTACTACTCAGGATGGAGACCCAGTTTTTATAAGAAAATAATTATTTCCATCTTAACTAAGTTTGACAAACAACTGTGTAAGTGAGAGCACAATAATTTGGTAATATAACATATGTTAGTTACACTATTAAGAATTTGGATGCGGTTAGAGGTGTTGTATGTGGAGAACATTGCTATGCTGTTCAAGATCCACATTAAAAACAAGATTCTGATATAGTGCAGGAGCCTAAACTTGTCCTGTCAGTATGAATAAAAGGAAATGAAACCCATGTCATAACAGTTGATTAGGAAAGTTAAAAAAGAAATGCTAAAGTGCACATACAGAGGCATTGCATCATGATGTCTGGAAACTTGAAATGAGCCATTACTGAGAACAGTTAATGAAATTATCATGCAGCTAAGTTGTACCAATGAGAAGACTATACTTAAAGAGTACTTGCCTGTAATATATAAAGTACCATTGTATATTATTGCAAATTGCACAACAGAGAAAAGAATTGGTTAAAAAGACCCAGAAGCTTCTCTTTGCTGTTTTGCTCAGTAGGGACATTTGTGTTTAGGTTTGCATGCAATGAATATGCATAATATTTAGCTTTATTCTTGTCACTGTTTACAACGTATGCTGCTTCTGCATTGACAAACCATATTTCCCATTTGGGACAAAGCACAATGCATACTACAGAAAGAAGGGTCAGTCTGGGTTTACTGTTATCTTTCAGCTGGGAAATCCCATGATCCGGTTCTTTCTTTGCAGCTTCCTTGGGTCTTCTACCAAACAGCAAATTACATTAAGCCAGGTAGAGAATTTGAAGGAAATCCTCTGTTCCTCTGGCACCAAGTTCAGGTTGCTGGCTGGGTCTAGGGGATTTTATGGGGATTGAAAGGGAACTTCCTTTGGAAACTTTCCATATACTTGTGTATCTGCATGTATACAGATTGTGGGAACTCTGGAGCTCTCCATATTTTCTCTGGCTCACAAGCCATCTCTGCTGTGACTCAGCCTTCCTTAGGTTACAGCTGGAGAGGACGATAATTCTCTTACACTGTCCTAAACAGCTACATTTCAATAGGATGCAAAATACATCCCAGATCAGTCCAATGATTCAGGTGGTGGAAGAGATGCTTTTGCAGATGGGAGACTTCTGAGTAACCTCTTAAATTACCACAACCTTACTGCAAACCGTTGCAAGTCAGGGAAAACCAGCACAGGGGCAACACCACACTAACCCAGCCACTGTGCCACCTGCTTCAGATCACTGAGACAGCCAAGTCATGGCTAAAAAGACTTACAAACTATCCAGACAAAATCAACAGAGATGAGAGTGACCATGGAAGCAATTTGCTCCAAAGTTGCTTTGCTGGTCTATGCTGAGTCAGAGAACTGACACAATAGTCAAGAGAATCTTGACAGCTAGGTCACACTGTGCAAGGAGATAGTGGCCATGTTTCCATATACTACTAGAAGTACTTTTTTGAGCATGTGGTATTTAAATAATAATGTTCTGTTAACACATAGCCTTCAAGAAGCTGAGGAATTTGCAGCCCGGTATTTCTGATACGGACAGCTTAAAAATTATACTAAAATACTATTAGTTTTGATTTCAAAATTATATCTTTTCCTCAGTTTTCAGAATAGGTAATTGATATAGATTGCAAGTATTACTAGAGAGACATGTAGTCTGAGGAAATATGCTTTCCTTCTGATGGCATTATGCTCTAAGGTGCCAGACTTCCTTGCATCTCATTTGTGCACTTGCACACTCAGTATTTTTACAAGAAGGATGGCTTCAAAAAAAAGCAAACAACAAACTCACAATTCCATTTTATTTAAATAATGATATATTTCTAATAGATAAAATTTAATTTTCAAGAAATAGTTAATATTCTCTGCTGGAAGGGAAGATGACCTTGTAAAAGCATGTAGGTACGTTATACAATAGGGCTGAATTTGTCTCCCTTTTCCTCACATAATTCAGTGGAAAAATACAAACTGCTGTAATGAGGTTTATAAACTACCAACTCTCAAATCTGACTTTAAAATTTGGTTTATTTAGAACATAGAAATACACATGAAATTTAATCAGCATCTCAAGTCACATTATGTACTCTCTGTTCGACAGGAACTGAGCACATAAATTAGCTGAACTGGGAGCTAGTCCCAGATCCATCCCTACTTGGCTACAGCACCTTTTGCTAGGAACTTCCAGCAGGGGAAGCTCTTAGCACATCAGTGTCTTCACACTTCTTCAGAAGAGAGCAAAGTTTAGTCACGACGGAGCAGGAGGTGGTGTGGGGAGGGGGCAAAGAAAGGGAGGAAAGAACCTACTGTGCTCAAAAAAAAGTGATGATAGCAAATTAGAAAAAAAAAAAAAAAAAAAAAAAAAGGAAAAAAATGTATTCCAATCCAATGTCTTTCTTGCACCATAGAAGTTTGAATCACATATACACAGGCTATACAAGTGCAGGGGCAGGGAGAGCATTTTTTGTATGAAACTTTGTGGCTCACAATACTCCTTCTGTGAGGGAATGGCATCCAGTTTGGGACTGACAGGCAAGGCAGCCTACAAGCTTTGTGCTGGCACACTAATCCCTTGTCTATGGGTTACTGAAAAAGTACTTGCATTTTTGTTCCCAGTTCACCTTGGTGAAAAAAACCAATTCCACATATGATAAATCCAGTGTCTGCAGAAAAGCAGTCACCTAATTGCACAGTGAAGCAGAAGAAAGCCTTGCAAATGGTATACAATTTTCAAAGTGTTCCAAGCCTTAGGCAAAAGCCTTTCAACTGTGTCTAAAACTGAATGATAAAATATGTTGTACAAATTATCTGTGAACAGGAAACATGTGGTAGTGGCAGGGGACTGAAATGTAACACTTGTAAAGAAATGGGAACTGCCAGTCATTTATACCCTTTTACTTTTCTCTCAGTCACAAGTTTCATCATATTTTTTTCACCATCAGTTGATGTTCAAGTTAATAATAAGACATTTATCAGATCTCACTAGGCCAATTACAGCGTTGCAGCAAAAACAACAAAAAGCAATACCCCATAAGAAGCTAAAGGTTTAGTTTTGTGTCTTTCTTCATATTTTTATAGAGCTTCCGTTTTATTACTGTGGGAATATGTGTGGATAGAATTTTGAAAGAGGTTCAGTACCGCAGAAATGCCTGGGATGCCAGTCATCGGCACTTTAGACTAAAGTAATCATAAGTTGAGAGAACTTTCTCAATTCCTGTCTATGAAAAAGTATTAAAAATGAAATAGCGAGAGAGGAAGAAAACGGAAATGCACAATTATTGTTCAGCAGGAATAAAAAATAAAATAAAATAAAATAAAATAAAATAAAATAAAATAAAATAAAATAAAATAAAATAAAATAAAATAAAATAAAATAAATAAAGCACCCTTTTATTCCAAAAGCTCATTTCTGCTTCCTTCCTCTTAAAGTTCCTGCAGTAATGGCGTTTCTTCTGTTTTTTAAAGATGTAATCTTTATCACCAATACCAACCACTGTGCACTGTGGTCCTCATTGATGGAATTTTTTATAGCTAACCTCCAGAAAACACTTCAACGGTGAAGGAAAGACAAAAAAACTTTTTCCTTCTTTTTTTTTTTTTTTTTTTTCACCTTACACTATAAAAAGCAAACAGTATTGCCACAGTATTGCCAAATCTCAAGAAATATTTTTGGGGAAAAACTTGAGATTTAAATGTAATGCTTAACAATGCCACTTGAAAGTTGCCAAAGAAAAACAACAACAACAACAACAAACCACCAACAATCAAAAATACCACAGACTTTTGTCCATGCCATTTTTTAGATAACTGGGTATATTTAGGCCCTATTTTTCCAAATCATTCAATACAAGAATCATATAAAAGTGTGTGAAAGTCCATCCACTCAGCGCAGTTCTTAAGTGACGTGATGAATGACACCACAAACCTGATTTAAGACAGTATTAGTTCACTGTGTATAGCTGTCCTAATTAGACCACATTAGGTGTCCACAGTTTACTGTAGAACTAGAATCATTCATGCCCATTGTGATAACATGGCTGGTGTAATTTGGTTAACTGGTGAACATGCAACATTAGTGTCTGTCAAATCGAATTCCTGCTGATATTGCCTGTTACATATACAACGCAGAGAAGTACTTGAGAAAGTAATCAAAATTTTGATTGTGTCTTAAATAAAATGTCTTGCTTTCAAGTTCTGCTAACAAGTGTAAGAATTAAAGGTTCTCCAGCATTCTGAGAGACTAATGAAGAGGAGGTTGTATGATTTAAAGGCAAGCTCATTGAGCTGGCACTCATTAACATAACTAGGCAAACAATAAGTGCTTTTTTTTATTATTATTATTATTCATTGTCCAAACCCAGGCATTGGAAAAAAAGAAGAAAAAAAAAAGAAAGAAAAGAAAAAAAAAGTCTTAATCGTATTTTTAAAAAAGTTTTGTAACTAAAATAAAATCCAAACACATTTAAAATTAAAAAATCATGCCTTACCTCAAAGTATACTTAAAAAAAAAAAAAAAAAAAAAAGTATTTTTTCTTGGAAGAATGAAAATGGAAAATAATAATTTAAGTTGAAAAGGATAAAAAAATATTTTGAACTATTTTATAATTTTTCAGATGAGCTATTTCCTTTAAATTATTAAAATGAATCTTTGCAGATTAATTTTATGTTTCCCCTTCCATCCAGTTTTCTGGCCACAAATATTTTCTGCTGAGAATTTCAACTGGTTTTAGTTCCTGTAGCCATAAATGATGAAAAACTCCTCAGCTCTGTTTCCAGCTGTCCAGAACGGAATCTGCTAGAGAATGTAGTGGCTGCTTCCCAGGTTGCATTTTGATTTCTTTACATGAGAACCAAGAAAACAAGAAGCATTGTTAGTGTCTGTTCTGCTCTTACACTGAAGTAGACAAAGATCACTGGGAAGCAGTGGGAAGTATTCCTGGCTTTATTTTTTTTTTCTTTTCAAGATAATTATAATTCAGTGATTCTGTGATAAGTTTTGAAATATTAGGATTTTTGTTTAGTGGCTTTACTATTTGCCTGCAAAATCCTACTTGCTAAGTTCTGAAATAAATGTCCAGTTGTATTATTTGATAGCTATATGACTTCTGGTCAGTATCTGTACATTTATGTGCTTCATTTTGCCTATCTGCACAGTGGGGATAGTAATAATGGCTTTCTTTGAACAGAGCTTTGAAATCTTTACATCAAAAATAACATATAGCTACATCCAGCTGTTCTAAATCATTTGAGCTTTTTCTCCTTGCTAACTCTCACTTAGCTTTTGTAAAATAACAAGGAAATATATCTTTTTCTTTCAGTTCTAGTCACTTCTGTTCCCAAACCTAAATTACTAAATTTATGGAAGAAAAAATCCACTGAATAATTATAAATATAGAAATATAAGCTTTATCTAAGGAAACACTGAAGCAATAGAGTGCTGCAGTCTACCAGACTAGTTGGACTTTTGTTCTGTTGTTCACCATCTTCTGCCATTCTTCCTTCCACATTTAATATTGTCTACTTTATTTCTTTTTAAGAGTTGTGTTACACATCAGAAACTGGAAACACACTGTAAATTTCCTGAATCACATTTAATTCCCAACTACTCAAGTTGATCACCCCTTTCCATACAATGAAGTCTTTTCCTGTTAGAAAAAAGGAAGCATTTGGCATTTGAACAATTTGAAATTGTTGGAGCTTCCCTGAAGCACCTAACTTTCTTTCAGAATTAGGTAGGTTCTCCTAACTCTGCTAAATAATAATGTCAAAATAATGACATCCCCAGGTACCTGTCTGTTTTCTTTTTCTTCTGAGGAATACAATTATGAAACAAAATCAGTTTTAAAGGAGAAAAACAGCTTTGTGTCATGCAGGGATAAACAACAGAAAAACTGCATATGCAGTGCAATTGCATATGTGATCAGTTGTTTGAGTGATTTTAGAGGCCCAAAATATCTTGCTTGGCTTGTGGTGGCCTCCACAGAACAGTGCAATGTGCCGCTTTGCACTGTCTACCAACCCCATTAAGACATTTCCAATACACTTGGAGGGGTTGTTGTGTTTTTATTCTTTGGAATCTACTGTTTTGGAATACAATGTTTTAATTACAATGGGCATATGGATCAGTTGTGGTCTACAAATCACTTGTCAGTTATCATAATGGACCAATGAGCAGATTGATGTCTCTTGACCTTGGTTCCATATGGCAAATGGCAGTAAAAAGTTCTAAAAACTCTAAATACCTAAGATTGCAATCGCTACAGTTGCCAGCTAGGTGCTATGTGATCACAAATGGGAAGGGAGCTGGTTCTTGAGTCAACCTCTCTAGTAAGATGTGTCATCGCTATGATAAATCCCTGAATGGGGTGTCATGTGTCTAGTGAAGTGAAAAATATTATGAATCTATTTTTTAGGGTTTGCAGGTGTGAGGAATGTATGTCTACTTGGTTACTGGTGAATATGGATTAATGCAAAGGTGCCACAGGAAAAAAAGAAGAAAAAAAAAGTGTAGAAAATACCTACTTGGAGAGGGACTCTCTGAGTATAAAAATAAATCCTGTCTCATACAGGCTCTGCTGAAGGAAACCTGATCAAAGTATGTATGATGCTGGAAGGGTAAATCACTATAAAACAAAGTCAAAAAGTGTTTTTGTAGGGATGTGCCATTGCTCTACCTTGTCTCCTTGTCAAATGAAAAACTAGAAGTCCCTTGGACCCTTGTGGGACAGCTGGTGGGTATCTCATGCTATCCTAATGATGAGCAGCCAACACTGCCACTAGTAGAGAATTTCTCTTTACAGTTTATCTAATTGTCACCTTGCTTGTGCACCACATATCGCTGAAAGTTTGACCCAAACTATTTCATAAACCTGAAGGCGTGTTGTTGGTTTCTTTCAGAGGGAAAAATGCTCTCCCAAAACCCAACCAAAACCATTTAACAGCTGAACTAACAGGCCAAGATATTGCTAATTCACTGCTTCAGAGGGGAACTGAATTCAGATCTATTGAGGCAGATGTCTCATGCTGTGGATACTATTCATTTTTCCTAGGTGCTCCTTTCAGTGCATGGAATATCCTATGCTAAATTTAAACAGCCTCTTTTGGCTGGTTCATGCATTGCATCTAACAGAAAAAGCTCTTGCTCCAAACTCAATACGTGTCTGAAGCATTACAGGTCTTTGAGTGTGAAGGAAAACTAAGAAATGGGAAAAAATAGTATTTCTGCATAAGCAGGAACCCTCATGTGAATATGATTAACTAATGTTTTCCCCAACTTCTACCAAGTGGCTTCAGTAAATGACTAAATACATAATGCCATTTGATTCAAGATAAATTCTGTGCTATTTTTCAAATCCCGTTTTGGAAGAGTGCTACTCCTGAGAATGTTGCATGGCACAGTGGGCCAACATGTTTTTGCAATAATAATAATTTGCATTTTTATTAAGAATTTCATTTTGAAGTATCCCAAAGTGCTCAAAAAAAAAAAAAAAAAAAAAAAAAAAAAACAGAGAGCGTGGCAGATTTGCTATCAGTGGGAGCAAGGCAGGGCAAGTAGAGAAAACTTTGTGAATAGATTTTGCAGTCCTTATTTGAAGGAAAGGTTGTGTGGTCTTCAGTGTTTATGTAGGAGAGTTGAGGCCTCATCTCTTTAATGATCTAATCTAAAAAAGTAGTCCAATGGAAGAGAGCAAACTAAACCAAATTCATCTGTTAGGAAAGGATAAGCCTCCTTTAAAATTGCTGTTTTGAGAATGGGAACTTGTGGTTTTAAAGGAATATATATATTTAAACTTGAAACAGAGGCTTCTGAGCTAATTTTTATCCGAACATTCCTTATACAAACTATCAGCCAGATTCTCAATCCTTTTGTTCTGCAACACTGCACTGAAGGGAGAAGAAAAACAGGTGTAGCTGGATGTTTTTTACCCTTGTATGAAATGCTGGAAAAGAGACACAAGCTTATCTGATGTGGTTTTAAGTCTCAGCCTTCTGTTTATTGCTGACCCCATAGAGGATGCAGTGAATGAATATAAATTATATGCATGCTACCTAGGAACTTCATCAGGAAAAGACTGTATTTCTGTAGTTTTTGCATCATTCCTCCAATGTCCCTCAAGCAACCCAGGATACCTGATAAGAATAAAATCACAAAAAGTTCCACTGATTGGAAAAGGGGAAAAAAATCCCCATTTTTAAAAAAGGAAAAAAAAAAAAAAAAAAAAAAAGGAAGTCTTAGGGAACTACAGGCCAGTCAGTCTCATCTCTGTGTCTGGCAAGATCAAGGAGCAGATCCTCCTGGAAACTCTGCTAAGGTACTTGGAAAACAAAGAGGTGACTGGTAACAGATATCATTCCTTCACTAAGGATAAATTGTGCCTGACCAACCTGGTGGCCTTTTGTGATGAGGTTACAACAATGATGAATGAGAAAAGAGCAACTGATGTCAGCTACCTGGACTTATACAAAATATCTGACACAACATCCTTGTCTCTAAAATGGAGAGACATGGATCTGATGGATGTACCACTCCAGTGGGTAAGGAATTGGTTGAATGGTCTCCCTCAAAGAGTTGTGTTCAATGGCTCAATATGCACATGGCTCAGTATCCAAGTGGATATCAATGGCTCAATATCCAAGACATGATGGATGTCATTCCTCAGGGGCTGGTATTGGGACTGATGCTGCAAAGATATCTTTGTTGGTGACATGATCAGTGGGATTGAGTGTGTCCTCAGGAATTTTGCCAATGAAACCAAGTTGTGTGGTGTGGTTGATATGCTGGAGTGAAGGAATACCATCCAAGAGGGTTTTGAGAGATGGGCCAGTGCAAACTTAGTTCAACAAGGCCAAGTGTAAGTTACTGGGTCAGAGCAATTCCAAGCACAAACTGGGCAGAGAATGGATTGAGATCAGCACTAAGGAGAAGCACTTGGGGGCGTTGGTTGAAGAGAAACTCAACATGAGCAGGCAATGTATACTTGCAGCCCAGAAAGCCAACTGTATCCTGAGTTTCATCAAGAGAAGATGTGCCAGCAGGTAGAGGGAGGTGATTCCTCCCTTTACTTTGTTCTTGTGGGATTGTACCTGGAGTACTTCAGGGCCCCCAGCATAAGAAGGACATGGACCTGTTGGAGCAAGTACAGAAGAGGGACATAAAGACGATCAGGAGCACCTCTTCTATGAAGACAGTCTGAGGGTGTTGGGATTGTTCGGCCTGTAGAAGAGAAGGCTCCATGGAGAACTTACAGTGGCCTTCCAATAATTAAAAGGGACCTACAGGAAAGCTGGAGAGAGACTCTTTATCAGAGGGTGTAGTGATAGGACAACGGGCAATGATTTTAGCTGAAATCTTAGCATTGGATTACGTATAACAAAGCAATTTTTCACTTAGAGGGTGGTGAGTCACTGGAACAGGTTTCCCAGAGAAGCTGTAGATACCCCATCCATGGAATTATTTAAGGCCAGGTCATGGAATCATTTAAGGCCAGGTTGGATGGGGCTTTGAGCAACCTGGTCTGGTAGAAAGTGTCCCTGCCTGTTGGGAGAGATGATCTTTGAGGTCCCTTCCACCCCAAACCATTCTATGATTCTACGATTCCATGGGCCTTTGTAATACCTTGGTAAAGGTGTGGCTTTTTGTTGTTGTTTCTTATCACATCAACCTTCTTTCTGTTTCTCTGGCTGTATCTACTGTCTTTTTATCATATATGTTTATTAAGACTAGGTAGAAATACAATGTGCTCCAGCCTAATTCATGTAAACTACTTCTCTGGAAATCGTGATCTCCCTTTTTATAGGTGGTAGCTTGTGGAAAACTAGATAAACTATTCTAGACTAGATAGAGCTGCATTCATTGCCCAGCCATTACCATTTTAACTCCATCATTACTTTTTTTTTTTTTTTTTTTTTTTTTTTTTTTCTATTTTACAGCTTCCTTTGAATAAGAGGATAGGATAGGATAGGATAGGATAGGATAGGATAGGATAGGATAGGATAGGATAGGATAGGATAGGATAGGATAGGATAGGATAGAACACAACAGAACAGAACTATTAAGATTGGAAAAGACCTCCAAGATCTTCTGGTCCAACCATCACCCTATCACCAATGTCACCCACTATACCATGTCCCTAAGCACCATGTCCAGCCTTTCCTTGAACACCCCCAGGGACGGTGATGTCACCATTTCCCTGGGCAACCCGTTCCAATGCCTAACCACTCTTCCTGAGAAGAAAAGTCTCCTAATTTCTAACCTGAACCTCCCCTGACACAACTTGAAGCCATCCCCTCTGGTCCTACCCGTGATCAAAGACGATTCCCAGCTCCCCACAACTTCATTTCAGGTAGTTAGAGAGAACAATAAGTCTCCCCTGAGCATTCTCTTCCTCAGACTAAACAACCCCTGTTCCCTCACCTGCTCCTCTTAGAAATTGTGTTCCCAGTCCTTCACCAGCTTTGTAGCCCTTCTCTGGACACATTCCAGGGCCTCAATGTCCTTCTTGTTGTGATGGACCCAAAACTGAACCCAGTACTCGAGGTGCAGCCTCAACAGAGCTGAGTACAGGTGGGTAATAACCCCCCGGTCCTGCTGGTTACACTAGTCCTGATACAAGCCAGGATGTTGTTGGTTTTCTTGACCATATGAGCACACTGCCAGCTCATGATAAGGTGAGCATCAGTCAGCATTCTCAAAAAATTTTCCTCTGCACAGCTTTCGAGCAACTCTCCCCCAAGCCTGGAGCACTGCATGGGGTTGTTGTGGCCAAAGTGCAGGATCCTACACTTAGTCATATTCAACCTCATCCCATTGGCCTCTGCCCATCTACCCATCCTGTCCAGGTCCCTCTGCTGGGCCTTCCTACCTTCCAGCAGATCAACACTTCCCCCCAACTCGGTGTCATCAGTAAGCTTACTGAGAGTGCACTCAATTCCCTCATCCAAATCTTCAATAAAGATATTAAAAATATTTCTGCAAATGTAGGAAGACTGTCATTTACATAAACTGAAGTAAATTCTTATTATTAAGATTCATGCAAGGCATATGCAATATTTATACTGAAATAATGCAAATGTTTTCCAGATGTTGCCAATATGTTTACTACATTTTTTTTTTTTTTTAATTGAGAAGAGTACAAACAGAAGTATGCTGGTGCTTACCGTGTGCATATCCATGAAAAAAGCCTTGTCTGGAGAAGAGAATAGAATAGGATAAGTAGTCAGCCAGATAGACAGACAGAGTAACTAAACTGAGCTGTCCAAGGGCTATAGATAAAACAGCAGCATTAACAAGCAGCAGAGGCAAAGCTCTAAATGTTTAGGGTCTACATTTTTTTACTTAAATTGAAAGGCCAATCAGTTCTTGAGGAGGAAAAGGAAGCCATCAGGGTAGAAAGTCCTGATTTGAGTGATAAGACACCAGGACCAAGAGCTATCAGTTATAGACAAGTTGTGAAAGTGGTGGTTCATGCAAAATTTGAAGGGCAGACATTTGCCAGTGCCATTTGTGGAACAGAGTACTTCACTCTTGAGGAAGAATAAATTTTTGGAAGCTTTTCTTATATGAAGAGAAAGAGAGAGAGAGAGAGAGAGGGAGGGAGAGAGGGAGGGAGTGAAGGAGGAATAGTCACATCCAGCATTACTAATGATGCACTGTTGTCAGAATCAGAAGAACCCTAAAAATAATGTATTCAGGGGGCTTCAGTGGCAAAAGAGGTATTTCACTTAATTTGAACCATGAATAGTAAATGATCTGCTAGGCAGTTACTCCTGTGAATAACTTTATGTATTTGGATGGTTCCACTTGATATATTGAAATGAATCACATGAGTGATGTTACCACAAGCACATTTAAAGATACTGATCCTAAGGGCATGTCATGAATTATTTCAGTAATTCATAAACTGATCATTAAGAGATAAGCTTCTTAGAGAGATACATACATAAGGGTTCTGAAACACATCTTATGAGTGAACCTTAAAGTAAACCATAATTTAATCTTAAATCCACATCTTTTTTTTTTTTTTTTTTTTTTTTTTTGGGAGGGGGGAAGGGGGAAGAAGAAACAACAAATAAACAAAAACAATTACCCATTGGGCTTCCTCTTCCCTTCTTTACTGGTAAAAGCTTTCAAATCCTTTGGAGTACCTGAAGATTAATGATATAACCCTGGGAAAGCTATGACTGGACTTGTATTTTTTTCCTAAGCAAAATGGAGAGGCCTGCCAAGACATACATTATTTAGTATGGATGAAATGTGCTGGACATTACTTAGACTGATCTAGCGTTCATCCAGAGTCACTACATTGGAGAGGTAGTAATCATGAGCAGTGGTGCATGGAGAACTCGTTTATCACTACAGAACCACAAAAGAAAGAGCCCATTTAAATCTTATTTTCAAGTGTGCTTTGAAGCACTAAGGTTAACAAATCCTTTAGTCACATACTGTACAGTCCTAATCGAAGCTTTTTCTACTCGGTCCTGCAGAGTGTGTCTTTTGAGTGAACCCCCTACAGAAATAAAAGAGACAGTGGTAACTCTGAAACCACACTTCCGTTTGAAACTGTTCTACCTGCATTTGTGACAAGTAGTCCTATGATGACTGCAAATGCCACAGATCATTTTTGTGTTTGTTCAACATTTGATAGCCCTTTTCATATAGCTGGTTTCACCACCTTCCATGTTAATGTATGTCTCTCACTCAGCAACCAGCAAGAACAAACTTATTAAAAAAAAAAAAAAAAAAAAAAAAAAGAACAACAATTCAGGAACACATTAACAACAAGACACCAGAGAAGGGGGAGTCCTACCTGAAATAATTCTTAGTTATTATTCACACAAATCCTTACCTAAAACCAAATCCAAACCTCAAAATATTTGTTCCAACTTAATTTGTAAAACAATGTTCGATTTCATCGTTATTATAAGTTTTGCTTTAGTCAGGACAGATATAGTATTTCAAGAACTCTGTAATAGGACCTTTTTATTTAAATTCCCTCCTCAGTTCATTGGGATCAAGAGTACTGGACTAATATCTGAATCTCAGGGCTTGAATCCACACCAAACATCTAACTCATCCTCCAGGCTCCATCCTACTTTTGGCACTGAAAAATCATTTGGCATCAATGGTTTATTTGTTTCCCCTCTTCTCCTGCAACTAAGGATCTTCAGCATAACAAATACCTTTGGGAGAAGAAGTCAGGGGAGGCAGCTCCTAACTGTGCATAGGTTAAATTTAACATGTAGATTGAATTTTCTAGCTGAGAGTGTTATCAGTCTTTGCCTTGTATTCTGTTGCATACTTAGTGCCTGAAGATGACCTTACACATTTTATATCAAATAAAACTTCACTTGATTAACCGTACAGGGATATAGCACCACAGTCTCACTTTCCTTTTCTCTCATTCTTGTCATTACTTTCTCCCATCTCATTATTCCTTTTTTTTTTTTTCTCTCTTTTCTACTCCATTACTGTTTTCCTTCCTTTTACAGACATTGTCATTATTTCATGTTTTTCATGTTATTCTGATAAGATAGGTATCGTTGAACTATTTATATATCCAGTCTGCAGGTAGGTCAGGTGAAAAGAACACTGTATTTAATGGGAAACTTTCAAGTCTCTGGGAGTAATTCTAACAAGACAAGCATGAATGTGCATGTTCGGAAGATTTGATTGGAGCTTCCACCTGTATAAGATGATGTGGTGCCAAACAAGCCAAGAGCCTCTACAGAATCACTTCAACTGAATTCATGTATTAAGTTCAAGTTTAGGATTGTATTATTTGGGAAACCAAAAACAAAACAAACAAAAACCAAACAAACAACCAAACCAAACCAAACCAAAACAAAAAACTTTTCATTGAAGGATTGAAAACCCCATACTTGTAGTTGCTTAGAAAATAGGTTGTATGAACATTTGCATCCTGAAATGATGCCACTTTACAAGTAGTAATGTAGTTAATGTTAGCTGTGAAATTTTGGGTTGTACTTTGGAAAAGTAAAAATCTAATAGGTGCTAAGTATTAAGTACTTTTGGAAACATTTATTTTCCCAAGGGTTATCTTAGTTTCTTGGGCACTATTCCAACAAACATCTTTTAGGACAGCTAGTTCAGAGAATAAACTAACTGTAAATTTCAGAGCTGATAAGTTCTGTAGAGAAACATTTTCTAAGGAGGAGCTCTTTATTAATAGAAAAGGAAAAGAGCATGTCTAACCATGTCCTTGGCAGGACTATAATGCCAACATCTCTAAATAAATATAAAAAGAAACACCATGAACTTTTATTCTGTTTTCTTTTCAAACTAACAATTTGCTCTGACCAAAACCAAAATAAAACAAAACCGACCAACCAACCAACCAACCAAAAACAACAACAAAAAAGTCACCAGCCATCATTTCAGGCTTCAGCAACCACAATACCATTTAAAGATGGAAGAGATCATTTACTCTTATCTCTTAAGTATTACACACCACTAAATTTCACATAGCTGTAGTGGTCACTTCACTGAGCCCAGCAACCTGTGTTTTAGTGAAAACCTGAAAGAATTTGTGCTTTAGAAGACAATAGATGATACTTGACTGCTTTCAACACCCTGTAACCCACGTCAGATGATTAAGATCATTATGCTTGTGCATTCCTAACAAGGCTGGATAAACTACAACCTGTAGACAACTAAATAAGTGTCTCCATCTGAGCTATGTACACAAGTTCCCACAACACTGCAAATTTAGTCTATACAGTTGAAGATAGCTATTCAGTTCACTCTGAAGGAGGTGTCTACCTACATTTTCTCAGCTCAGATACCTCCTGGTCTTCACGAACTATGTGGGTTGATTCTTTATTGAGTATAGTGGACACCACTATTTTACATGTGGACCCATATATTTAAACTCTCTAAAACTATAATAATCATAAGACAATTCCAAAGGAATTCCTTTTTCTGTGCTAGAGTAATAAAAACCCTCTAAAAACTCAGCTAATATGTATTTGTAGGTAAGTTCTTTACTTAATCCAGTTTTAGCAATCACCTGAACATTGGAATATATCTGGTCAATAGAAAAATCCTTCAAGGCTTTTGAATAAGACTATTTGTGTTTACCAGCACAAGATATTACTTGCAGTTTATGTCCTAATCTGAAGGTGAATGCATACTTCCATGGATGCATTCATGCAAAGCTTCCTGCTCTTCTGTGAAGGAAGAGAATGAAGAAAGAGATTTACAGATACCTGTCGGTATATAGCAAAGGTGAATAGATAAAAACACAACCATATCATTAGAAAACCCAGGCAGCAGTGTTATATTCAACACTAGTGTTTTGAAAGATCTACTTTGAAAGATTCCAGGCAATGGTGACTGTACTTAAATCATACTAAGCCATTACAGTTTTTAATTCCCTTTTCTACTGGGATAATGAATTTTATTCCAAGGCAGAATTTTTCTAGCATCATCTTCCAACTAATAGATATTTAATATTAATTAGAATGAAAAGCCTTTCATATATCCTAATGTCTTTTTTGCCTTTCTATACACAGTGTTCTAATGCTTCCTCGTCTGCCTTTTTGATAAATTAAGTAGGTTGAACAACTTGTTTTCTTATTGTAAGAGTTGTCTTCCAGGTCCTACCTGCATAAAAGAAATAAAATAATCTTTTTTTTTTTTTTTTTTTTTTTTTTTTTTTTTTACATTATTACAATTACAAATAACATGTTAGTATCATTTTCAGTTTCTGAGTATTGGTGTCCAGTTTTGCTAGCTTGTAAGTTTTTATATGCTTATGATATTTATAAAATTTATCTGTATATACAATAATGCATACTACAAAACAAATATGCTTAATTGCTGACATGGCTTTTGTATCTGTATTTTCATTGTGTAATAAAGCACAATTATGATGTATGTAAGAGTCTGGTAAGCTCAATGTGTAACTGTGGAGTGCTGCATTCTGTGTATGGAGTCTCTAGTAGTTTTAGGCAAAATCAAAATGCTCTGTCATTGCATTCTACTGAGGAATAATTTCCATGTTTATTTCAAAGGACTTGAAATCAAAAATAAAAATCATTATGTAAGTCACTTTTGTATATTTTAAAATGTACTATGTATTTTCAGCAGCAGTAGCTGAGATCCTGGAGATTTTTCAGATGGCTCAGGTGAGGAGAAAATTAATTCAAGCTGTAATTATTTTTATAAATATTTATTTCCCAATGTAGGAGACCCATAATATCCACGTCATCTTCCAAAAATATCAATTAATTCCCACTTTTTTTTTTTTTTTTTTTTTTTTTTTTTTCAGTTATACAAGTGATTGAGTAATTTAGACATTTGGGAAGATTTAGATATGTGTCACTCACAAGTTAGACTTGAATTTAATTACTTCAGTGGACCGAGTCCAAATAAAATAATCTGCTTTTACAAGATCTGTAAAATAAAGAGCTGGATCTATTTTCAGAAAGCTTTTAGTAAGTTATTGACACAGGTCTGGCCACTCTATAGAATATCTAGAAGGATATATCCTTTCAATTTTGCATCTAGGTGGAAAAAGTATAAGGAACAGCTAAATAAAAATTAAAGAAAAGCATAGTGGACAATCAAGCAGTAGTTCAGTCATGAAGTTATTAACTGACTAAATGATATAAATATATTATTAGAATAGAAGGCAAATCACAGTATTTCATACTTTTCTTTCATACTTTGAATAACTAAAAGTTATTCAATGTAGAAAATAGGTACTGGGTCAGAAAAGAAATGTAAGACAAATGTAAATTTGTTTATCAGTTTTCTTTATAGTCTAGAAATTCAAAAACCTCCATTTTCAAACAGATTCCAAGTCAGAAGTCGGTCTGTATTTGTCAACATTAGGAACCTGTAAAACTATAACTAAAAAAAAAAAAAAAAAAAAAAAAGACTAATAGTACATCTCTAACAGTCTGGTCATGATTGCAGAAATACCCATATGGTTATTAATTGTTTTTGCCAGAAGTTCTAAGGCTAGCATGAACAAAAGCAAGGCACCTCACTTTAATCCCCCATAGAACTCAGTGGATTTAGATGATCGTCCATTAAAATTATCTGGCTACTTGTAATAAAATACAGAATATATATATATATGCTTGTAAGTCCAAAGCAAGTACAGAAAGTCTAAGAGTTGCTAAGGTGTCTGTGTTCTAGGATAGCAGTAAAGACACCATCACAAGTACTAATAAAAAGCACTTTAGGTTAAGCCTCGAGTACCAGTCTTGGTATGCAATTGTTATTTCCAGTGGTGAACGTTTAAAGGTAATGGTGGAAGCAAAATTATTTATTTATTTATTTGCTTGTTTGTTTTCCCAAGGAACAAGAGATTGCTCATCAAGACAATATCAAAAAAGAAAATAACTTTACATAAAGTGCCCAGGGACACAGAGAAATGCATAATATGAAAATCCTCATACGAAAAGGACTTTTAAAAATACTCATACAAATTTAGAAATACACATAAATTTTATAGGAAGATTAAATTGCTGTGTTATGGCATAGAATTTTATTTCTGCTTGGCAAATGGCATGCCTTGGGATAAGTTAAACCCAGAGCACTGGCTAGTGTAAATGACAACATTGCAGGAGTATCACCTTTCAAAACCCCTCATAGAGGACAACACTGACTACAAAACTATTTTGTGTGGTCAGAAGAATACATTGTTGAGCCTGTGCAAATAATAACAGGACTACACACAGCTTCATAGTGTAAAACAATCAAAAGGGAATGATAAAAAAGTATATATTGTGGCCTCAATTTAAGAGAATTTCTGCTCAAAAACCTGTCTCAGTGCAATAAACGTAAGTCTTGTCTTCAGCTTCTCAGTAGTTTACTAGGCAAAAAGTAAAACACTATATTTTAAAAGGCAGATTTTTCTGGAAGTTTTTAAAAAAATATTTAAAAAGTATTCCAGTGTTCTGAGACTTTTGGTAAAAAAATGCCATCTGAGGTTGAACATTTGATGGGACCTGGTGAGATCAAAGAACTGGAAAGAAAAAGTTATGCTGCATAAATAGGAATGAGCTGTAATTATGAGCTGGACACTCCTGTGCTTAAGCACAGTTGGCGACAGTATTGCTGCTCCTTACTTTAGGAGAAACACCATCAAGATGGCTTGAGTCAGAGGCACTGTCTCTTCTGGTTCAACTTCTTGGGCCTGAGAACATGCAGCGCATCAGGACAAAGCCTACAAAAATGTCATAAAGTGCTTGGTGGTATCAGAGACTGCAAGTTATACCAATAAGCACCCAAAACCCGAAGGTGTAGTTTCATATTCTATCTTAGCTACTGCAGATGCTGCTGAAACTGGCAACCAGTGTCCCTTGTTTTAGATTCTTATTCCCTGAATCTGAATGATTCTCATTCCCTGAATCTGAAACTAACTCCAAAATGACAGTGGGTGACCCAGCTTATTTTCAGGATCACCACAGATGAAACAGAAGAAATGGCTGGCTAGAAGAGAAGATTGTCAGAGGAACGGGACAGACCATTTTGGCAATGGTCAAAGTTATATCACATTTAGTGATAGTGAGGTACTGCAGCCTATTTTCCTGCTTCCTTAAAATGAGCAGTAATGCAAGCTCATTTATATATGCATAAATGATGGAGTGACGTTCAGCAGAATAGCAACAAGTAGCTTAAGTGACTGTTAAGGATTTGTGCCATGTAGGCCAAGAGAGTAGCTGAAAACTAAATTTGAATATGAATAAATTGCCTTATAAATATATATATATATTGTGTGTGTGTGTGTGTGTGTAAGTAAGGGAAGATTCATCTCCTTTCTTCAAGTGCTCTCTTCAGATCTGTTGATTGTCTCTGGCGTCCTGTTTAGGGAACCAGGTGGACAATCACATTCTGCCATGTTGAACCTGGCTTTGTCATGAGGAAGTTGACTGGAGGTGTCACATTAGTACTTTGATGTTCAGAAACTTTTATACATCAGAAACTATTCAATTACTTGTTGGGATTTTTATATCAATAATATTATATCAATCATGCAATACATGAGATATATCAATATCTAAGACATACGAGGTGACCAGCATGTTTGTAATTCAGGATAATAACACATACATCAATATGGTAAAAAATAAAGTCCATGGGCTCAAAGGGTCGTGAAGTTTTTTTTGCCCTGTTGCTCTTCACCATCAGAAAGATGAAGAGGCTTCACTCTTAGCTAAAGTTACTTTAGAGAAAAAATAATTTAACAATGATTCTAATACCAATTAAAATACACAGTGACTCAAAATAAAACTGGCTTATCTGTAAATTATAAAAAACATTGTGCTGAATACTGTAAAATTATTATTTATTTTTCTTCAAGAAAAGCAATTACCTTTGGATGCCAGCAGACATTAGACCACCTGATTGCATTTCATTTTATAAAATGTGAGGAATTTACATAGTTGGAAGGCTGCACATAGAACTCAATATTGTGTAATCTTGAAATCTTAACTTTTTCAAGCCTTGTAGTCACTCAGTAGAGAAAGGTAGGTGATATTTCTGCTCCAGTAACCTTCTCAAGTCTCAGCAAATAGACTCGGCAGGGGTTAACCTGCAGGATGTCCATAACTGAGCAGAATTTCTCCTCATCTGTAATGATAAAAAATCAGCAGACTTTTCCTCTTTTCATATGTAAGGGAGACTGTGAAGCCTTTAAAAAAATGCATAAGGACAGAAGAAGCTAGAATGCAATAGACTTCATTATGATTTTCCCTCCTGTGCTGGCTGAATATAGTGCTGAGTGACTGGAAGATATTTTAAGATCCACTTCTTCCATGTTTTTGATTAGAAGAAATTGTGCATGGCCTTCCCTAGTATACAGCCCTTGACTTCTAAGCTGCTTACAAACTTTTTATCAGAGAGCAACTTCTTTTTAATAAAAGTTTTTGGGATACCTCACTTGTAGGATAACAGTAACCTTTATAGTGAAGTTGTCTGAACATTCCCTCCTAGAAGCACATTTCTTCTCTTTCATTTTGCTAAAGTTTCTCTCAGTTCAAATTTTCTGAGGTTCCTATCTAGCTTAAACAGGTAGATGGCATGTATATCTGTATATGTGTATACTGGAGGAAAATTTAAAGTGCTTATGAAGGAAACATGTTCTCAACTTTGAAGTTCAACAGCAAGCTTCAACCCAGAATGCTGGAGAAAAGGCATATTTCTCTGTAGCCATGATTCTCCCAGTCAGTTTTAAGGGGTTGTGAAAAAAAGTTATAAAGTTTTGCCTAAATTTTTCTATTACATTACCATTATATTTCCTGCTTTTTTACAGCTGCATTCTAGGTTGGGACTCAATTACTACAAATACAGAGACAGTCACACCATAACTCCTATTATCCAAATACACTTGGTTAGACCTGAACTATTACACAATGGCAGTGTAAAATGACTAACAGGGTCACTAGCATATTCACAAATTTCTTAGCTTCTCTGTAAATTCTATTTGCTAATCTCAAAAGTCTCATAAATGGTTATAAGACAGAAAGCTTTTTAGGTGTGGATTTTTGGTAGTTAACACTTTTCATTTGCTTTTTTTAAAGTTAAAGTCTCCCAACAAGAACAGAGAAACCACAGCATCTAGTTCCAGTGGCCAGATATACCTTATAATTGTCTGAAAAAGATTGATTTATGAGCCAGTGTTTTTCTAGGTCAGAAAAGATTTGTCTGAATATTTGTTGTATACTTATAAATCAAGAATATATCTGAAGAATCCAGGATTGCCTCTTGAATGATTTGTAAGCAAAATAAAATAATAAATAATAATAATAAAAAACCACACACAGCTAAATTCACAATGAATATTATTTGCAATGAATAATTCAACCAGTACTAATTATTTAACACCTGTAGAGGAGAGAGAGGGAAATAGATATGCTAATATGATGTTGCCTCTTTTCTGCCTAACTATCAGGTATTGATGTAGAGAAGGGTGAATGTCTGTCACACAGCACACTTGCTGGCAGATGTGTTATCAGCAAGGGAAGAGGATTTAATTTACCAAAATTATTCATCTATCTGTCTAGCTAGATAGTTATACAGAACAACTCATATAGATGTAGCCATTATCCTTATATATTTAATAAATCTGTGGTATTTGGATGCTTTAGCATTGTTCAGACAGCTCCCAAATGAACACATGGAGTGTGACATGCAGAACACAAATATATGAAAGTCAATTACAGTTACAAGTATCCTGTGTACCTTCCAGTACAAGACAGTAAGGGCCACTTTTCTTCTGAAACTCAGCAATTTTTACACATGCAAAGTAGAAGTAGAGGATGAATCTTTCATGATTCATGAAAGAGTGCATGAGTCACTGTATTGTAGGTTTCCAATAAGTGTTTGCATATGAAACCATGTTGCTTAATTTATTTTAAATACTGGGCTTTATACTACACTCAGAAGAAAAAATGTAAAAGACAAAGATCCCAAAGGCTTTATGAAATAATAAGTAACATTTTGCATTTCTATTCTTTTACATTTCCTTTATGCAACGTATATGTGCAATTATATGACAAAACATGCATATATTTAACATTATAGAACTTAGTCTCTTCTATCCTATAACACTGTATTTTCTAGAATGAGATAAAATTTCAATGGCTTATTTGAAAATTGTTAACAGTATTGTGATAGGCAATCAGTGGACTGCAAAGTATTTCATTATGGTTGCAATTGATACGGATTGCTCCCTCACATTTTCCAATACTTTACATTCACACAGGCTGGTGTCATACATTGTTACTAAAGTAGACTCCAAAGAGTTACATGTTTTCCTTCTTCCTGATTAATAAAATAATTATTTGGCCATTTTACTCAAAAAAAAAAAAAAAAAAAAAAAAAAAAGAAAGGATATTTTGAGTATTTGTAATTTTCATTCTATTCCTTAAAGATGAGATCTCTATTTCCCATAGATGACTTTTTCTGTTGCAGGGCAAAAATGGGACTGTATTTCCCTTGGCACCCTATTTTGAGAAGTCATAAGCTGCAATTCAATGTTAGGGAGCAGCACCTGGGATAGGATATTCTAAACCAGAAAAAGACTCCATTTAATGGTAGCATATAGCTAAATAAGCTAACCAGATTTAGTAGATTACTTTTTTTTTTTTTTTTTTTTTTTTTTTTTTTTTCTTAACCAGAACATGAGATTTAGAAAATGTGTGTGTGAAACTGAGAAACTGACTACACAGGCAGAAAAAAACCTTGGATGTCATTAGGAATTATCTGAAAAACAGAAACAGATTATCCATGTAGATCTACAGAACTGATTTCTACGGTTCCAACATCAGAAAATTAAGTGTAAACTGCAGTTGAGAAAACTTGTTCTATTCTAACATCATTTTCAATGTGTTTACTTTTATTCCTCTCTAAGACTTGAAGAAAAAGTCAAGGTTCTCAGGCCAAGGTTCTCAGCTTTTTCCAATACACATTGAACTCTATATAGCAGGCTATAAATGCAGCACTTGAAATTCAGCGATCCTGCACTCTTATTCACTAGTTCTTAATTCTAATTCTAAATTAATCTGGATATTTATGAATCCAGAGGGGAGACATAATGCTTGATGAATGCTGAAATACAGAGTGTGCCCCCACAATATTTTTTTTTTCCAGATCAAAACTCTTAGGAAAATACGGTTTAACATTTCTCCATTCTGGCTCACTGGACATGAATGTCTTTGAAAAGTTACCTTTTTGAAGCTAATGACATAGCACTCATTGGCTTTCATGATTTAGTAAAGAAGCTGTCGCTGTTTTGTCAATAACCTGCATGCCTGAGTATGGCCCTGAATTTAAATTCCTTCTTTTTCTTTTATAATCTGTGGCCACTATTTTAATATAAGACGTGGTTGTTTCTTGTTTCAGTAGACAGTCAAACTTTTCCAGATGCAAAATGAGTTCAAAGAAAGCAAGTTGTCACAGTATTGCTACATTTATTTGGGACCAAGGATAACCTCATGTCTATTTTGTCTTTGAAACTACCAAGGATAACCTCATGGCTATTTCGTCTTTGAAACCATCTTTAAATGCAACAATTAAATCTGTGGAGAAAGACAGAAAGCGCATGAAAAATATTATGCATTTGCTTATGCCAACTGCTTTGCTTGCTGCTCCAGAAGTCTTAGTATAGACGTGGGTAAAATAGGTGTATATGGGAAATCTTGATACAAAATAAATATTCATTGACATCTTCCTTTTCTGTTTTTATTTTTCTTACTGGCATATCATAGCTGTGGACAATTGGGGAAGTTTTCCTATGACTTCAGATTTCAAATCTACAGGTGGTCTGCAAGCATGGAACTTCAAAGAGTGTTTTCATTAAATGATACAATGTTTGTGTAATATGGATCCCAGAACTTTGAACTTTTTTTTCAGATTAATTCAGCCAATGAAGATTCAATTATATGAGATCAGAAGACCTGCTTCCATCCTTCATTTTCATCCGTCATTCAGCCTTGTCTTTTCATACAGCTATAATACAAAAACAGGCCCAGTCTTTTATTTTAATGAGGAAAACAATCATAATGAAAGTGGTGGTGATAGTTCTTGTACCAATAGTAAAAAAATGCATTTGCAGCTGGTAAGAATATTTGTTAAAATAAAAATAAATAAAAATAATAATAATAAAGAAAGGCTGAGATAGCCTCAATAGTATTTTAACTGAATTAACACATGTTGGCACAAGCTAGGTCTGTATCTGCTACTGAAGCTTATTTAACTGAATGTATCTTTTTTTTTTTTTTTTTTTTTTTTTTTTTCCTTCCTTCAGTGAAAGAAAAACTGATCCTAACAGTTTTAAACTTGTTAATTCAAACCATATGTCATAGAGCCAGTCTCCATATGGTGCAACACCACCTTATATTTACAGGGTGCCGCTTTTCCAAACATTATTCTAAAAGCTTTATTTGCCCCAAATGTAATAGGTAGTACTGAGCTCCTGGATACAGTTTTTAAAATACCTCAAGTGTCTAAATCACATGCTGATATAGCAAAAACAGACTGATTATTAAAAACAAATTAGTCTATTTTATTGGCAAAAATGTGCTAATCATGTCCTTGACTGAGAGTGTATGTTTAAGAGAAAGTAAGGCATGCTGTCAATCTTCTATCTCCACACACGACAACAAAAGGTAGGTGCAGAAGAAAATTCCATTAGCTTGTAGAAATAGTTTTACTATTTGATCTTAAATAGTTGGTTGTCCAAAACTGTGTAGGAGATAAAGAAGAGTTGTAGGTTCTAGCCTTATTGTCTTTAGGACAAGAAAATAAAAATATGTGTACCTGAAGTAGAATTGCAATGGAAAGAGTGCAGGATTAAAAAGACTGTCATTTTTTTGAACTGATACCTTTTGTTTGCTGCTATCTACTTATAAAAGAAAATTAAATGGAAATATCCTTGAGATGCCTGTCATTGGTATGGAAAATACTAAAGAGTAGTGTAGGGTCCTTTTCTGGTTCTTTGAAGACCATTCCTTCTCTAGCACTTTGATCTGTTTACTTGATTTCACCCTTCCTTCTAGGGTACTAGAAACTGCCTGTTTTCTTACCTACCTATCCTAAAATGAACCTACTCCCAAGTCTGGCAAACACTAGGGAAGAGGCAAAGGTAACATAGACACTTACCCTTCATAAAGTTTTCTTGGGGAAATGGGAGGGTTTAGGCAGGCTTATCTAATTGAAAAAGTCTGAGAGAGCTGGGGCTGTTCAGTTGACAGAAGAGAAGGCTCCAGGGTAGCCTCATTGTGACCTTTCAGTACTTAAAGGGGTCTTATAAAAAAGATGGAGAGCAACTCTTTGCTTGATCAGATAATGACAGGACAACGGGGAATGGTTTTAAACTAAAAGAGGGGAGATTTAGATTAGAGATTGGGAGGAAATTCTTCACTAAGAGGGTGGTGAGGCTCTTGTTGCCCAGAGAGGTTGTGAATGTCCCATCCCTGGAGGTGTTCAAGACCAGATTAGATGATGCCCAGAGCAACCTGATATAGTGTGTGTTGTCTCTTCCTATGGAAGGGTGCTTGGAACTAAATGATCTTTAAGGTCCCTTCCAATAAAAACTATTCTATGATTCTATGATTCTATAATCTGAAAATGGAGCTTCAGTAAGATGGGACATGATTATTTAAACCCAATTGTTTGCTTGTAGGGAATAGTGTTGAATCAGAGGGCACCAGGACTTGTTCTAAATAAGCCCTGTGTACCCAGTGACAAAAAGTTTTACAAAAATTAAATCAGTGACTCTGTTTTACTGATTCTTACAGAGAAATAGT
Source organism: Aythya marila (assembly GCF_965140915.1). NCBI lineage: Eukaryota > Metazoa > Chordata > Aves > Anseriformes > Anatidae > Aythya > Aythya marila. The sequence goes on along the minus strand of NC_139042.1, from coordinate 66,221,856 downwards.
ATATAATTTCTATTTTTTTCACATCCTGCCCAGTAAAGGTTCAGTCCAGCCTCTGTATCGACTGTTTATGTTGGAAAACATAAAACATGCATTGGTCTGAAAGGAACTCTGCAGTCAGGGTGAGGATGGTCATTTAAAACTGTCACACAGCTCTCTCCACATGTTGCAAGCCTGTCTCATAGTCAGTCTCTCTTGGCTTGTTCTCTTTTGTGCTTTCTGGTTAAAGGGAATCTTCCTTGCTCCTGTTAGGAAAGCTCTCAACTCTATGGTTCTTAAGGCCATACAGTATAACATTTGTTCAAAGAAAGACCCACAAACCATGAACAAGCCTTAAACTATTGACATATGTGAAGTCAAATTCTCTGATCATTTATACCACAGTAATGAAATCTACCATAGTGAATCTAGAAGAGCTCAGTTGGCATCAAGGGATTTACTTTTGGCTTCTCACTGCTGCAGCTAGAGGAAGAATTTCACCATAGAGAGAAACATTATTATTTAGTTCATTAATCACCAAGGAAACTTGCTAGCAGAACAGTCCTACCAGTTTTCATTATTTCCTTGATAATCTTATTAAAAATGGAATTCTAAATTGAATGCAGTGAATTCAGTGAAAAGAAAACCTGCAGCATTTAGCACGCAGTCCAACCTATTGCCAGTCTAATAAGTTAATAGCAACATTCTTACACAAATCCATGCAAATAAAAGCAAAATACAATAGCATTCTGAAAAGGAAAAAAAAAAAAAAAAAGAAAGAGGCATACACAAAAGAATGAAATACTTCAGTGTATAATACCACTGGTTGAAAGAAAATACTTATTGTCTTCAACAGTCTTCCACTTAGATTAAGCAACCAACCAATTAACCTATTCAGAGCACAGAATGTTTTCTTAATACAATAGCCTGTGAATGGATCAGAGTAAGAATGATGCATTATTGTCTATCATCTGAATAGATTCTGAAGAGAATGAACTTAAATGCAGAAACTAAACTCAAGATATAAACTAAAGATAAATGTTAACATGTGCCTATTTGTTCAAAAGAAAACCAAAGAGTCCACTATATGATGAAGTGCCATAGTTATTTGAAGACGACCTCTTGCAAAGGCCAAGAAATAGTAAAATGCTATGATTTATGATCGTAGATTAGCTGGGAGATTATTTTAGGCAGGAAAGGTGTCCTTTCTGATAATAGCTCAAACAAATCTCTCCTTGTGCAATACATATATTTTATGTAAGTTTTGCTAGTTTCATTAGCAGTGAAATTAAGAGGTTTAATGTTTGTCATTACCAACAGAGAAAAATTCAGTGCAGTAATCTTCTACAAAATGCTCTCAATCTTTTGAAGCATCTACTTAAAGCTCTTGCAAATTTTTCATATTTTCTTTTGTAGTTCTCCATTAATCTGTGAATTTGTTAACCTTGCTAAACTACTGTGAACATATCTGGATTCTAAACCCTGATTTTTTTTTTTGATTATTTTTTCAAGGAAATTTGAATTTTTGATATCACATTCAGACCTTACACCATATCATTTCTCTGCATGATAGTTAGTTATCTGATAAGCAAGTTTTTGTCTTGAGAAATAATGGTAAAAGTAACAAAATAAATAAATAAATGATAATAATCCTGGATTTCAGACCACAAACTGCAACATGAGACAACATTAGTGACTTGCTACCACAGACTTTTGTGCACTTCATCAGCTCACTTAATTTTTCAGACCCTTGGATACCCATTTATGGACCAGGAATAACAATACATCCATTATGCCAAATTTTGTTTGTCTTGTCTAGAAAGTTGAAAGAGTTTCAAGATAGTAGATGGGTCTGTAGACTGTCTATTACAATACAGGTTCAATTTTAGCTGGAGCCAGAAAGAGCTACTGGAATGCAGTGGTTGTAGCAATAGAAGTAATAATAAATAGGGAGGGAAAGAGATTTTCAGCATGATTTTCACATGGACAATTTATCCCCGACTGTTATATATCCCATATGCCTTTTGCTTTATCACAGCATGATGTTTCCTGTGACTCTTATTCTTCAGTCATGGTTTTACTGTAAGTTGAGGTATCTGCTTGCTGGTCTGCAGGAAATAAATAAATAAATAAATAAAAATCTCATCTTGCCAAATGATGGGTATGATGAAAGATGAAAATGAGGCCAGTTTTTCTCTCTCTTATTCAGAAAAACAAACAAACAAACAAACAAACAAACAAAAAAAAAACAAGCTTATACATATGTGGGGGAAGCTATTTAAGACCCTGGAAAGCTTAATGATATACTGCACTTCTGTCTGTTGTATTTGCCATTGAGGTTGTATAAATTATATCCTTTACAAAACCCAACAACTTTGAGGTTTTACAGGGTAGTTATTACAAGAGAAATGTGCAACTAGGGGGAGACGTTTTTGTCTCTCATTTTGTCAAATGAGAGTCTGGGGACAAGGAAACCTATGGTACATGTTACTGGGCTAGAGTTTCTACAGTCTCCTTGACAAGCAGAATTTGCCAGATTTACTGGGAAAGTAAACCATGTAACTTGTCAGGGCAAAAGGTCTTGGCAGCTAACTCTCCCTGCTCATGCAGTGCTGCTCCCTCTTTGTCTATGGAGCGCAAGGCACTGGCAGGGGCTGAGCAACTCACTGGTGCCCTTGGTGTTGTGTCGAGAGCAGCTGGCTTGCAATAAAACTGCTTTAGGCTTGGGACTCCTGGATAGCTCAGTGTTTATTCTTGGTGAGACACAGCAGGACCTAGGGATATGAGCTGAGAGCTGTGTCATGCAGAGTTCCTGGGACTATTCAGCTCTTGCTGGAGAGCTGATTAATACTCTTAATAAGTTGAGTCATTTAGATCATATTGGGTTAACTGACCATTGGCAGTTATTTTATAACATAAATTACTTGTATTGAATTGGCCCAAAGGCTTTAGCATTTGATAAATAATTAATAATAGAACATAAGAGAAATGAGAGAAATGATGAAGTTGTGGACCACTTAGTGTTTTTTGTTTGTTTGTTTGTTTGTTTTTAAACAATTTCAAATAGTGACTGTTAATTAATTTATTTATTTATATTTTTATTTATTTATTTTTAAGCATATGCTCTAAGTTTCATTATAGTTATTAATGGTCGGGGTAATAAAACAATCAAATCTTTACAATAAGTAAGAAGTTGTGTCTCAGTAAAGTATATAAAATTTTAAATGCAATCTTACTTGTAGGGCTTTTATTTTCTATTTTATTTCTTTTCAAATTTTAATTATATTTACCTTTTAGGAATTTAAAATGTCATAATGTATAAATGAATATACTTGCAAGCTCTTACTCCAGCTTATGCTTTCACTTCAAAGATGATTGTGGTGATGTGCAGTTTTCTAAAATAATGAAACAAATTGGTTTGATAAATGCTACAATGACCTGTATAGCAGCATTCCACTGTATGGATACAGAAGTAATTCTACATAGTCTGACTAGTGAAACTATGGTTTTATGTAAGGATAAACAAGACATTTGTTTATTCATTTTTAAAATAACATGATTTTTAAATAATCAAGTTAAAAAGGTCACATATTTATTAATGTGTAGCACATTTCTCATTACTCTGGTAATATTATGCAACTCTTGCCTTTCAACCGTCAGTTCTCTGCATTCATTTAATGTGTTCCTACGTTCTTGCATATGTCAAATGTTACTATGCTTTTTGTTTCATTCAAACTGAATATTAACCTCTGCAACACTTATTAAAGGGCAATGATTTTCTTCCAGAATCAAGAAGGAAGTAAAATTTAGAAGGAAACAAACAAACAAAAAAAGAACTAAATTTATACAGCCACATCAGAAGCTCCTTTTTAAACTGACTTTAAAAATACATGGAAATATTGTTAATTATTAACTTAAATGCTTAAAGGACTGGAAAGAGTTTATTTTTGAGTCATTATTACTCGTTCAGAGACAAGCTTCTCTCTCAAGAGACTATACAATTTTGATAAGGGATATACATGCAAACACTACATTTCCTTTAGGAACAAGAACATTCTCTGACAATGTTTTGGGTAACCTTAATAAGCTAATGATTATGCTATTTTATTCTTAGCTTATTTCCAGCACAGTTAAACATCAGTCTGATCTATATTTCTAATGTCTATTTTTCAGGGAGTCAAACATCTCAACACTTGGTATCTCTGCTTTGGCATTATATTAAATCCAAGGAAAGTGCTTACTCATGGACAGGACAGTTGAAAAGAGCTGAAATTCATGTTTCTAGAGTCTTAACCTGAAGCTGAGGTAAATATGTATTGTAAGTATGCTTTCAGACACAGTGATGCTGATGGGCCTATAGAAAAAGATGCTAATTGTGAAGCATATCATTCAGGTAGAGTAATTCAGTAGAGTCATTCAGGTGTAACTCATCAAAGTGATGAATTGCATAATTTTCATTTAAAAAACATGAGATAAGACAACAGTAGTTAGCTTTGCTGTGATTCAACTGCAAAGAGGTTGTTAAAAATATTTTTTTATTCAACCGTTTTAAAAGACATAGGTTTGTAAACAGCTGGCAATGATACAGATTAAGGAGGCTGATTAACAAATTCACCCTGGTTGTTGCCACAGAGATATTAAAACTTACTGAACTCGTGGTGAATATTGCTAAGTTCATTAAAAGGGGTACATCTTCTGAGTGTCGGAATGGTTGTTGACTAAAGAAGTGCTCATTTCTGACTGTTTTTACAGAGGCAGTTGGATATCTCTTGGATTTCTCCTCTCCTCAACTTTGCTATCTAGATTTAATATGGTAAGAGTTACCACAATTTGAATATCATAGACTAAAATGGAATGGAAAAAAAGAGGAATGGTTAAGAGGTACTCAGATTTTCAGGTGGAATAATATGAAAGAAGGAATAATATGAATTATGAAGGAGGAATAATATGAAAACATACTTTAAGTCTTATATGATGTATGCTACAGAATTTAATGTAATTTTGCTCTAGGTTCAATATCTTTTCTTTGAACTATATCATACTCTTTTGGAAATAGTCAGGCTTAAATGAAAGCTATAAAGTACAGAGAAATCCACCACATCTTTTGTAATTTGTTCCAATAGTAAATTAATCTCATTATTAAAGGAATTGATCTTTTTATCCACCTGAACTCAGAGAAATTCAACCTACAGTGTACTCAAGGCTTCTCTTGCCTTTTGATGACAGTTCTTCAAGAAATGTGGAGATTTATTCCTAGGCAGATTGCTAGAGGTCTCCGGACAGTGATCTAAATGGCTGTTTACATACACAAGAAAAAGTTCGGATTCCATAGGTGTCTTTCTTTTTCGTATTCAGGATGTAGATTGTATGATTGTAGGCTGTAACCTGATTAAACTATACTGAGCAACATTTCCTAGTGGTATAAATACCTGGGATTTTCTCTGTAGATGTGAAGTTGTCAATTTTGTTGATTGAGCAGTCACAAACCATAGTGGACCAGAATGTGCAGGAAGATAGTATCAATACCTGGCTGGGCTATTTGTTTGATGAGAGGTGTTTATTAAGATACAACAAATATTAGATAAAAGAAATTAAAAATAATATAAGAAATTAAAATATTTTTTCTTCATTAAGAAGAAAAGTAATAGGAAACATGGGTTTTAATTATTAATAATAAATAGAGACATAAATTATAAGGAACAAAAATGTTCAGTTTATAACTATATAAAAAGAATTAGAATTAGCCAGTAGGTCAATAATGAATATTTTAAAAGTTACTGTTCAAAATAAAAATGCTTATATTTCTATTAAGTACAAATTTCAGAAGTGTGCTAATGTAATACAGGAATAGAAATAAACTACTAAAATGTATATAAAAGAAAGGAATATCTTCATATCTTATATTTCATTAAAGCAAAGAAGATAGATGAAAATGCGAATTAAAATTAGTAATTTTTGTTTTTTTCTTGGAAGCATGCTATTGTTTTAATAGTCAAAGTACACTAAGATGGTTTTATATTAATATCAGATGTGCCAAATTTAATTTCCTAAATTTACAGATCATGATAGATTACTTCTAACTTCTACAAGACTAGCTCAAGCTTGATGTTTAAGCCATCCTCTTCACTGACATCCTCATCACTGACTATTTATAAAAAAAAAAAAAGTGCAAAATGGTTTAGATTCAAACAGATGTACTTTGTGATGAATTCTGAGGGGAAAAGATGGAATAAAAATGGTAGTCATTATGGTAGTATAAAAAATGCAGAGAAAGGGAGTTCAGAGCAAGAGAATGGCTTTCTAAATAACTGCCTTACTGTGGAAGATGGTATTTACAGTGGCTGGAAAATTAATATCTCCAGAAACAAACCGAAACAGTGTGGGCCAATGTTTACAGATTCTATCTTGGTCTTTTCTCCTCTGTATAGAAGGAAATGGCCTTTAAAGACTTCAGGAGGCAAGCTCTGCATGTCCAGCTGAGGCACATAAATGAGATGGTGAAGAGCTCCTTTAGAGATCTTTGTAGGTACTTGCATCTATCATTTGGCTGTGGAAACAACACATAGCACATAGTTTAGAAGGATTAACCTTACCAAATGACAAATATTAAGTACAATCTAGGCACATTCATCAGGCAAAATGATTCTACCTCCCACAATGGTTTCCAAATTTGTTAATATTTTACTATGGGTACATTTAATTGTCTGGAGATTTTGTGACTCCTTCAAAATATGCATGGAGGGAGAATGAGATCGACAGATTCTTTTCCTTTTGTTGATCCAGGAGCGCAGGGTGAAGAAAAAAAAAAAAAAAAGCTGTTACATGGGGTATGCCTACTCCTTACTACTTGCTTTTAAGCACTTGTGGTAAATTAGAGGGCAATAATGTTGGAGACCAAAAATTAATTAAAGTGGAAGGCTAATTGAGCATTATCAAATTCTGCTAAAAGTAAGTCAAGTGCCAGCATTGTTGTCATCTTGAAAATTAAGTGAGGTAGCTGTGTAGTGGATGTAAAGTCTAAGTGTATGAGACAAAAAGATCATTAGTATTAATGCCTATCATTTATTTTGCATATGCAGTGAAATATCACAGTCAGGATGAAGGTTCCATTTACTTGGCAAGGTACAGATACAAATGAAAATGTAATAGCTGATGTAAAAGCATTTTGGATTTAGACCAGGAGACCTGAAAAAAACTCATGTCCAAAAGTTCTTACTTACATGATCAGTCCCAGAGACACCGAAGAAATGATTCATCTGTAGAAGGTGAACCAATAGAAAAGTATGTGTCAAACTGAATTATAATATAAAGCAAAATTGGGAATTACAAACAGAAGGAAGAGACTGAGGGTAATGGCATAAGTGGCTTGTTTCATGTGATATATGGAGTAATAATTTGTGTCAAGAAGATGGTTGCTGTTAATAAAGAAAGGGGAGATGTGGGAGTGTGGCCATGGGGGTGGGCAAGCCCCATGGTTGATGATAAAATCAGACTCTTAATGATCAGGAACGTAAAAGAGTTTAGCGGGAACAAAAAAGAGTGATTCCGGAGATGCCATGCAGTCTCGGGTTGCTTGTTCTCCAGCCGTTAAGGCATGGAAGTTGCTGGGTGTTTGCTGTTGATGGGCAAAGTTGTTTGACCAATGAAAAGTTGTTTTGAAAAGGACTGCTGTGGGGAGAAGGGTATAAGAGGGGAGCCTGCCCTCAAGATAAAAAGACAACATGACATAATGAAGTTATGTCATCAATAAAGAAGTAGAAAAAAGGAATGAATAAGGACAGGCTAGCAGAACAGAGACCAGGACGGGAACAGACACATTGATTACCCCATGAAGGTAGGTTCGGCCAAACTCAGCAAACTGCTCAAAGAAGCTTGTACTGAATGTCGCTGGAAATGAGCACACTAGAGCTGGGAAGAAGCTCAAGCTGAGAGAAGCGGACCCGCGCACACAACTGCCCCTCGCTGGTAAGCAGTTGCGCATTATGAGGAATCATACGTCCTTAGAAACAAAGACTGTCCTGGTAACCTTACAGCTTATTCTCTTTATTAACAATCAGACAGTCTATGTTCCTGAAATATGGGACCAAATTGAGGTGTGGGACTCTGCTACGAAAAACAACAAGGTTGCAGTGGGATTGCTTGGCACCTGGCGAGCAGTCTCTGAGGCCTTAAAGAGCCATGTGGGGCCACAGTCAGAAACGTGTGATTTGCCAGATAGTGAGGGAGCTGTGGGTTCATCCAGCCATCCTTCTGCTACACCATCGCCCCCTCCACCGCTACTGCCATTGCAGGCCTTTGCTGTTATGCCCCCTGGTGACCCGGACTTGCCTTTTGGCCCAGGCCCTATTGGCCTTGAAAAGGAGATGGATATGTTTCTCTTCAATACAGGAAGAATAGGATACATAAGGCCCGAAGGCCCAGTTGCTTAACAACTTAAAGCAAAGCATATTGTTCCCATGACTAGCACTGGAATTCTCCGGTGTTTGTAGTCAAGAAAAAGAATGGAAAATGGAGACTCTTATATGATCTGAGAAAAATTAATGAAGTCATGGAAGATATGGGACCACTTCAACCAGGATTACCAACTCCAATTTTGCTCCCCCAGTCATGAACATTAGTACTAATAGACTCAAAGGATTGTTTGTTACCTTTTCTGATTGTACATATGTATAGGCGTATGTAAAAGCAATGCTCTGTGTTTAGAAAATTCGATGTTAGTGTGTGTGTGTTGGTAGAGCATAGACTTGCCGTGCACTCAGTGCTGTTTACTTGCCTTTTATAAATATTACGAAATTCAGATTGAATGTTATAAATGAAGATACATCTCAGAAAGACTAAGCCTCTTGTTTTTTTGCAAAGGATGCAAAATCAAACTTTGTCATTACCTACCTTGCACTTAAATTCTTACCTTAAATAGGGTACATGCAGGCTATAAATTCAATCTGAATGTTCTTAGTAGAACAGACTAAGCTTCAAAACCATTTAAACCTCCATGGGGTTATAAACAGCCTTGGAGCCATAGAATCTACAAGAAGGGCCGGAGGGCAGACCCGGGAAACTACAGGCCTGTCAGTTGGACCTCAGTGCCAGGGAAGCTCATGGAGCAGATCCTCTTGACAGTCATCACGCAGCACTTGCAGGGCAAGCAGGCGATCAGGCTCAGTCAGCATGGGTTTATGAAAGGCAGGTCCTGCATGACGAACCTGATCTCCTTCTATGACAAAGTGATGCGCTGGGTGGATGAGGGAAAGGCTGTGGATGTGGTCTACCTTGACTTCAGCAAGGCTTTTGACACCATTTCCCACAGCATTCTCCTCAAGAAACTGGCTGCGCTTGGACTGGCGCACGCTTCGTTGGGTTAGAAACTGGCTGGATAGCCGGGCCCAAAGAGTCGTGGTGAATGGAGCCAAGTCCAGTTGGAGGCCAGTCACTAGTGGCGTCCCCCAGGGCTCGGTGCTCGGGCCGGTCCTCTTTAATATCTTCATTGATGATCTGGACGAGGGCATTGAGTGCACCCTCAGTAAGTTTGCAGATGACACCAAGCTAGGTGCGTGTGTCGATCTGCTTGAGGGTAGGAAGGCTCTGCAGGAGGATCTGGATAGGCTGCACCGATGGGCTGAGGTCAACTGCATGAAGTTCAACAAGGCCAAGTGCCGGGTCCTGCACCTGGGGCGCAATAACCCCAAGCAGAGCTACAGGCTGGGAGATGAGTGGTTGGAGAGCTGCCTGGCAGAGAAGGACCTGGGAGTGATGGTGGATAGTCGGCTGAATATGAGCCAGCAGTGTGCTCAGGTGGCCAAGAAGGCCAACAGCATCCTGGCTTGTATCAGAAACAGTGTGACCAGCAGGGCTAGGGAGGTGATTGTCCCCCTATACTCGGCTCTGGTGAGGCCACACCTCGAGTACTGTGTTCAGTTTTGGGCCCCTCGCTACAAGAAGGACATCGAGGTGCTTGAGCGGGTGCAGAGAAGGGCGACGAAGCTGGTGAGGGGCCTGGAGAACAAGTCCTACGAGGAGCGGCTGAGGGAGCTGGGCTTGTTCAGCCTGGAGAAAAGGACGCTCAGGGGTGACCTTATTGCTCTCTACAGGTACCTTAAAGGAGGCTGTAGTGAGGTGGGGGTTGGCCTGTTCTCCCACGTGCCTGGTGACAGGACGAGGGGGAATGGGCTTAAGTTGAGCCAGGGGAGTTTTAGGTTAGATGTTAGGAAGAACTTCTTTACCGAAAGGGTTGTTGGACACTGGAACAGGCTGCCCAGGGAAGTGGTGGAGTCACCATCCCTGGAAGTCTTTAAAAGACGTTTAGATGTAGAGCTTAGGGATATGGTTTAGTGGGGATTGTTAGCGTTAGGTAGAGGTTGGACTCGATGATCTTGAGGTCTCTTCCAACCTAGAAATTCTGTGAATAACAAAGATCAAAAGGGACCCTTGGAGATTATCTGCTCCAGAACCCTAAACCAAACAGGGCTGATTTCAAAGAACAGTTTGATAAGGCCTTGTCCAGGTGACCTGTGATTATCTTTAAGGATGGCAATACCTCCAGGTCTTGGAGCTTCTTTTTCACCACAGTCCTTTGGAAAGTTTTTTTTGCCTTGTACCCAGTTGGAAACTCAGTTTAATATGTCCTTTTCCCATCTTCCTTTAGTTATGCAACTCTAAGAAAAATCTGGATCCCTTTTTTATGTTTTTGTAGTTGAAGACAGTAATGAGGTACCCCCAAAAGCTGTTCCTTCTCCAGGCTGACCAAGTCCAGCTCCTGCAGTTGCTCCTTGTGGTGCAAGTTCTCTATCCCCAAACATCTTGGTGGCCCACCACTGAACTCACTCTGGTTTCAGAGAATTGTAGAATGTTAGGGATTGGCAGGGACCTTGAAAGATCATTTAGTCTAACCCCCCTGCTGGAGCAGGAACACCTACATCAGGTCACACGGGAGCCTCTTCAGGTGGGTTTTGAATGTCTCCAGAGAAGGAAATTCCACAACCCCCCTGGGCAGCCTGTTCCAGTGTTCTGTCACTCTCACTGTGAAGAAGCTTTGTCTCATATTTAAGTGGAATGTCGTATGTTTCAGTTTGCACCCATTGCCCCTTGTCCTATGTCACTGAGAATCATAGAATCATAGAAACACAAGTTTGGAAAGAACCTACAAGATCATCTAATCCAACCATCCTCCTATCTCCTATACTACCCACTAAGCTATTACACCGTATCTCATAGCACCTCATCCAGGTGCTTCTGGAAGACCGTGAGGGACGGTGACTCCACCACCTCCCTGGGCAGGCCATTCCAGTGCCTGACCAGTCTTTGAGATAAAAAGTTTTTCCTGATATCTTATCTAAATCTCCCCAGGTGCAACTAGTGGCCATTTCCTCAGGTCCTATAATTAGTTATCTGGGAGAAGAGGCTGACCCCCAAGCCTTTCCTCATAAGGGGCATGCTCCAATCCCTTAATCATCCTCATGGCTCTGCTCTGGACTGTCTTAAGCAGTTCCCTGTCCTTCTTGAACTGAGGGGCACAGAACTGGATGCAATATTCTAGATGTGGTCTCACTAGGGCAGAGTAGAGGGGGAGGAGAACCTCTCTTGACCTACTAACCATGCCCCTTCTGATACACACTAGGATGCCATTGACCTTCTTGGCCATGAAGGCACAGTGCTGGCTCATGGTCATCCAGCTGTCTACCAAGACCCTCTGGTCCCTTTCCCCTTCGCTGCTCTCTAACAAGTCATTCCCCAACCTATACTAGTAACTGGAGTTTTTCTTTCCCAGATGTAGGACTCTACACTTGCTCTTGTTGTATTTCATTAAATTTCTCCCCACCCAACTCTCCAACCTGTCTAGGTCCCACCTGATGACAGCACAGCCTTCTGGCATGTCAGCCTCTACTCCGAGTGCACTGTCAGCAGCAAACTTGCTGACTCTGCACTCCATTCCCTCATCCAAGTCTTTGATGAATATATTGAACAACACTGGTCCCAGTACTAACCCTTGAGGGACTCCACTAGATACATGCCTCCTACTAGATTCTATCCGATTGACTAGAACCCTCTGGCTTCTTCCCTTCAGCCAATTCACAGTCCACCTCACTACCGGTGTCAAAGGCTTTACTGAAATCAAGATAGACCACGTCCACTGCTTTTCCACCGTCTATCCACCTGATTATATCCTCATAAAAGGCTATCAGGTTGGTCAGCATGACTTTGCCTTGGTGAAGTCATGTTGACAGCCTCTAATGACCCTTTTATCCTTGATATGACTAGAGACAATGCCAAAGATAAGTTGTTCCATCACCTTACCAGGGATGGAGTTAAGTCTGACCGGTCTATAGTTACTCAGGTGCTCCTTCTTGCCTTTTTTGAAGACCAGAGTGACATTTGACTCCAGTCCTCAGGCACCTCTCCCAATGCCCATGACTTACCAAAGTTGATGGAGAGTGGCCTAACAGAGGCTACTAAGTATCCTTCTTGAAATATCCTTCGCTATAGTCCTGTATATCTAACTAACTCCTTGGAGCAATGGGCAGTGCAAGACTGAAGCCTCACAAAAGACCAAATAAAACTGAAAATTAGATAATATTCTTACATTATAATCCAGAGTGATATTCAGCAGACAGATGGCAGCACACACACACAAAAAAAAAAGTTTGGGTAAACTTTATTTAATTTAAGAGAGGACACTCTTTAGATTTTAAAACATGTAAATAAACCCTCATATTTAAGTGGTACCTGTAGAAATCAAAGCAACTTTCTGACTTTTTGGTTAAACACATACCCCATTCTGTTTGTATGCAACTAAATGCTACTGGGTTTGTCCTGTAGACAGCATACGGATGGTCACAGACACAAAGATGAACAAATGAGAGTGTAATTGAATATATAAAGAAAGTGTGTTGGGAAGGTGACAATTTCAAGCACTTGAAAGTCAGGAAATAACATTTCCTGTAGTAACATTATCTCAGACATACTGCATATTTTATGGCATAGCTTATATTTTACCACACTTAAAGGTAAGACACATACTTACAAAGAAAAGGAGAAATAAAAAAGATTGCACTAAGAGGGTAACCTTTTCCATATCCAGGTTTTTAAAAGCTTAAAAGGCTAACTGTGATGCATAACTTATTTAATTTTTTTTGTGTGCTTAATATCCATTAATAAAAAAAAAAAAAAAGGAAAGAAAGAAAAAAAAAATAAAAAGAAAAAAAAAGAAAAAGAAAAGCAAGAAAGTACAAGGCAATCATTTCCAAAGAGTTTCAAACATTTCTGCTGTGGGTATATTATGGAAACTGCCTTCCTTTAAGTACACATTTCTGAAACTGTGTTATAAAAAGCTATTAGAATTTTCAGAAACAAAATCTCATTCTGGTGAAGAAGACATACTCAAATTTATTCAACTTAATAAATTATATCAAGAGATGTTAAAATACTAGCCAAAATGTTTTCTGGAATACTGGTATAGAAAGAAAAAAAAAAAAAAAGGACTGATAGAACTTTAGAAGGATGTATAGGAATGCTGTGACAGTATCTTAAAAATTGATCAGAATGATCTAAATGACTACAAATTACATTTAGACTGACTGATCACAAGCTAAGTCATGATTGGGATAGACAGAAATTCAATTAGCAAAATGCAGTAGCCTAACTAGTAAGCATCTATGCGTCTGTATAAAAAAAAAAAAAGTCACACCACACACATTTTATAAACTATCTGATGAGGTTTTTATCTTGATCAACTAACATTATTACATTTTAAAAATAAACCTCTCCAAAATATATGTGCATATGTTCATATGTGCACTATATGAAGTAAGTTCATTAAACTCTTACGAAGTGAGAGATCAGAAGAAAATAATTGGAGTTGAAGAATAAATCAACTGGTATTTTAATCCTGAAAAGAGCTTCAAATGGACCCAGACCTATTCAGTATATTTACTAGTTATCTGAAAAAGTTGCTAGTTAGAAATAAAGCAGTTGCTGGTGAAGTTTGCAGATAACCTGAGCAACTGTGGCATGTTAAATAACAAAGAGAAATCCTACCAACGGACCTGTATTGTACAGGCTCTCACAATATCAGAGCTTTTCAGTTAAATGAAATGTCACACATAAGGGAAAACAAAAAAGGCATGTCATGTTTTCAGGATGAAGGAGGCTTCTTTGAAAAAATAAAAAATAAAACAAAAACAAACAAACAAACAAACAAATAAATAAAAACACCCTAAACCAGTGCACCAAAGGAGGATATAGTTGGCAAAGTAAAAGATCAGATGAATATATTTTATACAACTAACAAAACACAAAGAAGTGGAGGGAAATCTACTGTATTTTTTCACAAATGTAACTTAAATTTCTGAAATATTTGTTTCAGTATGTAGTTTACACCTAAGGAAGAGTAAAGGTAAAGAAAGCAGAAAAAATATCTGACAGTCTGGAAAATCTAATCTAGAATGGTTGCATCAAGAAGTCTGCTCATCCTTGCCACCCAATATTTTGGTGTTTAAATATCTAATGTTTAGGTTCAGGTTGTGTGAGGAGAATTAACTTAAGCCTCATAGATTTTTTTTCTAGTCTTTTATTCCATCCAGTAAAAAGCTTAGTTGTGTTGCCACATACTAGTTGTTGTTTTTGTTGTTGTTGTTGCTGTCACAAATATAAATTTGTAAACTGGACATCAGACTTCCCTTCCAGTTTCTGACAAGTAAGTTGGTAACTTTCTAACAAGTGCAATCCAAACCTGAGATCAGAATTACAAAAAAAAAAAAAAAAAAAAAAAAGTTTTATCCTGGGAAAACTGGATGAAAACAATTTTGAAAGAGAAGATAGATTTATTTTTAACCCTTACCATCTCCCAGTTACTGTGATCTTATTTTTCTCCTAATCATCATATTACCTGAGAAACTTCTATATAAGACCAAGAGCTGTTAATGCAATTTATGGAGAGAGTTATAATACTTTGAAATAGTTTTATTAGCTATATTTTCTTTCTTTTTGTTGGTTGTTGTTGCCTATTAGTAGTTAGCAGTCAGAAAAGTGTTCTACATATCATGGTATGTGAGTCCGTTTAACAGCTGGAAGAGGATCATTTTTAGTGAAAGAAAGTATTTTTGTCACCCTTGACACTTTTGAGTGTAAATGTGGGGAGAACTCCTTTAGGATTGAACAGTAGAAGAAGGAAGAAATCCATTTAAAATGTACATTTGATTATTTTGTCCAATTCTTATTCCTTTATAATGGATTTGTACAAATTTACAGCCACTATATTTGGATGTCTTTTTTTTTTTTTTTTTTTTTTTTCTAGTTCAGAATTTCCTATTTAAATTTTTAGCTTTAAAATGGTTTTGCCAGCTTGGGAGACACTCTTTAATACAAAGAAAAGTACAAAAATGACTGAATACTATTATGGAATGAAATGAGAGGAAGAAAGTATTAAGGGGTGAAGGAGGTGTTATTGATGTGAGAAATGAAATGGAGACCCTTTTCCAAAGACTTCTTAAAAGAACTGTCCTTACAGCGCCTTCCTGCCATTTTCTCCCTTTCCCCAAAGATTTTGTAGGTAAAACCCTGTATTGTAGGTGTTTTTCTATCCATGAAATATTCATCAGCTCTGCAGCCTTTGCTTAAAGGAAGGAGCCAATAAAATAAAAGTACTTTAGATATTCTTATAAGAAAAAGAAATTCAGTGCTGCTTAACTTCAAAAATTAGGTACATTTGAGAAAGAGAACTATGCCACAATCTTCAATATATTAGCTCTCTCCCTATAAATGTGTAGCTAATGATGTAATGTGTAACATGAAAATCATATTGAATTTATATTCGGTTACACTAGAAATATGACCTTTCTCATTTGGAAAAATGTGGGTGCTATTTTTCACCTGAAAGGGGCAATCTAAACAGAGTGGCTTTTGAACTCTAAGACAATGATGATGATTTTAGAAATATTATATCAGAGGAATGCTGGTTATTTGAATTAAAACATTGTGTGAAATATCTTCTGAAATAGATTCAGGTGCAGTGAAATGTACCAAACATCATTTCACGTTAATCATTGCTAAAAGAATAATGATAATTCCTCCAAATAAATAAGTTATTATCATATACATAATGTGTTGTGTTTTTTTGTTTGTTTGTTTGTTTTTTCAGTTGAAAGGGGTTGTTTTCTGAACTATCTCCAAAGCATATTGAAAAATGAAGTTAAATACTATTATTGCAGCTCAAAGTGTGATGTTCAATGTAAATTTTATTTGATTTAAAAAAAAACAAAAACAAAAAACAACCAAGAAAACAAAACAACACAGAAAATATACCTCTCAGATAATCAAAACCACTTTTTTTTTTCTATTTTTTTAATATTTTTTTTTCAGGACCATCAAAAAGCAAAAACATTCATTATTCACAAAATTGTACGTACTACCTCTTATTTGTTTTGAGTTTCAGGGTCAAGAATGGAATCAGATTTAGAAATGAACACACAACGGCCACAAATTTATATTCTCCCTTCATCTCAGCTCCTGCAAGAGATCCTTTACCCTGATGAAAAATCCTTGTGGCCCAATTTGTCAGGATGTGGGTGGTGCTGAAGAAGCAGAAGTACAGAACCTGTAGGCAGGTGATCATGCCTCACAGGTAAATCTGGGAAAGACCCTTCCAAAATGGCAAGACTGCAGGACTAAAGTTTTCCCCAAAAAAGAAGAATGTGTATTGGGAAGAAAAACCCTGCATTGAGATTCATGGGTGCTCCTTCTTTATAACCTCAACTTGAATAAGACAACACAAGACATACAGGATTGGCATATGTGAAGATAACATTCAGGAAAATCAAAGTCCCTAAATTATCTGGGCTTGCTTCTTCATAATTCATTTCATCAAGCTTTTTTTGAGAAAGACTAGTTCATCAAATATAAAACATCATGTTGAGAATATTTATAAAAGGATTTTTTTTTTCATAAAGATAGAAGGGAATTGTGAAAGCTAGCTGTTCTGTATGAAAAAATACACCATATAAACAATCAAACAAAAAAACAAACCCACAAACAACTGATTTCTCATCAAAGTTGAAATATATGAAAACTGAAAAAAAAAAAAAAGTTTACTTTTCTTTAGTTATGCTTTCAAAACTACTTTTGGTTACTTTTGAACCTACAGTTTTGTTCCCTAACAATCTGAATAGCTGCCACATGGTCAAGATGGGCCAGCTCTTCTGTGGTGCATTTTGATGATTTTTTCTGATGTCTCATTGCAGTACAACCAGAAAAACATCTCCCATAGAAGACTGAGAATACACGGCACTTGGAGAGCACTCTCCAGTTTATGATTGTAATCATAATTATGATTACACATTAATATTATACATTATGATATTAATAATATTTTACTTATAATAATATATAATTTATTTATTAATTAATAATAATATAATTTATTTAATAATTATTAATAATAATAACATAATATTATACATTATGATGTATTATGATCAAACCAAGATAATATGCTTTGTCAAAAGTGTGTGTGACAGCTGTGTGTGAGTTATGTTTGCAAATTCCATTTTGGGTTAGCATTCAGGCAGGAATCTTTTCTTCACTGATCACCTTTAGTATGAGAAATTCTTAGGTCAGGAAGAATTTCCCTTGCTATTCTCACAGAACATAGAGGAAGCCTCAAAGACTAACTTTCATTAGACACTTGTCTTCAAAAGGTTTCAGTTCAGTGAGGGGAATCCCACTTATTCTTCTGTGAATATTATGCTAGAAGTTTTGATTTTTTAAGATATAAAAAATATTTCATTTTAGAAAGGTGTTTGAATTTATCGTATACAAGTTTAAAATTAAAACTATTTTGACTTGACTAAGACATTTAAGTCAATCTTAACTATTATCTATGAACTTAACTATCTGGCTTTGGTAAAAGATATTTTTCCATAAACAAAGGAATTTTTGATGGAATAGCCTGAATCTTTTAAACTTTTTTTTTTTTTTTTTTTTTTTTTTTTTTTTCTCCCCTCCCTATATGGCTTGGAAGTAATTGAGTAATTCCTGTTATCTTTCATTTAAAACTCCACACAAGAAATGGTCTGCATTTCCATTCCACTCATAGGGGAATCAAAGAGAACAAGAAATTCACCTTGGAAAGGAATTCTTACTTAAGCTACTAAATGGTGTTTTACAGAGCTTGTCAGTTATCTTCAAAATACTAAAACAAATAAAATTTTGCCTTATTGAATCTTACTGAAAGCCTCACACTTTACTTCTTTTTTCCTGTTCCTCCATGCCTCAAGGGAGTCAAAACTTTGGGCCCTCATGCTACAATGTGTTTGGCAGTTGCTAACTCCTCTGTCATGGGTAAGAAGCATCTGCTATAGAAGTCCTCATCCCATTTTTTGTGGAGTCTGAGTCTCTTCTGCCCTGGGATAGATGTTAACCTCTCAAGAAGACATGGAGATGCATTTGGAATGAGGAATGCTCCCAAACATGCAAGGAGGAATGGACAGGTTTAAGGCACAGATACACTATTAGGTTGCCTGAGTCTAGACCATGTTTTGGCTATAAGCAGAAGCTTTTGAACACTACAGTGAAGTCTATCGAATGGATATTTCTGCCATGCATGATCTGAATGAGTCATTTTCACCGTGTCTGCCCTATATTTCAATCATTTTCTAGATCAAGAATAACATAGTAAGTCCCTAGTAAAAACATAAATACTTGTTGTTTGGCAAACCCTTCTAAAGTGCCAGATGAAGCCTTAGATGAAAATTATTCTGTATTGATAAATAAATAAATAAATAAATGTAGATTTGTGAAAATTGACTGCTATGAAAAAAATACAGGATGAAAAAAAAAAGCAATCCAAAAAAAAAATAAAGTAGAACAAAACCAATAAACTTGCTTTTACTCATGCAATGCTCATTGAAAGAAAAATACCACACTGATATTTTGTACTTCATCCACTGGTACCATTATACTTTCAACAGAAACCTTCATAACTACATACATTGGCAGCAACAACCTCCAGAAAATGAAGTTTGTTCTTAAAATATGTTCAGCATATAAGAAATGTATTTCTTTATCCTCATTCTTTTTTATTTTTTATATATATTTTTTATTATTATTTTTTAATGTGTTCTACATTCTTTATCAAGGTAAATCATCCTCTGAACTGACTGTGGGACTGTGGAGGATGTGCGCCTTTTCAGAAGAACAGCATTTGCCTGTGGTAGATGATAAGACAGAATGCATACAGCTATTTCATATCCCTAAAAAAAAATCATGATTGTATAGCACTATGATAGACTTCTTAGTATACAAAGGGTTAGTGTGCATCATTAAAAGAATGAGCAAGCTTTTGATTTTAATTGTAATTGTAATCCTCTCCACTGAAGCCTCAAATGCATTGTTTGAAATCTAGTGGCGATGTGAGTTTTCACTGCAGCCACTTTACGTTTGTGATACATTAAAAGGTGTAATCCAACTGAAATGTAAATCGCTGTTCTTGAAAACAAATTACAAATGGAGATAACAGGGCAGCATACTAGCACTAAAGCATCCGAGAGCCCATCTGAGGCAGTTTTCTTTCAGACCCAAATTGCAGCAGCCCTGTTATCATGGGTAATAGGGTGCTGCTAAGGCAGGTTGATTATAAGGCTATGGTAAACAATCCTTTTAAATGCAGTGCCTCAGTAGACATGCACATACAACATTAATCAACTGAATTCAAACAGAGCCACAAAGGGAAGTGGTGGGCCAGCCCCTGTTGCTTTAGCTCACACAGTAAGTGGCCAAAGTTCAGTCCTCTCTTGCCACAGTGGTCTTTTCCATCCCTTCATAATCAGTATTAACTTGTGTGAAACCTTAATTGTGAGCCCTGTGGAAAACAAGAAAATGAGCCCTTGAGGTTTCCTTTCAGAAAGGGCTGTGTTTTCATGTTTCAAGGCATAGCAATTTTGCTTCACTTAGGCAGTGACCTCCCTGGGACAGGGCCAACCCCTGTTTTATGTATTTGCTCTGCTTCTGGGCTGGATGAATGTGTAGGATGGATTGGGGGGCAACCTCCACCCTGTGGTGCAGACACTCTCCAGCCTAGGGTCTAGGATGCAGGACCACCATGCAGTGCTAATCCAGGGAGAGACCAACCTTCTCTCTTCTGAGGCCCTTCTACCACAATAAATCAGACTTTCCAAAAAGTCTCCACACAAATAGCCAACATTAGTGTTAAGAGTAGCTATCACTTCTCCCCCTACACCCATCACATTTTATATTACCAGCCCCCCTTTGAAAATCATTGTTTATTACACTTCTCGACCTGCTTAAAAGGTTCATGGATTTATATAGCATGTTCTGCCAAGAAATCTCCTCTATGACTGGAGATTTGTTTCAGAAGATCTGCTGTAATGGGGTGAGGAGAATAAGCATCTATTGGAAGGATGTTGATGTAACATGGAAAGCAGGTAAGTTACAGAAAGAGCAAAGTGCAATAAATAGCTTCTATTTAAAATATAAATAGAGTAATTTAAGTCTGCCTGAAGATAGTTTAAATAATTCAGTATGTGATAATAATAACATGCACTGAATGATAGCTAAAGAATACCTTATAAAGTAACTTACAGCAATACTGTAAGAGGCCAGATACGAGTAATCATTGAGCATAGCCAAATACAGAAATTCAATTCATTTTGGAAAATTTTAATTGAATACTTTAATTAAAACATCTGTAATTCTTTAAAACAAGGAATATCTGCTAATTCAGTTCATTAAATAAAAAGAGAGCATGTAAATGTTGGAACACTATGGAACATAGCAGAAGAAGCACTTTAAAAGTGACACTCATATAAAGTTTGAAACCCAGGTGCTAGTACACAAGAAAGTGTTACTAATGGAGTCTGAGGCCTATTGCATCAAAGTTTCTAGTTAAAATCCAGTTACAACTTAGTGATATAAAATATTTCCACAATATATGATGGAAAATGTTATTAATCTTCAGACCTGGTTTCTAGGAAGTGTCTGTATAACCAGAAACTTAGGGCCATATTAGGTATCTTTCTGAAAACTTGGAAGATTGCATGGCTATGGGCAATGCTTTGCTGTCCACTCCAGAACTTGATCCTCTGGGAGAGGGTATTTTCAGCATTCTCAGGGACAGTGACAATACACTGAACATGTTATAAATGAAGTCTCAACTCAAACTGAATTTTGTAATATTTATAAAAGAAATATTTATAAAAGGTATAAAAGGTATAAAAGGCAAGTAAACAGCGCTGGGTGTGCGGGAAGTCTATGCTCCACCAACACGCACACACGAACATCAAATATTCTAAATATACAGAACATTGCTTTACATACTAAACCCGAGTATGCCTATACATATGTGCAATCAGGAAAGGTAACAAACAATCCTTTAAGTTCCATTACTTAACAGTCACCATTTTTCCATTCCTTTTTTTGATTACAAACACCAGTCTCCATTTTCCATTCCTTTTGAACAATATGTCTCGCTTTAAGTTGTCAAGCAACTTGGTCTTCAGGCCTTATGCATCCCATTCTTCCCAGACTGAAGAAAAGCATATCCATCTCCTTTTCAAGGCCAATAGGGCCTGGGCCAAAGTCCAAGTCACCAGGGGACGTAACAGCAAAAGCCTTTGATGGCTGTAGCAGCAGAGGGGCCGATGGCCCCTCTGGAACAGTGAAGGAGCCCACAGCTCCCTCACTGTCTGGTATTGTGGCCTGACATGGCTCTTTAAGGCCTCAGAGACTGCTCACTAGGGGCCGACCAATCCCACTGCAACCTTGTTGTTTTTAGTTGCAGAGTCCCACACCTTGACATCAATTTGGTCCCATGTTTCAGGATCATAAACTGTCTGATTGTTAATAAGGAGAATAAGCTGTAAGGTTACCAGGACAGTCTTTGTTTCTAAGGACGTATGATTCCCCATAATGCGCAACTGCTTACCAGCGAGGGGCAGTTGTGTGCGCGGGTCCGCTTCTCTCAGCTTGAGCTTCTTTCCAGGTCCGGTGCACCTATTTCCAGTGACTTTCTGTACAAGTTTCTTTGAGCAGTTTGCAGACTTTGGCCGAACCTACCTTCATTAAGCCATCAATGTGCCTGTTCCTTTCCTGTCCTCCGTTCTGCTAGCCTGTTCCTTTTCATTCCTTCTTTCTGCTTATTCATTGATGACATAACTTCATCGTGTTGCCTTCTTTTTTTTTTTATCTTGAGGGCAGGCTCCCCTCTTATACCCTTCTCCCCACAGCAGTCCTTTTCAAAACAACTTTTCATTGGTCAACCAGTTTTGCAAATAACAGCAATGGCAAACACCCAGAAACTTCCATGCCTTAATGTCTGGAGAACAAGAAACCGGAGACTGCACGGAGTCTCCTGAATCATCCTTCTTTGTTCCCTCTAAACTCTTTTACATTCCTGATGGCCTCATCATTAAGAGTCTAATGTTATCATCAACCATGGGGCTTGTCCACCCCCATGGCCACACTCCCAAATCTCCCCCTTCTTTATTAATATCGACTATTTTCTCGACATGAATTACCACTCCATATATAACAAACACTTTGAATGAGGACAGAAAATTATGAATATTTGGCCATCTTACATACAGGTTTTTTTGTTTGTTTGTTTCTGATTTTTTCCTACTTTGCTTCTGTTCAAGTATCCTTAAAGCTTTTCTTGTGAATCAGACCCATTTCATAGTAATACTTGGAAAAAACATCCACAGATTGGGTTGTATATGAGTCTACAGAGTACAATCAAGCATGGGGTTGTAAGTGTGGTGCAAAGGATGTACATACATTCATGCAAAATATAGTGAATAAATTATTGTGAAATCTCATTAGTGTGAATAGACAGACAAACTTTTACTAAAAATCTTCTCTATTCCCTGTGTGAGTACACTATGGACCTCAGTACAGCCATTTCCCCTGGGCTGCTTTGCCAATGTATGTGATCACCATTACTTACAGGGAATAGCTCTAAGAATATAAAGATAATTCACATCACTTAGTTCTTGGATTTACTTCAACCTCTTCGAAGAGGATGACAAGCCTTGTTTTTTGGAGAATGGCTCTCAGGAGGGATATGACAGGAATATTAATCCTGCAGTATTAACTGAGATTGCATTTTCTTTCAGATAGTCATCTAAAGAATGATAGCTTAACTAATTTTCAGTACCCACCAATACAGACTGGTGACCTAGATTGAAATGCTCTAGGAACAAAGGTATTAGGAGATATGAACAGATATAGGAACACAGTTCTTTACAACATAAAAATTGAAATTTATCTTTCAGATATTGTAGGGACTGTTTTCTGTGTTCTAGTATTGGATTCCTCACTTGGAAATTCTCATTTTAATGAGATAAAGTAGGAGAGACTATGCTAGTAGAAATATAAGTTTCTGACCATGCCCCAGAGGAAAAAGACATATCTGGAAAGTAGAGGACAAACCGTCTGAATGGAATACTTCTCAACTGGAAAGAAGACTGTACAAAGAACTATCCCTGGAACAACTGGATATGCATAAGGAGAGGAGAAATGCTGTGATCCTTTTCTTTGAACTCTGAGGCCAAATAATGGAAGAGGATTACTGCCACTGTGCAAAACCATAGATGAAGTTATTAAAAAACTAATAAGGAGAAAGGAACCTGAGTAGACCACACCCCTTTCACATCTTGAACAGTGGATGTTCAGGGATGTTATAAATGAAGTCTCAACTAACTGAATTTTGTAATGTTTATAAAAGAAATATTTATAAAAGGTATAAAAGGTATAAAAGGCAAGTAAACAGCGCTGGGTATGCGGGGAGTCTACGCTCCACCAACACGCACACATGAACATCAAACATTCTAAATATACAGAACATTGCTTTACATACTAAACCCGAGTATGCCTATACATATGTGCAATCAGGAAAGGTAACAAACAATCCTTTAAGTTCCATTACTTAACAGTCTCCATTTTCCATTCCTTTTGAACAATATGTCTCGCTTTAAGATGTCAAGCAACTTGGTCTTCAGGCCTTATGTATCCTATTCTTCCCGGATTGAAGAAAAGCATATCCATCTCCTTTTCAAGGCCAATAGGGCCTGGGCCAAAACGCATGTCCAGGTCACCAGAGGGCGTAACAGCAAAGGCCTGCGATGGCAGTAGTGGTGAGGGGCGATGGTGTAGCAGAAGGATGGCTGGATGAACCCACAGCTCCCTCACTATCTGGCAAACCACACGTTTCTGATTGTGGCCCGACATGGCTCTTAAAGGCCTCAGAGACTGCTCACTAGGTACCGAGCAATCCCACTGCAACCTTGTTGTTTTTAGTTGCAGAGTCCCACACCTTGATATCAATTTGGTCCTATGTTTCAGGATCATAAACTGTCTGATTATTAATAAGGAGAATAAGCTGTAAGGTTACCAGGACAGTCTTTGTTTCTAAGGACGTATGATTCCCCATAATGGGGAATCTGCTTACCAGCCAGGGGCAGTTGTGTGCGCGGGTCCGCTTCTCTCAGCTTGAGCTTCTTTCCAGCTCCAGTGTGCTCATTTCCAGCGACATTCAGTACAAGCTTCTTTGAGCAGTTTGCAGACTTTGGCCGAACCTACCTTCATTAAGCCATCAATGTGCCTGTTCCCATCCTGTTCTCCATTCTGCTAGCCTGTTCCTTTTCATTCCTTTTTCCTGCTTCTTTATTGATGATGTAACTTCAATGTGTTGCCTTTTTTATCTTGAGGGCAGGCTCCCCTCTTATACCCTTCTCCCCACAGCAGTCCTTTTCAAAACAACTTTTCATTGGTCAACCAGTTTTGCAAATAACAGCAATGGCAAACACCCAGAAACTTCCATGCCTTAATGTCTGGAGAACAAGAAACCGGAGACTGCATGGAGTCTCCTGAATCATCCTTCTTTGTTCCCTCTAAACTCTTTTACATTCCTGATGGCCTCATCATTAAGAGTCTAATGTTATCATCAACCATGGGGCTTGCCCACCCCCATGGCCACACTCCCAAATCTCCCCCTTCTTTATTAATATCAACCATTTACTTGACACGAATTACCACTCCATATATAACAGGGATGTCCTGGTACCTATTGGTACCAGATACCTACATGATACCTGGTATTTATGATGATCAGGGATGTCCTGGTACTTATTTTTTGAGCTGTCATAAAATAGCTGTGGTGTTTTTTTTTTTTTTTTTTTTTTTTTTTTTTTTTCTGACTTCTACCTATGATTTTTCCTTTGCAGCAACATTGCTAGGGTGGTTTATTTTAACACATTATAAAAAATACTTACTGGTTGACTGGATTAAAATTTCAGTGTCCAGAGAAATACATACTCTAATAAAACACAGATGTACCTTTAAGCATTTAAGTGGAATAATAAAAATAAAGATTTCATCATTCATGTTAAGCACAGTCTTTAAGGAGTTTCTGTATTAATATGACCTGTCATAAAATGATCATTAGGTTTCATTAGACAATAATAGAGATGGAAGGAATGGAAATATCATCAAACTGGTTCTGTTAATTTTAAAGTTGTATATTTTCCCTTCCACTCTTAAAAAAATTAATCAGATTGAAAATTTCTTGGGAATATAATAATTTTAAAGTATTCTATAAATGCCTGTAAGAATACAAAATACTGAGAATTATACACACAAACACACACAAAAAATAATGTAGCTGACTGTGAGTTCAGCTCAACTATACAAAGGCAGCTCACAGAACAGACTCATAACAAATTGGGCAATACAAGATGCTGTAGTCAAGAACTATATGAAACACTAGGATCATTTATACGTACAGAGCTGAAAAATACAGCTGTTGTTTTCACTCAGAGATAATAATCATATACCTGGGCCACAGGATAAGGCCTGCTTTCTTGGTTCATGACCATTAAGAAACAACTCTCCTATTGTTAACCTTCAAGAGGAGAGGCTGCAAATGCAAGGTCATACAGGAAACAAAGATGTGGGAATCATTTAGTGCAACCCTACACTTAGACAGGTGCCAGTCTTAGTCTTTTTAATTGATCTCATTTGTTACTTATACCTGTAAATCACACTGTTATCATCTCTGAACAAGCAATGGAAACTAGAATTTGTCACTGACTGAAGATATCAGACCAAGTCCTCAAATAGGCTGGCCATATAGATTTACTGGCTTAATTACACAACAGTACATTAGATTGAAACAAGATACTTAGAAAAATCCAAATTACATGCAGGCCTCTTGTTTCTTTATCCCACATTGACACAAAACACAGTTCAAATGCTACTACTTAGAGAGTAAGTTATAGTCTTCTGAGAGGGACAAAGCCAGACCCAGTCAGGCCTGACACAGTCAAAGATTTTTGATACTGTGCATCAAAAATTATCTTCTGTTGATCTAAAAGCTTAGTATACAGACAGCATGGCACTCACATCCCAGAGCTACTGCAGTGTTATGGTGGGAACAGGAGAATTATGAAGGCAACCAACTGTGACCCTTTTCAGTGGGATAAACTCAGGTATTTAGTAAGGGGTAATGTTGACTGGATTTAATTTTCTCTCATTAGAATTACTCAGTCCTATATGTAGTCCATGTAAAGACTGAGGAGCATGAAAAGAGCAAAATGCTTCCCATGCTAAAAGAGTAATACATATATTTAGACATTTTCTAGATACAATTGTGCATGCCTCTTAAATACAAATGGAGCCCAAAGAGAAACCAGTACTGAAGCTGTAGACAACACCTGTTTGTGTCATCCAAAGTAATGACAAAAGCAGACTTCTGAGATGAGAGGTCTCCCTCTATTGTTCCCACATTGACTGCTTCAGTGGTTTCACATAATCAGTCCCCAGTTCCTGGCAGAGACAGAGGAAGTTATGAAGACTATCCCACTTCCATGTGATTTGCCAGCTTTCTGGAGACTACAAAATACCTGTTTCACAAAGGACATTTCTAAATGTCAGTCCTTCAAGAAAGCAGAGTGAGTGAAGCAAGACTATTTTCTGAACAGCAATCTTATTTTGAACCCTAACTCTACTGATCTTGGTGGAAGAAGGTCTCAGAAACCAAATCTCAACAGTAAGAGTGGCAGGAAAAGGAAAAGGGGGGATTGACATTGAATATATGAGAGTAATTGAGCAGCTTGGGGTCTTTAGCCAACTTGGGTACTCCCAAAGAAAAGGCACAAGACTGACTGGGGAGAGGTTGTAGGAGGTTGTTTTTATGCCCTGCATTTTCCATCAAATGCAGCAGAAAGCAGGAACTGTGAGAAGAAACTGCAACAGGGAGGAAAGATGGGATTCCTCAACAAAACTTGCATTGGAAATATGAGGTAAAAAGATGACACTTGAGGAAAAGGAATAAAGAAAATTGCAGTGTGAGATGAGTGATTTCATAAAGAAAATGCTATATAAGGAGAAGATCTGCAAATAAAGATACATGGAATGAGATTTATGTACTCTATATAGTACAAAGAGACTTATGTATTCTATGTACACTAAAAGTGACTTGCACCAGTCACTTTTAGAATGGAAGACAGAGAAAAGAAACTAGTGGAAAGAGTGTTGAGTCATAATTCTTTAAAAGAAGCAAAATTTAAAAAGACAAAATAAAAATAACTGGCCAGAGGGGAAAACTTAAAAAGAAATATGGAGGAAATGACCCAAACAGAAAAAAAAAAAAAAAAAAAAAAGATGAAAAAGATAAACAAAAACTTCACAGTGAAGTTTATCAGAGGGAGGGATGGGGAGGAGGGTGGGAGGAGGAGGTGAGATGGAGAGCAGTAGGTGGAAGAAATAGAGCAATAAACAGCAGCCATAATAATTCACTAGTAATAATTCATCCATTTATTGAACATGACTAGATCACTACTTAGTCATTACACTTTGGGAAATGAGATGATACTTTGTTCACATTTTTAAAAATGCATCTCTACAGACATTTCCTCTAGCTATTACCTTTCTTCCTTTTGAGATATAACTGAGAGCAAAGAAAGCTATCCCCTTCCTCCTCAGCTTTATTCATATCACTTTTTGACACACCTTTCTGCCTCCTAATAGCAGACAGGAATGCTGGTAGGCACATCACAATTAACAGACATTTTAAAACCAGTGATTACAGAAATGAAATGTTTGAAGCAGTATGAAGGTTGGCTGGAAAAATGGAGTCATACTAGCACCCAGAAGAAATTAATCTGTTTTTCAAAACTTTTGTGCAAAAAAGATTTTAAAGATACATTTCTATCAGTAACAAATGTCAGTTTGTGATTAGCTATGGTTTTGAATGAAACAGCAGTAATTACTTAAACCAGTTCAAACCTAAACAATAGGTGTTTTTTATAAAGTAGAATTCTATCATGCTTCAGATTTTTCCTTGTGATATGCCAACCAATCTCTGACAAGTGAGATAGACCAGCACCAAATCTTACCCTTCTTTCACTCTCTTTCTCACAGCGAAGTCACAAAGAAGGGTTACTTTTCCCCAGAAGAATGGAGACACTTGGCGTTTTTCTTTTATAAAGGAATGGTTTCTACAAACTAATGTGAAAAAAAGATATTGGTGCCTTAGGAGGGACAAAGATAATAAATTTAAATAAATATTTTATGAAAGATAAAATAAATTACACAATAAAAGTGCAAAAACTACTTAAATAAAGGTCATCCTGTGCACAACTTGATTGTTATTTCTTTACTCAATTTAGCCAAAATCCTGATCACACTTGAGGGCCACCAATTGCATTCCTTACAGCCACCTCTCAAAACTAGCAGTATGGAGAAGCATAAATTCTTTGATCATTTTCACTTCCTTCTAAATCCAGAAAGGTTTGCTTCTGTTTTCTTAGCTACCTCTGGTAAACCTGGTAGAAAGTCACTAATTTCATGAAAGGCATTCCTCAGTCTGGATCC
This sequence comes from Aythya marila, assembly GCF_965140915.1. NCBI lineage: Eukaryota > Metazoa > Chordata > Aves > Anseriformes > Anatidae > Aythya > Aythya marila. Next base: position 66,193,002 of record NC_139042.1, on the reverse strand, counting down.
CTGAGACCAGGACTTAAGGAAATTTCAAGACTTCAGTTTCCCTCCTAGTCTCAAAGTTGCTCTCTGAGACCTTGGAATAATTAAGGAGTAAGCATTTAGCTGTCCTAAACTCTGAAATTATGTTACAATTTCAACAAGACTCACATGTGTTAGTAACACTACCAGCACACTGTCATGTTTACAGTACTGAGAAATGGCCAACATTTCCTCTGCCAGGTGCCCTGTTCTCAAGGGCAGGGGATGTAGCTAGTGGATTTAGCTCATGCCTGGCAACAACCTTGCATGGGTGAGGAATATGATGGCCCAAACACCACTTACAAGGTAACTGATAGAAAAATGAAATTTTTGTAGACATCCGTATAGCTTCCTGCAGAGTAGAGAGTTTCTGGGGATCAGAGCCCAAGTTGTTCTTCATGATGTTAGTTACCTGTAGTCTTAAAAGTGCTCCAATTAATTAAAATAATTCAATTTTTTCCTAAAACACAACACAACTTTTTGAAATGTACCATGTTGACGGTGAGCATATATTCATCCAATTTTCAAGGAGTTACAAGATTGTGCTCCTCATCAGCACAATTATGACTACTGTTTGTTCTATTTCATGACAATATGCATTTTTCTCCAGCCTTCATAGAATGCTTTCCGTTGGAAGGGACCTGGAAGATCATCTAATTCCAACCCTCCTGACATGGGCAGGGATGCCACCCACCAGACAAGGTTCCCCAAAGCCCTGTCTAAGATTGCCTTCAACACCTCCAGGGATGGGGCATCCACAGCTTCTCTGGGCAATCTGTATGAGTGACCTACCACACTCATAGTAAATCATTACATCCTTTTATCTAATATGTCTACCCTCTTTTAGTTTGACGCCATTACTCCTTGCACTATCACTACACTCCCTAACAAAGAGTCTTTTCTGTAGCCCCCTTTAGGTACTGGGAGACCACTATAAGGTTTCGATCCAGAGCATTCTCTTCTCCAGGTTAAACAATCCCAGCTACCTTGGTCTGTCCCTTAGGAGAGGTGCTCCAGCCCTCTGATCAACCTCATAGTCCTCCTCTGGTCTGGCTCCAACAGGTCCATGTCTTTCTTGTGCTGGGCTGCCCAGAGCTGAATGCAGTACTCTAGTTGGGGTCTCATGAGAGAGGAATAGAGGGGGAGAATGATCTCTTTTGACCTGCTGGTCATGCTTCTTTTGATGTAGCCTAGGATATGGTTGGCTTTCTGGGCTGCAAGTGCACACTGCTGGCTCATGTTGAGATTCTCATCAACCAACACCCCCAGAACCTTCTCATCACAGCTATTCTCTATTCAAACTCTGCCCAGCCTGTATTTATGTTTGGGATTGCCCCAACCTAGATGCATGACTTCGCACTTGTTGTTCTTGAGCTTCATGAGGTTCACTTGGGCTCACCTTCCAAGCTTGTCTAAGTTCCTCTGGGTGGCATCCGTTCCCTCCAGTGTGTCAACCACACTAAACAGCTTAGTGTCATCATCAAACTTGCTGTTATGGTTACTGTCCATGTCACCAACAAAGATGGTAAAAAGCACCAGTCCCAGTACCGACCCCTGAGTAATGCTATTTGTCATTTGTTTTCACTTGGAAACTGAGCCATTGACTGAAGCTCTTTCAGTGTGACCATCCAGCCTATTCCTTACCTACTGTGTAGTTAATCTGTGAAATCCATGTCTCTACAATTTAGAGACAAAGATATCATGCAAGACAGTGTCAAATGCTTTGCACAAGTCCAGGCAGATGAAGCCAGTACTTCAGTATTTCAGCTGTACAACCAATGTTGTAAGCCCACTGTAGAAGGCCAGATTAGTCAGGCATGATCTGCCCGTAGTGAAGCCATGTTGACTGTCATCAATCACCTCCCTGTTTTCCATGTGTCTTACGATAGTTTCCGGGAAGATCTGGTCTATGATCTTGCTGAGCACAGAGGTGAGACTGATGGGCCTATTGGTCCCTGGGTCTTCCTTTTTTATTTTTTGAAAAATGGGGTTATGTTTCTCATCTTCTAGTCAGTGGCTTGGCAGCTTCATCTGCCATTCCCCTCAGAACCCACAGATGCATCTCATCACATCCTATGGACTTGTGCACCCTCAGGTTCCTTAGATTGTCTTGAACCTGATCTCCTACCGTGAGCTGTTCTTCATTCTCCTAGTCCCTGCCTTTGCCTGCTGGGACATGGGCTACATGGTTAGAGCTCTTGCCAGTGAAAATTGAGGCAAAAAAGTCATTGAGTACCTCAGTCTTCTCTGTGTCCCAGGTGACCAGGTCTCTCAATTCCTTCTGGAGGGCCCACAGGTTCCTTAGTCTTTGCTCATAGAATTCTAGAATAATTTAGGCTGGAAAAGACCTCGAAGATCAAGACCAGCCATTAACCTAACACTGCCAAGTCTTCCAATAAACCATGTTCCTAAGAATCCTATGTACACATCTTTTAAATACCTCCAGGGATGATGACTCAACCACTTCCCTGGGCAGCCTGTTCCAATGCTTTAAAACCCATTCAGTGAAGATATTTTTCCTAATATCCAACCTAAGTCTCCCCTGGAGGAAGTTGGGGACATTTCCTCTTGTCCTATTGCTTGTTGCTTGGGAGAAAAGACCTACACCTACATCACTACAACCTCCTTTGAGGTAGTTGTAGAGACTGATAGGGTCTCCCCTGAGCCTCCTTTTCTCCTGACTAAATAACATCTGTACCTTTAGTCACTCCTCATAGGACTTGTTCTCTAGACCTTTCACCACCTTTGTTGTCCTTCTTTAGAAGCTCTTCAGCACCTTGTTGTCTTTCTTGTAAGGGCAGAGGCCAGTGGGATGAGGTTCAGCATGGCTAAATGCCAAGTCCTGCACTTTAGTCACGACAACCCCATGCAATGCTACAGGCTCGGGACAGAGTAGCTGGAAAGCTGTGCCAAGGAAAAGAATCTGGAGGTGTTGGTAGATGAGCAAATTTGCCGGCGATACTAAACTGGGAGGAGTTGTTTATGCTGTTGAGGGTGGAAAGTCTTGCAGAGAGATCTGGACAAATTGGAGATCTGGGCAATCACCAACTGCATGAAGTTTGACAAGAGCAAGTGCCAGGTCCTATAACTGGGATGGGGCAACCCTGGCTATACACATACAGACTTGGCAATGAGATGCCAAGCATCTCATCAATGAGCAGCCCCGCAGAGAGGGATCTGGCGGTTTTGGTTGATAGCAAGCTGAATGTGAGCCAGCAGTATGCCCTGGAAGCCAGGAGGGCCAACTGTATCCTGGGGTGCATAAAGGACGGCATTGCTAGCTGGTCGAGGAAAGTTATTGTCCCACTCTACTCTGTGCTGGTGAAGCCTCACCTCGCGTACTGTATGGAGTTCAGGGCACCACAGTACAAAAAGGACCTGAAACGATTGGAGAGAGTCCAGAGGAGGGCCACAAAGATGGTGAAGGGCCTAGAGAGAAAGACATATGGAGAGCAGCTGAGGTGACTTGTCCTGTTCAGCCCGGAAGAAAGGAGGCTGACAGGAAACCTCATCATGGTCTACAGCTTCCTCACGAGGGGGAGTGGAGGGGCAGGTGCTGATCTATTCTCTTTAGTGAGCAGTGATAGGACCTGAGGGAATGGTGTCAAGCTGCAACAGGGGAGGTTCAGGCTGGATATCAGAAAAGGTTCTTCATCAAGAGGATTGTAGTGCACTGGAACAAGCTTCCCAGGGGTGCAGTCACAGCACCAAGCCTGTTGGAGTTTAAGAAGTGTTTGGACTGTGCTCTTAGTCATATGGTCTGAATTTTTGGTAGACCTGTGTGGTTCCGGGAGTTGGATTCGATGATCCTTGTGGGTCCTTTCCAGCTCAGGATATTCTATGATTCTATGATTCTAGGTGCTCACCCGACCCTAAGCCAGCAGTGTGCCCAGGTATCCAAGAAGGTCAACAGCACCCTGACTTGCATCAGGAATAGTGTAACCCGCAGGACCATGGAGGTAATCATCCCCATGTACTCAGCTCTAGTGAGGCTGCACCTCAAGTACTGGGTTCAGTTTTGGGCCCCTCACTACAAGAAAGACATCAAGGCCCTGGAGTGTGTCCAGAGAAGAGCTATGAAGCTGGTGAAGGGCCTGGAACACAAGTCCTAAGAGAAGCAGCTGAGAGAACTGGGATTGCTTAGTCTGGAGAAGAGGAGGCTCAGGGGAGACCTTACTGCTCTCTCCAACTACCTGAAAGGAAGTTGTGAGGGGCTGGGGTTCTGCCTCTTCTCACAGGTAACTAACAACAGGACTAGAGGGGATGGCCTTACATTGTGTCAGGGGAGCTTCATGATGGAAATCAGGAGAAATTTCTCCTCAGAAAGAGTAGTTAGGCATTGGAACAGATTGCCCAGGGAGATGGTGGAGTCACAGTCCCTGGGGGTGTTTGAAGGGGTGCTTAGGGACATGGTTTACAGGGTAATATTGGTGGTATGGGGACCATTTGACCAGATGATCTTGAAGGTCTTTTCCAATGATCTTAATGATTCTATGATTGTAAGGGGCCCCGAACTGGACACAGTGTTCAAGGTGATGTACTTAAATAACATACTGTAGAAGATAATTCAGGTTAGCTTTTCTCAAATCTACCCCCCCCCAAAAAAAAAAAAAAAAATTACTAGTTATGATATGAAATTAAGACTGGATGAGATATGAAATCTTCTAACATTTGTCTGGAGAATATAATAGTTGATGCCATTTTTGTTTCTTTTTAGGAAACACACAAAATGCTTAATATTGTTGAACAATGACAGTTGGTTTTGATACATAATGTTGTGCTTTCATTTTATTATTTGAAAATCCTCTTTCTTAATCTGCATGGAAAATTCAGTTTCTAGAAATTCATAGAATGTAAAAACAAACTGAAATATTTTTGTTTTGCCAGTGTAACAGAAATGGAACAGATGAAAATGAAGTTTTATCTCCCCATGTTACTTTTCATTTTCAGGTGTAAACTTGTACCCATCCTATCTGGATAATATTTTTGTCACCTGTATTTGATTCAGAAATTTCATCTGGTTTAACAATTGCACTTGCAGAGACAAAACAGAAGTCAGTTGGCACTGTTACAAATAAAATATATCAAGGAATTATGATAAGTTAAACTTTTAAAATTTCCAAGTAAAGGTAACCTAGCATTTGTCTTGTAAAGAAAAAATATATATAATTACATGGATTTGTAGCAACAAAATAAATGTTTTTACCAGACAGCAAATGAATATGACTTTTTTTTTTTTTCTTTTTTTCTTTTTTTTTAATCTGTAATTGTACTCTGTTGATCATATGTAGCATAAAATAACAAGCAGTAATTGACTCAGCTTCTAAAATAGCTATCAAAGCACAGATTTGGAAGCTTAAAACATGAAAAAGTGAATTTGAAAATTAATACCTGCAAGAACGGCTGTACATTTTTACAATACCCAATAAAGTTTACAAATCAATCTTTTTGCTGAATTTTTGATTTAAATATGTGTATACATATCAGTTTCATAACCTCTATCTTTTACCCTGTTAAAGTATTCAGAGAAATTCAAGAATTGTATGCTTTTATTAGCTTTGACAGAGAAGCAACAGTTGGTTTAATGTGGCCTGTTTAGCTCTCCTTTTTCCTTTTCTTGTGCAACAATAATAATAATTAAAAAAAAAATAAAATAAAATAAAATATGAGTCTCAATATTTTATTAGCTCGAAGTAGAGGAATGGGCAAGTCTTTTTCTGCATTAAACAGCTGCATAAATAAGAGTTGTCTCTATCTTTTTTGCTCTAAGATCTCATGGTGAAAACTGATGTGGAAATTATTGTTCCCTGGCATTGCACTTCTGACTCCACAGCTACGTTTTATAAGGCTTGTGTGCAATTAGCCAGTTCGTTATTTTATCCTAATATTATAATAAATCACTTCACTCTTTTTCTCTCATCCATCATCAACTTATCTGCCCGCAGGTCAAAATGGTACCAATTATTAATCAAGGCCACAGGCACCCACTCCTGCACAGGGGCACCATGTTTCAACTGTCAGGTGGCATCCATCCCAGCCTTTCTTTGTCAGCAATAAAGAAAATGAAATTGGACTAATATGAATCTCATTTCTGCCCTGATTAAAGGCCTACATTTTCCCTAGGCATTGCCTGACCAGGTCTTGACTTGTGAGATATTCAATGTTCTTGTAATGTCATTCGGACAGAGCGCGCCTGTCTCCTTAGGTCATTGTTCTTCAGATTCACTTGTTTTACATGGAATATAGGCTAGAAAATCTAGACTTCCTTTGGGGTGTTAATTAAGAGGAGCATCCAAAATTAATCAGCAAATTCACTAGGGCGAAGGGGAGCTGTCTGAAGGCCTCGATATAAAATGCACTTCTAGTACAGAGAAATGAGCCTTCGGCTATTGACAAAGAGAAAACAAGTGCACAGACGGCAATCTGACATAAAAATTCATATACGTATACAATTTTACATTCATTTTCCTTGTCAGCTTGTCACCTTTAATTATAAAGGTTGATTCGCTATTTGGCAGATCTGGAAATTGTAAATGCTTGGCCATTTTAATATCATCATATGGTCAATGTCTTCAAAAAAGAATGACACAATAGCATATAAAGAAAGAAACATTGTAAAACCAAGTTCAACTTCTTTGATGATCACCTTGAAGTATCTTGCGGGTCTTCTTGAGAACTGTGAACTTGGCCATAAAAACAAACAAGTTATGACTATTTACAGAGAAAACATTGTATTGACAAGTTGTTAGACCCCACTCCTTTTTACTTACAGTAGCTTCTAATCTTCATTTCTTTAAATCTTTTGTTACTTATTCCATTCTAATGTTATTAGTGTTTGGTGTGAAGGATTTGCATAGACCTTCAGGCTATTAATGACCTTTATGTGAAAATAACAAATTCTCTGTTTGCCCGGTGAAAAGAAGACTCAAAAAAAAAAAAAAAAAAAAAAAAAAAAAAAAAAAACAACAAAACAAAACAAAAAAAAACTATGCCACTAAGCTCATATCATGCAGACATCTCACAGAGAAGACTCTTAAACAGTTAACAATTTTAATCAGATAAGTTTGTTTGTTTTCAGTAGACACTAAGTCTCTAAGAATTAAGTTTCTGCAACTGGCTGCAGGACTTTGTTTTGTACCTTGAAGAGCTCAGGACTTTGTTTGGTACCCAAGAGCTCAGGTTCCAGAGGCTACCTGTTGTATGTTTTTTCTTGTTCCACTCTTCTTACTTACCACTTCTCTGTGATTTTATACATTTATTTCACAGGTTTGGAAAGACCAGGGATTTTTTTTTTTTTCTTTTTATTGTTACAAGTCATAGTTTCAGACTAAGAACAGCCATATTGTTCTCGGGTTTGAGTATAACTATTACTTTTTATGTACACTCATAGACTAATAACATAAAATAAGGCCTTAATAATGCTGCAGAGCTACGTAGCAACACACACCAAGGAATCCAGCTTCCCAAATATATTCTGAAGTATCCAATACAGAAGTTGTTACTTGGACCAGCCATTGACTCATAGTAAAACTAAAATGGAGGCAGGCAAAGTGAAGACAGAAGGAGGGGTACAAGTACTGCTTTATGAACACTTTCTTAATGGTATGGAACAGAAGCCTCAGCTTATGGCAAAATGTACTGAAACTCAGCACTGTCATTTTTATTTTAAATAACCACTCCACAATAAATAGCATATTCTGAACTAGAATGATACTTTATACTGTATCTCATGCTAACTAATTATTTAATTTCATTAAGTTAAGATCCTAATTTTAATTAGACACCTCTACCCCTAAATGGGTATAATAACTTAACCTTAAAACAGTGACTTTTCTGTTGTTATATTTTTAATATTTTTCTATTGATAAATGGAAGTCCTCACAGAAACTGAGCCTACCTAAGCAACTATTTTCCTTACTTTCTTTTACATTTAATAAAAAGGGAATAAACAACTATACCTGTCTGTCTGAGCAGTTGTGTAAATGGGTAAGGGAATTATCCTCATGATGAGGCTCACCACACATGTATGTGATTGTGAAATATAATTGAGGTGTCAAAACTTCTAAGAGTGGGGGCTTGCACTTTTGTACTTACGTATCTAGAGGAAAGCAGAGTACTTTTTTTTTTTTTTTTTTTTTTTTAAACTAATACCAGTTCTCATCTTAACTAATTTTATTAGGACTAATGGGACCTAATGCTGACACCTGTTAGGTAGCTTTATGTTAGTTAATGGTTGATAACCTACTGAGCAACACTAAAAAAATCCTACCTGATAAATGCAGCCAGTTTCTTAGTACAGAGCATTAACCCTGTTTTCACATGAATATACCCCCTATATCCTGTACTGCCTGTTGTACAGAGTCTTTCTAAATATCTCCTTAAAACATAGATTTTACAGAAATGAAGTTTTATGTCCTTTTTACTTCCTTTTTTATTTTAGGGACACCTAAATAGTATACCAAGACTGCTTTTGAAGTTTGTGAAAATATGTATATGTTAAAAAAACAATGTAAAAATTGTAGCATTCCAGGAGGTCATCTCCAGTTTGTTATTGTCCAGTTAAATTATATTTATTTTTTATTTGTGGGTTCTTTACTTCATACATAACTAAAAAAATTAAACTATGAACTGTAAACCTTATCTGTGAATTATTTACATAATTACAATGACTGCTTTAAAAATGGAATTTCTTCAGACATTTGTTTTTCAAGGTCAAACGTGAACACAAAACAGAGTTCTCTTTGCAAAGAAAGATGCATGTTTCCATTCCCCATGTGTATGTATGACTTTCAATTTTTGAAACTTTCAGTCACAGAAACTATATCTATGCTACAGTGCAACAATTCTCTGAAGCCTGGGCATGAAGTCTGTTTCCCCAGTTTTCCTTGCTGTTACATATATACAGCTTATGGGGGATCACCCAATCTGATACAGGGAGAAATACTCTTAGGTGCACCCTGAGATTGCATGAGCTGAAGAAAAATCTTTCCTGTAGTCTAGATTCACTCCATCTTCCAAACTAATAAACTATGCCTGTAGATCTCTGTGCCCTTGCAAGAAAGTATCTGGGACAAGCACATGAAGTGGCCTGTTGTTCTTCCTAAACAGAGCAGGTGACAACAATATTGAGTGGTGATTATGTTGAAACCATGGGATTATGACAAAATCTTAGGGAGCTGCATGAGGTCTACCATCATAGTTCTGTGATCTGTTATTCCTTTTTTTTTCAGCTGATTTTATCTCCTAATGATAAACACTACCTTCTATCTGCATTTCCTACATCTCTGGTTCTGAGGAGAAAACATTAGTCCCTCTGATCCCTCTGATCCCTATGATTTGATCAGGTGAATAGAATTTCTAGCATTAGGTGTATAAGATTATGGTCTTGGCACTCTCTGTTTTTCCTGAATATAAAAATAAAAATAAAAAATATAAACTGTTTACAGATATTCCATCAAATATTTAAAGAATTAATTACTAATCACAAAATCAATCTCTTTACAAACTTTAACCTTCCATTAAATAAACCAAAATTCCAATGGAGGTCTTTTTTTTTTTTTTTTTTTTTTTTTCCCTAATATATTTATACATATATTAATATATTATACATATACAAACCTATGGAACGAATAGATTGGTGGTGCCCTTTCAAAAAAACCTTATCCTGTCTGTTAATGAAAGTTATCAAAACCACCAAAGATCTGAATGCCAGTAAATCTTTGAGACAGAAATAAAACTTAATTAACCAATAATTAATGCATACTAAATTAAGAATTTTAGTAACTCAAGACATTTCCCTTACTACTTGCTCCTTACCTTTTTTCAGAACTTCACAGGGTGATTTTTGTTACAATCTCAAGTAACCAAATTCCCCAAGGTGCTCTGTTTTACAAAGACTGTCATAACTGCTATCCTCCATGCAGTGAGGTGCCTCAAATATCCTGGAGGGCCATGCTAGATAGCACTGCCATCTCCACACCATGGTGATGGGTGGACTGTAACCACAGGAGACAGACTTTATTCTTTTGGTATATACCTTATTATCTGGTATTTTGATATCATCAGGGTGACACAGCATTCAAATCTTCTGATAAAGTGAAGCCAAACAACATTTGCATCTCTTAGGGTCTGTTTACAGTATATAATTTACTCAGAAATAGGGCATTAGCTTTCCAGGAAGTTTAATATCTTCATTATTAAATTAATATTAATCAATAGGAATAGATTTTGTGTAGTTCTTTAAAATAAAGTGTTGTGTACTACATAGTTTATCTGTACCCTCTGAAGGTATGAGTTTCATTCCTGTTGCATCAGGGACTTGTTTGTAAAGGAGAGAGAGTCCATGTACACTTCTGCACTGTGGAGGCCTTGACCCATGGATGGAGGATAAGTGAAAAAGGGCATTTCCCACTTGAAAACATATATTTTAGGATTATACTTTCACATAACAGGAGAAAAAAAACCTCATTAGTGTTAAAGGCAGAGCCTTCCTAACGTTTGGGATATTGGTTGTTGTTCAGCAGCTTGCCAGAAGTAGTTTTGGATTCATGCTGACATTAGTGAAGTGTCAGCAGATTAGACATATGCTTCATACATATATGTCAGGAGTTCCTCTGATAGAAACCTCTGTAAAACACAGGGACAATGCACTAGTTTAGGTGATGGGGAAGACTGCTGAATGTTGCATCATGCTGCCTCTGTGCCAGGCCCCTGAGCAAGGAACAGGGACAGCACAGTGGACAGGTGAGTTGTTCTTCCCTCCCTGAGGGGCAGTGGAGGGACATGCTCTTGCCTCTGTGCTGTTAACTTGTCCTCTGCAGGGTCACACCAGCACAACAGGGATGACACCTGGGGACAGTTGGAGATTCACCCTGGCTTACCACACCCATTCCTGGCTCCTTCAAGGGCTGACTTCAATATAAAACCAAACACTGACTCATTTTCAGTATTTTCTCCAGACTATTGCTGTATGACAGAAAACAAAGGACGGAGTCTCCCAAACTGAAGGTAGTTAGCAGAACAGCTGCCTCAAAGTTCTTTTTTTTCACTGGCTAAAGAAGTATCATGTCATTACACTACAACGCATTAAGTATACAAGTATTTCTGGTCTCATCTGTCCTGAGTATCCCTGTCACTTTTCAGGGTGTTTTAACTTGCATAACAGCTTGTGCTCTGTATTATGTTGGTGACCTGTTCTGGTTATCAGTAATATCCTTTCCTTTGGCTCCAATGCAGTCTCTGTGATTTAAGATTGCTTTCTGTGGTAGGCAAGAGCAGAAAAATGGAACACCTGGTCTTGCTGAGACCCTTAAAAAATGAATTTACAAAAACAGAGGTCTGTCTCAGCACTCATTTTAAATGCAGTATTTCTTATTTTAAAACTGGGGCTTGATGAAAATTCAATGAAAAGACAGTTGATTTTTTTTTTTTTCAGGGTTTGGTTTTGAACGCTGATTTTTTACTCTTTGTTTTGTCTTCTGTTTATGAAAACTGACTGACATCCACTTACAGAGCAAATGAATGATCAGCTGAGAAACAGTGTACATATGCATGTTATCCTATTTGCAGCAGTTGGATAAAATACTTGCCGATCCCACTTTATCCTTAAAAGATATTCAGAATGATATGGCTTTATTTAGGTAATGCTTCTATCACAGCAAGGCTCGGCTTTTAAATTTCACTCTTAAGTAATCAATGTTAAAGCAAACAGAAAAAGAAGACTGCTGGGGGGAACACAGCTCTGATTCACACATGTTTTATTGCAACTGTTTTCATCACACAAACTAGTTGCCAATACAGAGTGGCAGATGTGAGACCTTGGGATTATGGAAACATCAAAATATGTCAGATCCTACCAGCTCTTGGAAAATTTAAAAACCACCACATTGACATTATTATTATACAGGGTTATATGGTTGGAAATGAATCAACAAAGAAAAATTCTTGTAGGAAGTGAACTGCAAGTCAAACATAGCTAATGTGAATCCTCGTGTAGTTAGAAACTGCTTTACTCTGTCACAAGAAGCAAATGCTTGAATTGGCTTGACTTGCTTGAAGGAGGCCTCCAATTAAAAAGCAGAGAACAAGATAATACGATTGGTCTAATGATTTGGAGAAGGTGCAGTTCAAACACTGACAGGAGGCTGCAGATATATCTTTACCATGAAGGCAAAAACCAGGTTGGCTGTTGGTGAACCAGCACAGGTCTAGAAGTAGTATATCTAAGTTTCTGAAGTACCAGACCTGAGCTAATAAACGCTGCTGATTTACAGACTTCTTGACAGGGCTTATCAGCTTGTCAGAGTGCTGCAATAACTCAGCTAGACTGCCTCCAGAGCAGCACTGTGCAGTGGCTGCATGGCTTCGTGCCACATGGACTGATGAGGGGTCTTCACTAGGTTGGAAATCTTTCTTTGAAAGCCACTGTACTGTGGCAGAGAATTGCCAACTTCCCCAACTTAACTCCAGGTATTCAAGACATAATGCCTGGCAAGTCTAACACACCTGCTTACTTTATTTTATGGTATATTTTCCCCAGGATGTTTCCGAAGCATCTGGACTGCAAGTGCTGATTTAAGGTTGGAATTGCTAAAGTAGCCACAGTGCACTTTTTTCAGCCTGACTCCTTGGTCTCCTCTCACTGTGGGAGTTGCAAAGAGTCACTTAAGTTACAAGAATTATGTTCAATCAGTTAGATAGCATTTTTTAGTTTGCATTACCCTAACATTTTGGTCTAGAGCAGCAGTTCAACTTTGAAATGAGTTCCTCAGTTTTCTTCACGTTCAGTATTAGATGGTTGCAAACTGGATTTCAGATAAAATTAAATGGGGATCTCTTTCAGATATGTCCCAAGTGTGGTATGTTCCCTAAGGCAGCCATAAGTGTCTGGGCATTGAGTGAGTGACTTAGAATCATGTGTGTGATGGGGACATTCTGTCCCGGGGATCATGCTAAACCTGGTCTGAAGTGAAAACTTTAAAACATATAGTAAGACGTAGGACTTCAGCATCAACTGCTTTGATCTACTGATTTGCTCCTATCATACTGAATTATTTGCTAATGTAGACACAGCCTTAATCCTCCTTTTCTAATCATATACTAAGTTCACCAAACACTGAAATACAGATGAAAGTACTTCCTTATTTATTAATAAACTTGGTTCCACTATAATCAGTAAGAATTCAGCCTTGTATTTCAGGATGCCAAGATTTTTCTGCAGCAAGATGTTCTCTTTCAAAAAAAGTCTTAAAAATTTGAAAAACCTTGAAGTCTGAGCAATTTTGAAGAATCACCTCGTAAAAAAAAAAATAATGGGGACCTACTTTTCCCCTTTAATCTGAAAAGATTTTTATTTATTAAAAAACAAATGAATAAATAAATAAATATTTGACCCATTTTTAATGAGTTTAATTCACTAATGTTTGAAACCATTTAAGCTTCAAATTTAAACTCATGGAAAGGCTTGCTGATGTGAATGGCAAATCCAACATTGTTTATGGATATTTCTATGCAAGCTCTTAAAGCAACATATTGCCTTTGACCAAACTAGACAGAAAGCAAACGTGCTCCTTTTTCCTGTTTCTCATTGTTGATTTTGTCGTCGTCGTTGTTGTTTTTGTATCATTTTATATGTTGTTGTTGTATCATTTGATACTGTTAAAAATGTAAATGACTGATGTTCTATATCAGAAAAATATTTCACCTTATTTTAGATAAAGTTTGCTCTTTGCTCACTTTCTACATAGATGTGTAAGTCACGATAAACAATTCAAATGTATGAGTCTATGGGTTTGTGAGATATTTCTTCAGTGACAGATGTCACTGAAGCAAAGCTAAAGTAGTTAATATATATTTTTATTAAGGAACAAAACTATAACAAATATTTTAATTAGGTACTGCCTTAAATATTCTTTATATAAGGAATATATATATATAGTGTATATAAATTTGTATATATTTATATACGTGTATATAAAAAAGTAAAATGCTGAAACTTTCTTACTTAGTGAAGAGGGGAGCAGTCTTCCTAAAATACTGCCTGCTTTCATATCTACTTTCTTTTCAAATCTGAACAATATTTGAAAATGTTCAGTTGTACAAATTAACACCATCAAGATTTTTTTTTTTTTAAACTGAAGGTCTAATTTTAATGGTAATATTTCACCTATAAAAAGTGAGGATAACAAGTTTGTATTCATACAAAGGTGTTAATTAATGAAAGACAAACCTTTGCCAATTATTGACACATTCCTCTGTAATCCTGTTATGTGGAACATTCTAATGAAGTCATAGTTTATTACTAATGATCTAGCTTTGTTTAAAAAAAAAAAAAAAAAAGCTCCAAGGGGGAGGGGGTTGAAATAATTTATTTGCTTTGGTGTATTTTTTATCACAGCAGGTAAGAATGCTGCATTTTGACTGCCACATTGTATGCAGGATGAGGGGGTATGACCTCAGAAGCAGGAACGGAGAACTGGCTCTTTCACACTTCAGCACACACTGCTGTGAACCAGCACTTTGGTCATATTATCCACTGCACCACAAAGCTGTCCGCTAATTATCTCTGAATAAGAATTTTATTGAACCTTAATTTTCAGTAATGGGGCCTGATAGTTTGTGAAGAAAGACAAAAGAATGGTCCCTTTGTTTTTCCCTCACAATAACCTTCTAGTGCTGGAGCTATGGCAGAACTCATTAAACTTGAACAATGAGTTGAAATATGATCGTGTTATTTTTGTCCCTGCCCCCAAACTAAGCTATTCCTGTCTGCCAGCCTGTCCATCTGCCTAACAATATGGGAAGAGACATTGATTTTGTAGTGGACACTGTTACAACACATTCCCAAACCCTTACCAAATCACTATGAACATGAATCTGAGCTCAAATCTGAATCTTTTGTATGTTTGGCATGATCTACCAGCAAGTTTAGAAGTGATCTGGGCATTATGCGGTGGAGATGTGAAAAACCTGATTGAATGGGGTTAAGAGAAAGCTGATTTATGTTTCATTTGCACTGTGGGAATAGATTTACAACACCAGAAATCCTAACTATTCATTCAAACTTTGAGTTAAAAGAAAGTAATACCAATGTCTTGCTAATTCAAGAAAGGACTGTAGGTTTCTACTCAGCTGAGGGCTGGTAAACATTTTTTGTACTGTCTTCAACATCCATCTTTCTTCAAGGCATCTTCCAATAAGTAACATAATTCTTAAAAGCTTATTGCCTTCTAATTTGTGGATTATATATATATTTTTTTTTTTTTTTTTTTTTTTTATTTACACCAAACATAAGGCTGAGCAATCATGCTGTAGTGTAGATGGTAAAATACCTCAGGATAAACAAAAATACAGTCAGAATCCATAGACTATTCAAAACACAAATATTCCATTATACTGCAACTGAGTGAATTATGTGTTTTCATGTTAAAAAAAAAAAAAAAAAGTTTAGTACTTTCTCTTCCAGGATTATTTTATTAATTCAATATGTCTGCAGTTCAGAATTCTTATCAACACTGTTGTTCCTCTTAAGTAATCCTTATTTTCATGAGATTCATCAAAGCGTTTGAGGGAGATCTCCTCCTTCAAAGCATTTGGGTGAGATCTCCTCCTTCAAAGCATTTGGGTACCTTCTTTATCCAAAAGTATTGCTTCAGATGTATTTCATAGAGTTCTTTGAGCAATATATTTGTAGAAGACTTACAAAAAACAAGGGACTGGACCTTGATGTATTGAGTAAAAATCTTAATATTGTCCACTTAAAGATTTTTGTGTATTCCTGAAAAATCTCACATAACCTACTTTTTTTCCTTTCATTCTTGTAACAGAACACACCACAGCCAAAAAGAATATTGCAAGTTCTCTGATTCCTTTCATTTATATTCCACCTTAATTTTCTTTTCACTCAGTACTAGTCAATTATTCCTAACTAAAGTCACCATTATAAAACTGACTTGTATATATAATCTAATTCAAAAATAAGTGTTTAAACAAAATATCATAAAGGCCCTCCCCCATCTCTGTGCCCTTAAATGGACAGTCAGTCAGACACACAAACACACAGAGGCATACAAACTATCCGGAACTGGGAGTCTGTTCAATAAATTATAGTCTTGGAGAGTAGGAAAATGGGAGGAGTACATGTATTTTCGTATTTATATAACTATATGCATACATATATATACATACAAACACACATATATTTAAGAAGCCCCAAAAGCACAAACTCATTTCATTTTGACTTTACCTATTCTATGAATTTTAACATTCTATATCAAAACAAATAATCTGCTTTCTGAATAATGTTGCTATTTTTATAGTACTGACTATTTAAAAAGGGTGAAATGACTAGCTTTACGTTAACTCCATTAATAAAACTGAACATCTTGTTCACATCCTGTGAATGAAAAGATTCTGATTTTTCATTGTATGATAAGATATTCATACTGCAAATGTTGAAGTCTCCTTTAAAATATTTAAATTGTGCTTTATTTTTAGGTTAAGCAAAGTAGCAGTCTGAGCTCTTGTGTGTGCCTGTACAACTGCTGTTAGGAATGGCTGTATTACTCTATTTACTTGTTGGTGTGATACGGGGTACTGTTCCTCTGACAGCCTATACCAGAAATGTAATCTGCTCACTGTAACAGGCTTTAGTCTTCCAGTAGGAATCCCTGGGTGCAAGTGGAAGAGAGTAAGACTAGAGGAATGTGCTATATACTCAAATAGATGCATGATGGTTACTGTATGTTTCTTTCCAACAACTGCTACATCACTGCATTACTGTTCAAATTCCAAGTATTCAGGGATGTAAATATATAAAACAATGCATCTATTTGTACAAAGCATTCTTCATGAGGGGCATCCATGTGCTTTTAATCAGTTTCATGCTGAGTGAAAGAAAATTGTAAACTATGCATTAAAAGAAGATTTAGTGAAAGTTATTTCTCCTCTATCTTCTGCATCCTAATTCAATGCTCTCCCTTGCTTTCAGTGATAATATAAGTAATCTGCTAGCAACATTCATGAGGAAAGTTTGATATGGATTTACACTAGTGGAGCTACATTACAATGGGTAGATTTAAGGTATTATAAAATGAGTTTTTGGATTTGTTACAGCGGTATGAAACCCCTAAGACACAGACAGATAGGACTCTCAACATATGGCAACCACTCTTATTATAAAACAAAACAGTGTTAAGTCAAAGTACCTGATTACAATTCGCTAGTGCTATGTAGCTCTGATAGTAGGCTTATATTTAATACCACAGAAACAATATCATTTATTTTTCTGCCTTCCCTTATCCCTTAGTTATTGGGTTTCTAGGCATTGAAACCTTAAGCAAAAGGACAAAATATAAATTATAGAAAACATCAAAGTATAGAGAAATCAAATTACTTTCCATACTAACCTTACAGACATATCTAACACATTTCTCATGTGCAGTTTGGTCAAATTGCTATCACTGCAGAGCTTTAGTGCTTATAATTAGTAATCTTTTGGGAGCTGCAGTAACACACTTATATGTCAAAAGTATTTAATTGAATGCAATAGTTAATTTTTCAATGAAAAAAATCATTTGATAATAATTTTGCCCAGCTGAGTTTTTAACCTGTTACCAAAGGTATTATTACTAAAAACCACAGCTATATAATTTTAGTATGCTGCTTCTTCAGTTTAATCTGTTTATAGATGTTCTTAAATTACCTTCTCTGAGAAGCAGGTTTTGGTGGTAACACCATACCTAATTGCATATACACATACACTGTTAAATATAATTTTTGGTGAACATCTTATCATCTAAAATATGTAAATTAAGACAAATGTGACTGTGATGAGCATGTAAAAAGAAAAATCTCTAAGCCCAGTAGCCTAATAATCAAAATTCCGTTTGGGAAATAAATCGACTGACAAGCAGTTACTACAATAAATGCACATTAAATTCAGATGCATACCAGAGTATCAAATAAGTATAAAATTTATCACCAGTCAAATTTAAAACCACGTTTGCTTGTCTTGGTCTATGGTTCCCGTGCACTGCTATCTTATTAACAAGACTTTAATTCTCATACTGACACACAAAAGTGTTGTACTCTAATGAACTGTCTGCTCCTTGCAGAAATCTGGTGGTAATGTAGGATGTTAGTTACAATAATGATAATCTTTAGTATTTTTAGCCTGTCAGAACCTGAACAGCCAACAACAACCAGTCTTTTACTAAAACTCTACCTCATCAAACTAACTTAATTAGCAATTCAACTCCTTATTTTTGTTTTGGATTCCCCTCTGGCTACTAATTAAAGCTTAATCGAAACTGCTGAACTGAGGTTGTAAAGAATTCATTAATATTAAAATTAGCCCCAACAATTTTTTTGGGCTGGTGCAATTTGTATTTGTTACTGTCAGGGCTTGAAATTCAGTTGAACTGTTAAGAAAGCTGTACCAGAAATTTGTTGTATTTTTCATATTATAAGCAGAACAAATATGATGAATACCAGTAGTTGAACAAGGAATTCGTGTTTTGACCATGCACAGTTCACATTACTCGTGTCACTGTTTAATACCAACAGACAAAATACATTTTCAGATCATTTTTCCAAAGTCATCCACATTTTTTTATCCTCCTAAGTGCTTTCATATTTTGGATAAAAGGGAATAAAAGCCTCTGAAAAAAAAAAAAAAAAAGGCAAAAAAAAAAAAGCAAAGATTGATTCTATGCATTATCTTGACAAGATTAATATGTTTGAAAAATGAACAGATTTACCACTTCACTTTGATTTTTCCACTTTTCTTAACATCAAAGATTACTCCAGCTGCAATAATGGTCGTTCTGAAAACTAAAATCAACTGAACTACGAGCATTTGTAAAGGACGTATTTTCACTGGTAACATCTCTTTCATAATATTCTCTTTTAATAAGAGTAATATATTAGTTTCTAAATTAAAATTATCATGTCAGTGATCTAAAATTATTGAAATATTATTTTCTCAACTCAGTTTATTCTTTGTAATGAGCTTAAATGTATTTTTAATTAAATTGCTTGGTTTACAATAAAGAATCAATTTATATTTGAATATTGCTAAGTATTTTTAACAATATGAGTAAGCCATACTTGTGGTTTTGTGTTTTTTTGTTTGTTTGTTTTTTTTTTTTTTTTTTTTTTTGAAATTTCATGAAAAATGTAAATAAGAAAGGCAGCCTTTTTATAGTAGATAAAAACAATTTTCATAATTCAAGTACACTTTTCATTTTAACTTTTATGCTTTAATATTTTTATTGGAACATGTATATTTATTTTACCCTACAGGAAATTTTTTCAAGAATGTTTATAGGAAACAAACTTGTTAAGACTAAAATATACAGCAACTAATACTGTTTAACATATTTTATTAAATATAAACAGTAAGATTATTTATATAATGCAAAACTTTACAAAAATATACATGAAAAATTATGTATGCATCTAGGTTTCATTTAAATAACATTTATGACAAAACAATCATGCACATATTTAAAAATCAACATATGTCCATTTTTTACTCACTGACTAAATCAACAATGGCATACAAGGCATACAATTTAAAATCTTGGTGACAATTTCCACGAAGTTATTCAAATACAATTTGACTTCTGACAAGAGGATGTAATTTATAAAACAGAACATGCCTATCAGTAGAACCTAAATTTGCATAATGAGGATACTTTCATTTCTGCAAGCACAGTTTTTGACATCCCAACTTGGAGCACTGGAAGAATCTGGTGAAAAATGTCAATATACATAAGTAGAAAAATGATGAATAAAATACCCGTAACATTTATTAGATTTAAGTAAACAAAATACATTTCACTTGCAAAAAATAATGATTTCCCAAACTATAATAAAGTGTTTCCTAAATGTGTAAAAGTCTAGCAATGCCTTTAGCTGCAATCAGCCTTGTAAACTAAGGGAGGTGTTTTGAGGTTATCATTAGATGATAAAAACACTGTTGTGACATTAATGGTATGCATTTTTAATCAGTGTTTTGATTTAATTCTCTGTTGCATTTCCTATAAATATACTGCAATAGTAACAGTAGAGGGGAAAAAAGAAAACCTTCACACTTTCCTTTAGCAGTTAAACTTGAAATTGGTTGTTAACTTGGTCATCTGGATGAAAGCACTAATAATTATTGAATTGGAGAGGAAATAGTTGTTTGCCCTCCCAGATTTTTTTTTTGATTTATTGTTTCAGGTAAACATATGTTCAAAGTTTGAGTTCAACAAACGCTGGAATACATTTGCTAGAATTCAGCATCTCTTACTCATCCCACCGAAAGGAATAGTATCAGATGACAATCCGAACCATGAAACACAAGTTACCTTTGTGTTTCAAAGCCAGAACTTGGGCAGATTGAGTCATATTTATTTCAGACTTGCTAAAGAAAATCTGAACTAAGAAGAGGAAACAACAGAGTAACATCTTTAAAGAAGAAGATTAAAAAAATATATATTTTTTAAAAATTATACTGGAAATTAGGACTGTCCTTTATGCAAGTTACTAATAGCACATTCTGTTATTAGAAATAAAGGAAATCAAGTTTATTTTTTCATTAATCTTGCTGTTTGTTTGTATTTTACTATTTCCCTAAGCTTTGAAAGTAGGGCTGTACCTTTTCTTATGTTGAGCTTCACTTTATGGTCTCTCTGCTACTACTGTTGAACTGTAAATATTCTAAGGGGATTTGCTTTAAAAACAGCTGTTTCAGTTAAAACTGAATGTGTAACTTAGTACATAACATATATGTATCATATAAATGTAGTTAAAGATTCTGATGCAGAGAAACAGTTTTGCTGGCCTTGATTGCTATAAAACACTAAGAACACAAGATAAACAGAAGAATAGGAAAAAAAAATAGGAAAAGCAAAGCAAGGCGGCAACTGTGAGTGTAGAGTCTCCCTTTAATACTAAAAAAGACTTGTTTATATTCAAGTTAAAGAACTAGATCATGTCTTTGAAAATAAATGTTGTTCATCTAGCTGGTAGTTGTCACAGACATACACCATTTATTAAAGTGCAAAAAAGAGCATGCCACGCTTGTTTATTTAAAACACCAGGCTAAAAAACACATTTATCAGGTGATTGATAAATATGGCTATAAACACAGCACTTACAATTAAACCTGTTCTTAATAATATTTCTTCAGCAGTTATTTAAAGTATTGCCTAGTATAGTTCCAAGCAGAACTTGGAGCCAGCCACCCCCCAAAAAACAACAACAACAACAACAAACAAACAAACAAAAAACACTTTGATATACAGATAATACAAATAAAGATGATTCAATTTCTGACAAATGCAGTGAAACTAAAATAATAAATAAATTCATGGAACAAGATCACTGGCAGCATATTCAAGCAAATAGTAATTGCTTCTTAGCTGTTCTCATCATTATCATTTTGAGATAAGTAGGTATTTTATAAACATTTTCAGCTAGGAAACTTCACTACTTCTTCTTAAAAATTCCCTTTTATTATCAATGTAGATTCACAGGAAAGAAATAAGAAGCTTGCTGTTCAAACAGCTGAAAGGGGGAGAAATGGGTTGTTTTAACATTTCTTTTGCATCTTTAATTTCTTTCAATGCTCTGTACATTGTGAATATGTCAACTGAACACACATCTAATTTTCAGCTGCTAACATTTTGAGTACAACAGGAACATAAACAGTGGTTCAGTTCATGAGAGCATTTGTAAGGCTGGGATGTGAGCTTGCTGCAATATGCTCTGATGTCTGTGCATCCACAGTAAAGATGATTGGCTAAAGCTAAGCTGTTAAGTCCTCTTCTTCTCTAGGTCAGTGTATGTTTATCCTACGAACTCCTTCTACATATAAATACACCCTCTTCTGTATTTCTATATACTGAGAAATTATTCCTGCTTACTCCACACTCAGGTATAATTGTATATTGATTCTGGTCTAAGTTCTGCAACAGAGAAAACTCTCAATATGCTGGCATATATCACAAAATATATTCACATTTGCAAAGACTAGGAAAGACCTACAAGTACTTATTTTTCATTAAAAAAGGCTTAAAAACATTTTAAAATACACACTTGTTATGTGATAGCTGATGAAAGTCAGCAGAACAGGAATGGACAGCCAAGTTCCAATGCATAAACCTTCAAAACAGTCAGAGCACAGCTACGATACTGGGAGATAAAGTCTTTCTAATTCTTTATCAAGTCTTTATGTACTCTTATAAAACTGAGGCAAAATTTTGTAGTTTATTAAAACTGGACAACTGAGGCTGGCAATGAACTTCAACATTCCTAGGAAATATTTGGATGTTTCTCTTTGAGAAGAATGGGAGTGGAGCTCTTCAAAGCAATAGTTAATAGAAATACATGTAGGAAGGCAAACCCAATTTTTTTTGTTGCCAAAGGGTGGGAGTGAAAAAGTGGCAGCAAAAATAACTACATGTTGGGAATCATCTGCCCATAAAATTATTTTTAAATATGGCTAAACACTAAGATTTTCAGCCTCGTATTTGGGATTTTTGATGCCTTTTATTATTATTATTATTATTATTATTATTATATTTAAGCATTCATTGAAATAATAAAGCAAACATTTCTGTTTCCAATTGTGGCACATGTTATGTTTGAAGACCTATATTTGCAGAATACCATCTCTTTCTAATACTAATAAAAAAAATTTGCTTCAAGCATTCATTGTCCTACCAGCTGAAGGCTAACAATGAGTAGGTCCACAATGTTCTGAGTGAACTACATTATATTTTAAAATTAATTCCTGGTCTGAACAGTTTTATAATTTACAGTACTTGTGCCTTGCAATAAACTGAACCCCCTCCTCTCCTCACCCAAGCTGAAGTGCTTGCATGTCATTGCTCTTTATTAAGACAATAAACGTAAATGTTGCATTTGACACTCCAGAGTAGTTTCAAATACACAGTGATGGAGTCTTCTGTAAAGCTAACCTGATTGGTGGCAGCAATTTTGTTCACTCACTGTAAATATATTATGGTATTATCAAAAAGATACTCCTCTCAGTTTAAATCCTAGATTATCAGACCATTCTTGGCCATTTTGAAGAGCAGTGCTGGGAGGTGAGAAGGAAAGCAATGCACGGTAAGGAGGAAGAGATTAACAAGTGGTAACAACCCGCCTTTTATAGTGCCCGCTTTACACCGTCTTTCCTGACAGAGGCAGAGTGAGCCGTGTGATGTGGGAGTGCCTGATACCCTCTTTTGCAGCTCCAGGGCTGCTAGTCACCATGGCCATGGTTGCCTTGCTGTGCTGTTATAAATGTAGCCTACATCCCTGCTTTCACATTTCAAGGATGCTGAAGCACTAGCTCCACTCACACAGGTTTCTTTCTTTTTTTTTTTTCTTTCTTTTTTTTTTTTTTTTTTAAAAAAAAAAGCTGAAGCCAAGCGTGTACATTTTGGAGGTAAATTATGCAGAAAAATACTTTATATTTCTGCTGAGGCAAATGATTTTTAAGTAGGTCTCATAATTACTTCGGGTGGAGAATGTGCTTTTTCTCTTTGGTCTATTCACTTGCAGTTCATATGAGGAAGGATTATATTACTATCATTACACAAACACTTAAATGGCTCCATTGATTTGTTTAGAAATGAGATATCAATGACAGTTAATTATTCAATAACTGATCATTAATTTTGGGCAAATGATCAGAGACCCTTAGGTCCTTCTAATTTTGCTTGGCTCAAATGAGTAGATGAAATCTGTTTGTTAAAAGCATATGACACACTACTGAACATTTATTTTCATTCTGCTACAGTAAAGTAGTGTTTTAAACACATTCATGAAATGTTATAATACTACTCAGGCAAACCTATCAATACAAGAAAAGTTAAACACACAGTCAAGGGGATTATTATCTAGCTGTCTATATCTTTCATCTAACCTGACACATTGCCATGTATTTTTTGTGGAAAACAATTTTTAACTTACTTAAACAGTCTGCTTTTAATTAATCCTTCCCTCTTTTACTTGCTTTTAAAGCTATCCTAAGGAGATCAAGGACTGTTCGTACCTACTGGGCTACAGCAGTACCGGATGATGTTCAAAAAGCATTGCTTAAATAATGAGGGTACCATCAGTCCTTACATTTTTAATTAAAGTTCATTCAAAGTGTGTTTTCCAATACCTGTGTCATTACCCTATCACCACATATCAGAGATTTGCTAATGATTAATAAGCAACACAACATTTTCTCTCACTCCATCTGCATGGGATTGAGCTCTAAAATTTCCAAAGAATAAATTAAAGCAGAATTAAGGTTACAAAACAGAGAGAATGTCAAGCTGAAACTATTTTCATTAACTCAGTGCTCACTTCTGCCAAGGTCTGCAGCACATATTTGATTCTGTAACATCAGCGTGCTGAGATCATTCCAATATCATAATAGAGCACATTTAAAATGAGCAATTGAAAGCTGCAGCCTTAGCCCTGGATTTATTTGCTTTTCTTGGCTAGATGGACAAAAAGTAGACTGGGTGGGGATCTGATTTCCGCTCACTGCAGTGGAGTTAATGCCATACTGGGATAGTGCGATAGTGCAGTGAGAAATTCCAGAGATGGCAGAGTATTCAGAGAAGTTGCATGGTGTCACTTCTGCACTGGCCACAGCCTTGTTCTGATTTTATTTTAGTAGTTCAGGTCCCTGTAAAACACAACATGGAAGGTTTTTGTTTTTTTTTTTTTTTTTTTTTTTTTTTTTTGATGACAGATTATAAACTTGTGTATTATGCAATATGTATTTTTGAGAAATGTTTTATAAAACTTTTAAGAGTGACAGAGTGACAGTAGGGCTGTGGTAGTTCCCACGTGTAAAACCAGACCAGGAGCAAGTCAAGGGAAACAGACCCACGTCCCTTTACAGTGCAAGAGAGACTGGCAAATATAGCTTCATTAAGGGGCAAAAAAAAAGGGGATATAAAATACAATAATCTTGGTTCAAATTGCAGCTTTGTCATTTCAGTGTGAGTGTTACCTATGTGATCACCAGAGGTCAGTGTCACCACAGGCTGCAGCAGAAAGGGGGAGAGGGAGTGAGAGAAAGCACGATCCTGTATATAAAAGATGAAAACGAGTTTGCCAGATCCCTCCAGAGTTTGCCTGTGCCCTAGCACCAAGTATAACCAATTCACAAGTCTCTCTAGTCTTTGTGAGATGGAGGGTGGGTGGCTGGGGAGAGCACTGAGAAGAAAAGGGCAAGGGAAAATAGAATTGGATAGCTGAAAGGAAATGGGAACAAGAATAAAAGCACAACTTGGCCAGGTTCTTTGTAACCATAAAAAAATATTACCTTCAGATGCTCCAGCAGACAAATCTCACCTGTGTTAAAGCATGTACCTAGCAATATAAATTATTGCCAACTCCAAATGCTCAGAAATTATGAAGCTGGCTTGCAATGTTTAAATAATTAAAAAATACTGTTCTTTTTTTCCTTTGTCTACAGAGTTTTTTTGGACATACTTTCAAGCTTTGCTCTGCTAACATAACACCTGAGAGTGTTTGTATGTGTGAGTGTGTATGCATGTATTTTTAATGATGTGAAATCTTCAAGTTGCGTTGTCTGCCTTTGGGGCTACAGCTTAAGAAAAAATGCCAGAGCCAGAAAAAAAAAAAAAAAAAAAAACAAAAAACCTCTGTGAGTTGTGAAGACTGCTTCACTAGTTGCTCACTTGCTTTTGACAAATGATCTTAAAGCTGTGGCCTCTCTGTGTGGGTCAAAGAGGTGAGGGATAAATGTGTGGGCTATTGCTCCCTCACAGAATCACAGAATCACAGAATTGTAGGGGTTGGAAGGGACCTTGAAAGATCATCAGGTCCAAACCCCCTTCCAAAGCAGGTTCCCTAGAGCAGGTTGCCCAGGTAGACATCTAGGCAGGCCTTGAATATATCCAGAGAAGAAGACTCCACAACCTCCCCGGGCAGCCTGTTCCAATGCACTGTCACCCTCACCGTGAAGATGTCCTGTCCCTACAAGCCACGGAAAAGAGGTTGGCCAAATCCCTCTGTCTCACACACCTCGGGGTGGGAGACTACACACATCACCCATTGATGAGACCCTCTCTCAGTCTTCTTTTC
The DNA here is from genome assembly GCF_965140915.1 of Aythya marila. Classification (NCBI taxonomy): domain Eukaryota; kingdom Metazoa; phylum Chordata; class Aves; order Anseriformes; family Anatidae; genus Aythya; species Aythya marila. Next base: position 66,166,875 of record NC_139042.1, on the reverse strand, counting down.
TCCAGGCTGAACAGACCCAGGTCTCTCAGCCTTTCCTCATAGTGAAAGGCTTTCCTCCAGGCCCCGTATCATTTTTGTGGCCCTCCGCTTGACTCTTTCCAGGAGATCCCTGTCTTTTTTTTTGCACCGGGGAGCCCAGAACTGGACACAGTACTCCAGGTGAGGCCTGACCAGAGCAGAGTAGAGGGGGAGGATCACCTCCCGTGTGGAGCATGCTGGCCATGCTCCTTTTAATGCACACCTCACCTTGGCATGTAATGAGCCCCAGCAGCTCACTCAGTGTGGTCCTTCCAGATGTGCCAGGATGTGAGCCTGCATGCAGTGTGCAAAACCATGTGCAAAACCATGGCAGGGAGCAATCATTCAGGATCAGAAAGGAGAACAGATAGGCTCACCCCTGAACCTTTCTGGGATACCTGAAGTCACATGGCCAGATTTAATGACAAGTGCTGTCTAAGGCTTTGTCCATACTGGCGTTTTTGGAGGTTATCTCCTACCAGTGCTCAGGCAGGTAACAATGGTAATACAAAAAGTGGCACAGAGAAGTCTCAGGCTTAGGTGTCCTGTATTCTAAATGTCTTCTACAGTTGTTACTAATGGACATTATTATGGTACAACTTTTATGATGAAAAAAAATGTTCAGAAAAATATTCCTTGTGTAGGATGTGTTGTTTGACAATTGAAGCTTATTTCATTAGCAAAGGAGCAGGGGGTCCCAAACAATGAGATTTTCTCTGCTGGAGTAGGGGGAGTTCTGCTTGGCCTTTGCAGTCCACTAGTGATTCTTCATTTGCAACACTGATGCCCAAACATCACTCCTGCCATGTAGCTCAGGACCAAAGGTGAAAACTGTCTTGAAAGAAACAAGCTTGTTTTCAAGCACACTTTGCACAAAGCTGTGTCTTAACGGGAATACCTTTATTATTGTTGTCATTATTATTATCATTATATTATTTTTTCTGAATGTATTAATGGTCAGATTAGGAAAAGCACCAACTTAAAAACAGACAATCATTTCTTGGGTAACAGTAGATATTTATTTTCCAATTGAAGAACATAGACTGCCTCTTATGTGGAAGGTATATACCTGATACCAGACAGAACTGAAGTATTTATCCATCTATATCAGCAGCTCTTAGTTCACTCCAGGGTAAAGTCCTCTTCAATATTACTCCAGAAAAATTATACTGCTTATCAAAAGGAATTATCTAGATAATGTCATGACAGATACATGACAAACTTGCTTTCTCTGCACAAGTCTTAGGACTGAGCAAATACAAATTGAGCCTGTTTCCCAAGGCAAATTGCAAGCTTTTTTCTTTTCTTTCCTTTTCTTTCCTTTTCTTTCCTTTTCTTTTCTTTCCTTTCCTTTCCTTTCCTTTCCTTTCCTTTCCTTTCCTTTCCTTTCCTTTCCTTTCCTTTCCTTTCCTTTCCTTTCCTTTCCTTTCCTTTCCTTTCCTTTCCTTTCCTTTCCTTTCCTTTCCTTTCCTTTCCTTTCCTTTCCTTTCCTTTCCTTCCCTTCCCTTCCCTTCCCTTCCCTTCCCTTCCCTTCCCTTCCCTTCCCTTCCCTTCCCTTCCCTTCCCTTCCCTTCCCTTCCCTTCCCTTCCCTTCCCTTCCCTTCCCTTCCCTTCCCTTCCCTTCCCTTCCCTTCCCTTCCCTTCCCTTCCCTTCCCTTCCCTTCCCTTCCCTTCCCTTCCCTTCCCTTCCCTTCCCTTCCCTTCCCTTCCCTTCCCTTCCCTTCCCTTCCCTTTCCTTTTTCCTTTTTCACAACCCAACAAAACAAAAATAGGCTAATTCTTCAAACTGTGTTCAAATGTAACACAAGGTGAAAGTCCTAAAACTGTCAGTCTTTAATGAACACTATATTACTGAAGTCTACAAATACCTGACAGTTTACTACATTTGTCCCAATAAATCGTCGTGATGGTAAGTAGGGTTTTGAATAAAGTTTACTTGATCTCAAGGTAGTGTTTTGACCACTGTGTGATCTCTCTTAGTAACTTCTATCCTCTAACATAAGGATGCTATCACAGGTTGCACTGCAAATATATATGCTCCTGTTTACAGTCATTCTCTCTGAGATTTATTGTCAGGTTAAACAATCCATGACAGAATACCATAGCGTGTTCATATTACTGCAGTAAATTAACACCATAGAGTTTAAATAATATGTATATAAATATATATAAATCTAAGGTAAGTATAGGGTAAATTTAGGTATTTTCAAATGTTTTCCACTAAACACTTAATAAATATTTTACCATACATTTTCTTGTAGCAATTACTCCCTCATCATCCCCTCACCAAGTACCCCTCACCTTTCCAAAATACAGCCACCTCTTAGGTCAAGGCATTCCTTTAGTCTAGAACAGATTAAGACAGCATTGTGTACAGGCATTTCCCATTAAAAAAAAAAAAAAAAAAAAAAAAAAAAGTGCTCTGCCACCTAAAATAAATCTCTTCTATAATTCTCAGTGTTTTGTATCGTTTAGAGTGGTCTTAAAGTATTAATTCAGAAACACCCTTCAGTCTTATTTAATGGTGGTTAGGGAACACACTAATTGTAAAGTAATAATAATAATAATAATAATAATAATAATAACAATAATAATAATAATAATCGTTTATGTCAGTATGGAAGCTGGTAGGGATCAGTACATTTAACAAGTCTGATGAAAAGCATGACATCTAATTAATGCTATTTGGCAAAATACCGAGTTGTGTCAAGACACTAATGCAGCCTATGTCTGCATTAACCCTGTGAGGGCTGTTAAGCCACTAGCAACAGGCAGCTGGAAAAGTTTCTGTGCCAGTTAAGCTGCTGAGCACCCCTTCCTGCAGTGCCTGTACAGCTGAAGGGGAACAGAACCACCAAGATGCTTCCAGATAGGAGATGTAATGCAAATCCTCCCCAGTGGATGAATGTATATATAAAAAAAGAGATGGTGTTACAAAAATCCATATCTCTGGGTTGCAAGGATGGGGTAAGTACACTTTGCACCCTATGTGTAGTAATGAGATGTGAATGCTGTCAGCTCAGAGAAGGAAAGGCACCTATGAAAGCAGCAGTGATGCAGGAAAGTCCCTTGTTATTTCCACCAGTGTTCATGGGTGTCTGAACTTGTATGGGATATACAACCAGTGGAAGAAAGAAGGCAGGATAGAAACTGCCTAGCTGCAGGGACTTAATACTGTAAGCTTCCATCAGTCTCATAATTTTGGTGAAGAGAAATAGATTTTGGAAGGAACTGAGCTTAGGTGCCCTAAATCACTCTGTGTGCAAATCCTCTCTCTCTGGTTAAATAGAGAGAACAGGAATGTTCCTAACTCTGATACTTATATATCCTATCCTCAAGATAAACATCTAACTGATGTGCCTCAAGATAGCCATCAGACTTACGCTAGCAAGGGTGGCCTACTTGTGCTGTAGAAGAGGAAACAGACCTCAGAAAGATCTGAACTGAAATGGCTCACAGATTATTGGAGTGTTTTGGTTTTTTTGTTTGTTTTTTCCCCAGAAATAAATGGATTGTGAAGACTTTAGTAAAGACTTTAGGGGTCAAACAAGAAGGTTAAGTTTCAGTTTTCACCTTGCTGTCAGTGATTCACAGAATGCAAAAAGATGATGAAACAAAAGCCTGGAGACTTTTCTGTTCCTGAGACCCACTCAATTTCACACAGCTGTGCTAGCTCCTCCTCTGAGACCTTCCATCCAAGCTGCAGAGCTGGGTGCCTGTTGCCTTGCACTGTGGTCTTAGTCTCCTGGGAGATAGGCTCTGGTCCCAAACCTTATCCCCACAGGCACGCAGGTGTTTGCAGGGGAACAACAGAGAAGGCGAAGTTGTTTGTAGGGGAACAAAGCAACTGGGAAGCAGAGAGCTTTCTCTTAAGCCCTGTTGAGAAGCAGGTAACCTCTGGAGAAATTGAAAGGTAGTCCTAATGAGTTGCAAGTAACTTTGAGAGCGTAAAAGCACAATTTTCCCAAGGGAAAAAAATCCTAAATCCTAAATCCTGCAAGGCTGGGTTTCCTCTAGTTAGACATTTATCTATAGCCACTGGACAACTGAACTGTGACTACATGTACATGCCAGTTCGGTTTGCTCTGTGACCCCATGCTTATTTGTGTTACCTTCGTATGCATAATAATATCTCCAAATTTCCCAGACAGTAAATCTGATGTTTTAGTTGGTTGTGTAGATCATAGCACTGCAGACTGGAGACTAGAGCCCATAACACTGCAGAGAGAAAAGTTTTGGTCTGGAGTTCTTCCTTTGTTTGTGCAAAAGCCCATTTCTCCAGCTCTCACAGGTATGCAGATCAACTACTTGCAGAGAGGACTCTGCCTCTCTCCATCCAATTCCTGTCCTCCAGAGCCTGGGACTAACACATGCACTTAGTGAAAGTATTTTGAAACAGCACAATTTCATAGTATTTGAAGCCATGCTCTGTTACATATTTAAGATTCTAAACTACTAAGAACTTGTTGTGTTTATTTATTTTTTTCCATAGGTACAAGATATTTTAATATATGTGATATATATTCATATATACTCATGTTTCTTTATTTTTAAAAGTCCATCGGGGAAACTTGCTGGCAATTCTCTACAGAGATGGAAGTGGAAATGGATGTGGATTATTAATACCAGAATATCACCTGCCATCTGGATAGGCTTAGCACATGATAAACTGTGAGGTTTGGACACAGATTTGTGGTGCTTGAGATTGCTTAAAAGCCTATCTGTGTTGGCCTAGCCTGACTCTTATCCTGTAGAACCTTTGCCTGTTTCCTTTTACAAGATGAACAAAGAACAACAATTGTGAGATGTAGCAGCCTCAAATTTGGAATTTAAAACAAAAAAACAAAAAAAAAAAAGTGTTTTTTGAGCTCTATTAATTATTTTTAAATTCAGCTCTTGGAATTAAACTGCAGTGTTGTAAATTCATAAAACATGGAACTTAAAAGGACAACTGAGTTCACCCATTTTTTACCTTCTACATAACAATGAGCAAAAGTCTGTTAAATGTCTTGGTTTAGTTCCAAATCTCTCAACTTCTCTTGGTGCTACATAATTTACCAAAAATATTCAGACTTACTTTCATATTTTTTTCTAATGGGGAATCTAACATATACTGATACATTTTTTTAGGAGTTAATTTTTCTCACTGATAAAAAGTAAACCTAGTTTAAACTCTGATTTTATCTAATGTGATCTTTCAGCTCTTAGAATGCTAGAATGCAGTCTTTTTGCTAGAATGCAAGGGTTATATTTTTCTCCTACAAATCACTTCTCCTAGACTTCATCAAGTCACCTGTTACTTCAATATCTGGCTACAATAAGGTTGTTAAAGTTTTGATGGCTGAAGGATAAAAATAAAGCAGACTTTGTAAGGACAAGTAATATTTTTTATAAGACAGATTGATACAGCTGGGGAAAAAAAGACGGAATGTAGGGCTTGTGAATATAAAAGTTCATCTGCTATTTCCATTGATATCGGTTAGACATAAAAAATAATACTTCTCCCTGCACACTTTGCCTGGCCTATGAACTCAACATACATAATTTGTTGGAGTTAGTCATAATAAGAATGAATTATAAGAATGAAGCAACACTGCTGTTGCTACAATGTTTTTTTTTTTCCATAGAGGGGAGATCAGAACTAGGGATAGATGTCTGTTGTACTCAGACACTGAGGTTATGTGATGTGCAGTGTTAACGCACTCAGAGATTACTTTTTTTTTTGACTCATCATTACTTCAGGGTTCTTCATTTTGAGTTCCATAGTCTTTTCAGAGTCATTCCTTCTTGGAACTGAATTCATCCTAACACAGGCTATTGGCTGGTACAGTTTGTATTTCTTCTTTTCTTCTCTCCCTGACTTCTCCACAGGCAGCTTCCCACTGCTATGCTGTGTTGCTTGCTTACATCCAAGTTACCAAGAGATCCAGCTGGTATTGTGTCAGCAATCTCTGTGTAAATTTATCATTACTCCAGTTTCATGATCAAATTTAAATTTTATCAGTGATCATTTTATGTTTGTATAATGCAAATACAGTTCTGGAGGTATCTCAAAGGATCATCTAGACCATATTCATACAAGGACACTTAGAACATCTTGATATGTTACACAATCAGTTTATAAATACTTCCACTGAGGAACTGCAGCTTTCCTAGGTATTCTCTTTGCACTATATTTCCAAAAAGCTATTCTAAATCTTTTCCTCTCCATTGATACAAATATTTCATAGCATGGCATTAAAAACTGATCCCTGAGGACCTGACTAGGAAAACATCATTTCTGTGAAAATTCCCTGTTTGCAATTACAAGAAAGAAATTGCACTTTTTAAGTCATTCAACATGTGCCATGTTGAGTTTATTATCATTTTATTTTCTTAATCAAAATTTTGTGAGGTATGAAGTCAAATGCCTTACAGTACTTGTGCGAACATTATTACCTTTATCAACCAAACACATGCAATATTTGAAAGCTAATGAGCTATCCAAGATAGTTTCCTAATCAGCCCTTTTCCTTCCCACTAGAAAAACCCAACTCTAATCTCTCCCATGCCAAGCCCTTACTCTAGCTCATTTGAAATACCTAATTTTTAGAACAGGGGGAAGGAAAGGATTTTGTCTGGGGGAAAGGGAGAGAAGCAAAAATGTTGATTCCTTTTTTCTCCTTACCTCTTTCCATAGCCTACAAGAAAACAAGCTAGTGAAGTAGTACACACACGTAATTAAAGCAAAGCCATTTTGGAAATAATTCCAACTTACCCTGAAAAAGTGATATATTTGCTCGCAAATGATGTGTTTCAAAATTAGAGGTGTGCATAGGTTAAGTTTAAGTTGATTGTTAAAACATAAAAATTGTCAATTAAAAAACCCAACAACCCTACTAACTACTGTCATTTTCAGAACAAGTGAATGAGAACATCAAGTAATGAATTGAAATTAAGTTGTTTCTCAGTAATCACAGTCTATCTAATTTCTTCTCTCTTAAACATCTGTTACTTACACATCAAAGTAAGGGCAGTTAGACTAAAAGTATCTGGACAGTGTAGATAGCTACTGAAGAGCCTTCCTTACCAAGGAGAAAATTTCCAATCATACTCCAGAGAAAATGCAACCTGTAGTTAATTTTCTCCAGATATATTTTAACCATAAATTCAGTGTTTCTACAGAGTATTCATGGTGAATGAAATGCTTTGGGAAGAAAGGACAGGGAAAAAAATGGTTATCTATTATAGTTATTTTCATTATCTTCATTATAAAGTCATTTTTTTCTGTATTCTCAGTCTCTAACTCAAATCTGGCAGAAGTGAAGCCTAAGTCCAGTGCAATGTAATGTAAGGTTTAACTAAGAAGAGGTAATGAACACCTGTATCAAAAGCGGTGCTTACCATATAATGATACGTGTGTTAAATATTTACCAGATATCAGTATTATTTTCTGCTCAAAATTTAAGGAACTACTTAGTGTCCTCAGATTGATGATGTGATAACCCTTGGTAAATATTGATTTTTAAATGGTGACCACTGTACAAATTTATACTTGCTAATGGGAAGGTCACAAAGCAAACAGTACTAATTGAGTAAAATCAAGGCACTTCAGCTTACATGTTTGACTTGACATATTGTGACGGACACAACGCAGCTCTATGGTGTTTCCTACCAAAACAATGTTCAGCTTAACTCTGGGCAACATGAAGACATTAAGGTAAAGAGTAAAATGCTTGTCATTATTCCTTGAGTAATGTATACCTTTGTAAGAAGATAAATGAGATGCTAACTGCTTTCAAACCACAGACCATGCTATCTTCTCTTACAGAATGCTAGCACTCCCTTCCACTTTCATTCTTTTTTTTTTTTTTTTCAGTCTTTTTATGTTTACACTTTCATACTTCTGTCAAAGCAAAGACATAGCTAATAGGCTTCATTGAAAAGCTTTTCCTCAGACCACCATTCTAAGGATCTGGTTTTTATTTCCTCTCTTCAAATACTTATTCAGAAGAGGTATTGAAGAGTCAACCTGATATCACAGGGCTATGCTCTGGAGTGCAGAAAGTGAGGTTTTTAGGCCCTCAGAGTACCGATCTCACCCACACAGCTTGAAGGGGCTTCACAGCTTCTGCACAATGACTTTGAAGCAAGGCTGGTGAGACTGTCTGTGTGCTTGTTACCACACTAATCTGTTCTTGCACATGGTTATGCTGTATTTTATGCAGAGTGGGAAAGGATTCATTGTGCAAATGATGTAGAGTTACTTATTGGGTATAAACGATTTGCCCATGCTCCAAGAGTACTTAACATGTTGTAGGCTGCACACTGCAAGATTCTTCATTTTAAATGCATAGAATTGAAGAGATTGTGAGATTATTTAGAGAAACTGCTTATATATTGCTGGCCCTTAAATTTCACCCACTTACCCTCAGACTGAGCACCCCAATTAAGGCTGGAGCATATCTTCTGAAAAGACATCCTGTCTTGAGATGAGTTGAATTTTCAAAAAAATGGAAAATCCACAACTTCCTTCAAGAGAACTTTATCAGACTGTGCATCACTGCCCTGGCATTTCAAGCTTGGTAAGAGTCAAAGCAGAAAAAATTGTCCTTGTACCAGGATGCACAGAAGAAGCAAATCAGTCAGAGCCAAATTTGGTTTACTGTATTACAATAAAAAAATAAAAATCTCATTGGTTATGTATAATGCAAGTATTTATTAATGGGTTTATGCCTAGAGAAAAATAAATTATTAAAAAATTATCATAGATAAAGCAGGAGCACCTCAAATCAGATTTATCCACTCTGTAAGCATCTACCAGACAGAGAAGAGCTGTTGAACAAGTACTGAGCTCTGGGCAATAATAACCCTGCCAATCTTGCCTTTCCTGAGTCCATTGCAGTTTATATGTGTGGAAAGTATAAGTATAACCTAAGTACTGAGCTGGTAAGTCAAACACCTGCAGAGCAGGTATACTTAAAGATGAAACTTTCCAAGAGGACTTGTCTTAGTAAAATCCTGTTTTACCTCACCTTGTAAAATCCTCACCTTAGTAAAATCCTTTTCCTCACCTTAGTAAAATCCTGTTTTACCCTTTCACCTTGGTCTGCAGGGAAATCTTTTCTGAAAGATTTCATGATTTTTTAAATGATTTTTATGTTCCATGTAACTATCTTCTACAGATTGGCTTGATAGTTTAAGATCCCTCAGCATGTTTCATTCATGATTTGACCTATATTTCAAAGATGGCCTCCATAGAAAAAAATGCTAGTATCCATAGCTATTGTGTACCAGGCAGCCATCTGGTTTCTTTTGTTCAAGCGGGATCTCTGTTAGACCTCTAACTTTTAATGACGCTACTAGCTTGGATCTGTAAGGAAAGTAGTTGTAGCAAATGATCAATTAGCAACTGAGAACATTACTGGGGTGTTTCTGATGTTGTTGTTGTTATAAATTACAGCCTATTGTTATATTTTCGTAACTATGGAGCAATTGTATATTAGCATAAAAATATGGGTCACTAGTATGAGAACATTAACAGGTGTTCCTAACTATATTATTATTTCCTTAGACAATAATAATGTGTTATCAAAACATATAACATCATCCTCATGGTGATTCTAATTCAAAATGTTGAAGCTGAAAGGGTAAAAAAAAAAAAGACACTTTTGCCTTTTTATAAATAGAAAAATCTAGCAACTTTTGTTTTAGCAAATGTGTTAGCTCTCATGGTAAGAAAGGCTGTCTGGTGAACAGAAGAAGGCTTTCTCCAGCTGGATAGTGGTTGGGTGTTCATCCCTTCCATACCACTTCTGCGGACAGGCCTTCCACAAAACACACATGTTGCAGAGCCATGGGAGAAACATACCAAAGGCCTGGATGACATAGTCTGTGGAGTTTGTGACTGCTGGAAAGTATACACTTCAGACTGTGTTAAATTTGCTGAAAATCTTTAGCAGAAAATCTTGTGGAGCTCAAGGCTTTCAAAAAACCTACTAGTGTATTATTGAAGACACTTAAGTCTTTCCAGCTCAGATCTGGCTTTCCCAAGGTTTTGGGACCATCAGCTGTCAGATCTGGTGGGAACATCCCTTGTTGTCTATGCAGTTTTATAAGTAGATATCCTTGGAAAGACTGAGGAACTGGGTTCACAACTCAATCTGTGAACTTCTCACATGAGGAGAGGAGAGGAGAGGGGAGGAGAGGAGAGGAGAGGGGAGGAGAGGAGAGGAGAGGAGAGGAGAGGAGAGGAGAGGAGAGGAGAGGAGAGGAGAGGAGAGGAGAGGAGAGGAGAGGAGAGGAGAGGAGAGGAGAGGAGAGGAGAGGAGAGGAGAGGAGAGGAGAGGAGAGGAGAGGAGAGGAGAGGAGAGGAGAGGAGAGGAGAGGAGAGGAGAGGAGAGGAGAGGAGAGGAGAGGAGAGGAGAGGAGAGGAGAGGAGAGGAGAGGAGAGGAGAGGAGAGGAGAGGAGAGGAGAGGAGAGGAGAGGAGAGGAGAAACCTTTGAGAGGTTTCATAAAAACACCTGCAATAGGTACTGACTAGAGCACTACAAATGCTGGACTAAAGTAGACAAGTACAAGAATACAGGAAGTGTTTCATAACACAATACCAGCACTGTCTTATGTGTTAATGACACAGAAAACTGCTAATGGCAAAAGAAAAGATGATCTCTGTGTTTACAAATGAAGGGCTCATCAGCTCCTTACTTACTAGCAGACTGAAACCTGTACAAAAACTTTACATCTGAAGCAAACTTTACATCCTTGCAGCTCCTGCATAATGTGGGCTGGACTGTGTTTCAAAATTTCAGCTGTGATTCACACTTATTTTTACTAAAGCTACAGTTATTATTAGCACGTTTAAATCTGAAACTTTTAATCAGATTGAATGTATGCATTATATATATATATTTATTTTTATTTTTATTTTTTGTATGTGTGTGTGTATACCCAGGGCAGAAACAGTACAGTGCATGTTAATATCACCTTGTCTTGTTTAACTGTGAAAGTTATTTTGCATATGAGCTTAGCTAATAGATGTTATATCTGCTGGATGATTATGTTTTTCTAACTTTTATCATTCTGTTCTATTTTTGTCTTATCTTTCTACATTTATTCTGTGTTCTCTATGGAGAATACCTTACAGATTCCTGGCGTCTTCTTTTCTTTTTTCTCCAATCCAACTTTGATTCTACACAAGGGAGACATATCAATGATCGTCACTTAATGTTTCTCTAGGTTATTTTGTTTATATTTTCTTCCATAAGCTACTTAAGTCACTATCAATGAAATCAGTCCAAAGGCTTAGTAATCAGTCACAATGAAATCCTGACTGTACAGAAATAGGTATGTAGATGTTGTCTTAGACTTCTGCTCAACTAGGATTTAAAACACCCCTTTCTCTTCCTTGTGCCATTAATTTTTGATAGTTTGCATGCTCAGTGTGTGTAGCAGTGTTAGTACAATATTAGATGCACCCAGAATACTGACCAAGGAAATGTTTGTAAACAGATGAAAGATAAGACATGTTTGATTTCTGTATCTTTTTGTTTGTTTTTAAAAGAACAAAACTTACATATATACTTTTTTATTTTTTTTTTATTTTTTTTGGTGGTGGTGGTGGTTTTTTTTGAGTAAGATATGATAAGGGGTTGGAGAGAGAAAGATGGGAAAAAAACAGAAGTAGGAGAAGCAGACTGAAGAAAAGCTACCTTTTCCCACCAGCGACTTGGGCAAGGCATTCTGTAGTGCCATGCTGCTCACATAGGTACTAGGATACTCTGCAGGTCACTTCCCCTGTGACTGAATGAGGTTTGGATTTTTAGTTTTGAAGGAAATTCTTCAAAGTACCTGTGGACTTCTAAGAATGGTTAAATAAAAGTACATTAAAACTGAGTTGGATGTGAGAATTCTTAGCTTATAGTTGAAAAAATACCACCTTCCTTCCCACTAACCCCTACCTTACTCCACCCCCCCAAAAAAAAATATATTAAAAAAAATCTAGAAACTTTAATCAGTGTTAATATAGATTTATATATGCCTCTCACTAAAATATTTCTAATTCAAAATGTCTGTAAAGTCAAGATCAATTCACTTTATGTGATGGTCTCTCTAATTATGATATGAGTCTCTGAGGCCCCAAGTTTTAGAAATAATGATTCACCTAGAGTGTGTTCTTATTATGGAGAAAAACAGTCCTAGTAAGGATAAAACTTTTTTTTTCCCCTGCCATGTTACAGTATAGCTGTAGTGGTTTTCATGGTTCCTGAACCATGTTTTCCTTCGGCAGTTTTGCAGATCCAACAGTATTACAGTGAAACAAACCAAGTTTCATCATATTTACTTTGCTGTACATGTGTGTTTGAGAAATGTTTTGTGATACCAACAGTATTCTCAATATTTCCTTGAAAACCTTAACAGTTACACAGGAGTACAGCAAATACATTGGCGTAAATATACAGATTGGCTTGGAAAACAGAAAGGTTGATAAAGCAAACTCACAATTACTCTTCCTCTTAGGTCAAAGATGGTATTATATAAAGACTGCTATTTAGTGGTTACTTCTGTCAACTCTTTAGGTTTCATGTCATTCTCTTTAAGATATAGTTTATGAAAATATATCATCTAATTGATGGGAAATCTTGAAGTATTTGCAGTTTTCTGTACTTAAGCAAATTTTCTATTGTGAGTCTTTATTTTCCTGGAATATTTGTGGGGGCTCTAAATATCCTAAACACTCATGAGAGTTTTAATCCAATGTCACAAGTTTTTTATTTTTTTCCTGGGAAAATAATTTTCTAGATTCTTGTTAGAGATACCTCTATTGTGATATTATGAATTTTACAGTCAGGAAGAGCAAAAATGTCTTTTGAGTAGCAGGACTGGATTCTTCATCTTCTTACATATACCATTAAACCAACATTTATGGCCCTTTTATTGCTGTGACAGACAACAAAGAGTACTCAGTCACACTGAGCTCTTTGGGTTACATGAAGGGCACAGGTAGTTGGCATGGATCTAAACTGTTGGACAGAAAATGACTAAGAAACAATTGGTAAGCAAGACACTGCAACACAGATGGATTCTGGACCTTATCTTCTTCCTGAAATTTCTGCTTTTCAGGCTTCACATAAAACCGAGAAACAATTTCAGCAATTATTTCTCTCTCTGTATTTTCCGATTATGCAGACCACTTTTTTATTATTATTTATTTTTATAATTCTGGAATATAAAAAAGTCAAAGGTCAACTAAAGTAACAAGAAAACATTTGTTTATTTTCTTATCTCTCATTTTTGTTTTTCAAACAGCTCCATTTTTCCACCTAAAAGCTACTGCAGGGTTTTGCAGCACTTGAGTTGTCTGCCAAAACTGTTTTTAACTGTCAAGAATGCTGGGTACGGTGGATATGTTTGTGACACCTCTGTGTCAGATACAGCATGTATCTTAGTGGACACAGTTTCTTACTGCTCAGAAGGAGTCCAGCATCCCTCCAGAGCTGAAGGTAAATTCAGCCAGAATCTCCTGATGGTGAATTCACTATGCTGACTGACAGTGCACTGCAGGACCATAAACAGGAGAAGGATGAACAGTCTCCACAACTTTTGTTTTCACCTCCAGCTTTCACCTTGACGTCTAAATTTCTTGCAATTATCATCTCAGAGAGCAACACTGAGGCACCCAAAATGTTCCTCTTTCTCCAAAACAGCTCCTCCTTTCTCTTCATCAATAGCTCTCAGTTTTAATGCAATACTGACCTTGGACTGACTCATTAATGACCTTTGCATGCTACCCATCTCTGAAATAAGCATCTAATTTTTCATCCCACTATACAAGACTAAATATTTAGTTTAATTATTTGTGGGTGACCATCCATTCTTAATTAGCTAGGAGAATCAATATTTATTGTATTTGTGGAAAACAATATTTAAGACTGGAATATCTCATTAATGAAACAAAACCCTGTTTCCATATTTCTTCACATTTGATCAGTTTTAGGCCAACTTTATGATACCACTTAATCATTTTAAATTGCTGAACTGGAGATTTTCCAAATTTCCCTAATTTGAAGTCACACAAATTTTAGCCATGTCCCAGAGCACCTTCTTCATATATTCTCTCTCTGAGTATATATGTTAATGTGCATTAATTATACTCTTTCTAAGTACCGTACATGTTTCTGACATGAGGATTCTACATTACAGTGAAGGATTATTGTACTTTCTAGGCCCACTGCAGCTACAGCAGCTTCAATCGCTTTAATATATTTTATAACAAGTAGCGTTTAATTAACAGTACATCTCTTGTTCAAGTGAGGGATCCAATCTTGCACAGGTTTAGACACACACTTAATTTTGTGCACTATGAACAGACCTATGGAAATGGTTGATTTGTTAAAAGAATGGGTTTCTAAGACAGAAAGCACTTGCTTCACAAGCAACTGTCACTACAGAGACTTGAGAGAGGAACAGAACTATCATTAAGAAAAAAATATTTTTTATCTGAAGATTTTTTTATATGTTCTTATATGCTCAAGTAGCTCTTGCAGGCATGGTTTATAGTGACTACACAGGAAACCATAGAACTGTGTTGTCACTGGAGTTTTTTCAGAAATCTAATTTCATGTATTCTGAAGAAGTTTCTAAAAGTATCTTTCAACATTAAAATAAAAAAATAATAAATTAAAAAAAAAAAAAAAAGAGAGTGAGAAAAAAAAGAAATGGAGCAATATTAAGCTTCCGGGGAAAGGACAGAACAGCCTTTAAAAGTCTTTCTTGCTCTACTACCAAAGCCACATGCATAGCACACCTCTTCCTTTCATGGATTTGCTGAATATGCTCACATTAGATATAAAGTGTCCTAACCCAAAGGGTTATAAAAACATTGCAGTACAAAGGAACACTTTCAAGTTCTTGCTAATTGTTTTGTACCTAGTTGCAGACTTTGGTCACTGCTTGGCAGATATGGGATTGACAAAATGGGAGCTCTAGCTCCCAGCACTGAGACAGCATGGTTCAGGATAGGAATACAGAAA
This sequence comes from Aythya marila, assembly GCF_965140915.1. Classification (NCBI taxonomy): domain Eukaryota; kingdom Metazoa; phylum Chordata; class Aves; order Anseriformes; family Anatidae; genus Aythya; species Aythya marila. The sequence goes on along the minus strand of NC_139042.1, from coordinate 66,151,845 downwards.
CACAATGACTGCACTAAAATGTACTTTTTCTGTTAAAAGCTGAAAATATTAAGTTATACTAAAAAATAAAAGACAGATGACAATAAATAAAAATTACAGAAGACAATAAAAATTACAGATGACATTAAAATTTCAACATTCAACTATTATGTATGTATATATATGTATTATATAAATAATTACAAGTCTTAAAACATTTCCTTCAGAAAGAAAGTAGTTTCTCCACACTGGTATTACAATGCAAAGTATCTGAACGTCTCCACTGCTTGAAAAATAATTTCTAAAACTTTTTGTTAAACCACTAGGTGGAGATGTAGGTTTACCAAGCTAGGTTTGCAACAAGGCTTTAAAGGCACAAGATTGAAAAATGCCTCTTAAAAAAAAAAAAAAAAAGTACAAGATTGATAAATTATGTATCTTGTTGGTTACAAATTCCAACACATCTTTGAAGGAGGAAAAATGGGAAAAGACTAAATGCTCAGTTGTAAAATTGTCCAAGCAAATTATTATTTTTTAAGACACAAGTTCTGATGTTTAAGACTCTGAGAGAATAATCGCTTCATGTTATAAATTGTCTGCTGCCAATACACACACATTTTCCTTTATTCTCCTACCAGCTGCTAGCTCATGCTATCAGTGGTCAGGAACAAACAAACAAAAACTACCCCTAAATTTTTTAGCCTGCTTTCAAACTTTCAAACCAGTGGAAATATGCCAGCAACTGGCAGATTTCCGGACTGTTTGCTAAAGTTGAGGGAATTGTTCTTAATTCTAGGACTTTTTCAGCATCGTGATATCTAGTATAAGATTTGAAAAGCAAAGTATGCTTTACGATAATACCCATTTCTTTCTGTCTTTCTGCCATGTGTGCCTCATCATATGAAGGGAAAATCAGAAGTCAAATTGAACTGTTGTTTACATGCACTGCTTCCACTTCCCTTTTACATAAAGCTCTTTTATCTCCACTCCTTATCTATGTGTACTACAGACCCTCCCACAGCACACACCAAGAATCTGGGCATTTTCCATCAGGGAAGTCTTTCAGAATTCATTCTTCCATATTCTTCCCCTTAATGAAAACTCTCCTGTAGCTCCTGATATTTTTCTGATGGGTAGAAAAAATATGTTCTGTCTTGACTTCCAGCCCACAACATCAAAAAGCTAAATAATGTAGTCTGTCCTGCCTTCAGATTCATCTAAGAGTTCTGCATTTCTTCCCTTCCCTTCCCTTCCCTTCCCTTCCCTTCCCTTCCCTTCCCTTCCCTTCCCTTCCCTTCCCTTCCCTTCCCTTCCCTTCCCTTCCCTTCCCTTCCCTTCCCTTCCCTTCCCTTCCCTTCCCTTCCCTTCCCTTCCCTTCCCTTCCCTTCCCTTCCCTTCCCTTCCCTTCCCCTTCCCCTTCCCCTTCCCCTTCCCCTTCCCCTTCCCCTTCCCCTTCCCCTTCCCCTTCCCCTTCCCCTTCCCCTTCCCCTTCCCCTTCCCCTTCCCCTTCCCCTTCCCCTTCCCCTTCCCCTTCCCCTTCCCCTTCCCCTTCCCCTTCCCCTTCCCCTTCCCCTTCCCTCCTCTGTAACTTTCAAAGTTTTGTTAGAGCAAATTTGGGAATGAATCAACCTCCTTTTCAAACCTTAAGAAAAGAAATGCATATCAGATGTTAGGTCAGAGGTTGGACTCGATGGTCTTGAGGTCTCTTCCAACCTAGAAAATTCTGTGATTCTGTGTGATATTGTTTTGGGGCAAGTCAATATCTTAATAAAAAAAAACAAACAATAAAAAACCTCCTTATCTATAACCTTGGATATGTACCTATTTTAGTCAATTGTGTAGGATTTAATACCATTTATTACAAGCTCTGAAATTCTGCTAATAGTTCATGTAAGTCAAAGGTGTAAGATCTTATATTGGTTCTAGTTTTTTTTTTCCTTTCTTTCTTGATTTTTTTTCCCCACCATCATTTCTGGCAAAGCTTTTTTTGTTTTATGAGGAAAAAAAGAAAAAAGAGAGAGAGAGGATTTTTTTTTTTTTTTTTTTTTTTTTTCCAGAAAGTAAAAACTGGGAATTGCAACATTTCAGAAACAATTGTCCAGTGATGTGATTATTTCTATTAGTTCCTGCAATGTCTAGGGCTACTTCCAGGGAGAATGGCAGAAATAAAACTAACAACTAAATGTTAGAGTAAATTAAGCCAAAAGAAGGGGAACATTTCTCTACTCGCTAGAAAACTCTTAGAGTCCATCATCAGACAAACTCCCAGAACTTGTGATGCAGGGTCCTGCAGCTACAATCATCATATTCAAGGGGAAATGCAGGCTGTTGGGAAGATAAACAATTGAGCTCTTCCAAAAGCTAAACTCATGGAAGGGGAACCTGTTATAGTAAGAAACCTAAGGAAAGACATCTTCCTTAACAAGCAATGTTCTAATTTTGCGGAAGGTATATCCCCACATTTTAACAACAATATTTCTCATACTCTTGTCCTACCCTTCTCCACTGCAGTACTTCCCAAGAAATACTGTTAGTTACTAAATAGGGACACTGGTTATGCATAAAAGGCTAAAATATTTCAGGACAAAGTACTTCAGGTTTTGCTCTGTGAAAATAATATACATATACGGGATTTTTAACGAAGTCTAAAAGCTAGCTATAGCCAGGTAAATCAGTGGTAAGCAGAAAAGCAAAAAGCAATCTGGCTGGGGAGGAATCAGAATACAGTTTTAAACTCAAAGGACTGTGTAATTTATTAATATTATAAAAATGCCTATCATTTTAAAAATACATGTATTGAGCGACTATGTAAACCAAAAGTTCTCATGTACAGTGAGGTAGAAAGAAAGAAACAAAAATCTCTGGGTGAGATAGAGAACATGGGGTTAAAGCTGCAATTTACTAAGCACGGCTTTCAGGGGGAATCACTACTTTTTGCAAAGCAGAAAGAGTCAATGAGGTGAGAGCTTTTCTTCTGAAGAAGGCAGCAGATCTGCCTCTAGGCTAACACTTTAGCCCCATCCCAACTAAAACTTGGGTTTGTACAAATCCAGTTCAGATCCTCACCCCAGCCAAACCCCCCTTCGGCTTCCTCAGCCTAGAATCTGCCCATCTTTTCATCCTACATTAGCTCTGAATGCCTCCTAATCAGTTACAGATTGAGAAGGAAAACCAAGAGCCCCTATATTAAAGAGCATTTTCTCCTCAAATGTTGGATATGAAGTTCTCCTTAAAAAGCATTTCCTACTGCGGTCACACACAGCTACTGAGGTACTCGCTGAAATAACCCAGCACAGAATTAAGACTCTTCCGACAGTCAAGGAAAAGAAAGATTTCAGTTTAAGCCTAATGAAAAAAGAAAAGAAAAAAAATAGTGTCTGGCAGGAGCCTCTTTTGCAGCTAATCAGTAGCGTTGCATCTTAACCCTTTATGTGCTACTGCTTCAGGTCACACCTTTTTTGAAGTCCCATAATGACAGGACAAATTCAAATAAGAAACTGAAAGAGGCAGGATCTGTCTGGTTTTAGGATTTAGCTGGCAGCAGGAAAGCTGTAGGGTGCCTGGATTCCCAGTTTCTTAGTGGGAAACTTTGCTCCCCACAGCCAAACCACCTCCTCCCTGTCCTTGGTTGTCCCTGTAAAAACTATTTCACTGGGATTGCTCGACTAGTTCAATGCATCTTCTGCTCAGCCACCCCTGGTTTTAGGGTCTTATAAATGCACATGCACACTCACAGGTGCACACATCAGCACTCTAGCTTGCAGCCACTGTAACAAACTGGAGGGCATGAGGGAAGGACCACCCTCCAATGCTGAAACCTCAGGAAAGCAGGCATTTCCCTTACTCTGAAACCCTCTCTGCTTTTAGATGAGAATGCATTTGACCAAAACATGATGCTGTTCATCTTACATGGCTGTTTGTCGATCATTGCTCCTGGAAGGATAAGCAAACCCTATGGAAAGACATTTATCTAAATTATCCTGATAAAATGCTATCACTCTAAGGGGAAAGAAAAATGAGGCAGAATGCTAGTTTGTACACAAATACTCTTCAATTATACTAACTTGGAGGAAAATAGGGATGTGGAGTTGAACTACACTTAATAAAATTTGGAGTGTTACTTTAAAAAATAAAATACTTTCCTTAAGTGAAGTTTTTCCTTTGTAGGGATTTAGTCTGTTAGAGAAGAGGAGAAAAAATTAAGAATATGAACCTCCTCTCCCATTCAAACTGTTATATAGTTAGTGTTTGTGACTTTTCCCTTGACAACTAGATAAGAAGATAAATGCATAGTTTCTCTTAATTAGCCTTTCTTAATTAAAAACACCAGAGGTATTTGTGATCATAATGAACTCTTCTGACAGAATGGTCACTTGTTCTTCAGAATGTCACTCCAGGAAAATTAGATTTTTTTTTATTTTTTTTTTTTTAATGGGGGATAAATTTTGTGCTAAGGAAGAAATAAACGATGCCTGCAAAAGCAGTGTCCCCTTGGTTTTATCTGAATGAGATGGATGTGTATCTGGTGGTTTTTAGAATGGTGTGGGGCAGTATTAGCCATCATTAGCACCCCAGTATGGATCCAATTCACTAATTACTTATGCTGTCTTGGTTCACTGAGATTTAAGTACCAAGTCAATCCCATTATCTGCACTCTCCCAAGCTTGCCAGAGTCATCCGTCTTTTACAGAAAAAAAGCACAAGGGTTATCAATAGGACCCTGAAATACTTGGGATTTTCCCACTTCAGGAGGAGGCAAGATTAGTCCTGACTAAAGTCGCATCTTCTCTAAGCTGCTACTTGGGATGTGATAAAAGTGAATGCTGACAATTATCCATAACTACATGAAGAGCAGGAGTGAGGGGGAAGAAGGCAAGAGAGGTGAGGAGAGGAGCCTGCCACACACGTCTGCATCTGTCCTACAGTTGCAGGCAGCTTCTCGTACCACTGCGAAGCTACAAATTACAATTCGTCTGTTACAAACATGCGATAATATAGTCAGGAATCAGAAATTAAAATATTCCACAGGCCTCGGGCCTCCTTGGAGAGAAAGAGAGAGGGAGAGGGGCTGAGGGAGAGAAGCAGGGAGAGGGAGACAGAGGAGCAGACCAAGCCCCCGCGCTGCCCGCGCTGTTTGCGCCCTCCCTCCTGCATCCTACATGTTTAATGTCTGCGGCAGCGCCGAGGCCTTGTCTGTTTGGGACGGTTGATTGACATCTGCTCTGCTGAGAGGAAGGAACTGGCAGCTATTGGCAGCACTGTCACGTTCATTTGCACACTTTATGAAGCAGCAGTGTGGCTACTAATACAAAAAGAAATCTTCTAAGCAGCATGACATCTCTTGGAATGGAATATTTGTCTTTACAAATGATTGCACTGCTGCCAGTACTTGACATGGTGCTCGCAAACATGTGTAATTGTTGGAAGTGTAATGATGATTATTTGCATATTTAATGTTCAAACAAGTACTGGAGAAGCAACTTAGACTAAACCTTTTATGGGGAGGATTTAAATATGTTCAGCATCAGCCTGATGAGTCCCAGAAAGGAGTCGGGGTCTGAGGGGAGAGCTGGTGCGCACCACTGTTGTAGGAAGGGGAGCTTAAGAAATCACTCTGGAATTCACTACTCAGATGTCTTATAGGTTTATTTTGAGACAGATTTCATATGAATTCCTCTCCCATTCATTTTAATTACTCAAAATTATATTTAAATGCAATTATAGGAAAATTTAGGAATGGTCTATTTATCATGTGTCTGAAATCAGCCAAACAGCAAACTGAGGAAAGTAGATAAGCAAGCACATGTTTACCAGTGACGACAGTTTCCAGCAAGCCTGAACATGATGGCAACGGCACTTATTTTAACTCTTTGGCATGAGTGTGAGATGGGTGTAGGACATGGGGAGGGAGACTTACAAATCTCATTTCCTGGGCTGGAAGTACAGTGCTGGACATTTGGCTGGGAAATCAAAGCCATGTCCATGTTGACAGAAAAGGGCTTTCCTCCCTGTAGAAAGCTCTCTTCTTTCTGCCTCAGATACAGACTCTTCATTTTACCTTTCCACTTTAAAGATTTATTTTATTATTTTATTTTATTTTATTTTATTTTATTTTATTTTATTTTATTTTATTTTATTTTATTTTATTTTATTTTATACTTTTTTTTTATTTTTGTGACACAGAGACCTAGCCAGCACATAGACCTTGCATGGGACATATGTGTACACTGGCATGCACAGTTAGTTATATGTATGGAAGATAAAGCATCTTACAAAACAGCTCTCCAACACAGCAAAAAGAAACAATCCTTTTGAAGGTAATATTGTTCCCCTGGGAAAGAAGCACATTAGTTTTATCAGTGGAATAATTTCAGATGATACAGGTACACGAATGGCAATTTAGCTCTTCACCTTTAGTGAAGAATTTCTTTAACTGAGGACGTCATTTTTCAAATTTATATATATTTTATCTTAAAGACAGGCTTTCTCTAAGTTGCAACTTTTCTTTCTTAAAACACTTATTAGCTTTCATCTCATCACCCTACCCCAACTCTCCTGATTCTTTCTTTTCCTTTTTCGTTTTGTCTTGATCTCTCCTTGTGGTCTATTGTGGATCATTTCAGTACCAAGAGATTTATAACCACCAAATCCTATATTGTTTGAGGGGTAGCACAATAAACTTGACTCAATTATCATACTGTAAATTGATTAAAAAAAAAAATCTGATGGATGAATAAAGACTGAATATCTTTGTCTCTGACCCTGTCGTATCATCAGCAATTCTCTGGCAGGACTCCCATTTGATTGACAATACTGCTAATGAACACTGTCTTAGGCCATGTAATGATTTACCTGCCATGAACAAGGTTTGGCAATGCTACCTTTGCATACCTGTCAAACAATTAATCCTTTAAAAAACAGATATATTGTCTTGAAGCATTAAAGTGTCTGGAAATTAATAGAAATGTGGAGGTATGAGATAAATACATCTGCTCATTAAGCTAATCAGGATTGTTTTTTTGCTTATCTTGTTCCAAAAGCACTCCCCCTCTATTTATTTCAGCCACCTGTTGTCTCATCCTTGCAAGAAGCCAATATCTTCCTTTATCCAACTAACTCCTACCTTATGAACTACATCTGCCAATAATGAATACAAAAAGCAGAAAGCTTATTGTGTGTAATCACTCTTTGCACCTGAAAGGCTTTTTTCCCCCGCTCACTCATGCTCACTCTATCTACCTTCTCTGTCTTGCCTTTTAAGAAACTGAAGGTAAGGAAAACTTTGTACAGCACCTGATATTAGGAATGCGCAGCTCATTGGCCTATGACTCTGCCTCCAGATGCTAATCAATCCTCCTCACCATACAAACATAGGAAAAATGCCTGGATGAAAAGGATCCCACTTTTGATCACAGATATATGTAGCACTCCCTAGTGCCTGAGCAGGTTTCTGGAACAAGGTTGATCAATGCCACTTTCCTAACAATAAACAGTGTCTTTTACTTCTTACTTGTTCAGATATCATGAAATGGAAGAACCATATAAACTCATGTTTGCTGGCTAAGAACATTACTCACCGTGTGTCAATATGTATTGCAGATACCTTCCACAAAATGTAACTTGTCTGAAGCACAGTCTTGCACTTTTGTAAATAGCTAATTTCTTGCCTAAAAAGTGAGAATGGGGGTATGAGCAGAGGAGGGTGCTAGGAAAAATGATGTTGAGGAGATGAGGGGCTCATAAAAGAAACAGTTAGACTGCAAAGTTGAATTTAGTTCCTTATGAAATTCTTTGAAGAAGCAAAAGTATTTAAAAAACATATGACAATAATTAGCAGTATTTCTTTGGGGATTTGTTTGTTTGACCTTAGCCTTTTAATCTGTCAAAGTATGCTAATAAGCCTGACAGACAGAAAGATAAAATGCGGAGACAGATGAACTAACTGAGAAAACATCAGTACAATACTGAATATACTTGTGGAAAAAGGAAAGAAAAAGAGTGCAATTAAACATTACCTCGAGGCTTTGATGACATGCTCACTATCATGGCAAAGTTTCTTCCAAATTTGGAAGGAGTATATACTCGAGGTCACTATCATTGTGTCTGGCATCTCTGACGGTTTTACTTTGAACACAGAGACATCTTTCTAAGTTAATTTTTCCTCTTCAAATTTCTATCTTATGTATTGAAACACTGTTTTCTGTATGTTGTCTTTCTGCAGGGTATTGCCGGGTGTATTTCAACAACCCATAACTATTTATGTCTCGAGAATCCTAGAGCTGGTGAATAAACAGGCAAGAGATTTTTTTTATTTTATTTTTTTTTTCTGTCTTGAAGACCTGTGAAGAGGCTTGGTTTCCAATAGGATTTATTTATTTATTTATTTATTTTCTGTGAGATCTTTCAGGTTATCTATGTGAAGCCTATGAGAATGATGGTCCCCAAATTCAGTAGTCACTTTTAACGAAAAGTCTATTCTTCATTCAAGGTGAGCTGAAAAATCTCTCTATGGGAGTAAATGACAGTACATGAGTCAGTTCTCTTAGCACACAGGAAAATAAATCTACATTTTCCTGATTTTATTTTTCTTCTCTTAAGTAACTGATTCTGTCTTCTCACTACAGTCAAAATGGGCTTTTGGTGATCCTAGAATTAGGTCATATCATAACAACAGGCATTTTGACATGTATTGCCTACTTTCAAGGGTAAAGCTTCTCAGCTCCTTCTCTTCAAGGATGGTTAAAACTGCCTGATGATAAAGATTTTTTTTGCATTGGTACCATCTATCTTCAGAACTCCAAAGAAACCTGCAAAATCAGAAACATGATGCTGTCACGTTCCTAAGTAAAAAATTAGTCATTTCCTCTTAGACTCAAGAAAACAAGCTGTAAAGAAGAGGTTAAAAAAATGTCCCTAGCCTGATGTGACCATATCCTTATGTATTGTGATTCAATTCCTGATGGTGGAGACAAGAGTTATTGAAACAACAGAAATTAACTGAGAGGCACACTTTCCCTTTCAGATGTCCTGCTGCCATAGCTCTAAACCAAGAATTTAAACCTAAATCAGGATGTAGACTTTGCTGTGTGACTAAGCTGGGTAACTCACTTTCATGAAGTGAGACTGTGAACGAGTTCTTCAAAATAAAATGTTTGCACATTGTATATCAGTGTATCTTATTTCCTGACAGGACATCTGATACTTAGCTTTTCCATACACCCAAATGAAGCATGACATTTAAAAAAACCCTTTTTCCAATGAGTGAGCTACCCACCCCACTTAAGCTCCCTAAAAATATGCAGAAAATGAAACATAGACATGTCTTAGCATCCAGAAGTGTGTCTGAAATTACTGCCTTTGCAAAGCTTTTACATTTAGTCAACTTTATAATCACTTAAAGAGCCCATCCAAGCTTCGATTTTTAAAAATGTAGCTAAGGGCTTTCTTTCTCTTTCTGAGCCAGATGCACAATTATAAACCAAAAATTAAAGCCAATTAAAAAAAAAAAAAATGTGAACACACGCTCTAGCTGAAGGCAGTACCCAGGGCTTACTTCTAAGGACTGGACTGACCTGCTGTATACAGCGTATGGCAATACAATGTCCTCTTTCCAACACTTTGGAATTAAGGATGCTGCTCTGCACAGAGCATGGAGCATGCCCCCGTTATGTCTTTTCTTAAGAACTGTAGCTTTACTTATTGATGCTTGGACTTGATGATCTTAAGGGTTTTTTCCAATCTAAACTTTTCTATGATTATTGCTCGACTTTTGCCTACAGGACGTGAAGCAAGAGCTCTGCTCGGGCTTTCCTAGCGGGAAGATCTGACTGTCCGGCCAGCCCGGGTCCCTTCCCTGCTCTACAACCACTGCAGATGCGCCCACCTCCCCGTCTGTTTTCACTGCTCCTCTTGAAGCCAAACTTTCTGAGGCGGACGGCCGAGCGAGCAGGGAAGCACCTCCGACGCAGACTTCCAGCCGGGCGGGAGACACGGAGCAGCATCCCCTGCTAGGCAGACCCCCCCGTTCGGCCTCCGCAGCCCTTTGGGGGCCGCTCAGCAGTCCCCCACCGCCCCTGGGCGCCGGCCCCGGTTGGTGGCAGCCAGAGGGAGAGGAGCTGCGGCCGGAGGCGGCCGGGGGGAGCCGGGGTCGGGGGGAGCCGGGGTCGGGGGGGCCCGGGGCGGGGTGGCGGCGCCTTTTCTCCCTGGCGGCTTGGAGAGGTGGGCCGGGGCTTTCAGAGGGGCTGACAGATCTGAAGTTTTGGAGGCTGAATGAAAGAAACACTCAGCTAACAAAACTGTGCGCCACAGAAGAAGTTTCATCTGGTCTGGCCAAATCCCTCCTTTCTTTCCATCTTTTCTCTCCTAATAACAGCTGCCCTCTCATTCCCTGTTACTCCGCTGTGAAGAACAAAACCTCCCTCTGACTATCTGTTTTTCTTTTCTTCCCCAGAGTAGGTCTCATTACTGGTGATTAGCAGATGATTAAAACCAATTCAGCTTCCCCCAGTAGATATTTTCTCCCTGTTTGTGACTAACGCGTCAGTCTTCAATGAACGTGCTCCTAAGCTTATTAACGGGCTCAGAGGATTAGCTGCCACCGAGCGCCGCCGCTCCGATATTGTGATGCAGCGAGTGACATGGAACCATTTGCCGAGCACAGGCAGGGCCGCTGGGACTAAATATCTAAATCACAATTTTAGTTTTCGTGTAGAGCGAGGCTGGGGAGAGGGCGGGAGGGAGGGGGAATCCTAACAATAATTACAAAAATCAAACGTTTGGCGAAGTCTGAAAATAGTCTTAAAGAAAAGGGCAGAGGCAATCACGGAGAATAAAAAACAACTCCACCCTCTAAAAAAGAAACAAACAAACAAACAAACACAACTTAAAAAAAAAAAAAAAAAAAAAACACAGAAAACCTAACCCAACACAGCTACAAAATATAAGAGCTTCCCTCACAGGGAGATTCGTTGATACGAAGTCCAAAAGGGACTGTTCTGGTCAGCTCCCACTGCACAATATACAGGCCACTGTCGAGGTCTATATGTGAAGGTGTGTATCAAATCTATCTGCTGCCCGGTTATTACTATGTAAAAGCCCAGCCTGTAGCACTCACAAATCAGAGATTAGAGCAGGATGCAAAATTAGAAGCTTGATTTTATCCCACCCACCCCTTTAAAAGCTACCAGACTTAAATATAACTTAATAGCTAGTAATAAAGGAAAAGAATTTGAATATCTGCAGGTTTGGATTATGCACTAAATTATCCTGGAGAAAAAGAAGAAACATGGTGAAATAAGTTACAATGGGTCATGAAAAATATTTTCAAATCATATTCTTCCTATTATTTTTTGTGTTCTGTTTGTTCTCATATTTTACATACCTTGGTAGTGAATTTTGGCCACTTTTATGTAATTGACTCCCTACATTGCACTTCTTTTCACTATGTAGACCTCATACATAAGTAGTCAAGATAAATAAATTGATTTGCACTCACACAGATTCCAAAGTCTCTTGGAGCTAGCAAATGACCAGAAAATCTGGCCATCAGAGTTGTGGGAGAACCCAATTTTTCATTTTGGGGTAATTTCCTCATGCGAAACATTCCTTCCCTCTCAGAATAGAACAGAGGAGAATAAAGTTTTTCTCAAAATTTCCTATAGAATGCAATACAAAAAGAAATATTCTTTGATTCCTGGTCAAGTGAAATATTTAATTTATTCTGACTTGCAAAATTTACTTTGCTTTTTTTTTTTTTTTTTTTTTTTTTTTTTAATAGTCACTTCACAGTACCCATTTATTACACAAACAGAAACAAAAAGTTTTTAAAATGAAAGAAAGAAACTCTTCTTACTTTTTTTTTTTTTTAACAACATCTTTGCAAGCACAATTTTCTCAGTTCATTAAAGTGCTGACATTAAATACTATTTAGAAAGAATATTTCAAAATTCTGGAAAATATTTAATATCCCAGAATCTATACTTTTTGTACTTAAGATTGTTTGAGAAGAAAATTGCAGAGTGGCTTTAGTGAAGGCAAACTCCGACGACTAAAAACAGATTTAAAACCTTAACTTTAAGTATCCAGATTTGAAAACAAAGCCAAAAGAAAAAGAAAAATAAACCAATGCACACACACAAAAACACTTTTAAAGGATTTTTTCTTACTCCCGTCTTAAATGTTTTAAAATAAAAGAAAAAACTCCTCCCAATAATTCCACTTCTACATCTTTAAATTTCTTCCCTTTATATTTTCCATTGTCCTCTTTGCAGTGCAGCTTAACTCTGAGTGTGCTGAAGCTTGAAATGTAGCTTCCGATTTATAATAGCAACAGGGCATGCAGCAAATGTCAACAAATCCCCTGTCACCCAGGCAAGAAGGAAATGTGAGAGGTAAGGCAGAGTAGCCCTTCCTTGCTGCATAATACAAAAAACCCTCAGTGAGAAATAAAGAACTAAGATCTTGCTCATGAAAAACTGTATGAGACTATTAATATTGAACCAAAATTGGCACACTGTGGTGCCAATCACTGAAAATAGCCAATTATACATAACAATGCAGGTATAGACCTATGTGCTTGATATGTAAGTAAAAATAAAATGGAACTCCTCCACCATCTACCTTCTCCCCTGAAAAATTAAAGGAATTCCAGCAGACCACATTGACCATATTCTGAAAAAAAGCACCCCATAAGACCCACATCACTGACCTCAAGTGACCTCAATAAATAAGTAACTGCTGAAGGATCAGCTCTCTTGTTGTGAAACAATAGACCCAAATTTCAGTGGAGTGCATGCAAGAAAATGTCACAGGAGGGTAGCACAGGATTTCAGAGCAGAAAGAAAGTTTGGGGAATAACAAGTACATAGCCAAGCAACTGAGAAAACCTTTTAGCAAGGAAAATTCTGCATTTATCTTCACTTCTGGAGCATCAGGTAGCACCCCTCTTGCTTTTCTGCTAATAAAGATGGGGAGATGTGGTGGAAATACACCATAGTCTTTGCCATTTGCTCTTTTTTTCCCTGTCTCTAAGATGTTATTTTATAAATTTATTCATTGGTCAACAAATGATTCCTGGAAAAACATACCAGGATATTTGTTATTTGTAAATTTTCTGTCAGTGGTTTTTACTCTTTCTATGTGGTCTGTCACCTGAGTCACATTACAGGCTTATTTCTGGCTTCAGCTTGGAAGAAAGTACCTATAAGACAAGAGGGAAAGCTGCCTTTGATTGTGTCAAGAGGCCTATGAAATTAGGAGCTGATAGACTGGCTCATAAAAGAAATTTAAGAATATTTTAAATCTTTTCCTTTGGACTGCTTCCTGCCTGAAAAATCCTTACTGGAAAAATGTGGATGTTATGAGCAGGTTCATTCTTAAAATGGATTTTCTCCTTTTATCGTCAGGGACAGAAAGTGATTTAGACAAATGGAGTGTGGTAGGAAGCTTTTTGTGTGTCATTTGAGGCCTTGTCCATCTGCAAGATGAGACCAGTGTGTATGAAAAATGGGGTCTGTCTGTCCATCATATATGCAGATTTCAACTCAATAGCACAATTGGAAGAGAGAGAGTTCATCTTCAGAGGCTGCCACGGCTGAGCTGGATATTAGCTCCTTAATCTGAGCTATGATAACAACCTTCTGTTAGTTAAAACCACCTTCCTGGTTGCTTCACTTCTTTATGAGACAGAAGTAAAGAGATGATAAAGTGAAACATACTACATCTGTAGCCACAGCTGAACAGGATCAGAGAATGGGAGGCTGATCTAAAATTAGGTTTTGACCGCTAATGTTAAAGCATTCATGTAATAGTTTAAGATATCTGACTTAAATTTAAAAGTGGCCAGCATGAGAAAGAGTTAGGGAGAGACAGACAGAGCAGGAGGTATGCAGCAGACTAGTTTTAACACTCAGCTGTTAGCATTTGTTACCAGCACACCAGGCAATCCAGCAGCACTGTTGTGCAGGCATCAGCACTAGAGCCTCTCCTCTTCCTTGAGTCTCTGGTTTTAAAAAACAGATGATTATGGAGAAGTAGTATTTTCAGCATCTTTTTACATGGAAGGATGGAATGTGTCTGGGTAGGAAAAACTCCATTTTCTGATTTGCTTGTGTGTTTACTTCGCTTTGCATTCAGTTATATGTGTGTGTGTGTATATATATATATTTTTTTTTTCAGTACAAGGATTTAAAGTTGTTGCTGACTTTGTATTCTGCTGTACCACAACACTTGGTAGAGGAAAAGGAAAGCAAATGTGCAGAGTTGCCAGGATACGGATTTATTCAGAACTTCAGCAGCCTGGCACTTCTACCGTGAAGCTCCTTCCCCCTTGCCTCACTCCCTCATGCTCCAGCAGCAGGCAGATAGACAAGAAATAGGAAATGACCGGCTCCTGTTTCACACTGTAGCATTCATTTTCATGTTATTCTGAGCCTTTCACAGCCCTATAGATCATGACTGTTTTCAAACGATAGCTGTGAAATGGGTGCAACATGGAAAATTCAAGTGGTTAGTTTGCTTAGAAGCATGTGATCCTTCTTTCCTGCTATTCCTGCTTCTAAATGCTAATTTTTGTAGTTCCAAAGTAACATTTTGGGAGAGGGAAAATAAATTAATTTGCTAGCCTGTTTTTCTTGTGAAATATATACATACATATAATAACTGTTTGCAAACACTTTTAACATAGAGTAAGTACTGGACAGAATTGGTGTTCTCCATCCAAACCTGCAGCTTTGGGTCAACATTTGATATATATCTTTAAAAGGGCAAGAAACAACTTCATTTTTTATAAAACTCTACAGCTCTTAGAAGCTATCCATGCACTCAGAGAGTGCAGAAGAGTTTTTGAGGTAAAAAGAGATAGGTGTCATCTTTGGTCTTTTTATAATGGCTATACAATATATTCAAAATATTGAAGTGGTTTCTTAAATACATAGTTTCTTAAATATCTGCTACCTGTGCTTGATTTAGCTGGAGTTGCATGTGGAATTGTTATCTTCAATCACAATGTTCCCTTTCTCTTCCCTCAGTTTATAAGTTACTTCTAAACTACCTACGGCCAAGTGGAGGGACTAAACTAACTAAATAAAAACTAAAGTCAAGCAACACTTTCCAGCATTTCAATGTGATATTAAAATAATAATAATAATACAAGACATGATTATGAGAGAGATGTAAATATAGCAATTAAACAATGGGTGCCATGAGTTCTTTATAAAGAAACTTTCTACTTCACTGAGAAAGCTACCTGAAAAGCTATGAAGCTTTTCAATATTTTAAGGGAACTTTAAAAAAGATGGAAAATGACCTTTGCTTGGGCAGACAATGACAAAGGAGAATAATTTTCAACTAAAAGATGGGAGGTTTAGGTTAGATGTTACAAGGAAATTTGTCACTCAGAGGGTGGTGAGACTCTGGAAGAGGTTGCCCAGAGAAACTGTGGATGCCCCATCCCTGGAGACATTGAAGGCAAAGTTTAAATGGGATTTTGGGGTATCTGGTCCAGTGGGTGGCATTCCTGCCCATGTTGGTGTGTTAGAACTAGATGATCTTTAAGGTCCCTTCCAACCTGAGCTGTTCTGTGATTCTTTGAAATCTTTTAAAGTAAATATTGGCCTGGAAGAATTTCAAGATATTCACTATTGCTTCTACATGTTGGCTTGGTTGTTCCTTTTCATTCCTTGTCCTCTTCTCCTCTTCCTTTGTACCTGGTACTTTTTTTTTTTTTAATTATTATTATTTATTTTATGTATTTATTTTTTTAATACATTTGAAAGATAAAATTACCTCATCACTTCTTTTCTTGGAATAAGTTCATGATGAAGGTCCCACATGGTAGATGTCTGCTGGCTACATAAAGAATTGTTGTCAGAGATGAAAATTTGCTTCATCACATATAGCAGCATAGAAGAGAAATAAATAGAAGGCAAGTGCACTATGATTTCTTGTTTTCATCTCTTCTTCGGGAACACATACATATGTGTTCCAGAATTAAAGGGAAATCTGATGTATAGAAGACTATCCAACAGAGCAGCAGATTTCTGAATTTGATGGAGCACTTCAGTAGTGATAAGAAAAACGGGAACCTGGGGAGATACTGAAGGATCATGGATTATCAGAAGACACCTGATCTGCAGTTCTGGAGAGATGAGAGATTCATTAACCATGTTATAATCTGGAGGAGAGAAAACGTTGTCAAGTAGTGCTTGCATGATTTTCAGTGGCATTAATTCATCATATGAACCTGCTTTCTTTTTAAGAAATAATGAGTTCCACTAAAGGTGAAACGAAATAAATCAGTCCAATTCAGAGAAGGCCCACTCTAGCTCTGTATACCAAACAGAAAATTCCAGAATAACCTCAGCTGTATAGTAGTATGGATGTTGTAGGCCAAAAGGTTTGATTATTGGGTTTGCATATATTAGAAGAAAACACATTTTCAAAATACGTTAGCATTGCACACTATGCATCCAGCATATGAGCCTATGAATCTTCCATCTTGATTGCACCATAATAGATGGAATAGTATCCATTCCTGGTAATACACTCACAGTCACAGGACAAGGATTTTCACTTAGCTCAGGGAAGCCATCTGGCCAAACTTCATTTTTACTACAGCAGTACATTTAATTTTTACAGCCTTGGGTGATATGGAAGAATTAATTTCACTGTAAACCTCAATAACCACTTCATCAGTGGTAGATATTTCCACCTATACTTGATAATCAACTGACTAGCTGCAAACAGCAACAGACAGCAACACTTTTTTGGATAATAAATAGCAACAATCAGTACTTGAAATTTCTCAGATGCATAATTTCATAGAATCATGGAATGGCTCAGGTTGGAAGGAATTTCAAAGATCATCTAGTTTCAACACCCCTGCCATGGGTAAGGATGCCACCCACTAAATCAGGTTGTGCAGGGCCTCATCCAACCTGGTCTTGAATGCCTCCAGGGATGGGGCATCCACAAACTCTCTTGGCAACCTGTTCTGGTGCCCCAATACCAGAGTGAAGAATTTCCTCCTAACATCTAATCTAAACCTTCCTTCTTTAAGTTTAAAACCATATCCCTTTGTCTGATTGAGCAAAAAATCACTCTCCATCTTTTTTATAAGCCCCCTTTAAGTACTGAGGTAACCCTTCTCTTCTTTAGGTTGAACATCCCCAACTCTCTCAGACTGTTCTCATAGAAGAGGTGCTCCAGCCCCTTGACCATCTTTACAGCCCTCCTCTGGACCTGCTCTAACAGCTCCTTCTTGTGTTGGGGACTGACCTGGACGCAGTACTCTAAGTGGGGCCTCACAACGGGCAGAGTAGTAGCTTCATGGCTGACACAGAACCCTCTAAAGTCTTTATGGATATGGTTTTGTTTCATGAGACAATTCTGTACTTGGTGCTGTATTTACATCTGAACTTGCTACTTCTAAAGTGAACTTGCATTCTTAGCTCAAGAAGGTAGGATGCAATGGGATCCGTTTGTCAGTTAATACTCAGTTTACAGCTCCTTTGTTCTTGTCCATTAGCTCATGTTGAGGTGCCGGTACTGCTGAAAAGATGTTGTATTTTTGCCTTCTATGATCTCAGACCTGCTTCTGATTTTCCCACTGGTATCTGATCTAGCTGTGGAGAAGCATAATAGAGAAACAACCACATCCTTAAATATAGTTGCATTTCTATGTTTCAGCAATAGCCACAGTAGTTTGATATCTGAGACAAATAATAGCTCACCAGTGCTAAATGTGGTAAGTAGGCACATCCAGGAAAAGGATTCCAGGATTCCACAACCCAAGCACATTTCCTTTCATGTCTCAAGAGTGAGTGAATGGACAAGTTGTTCCAAACCACCCTACCAAATGGATGATAAAACAACATACTGTCTTTTGTGATGCTATGAATTCCTGTCTAGCTGAGACAGATAAGATAGATTATCTATATTGCTTGACATCAGTACAGAATAGTGACAGATATATAGGGTGTGAGATCAAGGTGCTAACACCAGAGAGGCAGGGGGTGACATCAAGCTGTTAATATCTACGATGTCACAGGATAAGCCCTGAAGATCAGATCTTTGAGGGTTTTTTTTTGCAATGCAGAAAGAGAGATGCAGAGTATTTGCAGTGTAAGAGTTTCACCAGTCTGCAAGTGTGCTAATGGATTTTGTTCCCATGCACCAATATCATAGAGGGGTAACGCCATCTACGCCATCTATTATCTAAATGGTATGCAGGCACCTTGTGTATACTGCAAACAGGAGAGTGAGCAGAATCATGCCAATAGCTTACTTCCAGACAAAGTAGACGACAAAACAGTCCCAAAAGACTAGATTCTTATGCAAAGGAAATACAGAGAGAAGCAGAGGACCACTTACTCTCTGTTGCCTTGATTTGCCATGTTATCTCCTTGAAGAAAAACTGCCTGTGTATGTGTAACATTGGAGACTACATTCCACCTGAGATATCTGCCTTGCTGTGCAGCTGAATGACTGCAAATGTGGATCATGGAAAGAAGAGGAATAAAATGGATGAGAGAGGATTAAGTTTTCAAGGAAGACAAGATCAGTCTTATCTCAACAGCCATTCGTTTCACATCTTTACTACTTTTGTCACAGCAATACTATCAGAACAGACAAATGTTAATTTCCCTAATATTGTTTCTCAGACTCAAATATGAACATAATGAGGGACAAAGACTTAAGTAAGTTAGAGTAATTTCCTGAATGCCAGCAGCCAGAGCAGGAAGGAATGATAGATGCTGATTCACAATGATTCACAGATACCACTGCTGGCCTTAAACAAACCAACACTTAAACACTAAATCTGATCCCCCCTGAGACAGCTTAGTTTCATAGCTATACATCTGTGTTTGTATATGGTATGCCCAACCCAAAAAGACGGACAGAGGTTCTAGTCTGTGCAGAGCTAAATTTGAGTGTTGAACTATATAGAGATATTCTACATTGGCTGAATTTACCAGCCTAAGTTAGTGATGCCCTGAGAATCTTTGCACCATGCTACTTTTTGTAGAATAGTAACACCCTCAGGATTCTGAGCTAGCTAAATTTAGCATTTTCAGCCATTAAATGTTAGCAAAAAACATACTTGTAACGTAATGAATTTGACCTGGAAGAAACAGTGCTTATTGGAGTTAAACCCCTTGCATTTTATGTCCAGATAAACTGGAGCAGGAAGCCCTAATTTACACTCAGATGAGGGTTTATTTCCCATGGTTGCATCTTTTGATTCAACAAGCAGTTTCACATATGGTCTTGCTGCATTTGACAGCAGTGTTGTTAGGTACAAATCCCTATGTTATTAACACTCCTGAGAAATCAAGTACAAT
The DNA here is from genome assembly GCF_965140915.1 of Aythya marila. NCBI lineage: Eukaryota > Metazoa > Chordata > Aves > Anseriformes > Anatidae > Aythya > Aythya marila. The sequence continues at coordinate 66,132,526 of NC_139042.1, read as the reverse complement.
CATGAGGATAACCCCAACCATTCACCTGATAAAATTTCTGGCTAGTGCTCCATCAATCTAAATTATATAGTGTCATTTAACTAAAGAAAATGAAGCTACAGTACCCAGGACATTGGACCCAATAAAATAACTTTCTATATGGAGTTAAGCCTCAAAAATGTGGTAGGACACAAACACGCACACAAAATGTTGTGTTTGGGGAAAACACAACAATCAAAAACAATCAAAACCAACACCACCAACAACAACAAAAAACACACTTTAATTAACAATTTATCCGTTTAGTTAATATTCTGACAATATGACAAGGCCTTTTCACAATATAACCACATTTAAACCACATGACAGCCAATATATCACCAAGAAGGGGTGATATATATCTATATATGGATGCAAATATAAAAGTAGAGCGTACAAAAAGGAAAAAGAAAACCTCACACAAACTGAACAGACAATCTATTGCTAAATCCAGTCCTTGATTTATATTAAATAATAAACATACAGAAAAAATATTTTCCTGTTCTGGAGAAGAAGTGTGACAATAAGTCTTCAGAAATGTATTTTTTTCTGGTAAAATCTCAAATGACATAGTACTAGCGCCATCTGATAGTCTCATGTATATGACAGAAACACAGAGCTACAGAATTAGATAAGTTAGGCTGCACACCAAACCTATCCTGCTACAGTCCAAATGAGGTTATTGACTCAGAGAAGGAGCCATTGATAAAGCAATTACTACCAGCAGCCAGATGTGTGATAGCTCATTTTTGGAAATGGACAGATGCCCCAATATTAGTGGCGTAGAGATATCAAATATACAAAATCCTTTGAATGGAACCAAAATGATAGGTAGCCTCATATCAGAATCTGGTGGATTTAATGGGTAATATTTCCTTGGAACGGGAATAGAATAAACACATGGGTAAGAGGTTGAATAAGCACAAATGAATCTTTTAGAAGTGACAAATACGCTATGTATGAACCAGGTTTGTTAATACTTGTCCAGAAAGCAAATGTATTCTAATAATGACTTATTTATTTATAAAGCTTCTAGAACATAATGTACTTCAAAGTTAGGTGCATAATTTCATGTACTTTCAGTTTATTTCCATTCATTGCACATCCTTATTAGAAAATTTTGCTTTCTGAACATTACACTGCTACGTCAAATGTACAATTCTATAAATCAGCCTGGGAGAGAGGGTGCCAGCCCTTCCTGATGATGAATACAGTGCCAGGAATCTACATTGTTTTGTAATATGTAAGGCTGATTAATCCAAAGCTGTTTGCAAACTTCATTTCATACAGGATACCCCCATCCTTACAAACTGATTAACAAATCAAAGGTGTATTGAGACTTGGGGACAGGTTGCCACTTAAGTATTTCAGACACCCAGGCATTCGGTTAAACTAAGCTTGGATTAGCAAGGTTTGACTATTTAAAGGGAGATACATTTAGGGGTTCTCTGCTGATTTTGAATGCTGTGCTCATAGGGTAGTGCTGTCCAGTCTTAAGAGCTCAGTGAGCTTACAGAGCTTTACAATTTCCCTGCAAGCTTCATGATCTTAATTGAAGATAAGTACATACAAACTCACCTTCCTAGAAAGACTTCTAATTATATGAAGAGGAGAAAAAATAAACAAATCTCTTTATGCAGCGACAACTGCATCTTCTCTGTCATCATTTATCCTTATTTTTATATAGTGGAAATTATTCGACCAAACCCCTTAATTGTGTAGAATAGATGAAAGTGGAATCATTCAACACTATCACCTTTTGTTGTCACTTGAGACTCTCTAGCAGGTGACAGAGAATGATCAAATGATTGGTTAGAAGCAAGTTGTGCTGACTGCTTCAGCCCTACTGGGAAGTGGATCTATGGGAGACCACAGACCTAAGTGCCTCTCTGCCTTTCCTTCCCCATTTGTAAAAAAGTGAAGAAAGAACTGCTATAGACAACACATTCAATAGTACTTCCTTATCACTGTCACTGAGAGACTAATCTTATGATCAAGAGTGTAGAAATGAACAGCATCTCACCTGCAGAAAGCACACACTCGCCATTCAGAAGAAGAGACCATAAGAAGACATCTGTTTTAACAGATGAGAGTGTTGTTATGTGTGAAGGACTATTGAGAAGTGACTTAATGCTGCTACTGCACTGAGGGCTTACTTCTAGGCTCTGCTGGAGCTCATGACAGTTACAGGTGAGGAACTGGAGCATGAACGTGGGGCAGGAAGTGTGAAGACGGATGCTATAGTAGTGTTTAACTGATGTCAGCTTATATTCAAAGCTGCAAAAGCAGTCATTCAACAAGAAACCTTTCACTCAACTACAATTGTATTGCCATATGTGCGTACACATACACATCTAAGTGAGAGAGACATTTGTCACCATCATTTGTTCAAGTAGTTCAGCTCATGAAAACAACTTGATGGCTACAATGTAGTAAAAGAAAATGCATTTACAGGGCTTTTTTATTGTTTATTTACTTATTATTTATTTTTTATTAACTCTTCATGCCCTTAAAATGTTTGGCTTCCCTCAGAAATATCCACATGTTCTAATGAAGGGGCAAATTCAGGAAGGAAAACTGTGAGAGCCTCATCTGCTGTAAGATGATGAAGAGGCGGTCGAATGATTTGCAGAGGCAGAGTAGCCTCACCTAAAATGTGTATGTGGCAGGTGATTCTTCCCATATGTCCTTTGTCTAAGTTATCTGAATAAGAGATTCAAAATGCCATGAATTGATCAGAAATGTAGCTTTCATGTGGTTGTACAGCTAACTGGAATTCAGCTTAATTCAGTGTTATTTGCAAGTAATTGCACCCTAGTCAGTCAATAATTTACATACTGGTATAGTTCAGGAAAATATTCATTATCTAAAATTAAGAGTTTCCTTTAAAGCATGTTTAAGAATTGTTTCATTTGTAACCTGTAGTAATGCATCATCAGAAATAGAATTGGCGGGAAAGTTAGCAGTTGGACTTCATGATCTTAGAGGTCTTTTCCTACTTAAAGAATTCTATGATTAGCAAATAAATAATTGATACAGGAATAAAAATAAATAAATAAATAAATAAATAAATAAGAGGCTTTAGTCTACTGTAATCTGAGGGCTGTCTTGTCATTCTTCATTTTGCCTTAGTTTAAATAAAAAAAAAAAAAAATCATCTGATATCATGCTAAAATGACTATTTTTATATTCTTTTATTTAAATAGTAGCTATAATACAATGAACTGAAATCCCAGTTACTATTATTCTCTCCCCAAAAAGTTTTTATTACAATAAATGTTTATTCTATTGTTGAATGTACGTTGCAATTATGAAATTGAAGAAGGTTGAGAGATACCTAAGCAAAAGAAATTGTGGGTTCTTGGAAGGCTGGGTGGTCTGTGACTGGTAGTTAATTATGGTCCCCTTCTGAAAATATTTTGTCTTTTGTCTTCCTTTCAGAACACATCAAAGAAGACAGACAGAAGGCCACATCCTCTACTCTTTTCCTTTCTTTTCCTTTTTTTTACTCCTGAAATCTTCCCACTTCTCTTTAGGTGAGAGAAAGCTACAAAAGGAACAAAGGACATAGGCTGACTTTGGATAGTACATCCTGCAGTGTCATGCTTTCATCCATATCAGAACTCTTTCCTGTCATCTGAAATTTAGATTTCTGTCTCAAGAAACTGACCTTTCCTTCTATAATCACCATTGCACGATGTACAGAGTTCAGGATGGAACCAATGATTTATGTTATTTTCTGTGAAAGCCACGTTAGACCCCAAGCTACTTCATGAATGCTTTTTGTAGCAAAAACTAAAACATCAGCTGTAGCACTGTTTCTATTCCTCACCATTCCTCTGAAAAAAAAAAAAAAAAAAAAAAAAAGAAAAAACAACAACAACAACAAAACAAACAGGCTTCTTTGTCCTTTCTAAGTGCAATTTCTGTGGATAATTTTTGCAGGTCAACAAATTTGTTCTGTGACAAGGAGAGTTCCAAAGTCTGGGTCTCCTCATAAGATTTGTCTAAATTAGAAAATCCTATTCCACTTAGGTTCATGGCTGGACTGACCCCTCTCTATCCTTCACTGTCCTTGCACAATGCATTCTCTGTCTTTCACTCTTGCTTATATTTATACAAACAATCTCAATGAAGTATCCTACAAACATAAACGCTGGCAATTTAGTCTGCTTAAAATTCAGTGGTTAATAAGGTTCAAAATAGTATGCTGCTCTAGGTGCTTGTTAGCAATGCGTAAGTGTAATACAGGTCTCCCTGCCTCTCATGGACTGTAAGTTAACACTTAAATACCGATTAAAACAAAACAGATACAAAACATAGCCAGTTGCAGTTGTTCTGATTAACATTATATTTTACAGTTGTTATACAAACAATTAGTAGGAAAAGACTACAACATCAGTTCTGTTGGCAGGATAAGGCACAGCCATGGCCAATCCAATCCAATTAAACCATGTCTCCAGTATACAGATGAACAGCAAAAGTGCAAATCAGAACATATCATTACATTGCCTTCCCTCAGACACTGAGAGTCTGATCCCAAGAGGGGCTGAGGGCAGGATGAGGAAGAAAGATGTTCTGGGAAAGAGGCACAGAAGGGAGAGCTAAACTAAAATATCTTGGGGAATTAACATGGCTGTCACATTATGTGTGTAAACTACTGAAATTTCTGAAATTCCTTTATTTTCTTTTTTCTTTTCTTTTTTTTTTTTTTTTTTTTTCATACCCAAAGTATGAAAAAAGAATTGAAATTTATGTTTTTCAAGAAATGAAATGCCCTCCACCCTCCCCTTTTCTTTTCTTTTTCTTTTTTTTTTTTTTTTTAAAAAAAGGAAAACTTTATTGTTATTTTTATGTGTTAAGCATTGAAATGAAGTTACATCACTTTAATGAAATCAAATGCTTTCATAAATTTGCATGCAACATCTCAGTGAAATTAATACATTCTACTAGAACATATTGACTTGATTTCCAGTGATATTTTTTAAATCACTATAGTACAATGTGTGCTTAGTTTTTAGTTACCCAAATTCATAGTCTGTTACATTCTTTCTGTCAGCTTCACTGAGTTTTGAATTTGACATTCAAAAACAACAACAAAAAGCTGCAAAAAAGAAAGACAAAATTCTAATGAACTGCAATTCTACTATACAACTGGTAGAATCCTAAATCATATATGTCTCTTGTTATCAAAACACAATATCTCTTGATTATCATTTATATCTCATAGTATCATTTATACAGAGGTGAAGTGATAGTACTTGTTTTTGAGAAAATGGTCTTGTTCTAATTAAGAATTCCATTTGTAGGGCTCTCTCATGCACTCAAGTTTTTTTTAAGGTTTGGCATTCTGACATGAAGGCTAGTATACACATATACTAAAAGCAAGCAAAACATTTAAAAGCAATGCAAGAATTCTCTTCCCCTTTGCTTTATCATTAAAAGGATCTAGCAACAGAGCTCAGTACAAGAATGTTGGACTTTTTCAGTCCAAAGTTGGACTGAAATGTGCTTTGATTTTTTTTTTTTTTTCAGAAAAAAAGTAATGAAATAGATTAGCAAGCATAAAAAGATGAAATATATTTTACAAAATACAGAGTAAAAAAATACAGTTGCAGCTCAAGAGCAGACACATTAGGAATATTCTTCAGTTTAGGAGGAATAACTTTAAGTTAAAGTATTAGGTGAAAGTTCTCAAAGCTTAGACTGTTATTTTCTCACAGGGCACTGCTTACTGACAGATTCAACATCCGGACTGCATTTCTGCTGGATTTGATAAAAATACAATTAAAATGTTGTATGGGGGTACGCCAAATTGGCCTGCATCCTAGAACCCACTCCAAGCAAAACCTTGAGGAATATATTGTACAAGAAAAGGTTTGTCCCCTGGGATTACCTCCCACTTCCTTTAACCTGATATTTTGCTCATCCTATTAAGAGATTCCTCAGAGGGGTGAAACAGTAGATTGCCTCATTAAGACTCATCATTTACAAGATGTTGACAAACGCTGGCATTTATCCTGTTGTCATAATAAATGTGAGAAAATGACCACTTGGCAATAAGTGATTCTATGCAATTGCAGGTTGTAAAATGCAGCAATATAAGGGTTTGTGGATAATGTATCAGTATCACTATGTAGCATCTCTGAACAGATTCTGCATTCATTGTAACAAATCTAGGCTAAAATAAATAATAATGGATAGCTTATTTTTATAGAGTTTTCCACATGTGCAACCCAAACATTAATTAAGAAAATGAGAGAATAGTTTTAAACCCAACACAATAATGAAACAATTATTATTAATCTTACTGGCTACCTCAGCACAAGTACCTAGCATCCATATTGTCCTTGTTGACAGCCTGAAAACTCTCTGAAATCAGTTTGCTTACAGCTCTCATCTGCCTTGTAGATGATAACAGCGTGGCCTTTCTTCACAAAGGTCATATTGTCCACTCGGTGTTAATGGTATGTATAAGATCACAACAAGAGCAGATCCCATAACAGAGGCTACTGAGACAAGTCTGAGTGAGAGAGAAGTGTTCTCCTGAGAGAATAGAAGTGTCTTGAGAAATGGAGATTCTTGTCCTTTGAGAACACCAGCAACAGGACAAGACAGTCTTGTAGGCAAATAATATGAATGAGAAGAAAATGTGGCCATAAGTCTGACTTCAGACTTAGGCCAAAAATTTCACCTTAGCATAGTTCCAACTGTTTTTAAGAATTTTTCTGAGGAAGATAAGTGTATTTTAGAGCTGCAATCATAAAAGTAGACCAAGACCTATACAAAGACATAAATGTCTGAAGATGCATACAGTCCTTATTTGTAAAGCTGTATCCCTGAGCTTCCCGTTCAGCTAGAGGGCTGTGAACCCTACAAAGACTTCAGTCTTCATAGATGTCTCATGTCCTGCTTTTGCATATGTACAAAAACATCTAAATTTTTACCATTAAGAAAGTTGATTTTTCTACCATACCATGTTTTCTACATGTTCAGAATGAATTTTATGCAGTAGGCTTTTCCAAAGAAAACAAATGACATTGACTCATAGACTTTTACAGATGTCATTCCTTTTTCTTAAAATTTATCTGGAGGAGTGCGCATCTCCCATAGACAAGCTGAGCACAAGGTGAAGGACTCAGGCTAAGTCCTTCACTTAGACAAAGTGAGGACTTCAGGCTAAGGAAGATCTCCAACTTTCACTATGATCAATGGGAAGAACACTTCCAAATATAAGTCCTAATTTCATTAGGGTGATAAAGGACTTAACTGGGATAAAAATAAAAATAAAAAAAATGCCTGTCTTCCCTTGATGACCTTTTCAGTGAAGTGCCTACAGGAGGAGGAGAAATACAAGCATTTTTATCATCAGGGCTCTCCTAAACTGAAGAACTCAAAATTAGAAGTCCTTTTGAAATTCTGACCCTGGATATCTGTTTGGTTGCTAGGAATCCTGTTGTAAAAACAGAAAATGAACACAAACCAGGTATGTCATTTTCTGTGTATTAGCTGTGAAATCAGAGAAAAACCATGTTATGAGCTTAAGAGATTTCTTGAAATGGAAGGTCATCTCCTCATCTCCAAAATACAATGATTTCCACTTTAGAAAAATACATTGCAACTTTTATAAAGACATTATAAAGAACAAAATCTATACAAGATTGAAAGATCCATAAAGTTAAAATTAAAAAAAAAATAATAATAATGTGTGTGGGGGGGGGAAGGTAGTTTTCTGGTTTGGGGTAACTATTACAAAATAGATGTAGCCGATTGATCTCTCTAAGTATTAGTCTCCCTCAGTGCCTGATCTAAAGTGGATGTGAATCAGCTGCAGCTCTCCAAATGACAGACCCTGGTCTTTGGCTACACCTAAAACACTCATTGCTTTGTCCCTTTAGCTTCTCCAATCTAACCTACAATGACAGCCACTACACACATGTGAATAGGATTTGTCTCATATAAGTTGGCCAATATCCAAACATCAGTTCCTTGATCTTAAGATTCTTATGATAAGAAACTGGAGTCCTTGAGGTAATTCAGAAAAGAAGTCAATTCTGCAGCTATTTCTAAACAAAAGTAACAACTGAATATCCTAATTATAATGCCTGTATTAACAGATAACAAGTGATTCTTGTGAGATAAAAGCAATGATATTATTAACAATAAGAATTAAAAGTGACAATAACTCGTTACCAAGGGTATTGAGTTGCAGGTGGTTGGTAGCTCTGTCCTACTTAACTAATACAATGCCTGAAACATTGCATTTGTGGTGATTGTAGGGCTCTAAAAGAATCAGCAAAATTGCTTTGTCACCAGAATTTGCAAGCCCTGATGTGACAGTATCTATTCGAACTGGGGAATTCAAAGTGTGTGTGTGTGTGTGTATTTCATAGGTTCCAGTTTCTGCCACTAGTCATTATTACTCACCTTGTGTTTCTGTATATTCAACTGGCTTGCTGTCTGTCTGTGTGTATATTTTTTCAGGTATAGAGAGAGTTTAGGGATTGCCTGTTGAAAGATGGTGTCCTTTGGTCTGCATATTCAGTAGTGTGTTAATACTCAGATAATACACATCCTCTCATCTCCCCTTCCCTCCTCTTACCTCCCATGTTTATTTTACATTACTCATTCCTCTCAGTCTGCTAATGACTTAACATGGACTACAACAGCTTTCTGCCAAATAAACACAGGGTAGAGACAATTAATATAAACCCCAGTCCTGAAGGTATCCTTACAGCTTTTAGAGCATACTCTATTTTTGAAATGAATACGTTCAACACTAACTATATATTTTGCTTAGCAAAGCAAAATTTCTGTTGAATGGAAGAGATTTTGTCCTTTAAGATATGGGATAAATGAAGGTTCTTGTCCTCTTAGTTTCTCCTCAACTACAGCTTCTTGTGTCACAGACTATCTCAGCTCTGCTTCTGGATTACTTTGATGTTCACTTTGAACATTCACTATTACCTCTTTAGACCTGGAGTCATCTTATATATGGTATGAGGTTTTCCCAATCACAACACCATAGGGTGTGAGATTATCATGCTGTCTCCTTCCTTTTGTAGTCTTCTATTTTGTTTATAGTATTTTTAATTGAGTCCTGGACTCCCAATCTGCATTCATTAGACATAGAGCAGATAAACACTTGTAAAGACACAATTAAATCACAGCCAGGTACTGGTGTTTTCCTCCCTGCTGACTTTGCCTCTGCAGAATACAGTTCATTAACATTTCCATAGTTTTAGTTACCCCATATTGGAATTAAAGTCTGTATTTGGTTATTTGCTTGCTTATTACCTGTTCTAAAACCCACTGCTAATTTTTTTTATCAGATATACTTTGCTAACTCGATGGATCTGCCTACCAGTCAGTGCAATCTGAATGCTCTGACCTCAGCTTTTTGTAAAGGACTCAAATATGTAATGGTGCTATAAAAGATTTTTTTCCTCACCTTGAGTGAAACTGATTTGCTCTCACAAAGTAACCTGCAGAAATGCATGCAATATTTACCATTTTCTCCACTGTACAGCAGAACTGGAAAATGATTGGCACTACTATTCCAATGACCATAGTTGCTACAATCTCACAATATTGAGACCCAGAAAGCTTCTTCTTATAGACTGTAGTGTAAAATTATGTACTGATTGTGAACAGACCATTGCCTTGGATGTTTTTGAGTCTACCTTGTCAAGGTTGCCTTCTCAATTAATAGTGTTAGGGATTGAATTTGTATTTGTATTTCAGAAGTACTACTACACCACTGAGAGTGTCCTTTTAAAGGTACAAGGCTGTGAAGGGATACTGAAGGTGAATTGTAGACTTGAAACACTATAGTGCACAAGCATATATCATACAGCTATATTTCTCCAAAGATCTACTTCAGTATCTCTGCATAGTCCTCTGCAAAGTGGTATGAAGGTACAGCATCTCATGGAGTAATCTGTGTTTCTACATGGCATAACTTCTTATGATAGAGGAATATTTAGAAAAGTTGGCCATTTCAAACCATACTGAAATGTCTCACTTACACAGGAAAGACCAAAATTAATGGAGTAAAGGTCAGGGAATTTTGTTTGTTTGTTTGTGTGTTTGTTTTTCTTGTTGTGAAATTTTAAGACATGAGCAGGTAATGTTCCACTTGCTTTATTAAACCACAGAAGTGTTAGTCTCTAAAAGAACAAGCTTTCTCTGATCAGATTTTTTGATACAGCTGTGTGGAACTCCAAACTGGTTTCTATTCATGTCAGTAGAAAAGCTCCCATTGAGTTTAGGGGGAGCAAATGCTGGTGGTGACCTACCAACACACCTGAAGCAGATGTTCATAACCATACGGTGATATGTGCCGAGTTCGTGCCTGATTACTAATTCACCACAGTCATCTTTCTCTTCTAACACACCCTACATCAAGTAACAGCCATAAGACTCTTTGATTTTCTTTTTGAACTCAGAGGCTAATTTTGCTAACACCTATAAAAAACGACAATGAACAAAAATAATTTTTTCAGACGACAACAAGGACAATTCAAATAAAGAAAACCAGTTTGCAGACATTAAAAAAAAAAAAAAAAAAAAAAAAAGTAAAAAAGTTAATCAACCATCTGGAGGTGTGTGAAAGCTTTTTTGAATGTGATATAAAAGTTGAGCACGATCTTTTTCCCTGAGTTTACCAGTTCATTAAATAATACATTTGCCTTTATTTCCCCCCCCTTAATTTTGTATTTTGTTTCACTCAGAGTGAAAGAGTTCTAATGCCTATAGCACAAACTGCTTCTGAATCTCTCCCTGACAGAGTACATTTATATCATAGTGTAACATACCATAACATATCATAATATAACATTATGCTGTGCATTGTGCACTATGCAATATAAGCTTTCTTATATTCTTGGTAGTAGCAATAAATAACAATAATAGTGCAGACTACTATTGTAATAATAAATATGAATTAGAACAGTGGTTAAATCTGGTTGGGTATAATTATAGGTTGCCCCAGTGAACTAAATTTCAGTGGGGTTTGGTTCTATGGTTTAGGGTAGTCTCCATTAAATATAGGAAAATCCAGTTAATTAATTAGCCCTTAGTGTTAAATGAGTTTTTTAAGCCTGAGAGACAAGGGGAATGTGGGATTTGTGGGGGCTTGACAATGAACATTTAATGATGTTAAACCCAAAGTGACTGTTAATATAGGCTACAGAACCTGAGAGTCAGAAATACAGTCACAGAGATAAATGCAAATAAAGTACCAAGGTTTAACAGGAAATGAAGAATGTTAATTTACTCTGGATATTCAAATTGCCATTATATGATTTTTTTTTTTTTTTTTTTGATGGTTACAGCACCAGGTTCCCTCATTCTCTGGCTGTACAGAGGACACAAATAGAAGACAAGAAATGTATGACTGAGTCGAACCATTCAGAGCAGTTATATCATTCGTTTCCTGTGTGATTTGTCAGCATGTAGAATAGCCATTTATGAAGAGTTGTCCTTGGGAAAGGACACTGTTGTTTGAAGATATCTCCCAGTTCTGGAGCAATCTCAGCAAGGAACAGTCCTGGACTCAGTCAGAAAACACCTTAAGGGTATTCTACCTGGTCAAACTTTATACCTAGAGGCTCTTTCCTATTGGGTGGACTTCTAGGCTCATAGAGTGCTTCAATCTGTTCTTCTGCTGTGGATATCTTTCTACACATTAGGGCTTTTTAATTCTTCCACCTGCTCTCTTTCACCCTCACATTAGGCTTACCTAAAGTAAGCATAGTGGTATTGCTGCAGCTTGTCAGGGTCTGGTAGACTCTACCAGCCCTTCATACTCCTTCCTACCTTCACCAGGGCTTCCTCTACCCCACCCCACGCAAGGCCCAGGACTCCATGTCACCCCTGCCCCAGGGAGACCATATCAGGGCTGTTTTCCAGCCCCCCACAGCCTTGCCCTGTCTGTTCGTGGTCCCCAATGACCTGGATACACCCACGGGACAATGTCCCAGCATGGCCTTGTCTGTGGCTCTGCTTGGCCATTCTGGGCCATGTCTAACCCTGGTTCCCCTCATTGGGCTGGGTCCTGGCCCTAGCTATGGTCTGACAGCCTGGCCTGATCTTGGGATCTCCTTGGATCCTGGTTTCCCAGCCCACAGAAAGCAGCTATCCCCATCTCTCCCCAGCCATAACTCATCCTTGTCTGTAGTGAATATAGCCTCGTTCCTTCGTTCCTTACTTTTTTTTTTTTTTTTTTTTTTTCCTCCACGTTATCATATTTGTACACACCAAACCTCCACAGTCTAGTCAGGATTTATTCATGGCCAAATACTGGCATACACGTGGAATGAGATTAATCATCTTCAACTTTGTGTGTCTGCAGTGTAGCTGTCTACATCTTGGTTAGTAGTCCTAGGCTGCCTTCATCTTCAGTGGAAACAGGTGACCATACTTCATTTATCTGGCCTGTATCAGCAATTTATATTAGGATACAAAACGTAGCACTGTATGGGTGCTACAAGGGTAAGGAATAAGTATGTACAATAGCTGGGCCTTTCCATTCCCTTGGCTCCTCAAGGCTACCAACATTCATGGAAAATAGCAAATGCATTCCCAAAGCAGGGACTTTTAAGTAGCTGCCTGACAACCACTTGTCCCTATACTGAATTTAGCCCTTCATGATTTTTTATCTGCAGCCTCCACTTGAACCTTATGCAAATTCTGTGCAACATTGATAATAAGTACTTTTTTTTTTTTTTTTTTTTTTTTTGAGTTTGGTAGAGGGACAGTGATCAGGGACCTCTTGAGATGACAGTCTGACAGACTGTAAATCAAGGAGGATCTCTCTCTTAGCAGCCACAAAGATTAAACAGACTAATGAATCAATGCTTTAGACCATCCACTCTGGGGAGCCTTCACTTAAGTCCCAGCTCTGCTGGTCAGGTCAGAAAATGATCTTTTCTGTCAAATGGTAGGTTTCTCTGTGTGGTAGTATGTGTTCATCCTCCTTTGTGTGAACTCTAAAGAGCTGACAGAGGCAGATGTCAATCCATACTGCTGTGACACTTCCTCATTCAACTCTAAAACTTTGTGAGATCAGTTCACCATCCAGCAATTGGCAAGGGGGTTTTTGTGGGAGGGTGAAGGGTCATATTTGTTCATTTTGCAAAATCAGTTCTAAAGTTCATCTTTCTATTTTTTCTTTCTGTTGAGGATGTGAGCCATTAATAACCATCCCCTCTCCTCCAAACACCCAACCCTTTGTTTTTACCGTGTTTGTTGACTTTAGGGCATGTTACCTGCATCTTTGTTCAACCTCTTAACATAAATAACACCACATCTGTAATTCTGTTATCAGTTCAAGACTTTTTAAGCTAAAATCTTAGTAGATATACTGGATTCTATTCACTTTTTTTTTTTTTTTTTTTTCCTCTGTGATCCTGAGATGATCATAATTTACATCATATGTATTTTAAAACAGATGTTCTGGTTAAGTTCAGTTTTTCAGCCCATCTTTCTAATGACTGAAGCACTGATTTAAAAGGCCTCACAGTACTAAAAATATCTGCCTTTAATGTAGACAATAACATACTTCTGTTAAATTTATATTGCACTGAAGGCATATACCCTAATAAAATAATATAACAAATACAGTTGTTTTGATTAATTTTTTTTTATTTTTTTATTTTTATTTATTTATTTTTTTTTAGCAGGAATAATACTTCTCTGTTACTTTTTGGTGAACAAAATGTTGTGACCAAGTAATACTCAATATAGTAAATGTTCTTCATTCAGCACTTCCTCAATGATTACTTCTCTTCCTTGAGTAAGTAAATGATGAAGCTTGCCATCTTTGATTTGATTCTATTTAAAAACACAGACCTGTAACTTAAGAGATCAAGCGATGAAACAGGAAAAGAAATGACTATATTAAAAATGTTCCTGCCCAGATGGTCCCATATAGAAGTTCTGATCTGAGTACACACTAATTAAAGAGAAGGTGACTGGAATCTAAATTTGTCTGCTAATTTTATTTATGACTCTTATCTACACATGAGGGGCTTGAACATATTTAATTTTTGAACATAACCCAAGAAAGCACTTAAGAGGGTGCTTAACAATAAACTGATGTTTGGCTCCTACTACCAAAAGAGAGATGATTTCCTGAATGTGGGCCGTGGAAGAATTTCAAAGTAAGGTACTAATTTTGCGAGTGGAGGGAAGCTTATCAATATTTATGTCTTTGATTTTTTAAAATTATTTTTTATTGTTTTCATGCATGTTCTGTTCATTGTTCACTGGCAAATATTTCAAGATACACTGGAATCATTAACAGAAAGAGAATCGTCTACAGGGTAAACCAGTTTACTGTAGTTTCTCTACCACGTTGCAAAAATACTAGTCCATTTACCTGAGAGAAAATTTCAGTCTGTACTATCTTCTCTTACTTACTGATAATAGCAGATTCATTATTTTAGACACAACTAGTTATTCTCTTCCATTCTGTCTGTGTAAAGCCACTTTCAGAGAAAGATACAACATTGTTAAACTGAGCTTGGAGAAGTGAGGATTAAATGCAGTTTTATTCCATAAGAAAAGCTAAGTTTTTCCTGAAGCATCAGCTGATGCATGGAATAAAAAATAGCCAAGAAATCAAGAAAAAATATCTTAAAACTGATACTTATTTCATGACAAACATCACAGTGCCTGTAGTGTAAAACAATCCTAACTCAGATTTTTTTTAAACTTGATTTAATTTATTGTCAGTTCATGCAAACTTCTAATCAATTATTTGGGTCAAAGAACAGATAGAAAAAAAAATAAAAAGAAAAATTGATATTAAACTTTCAAACTGTTAACAGAAAAGATGTGTGGGTGAGGCAGAGCTTCCAGAGCCAAATAATGAGCTAGAGCAAATATAAAATACCAAACCAAGGATCACAAAATATTTTTCTGATTCTTTTGTATCCTACATACAGTCCTGTTGCTAACATAAATATTGTGTTAGATTTAAGAGTTAAACTTTTAAATCAGGACAATTTCATACCCTGGTAGGAATGCAGAACAGATTAACAAGCATATGAATTTTAAACAAATTAGGATATGCTCTTAGTATTATTTTTGGCACCTATATGCACTTTGTTCCTGGTGTCATCATATAATGTTCAGTTATACATACAGATAGTTCTGTGCTGTATGTATGTGTATATGGGAAATTTTATCTACTCATGGGGAGATTTCAGGGAGTTATGGGAATGCACTTAATGACATTAACAGCAGGTACAGCTACTTTCGTCGGCTATACCATCACATCCGTTGCTGCCTACCTGGGCAGTTTATCCTTGCTTCAGTTCTAGGATGGGAAATAAACTTTTCCTCCTTCTAGCTCTTTCACAACAGGCTAATCCATTGGGGCAATATTCCTCTCAAATTAAACATACATTAGAACAACAAAGCAGACGAACTGATGTCAAATGAACACTGAGACAAATACCGTGAACTTGCATGTGGTGGTTTCATACCAGTGCCATTTAAGTTCCACCATACCATTCTCTCACTTCCCCTCTTCAAAAGAACTGGGATAGAAAATAGAAACATATGGCCAAGTATCAAATCATAGAATCAAAGAATGATTCTATGATTTGATACTTGATTCTATGATTTGATACCTATGATTCTAGAACTCATAGAATCATTGAATACCCCAATCTGGAACAGACCCACAAGGATTATTCAGCCCAACTACTGACTCCACACAGGACCACCCAAAAAATCAAACGAGATGTCTGAGAGTGTTGTTGAAATGCTTCTTGAACTCTGGCAGACTCAGTGCCATGACCACCTCCCTGGAAAGCCTGTTCTAGTGCCCAACCACCCTCTTGGTGAAGAACCTGTGCTGGCTTCACACTGATAGGCAGCTGAACTCCATTATGGGAAGCTGAACTCCATCACACTGCTTCCTCGAAGGACATAAGGGGAGGAAATATGATTAAAAAGGGCTCAAGGGTTGAGATGAGAACAGGGAGATCACTCCCTAGTTACTTTAATGGGTAAAACAAATTCAGAATAGGGAGATTAATGTAATTTATTATCTATTACTAACAAGCTAGAGCAGTGAGAAACTAAAAGCGAACTACAAATACCTCCACCCCCATCTATCCTCTTCTACATCCTCTCCCTGATCAGTGCAGGGAAATGGGGAATGGGGGCTGCAGTCTGGCCCCAGTGCTTTGTTTCCTCTGCTCCTTGCCCCTCTTCCAGCATGGAGTCCCTCCCATGGGATGCCGTCCTTCCCAAACTGATCTGGTGGGGGCTGCCCATGAGCAGCAGCTCTTCAACAACTGCTCCCACACAGCTCCGTACCATGGGGTCCATCCCCCAGGAGCGAACTGGCCCAGCAAGGGTCCCCCACGGGTGGGTGGCAGCTCCCCCCAGACGCCTGCTCCTGTGTGGGCTCCACGGGCTGCAGCTCTGGCCTGGGGCCTGCTCCTGCGGGGGCTGTCCATGGGCCGCAGCCTCCTCCAGGCCACATACACCTGCTCCATTGGTAGCTCCTCCACGGGCTGCAGTGTGGAGATCTGCTCCATGTGGGATCCATGGACTGCAGGGGGACAGCCTGCTCCACCAGGGACCTCTCCACAGGCCACATGGGAACTACTGCTGTGTGCCTGGAGCACCTCCTGCCCTCCTGCTGCACTGACCTTGGGCTCTGAAGGGCTGTTTCTTTCACATTTTCTCTCTCCTCCCTCCCAGCTGCTGTTGCACATCAGGTTTTCCTTAAATCTGCTCTCCCAGATGCCCACCCAGTGTCGCTCCCTGCCTCAGCTCTGGCCAGCAGCAGGTCCCTTTTGGAGCAGCTGGAGCTGTCTCTGATCTGACATGGGGCAGCTGCTGGGCTCTGCTCACAGCGGACACCCCTGCAGCACCCACGCTACCAAAACCTTGCCAAATAGGCCCAAAACAAATGGAAAGTGGCAAAAGTCCTACTAAATTTCATGGGAATTTATGACATTTTACTGGAGCCAGGATTTTACCCTATACTCTAAAATGAAATCCCAATCAAATTATCCTAGGAAAGTTAGCTGGTGATTAAATTATTGTATTCATTAATGTCTCTATTAATCTTTTTTTTTTTTTTTCTTTTTTTTTTTTTCATAAGATAGGAATCAAATAATTAAATATTACACATTTGTGTTTTAGTGAAACACAAAGTAAAAGGTAAATGCATGAACAGAAAAATAAAGATATTATCAAGCTTAAAGAACCATGTGATCTGTATATCACTGCATGAACAGAAAAGATAAGGGGCCATATCAAAGATCTGTAATTGGATTAGAAAATGATATAATCATATGGCTTCTTTATTCTTTAGATTAAGCCATTGTCTGTCAGAAAAGAAAAGAGCGGTGATGAAAAGGAGAATAACGAGAAAGAAACCCTTCTACTTTCCTTGAAACAAAATAAAAGAAAACAAGGAATATTCTGACTGGAAGGTGTGACAACTTGATACCAGCATGAGGCACTTAGAACTCTCTCTCAAGCTAAGTTTTGCATTCACTGTTTATCATAATTTGATTTAACAATGACAAACTTTGATTGTTAAACTCCAGCCTCACTGGCTGCAGTTGTACCACTCTAGTTACATTGGCTGGGATTACTGCACTTTACATTCTGCAACTTTCTTCCAAACCCTGAGGATAAAATATTACCACAGCTGAACTGTCATTGTGTATGTGACTAGTGATTGTGGGCATCTAGGGCAGCATCCTAAAAGCAAATTGTCTAAAGAGATGGAGTCTCCAGTAATATTTATCTTTTGTTACCTCATATACCTTAAATGCACCACTGGATAATCTAAGGGGCATGTGAGTATCTAAATGTAGAGCCAAACTGAGACTTAGATTATAGCTTTTGGTAGACCACCCTAGATGATGTCACTCTCCCCAGCAACAGCAGAGGACTATAGGGTCTATCTTGCCTGCAAAACCCGATTGGGACTGATCAGAACGTTTTGAAGAGGCTCATGTGAGATCAAAGATTGGAAGAGAGGCTGTGGTATGCTTAAAGGTGGTTCTGACTATGGTGTCAGACTGCAGAGGTCTGAGGACTGGAGATCTTAAAACTGTGCGTAAGCTGAAAAATGTGTGTAGGATGTGAGCTGCTTATGAAGTAGGATGAAAGTAGGTGGGAGATGAGGGGATGAAGGGGCCACAGGTTTGTAATTGTATTTTAGAGAGTTATATAAAAGTATGGCTAGAAGATGTGGCACCCTGCCACATGATTTTGGAAGGTAGCTCCCAGAAGCAAAACATTTGCCCTTTATTCCAGCTCTGTAAGTGCACAGCACAAGTAACAGTAGAACAAATGCAAGCAGCACCGTTCTTGCCAAAGCACGTTCTATGGAGAGCACATCCTCCTGCAGTGAAAGTGGACCCTCCTGGCAAGGTAGGAGATCTGGCAATCACTTTGCATTAATGAGGAGCTGTTAACCAAATATATAAATAAGATGAAAACCACAAGAACAAAACCTCACTGTTTCCATATGACTCTTGGCTTCATTCCTGTAGTGGTTGTGCTGATGAAACTTCTGCACATTGGATGAAGTCTGTTAACTATGATTTAGATGTGAATGTGACCACATTTATTGTTGATTTTGACACATACAATGACACCTCTTCCTCCTCTTCCCCCCAAAAAAGAAAAAAGCCCTGAAAGGATATCTGAGAAACTCATTGCAAATTTCACTCAGTAAGCTCCATATTGACCTTGTGGGAAAAGACAGAAACTCAGCAGTAAGGGAACATGGTAAAAGAAGAAAAAATACCCCCACATACAAACAAAGACTGGAAAACACACAGGCAGGTTTCTATCCTATTACAGAAGCATAACTGTAATCCTTCCAGCAAAGGGATGTTAACTACCAAAGAGGGGCAGGAGCTCTCCAGAAACTCACAGTCTGTCATGGAGTATGTTCATAATAAGGGAAATAAGCCGACTTGTGCATTTACTTGGGTATGACATCACTGACAGCCAATTAGAAAGTTCCACTTATGTCATTTCATAATAAAGAAAAGACTATTCAGCACTCGCTGCATCAAAGAACGCATGTCACAGAGATTTGCACAGAAATGGGTTGATTAATTTTTAATGAATTATACCAGGAAAAGTTTCCTTGTATAAATTGCTGTGAGAATACCGGTAATAACCTATGCTTGAATAAAGGGTTTCTGCATGTGTGGGTTCTACAACTACAGAGACACTGAGCAAAATTGAACTAAAAATGGTGCTACTCACCCTAATCCATCCAGTTCATAACAGCAGTAAAAACAGTGTGAGGTGCACAGTAGCACAAGTTTTAAAGACCATTTTATTCATGGGAAGTATGTCCTGTAACTAGTAAAATTCTTTCCAACTGTCTTTGTTTTCAGTTTGAGAGTGGTTGTTACTACTGAAAATAGGCCTTTGCTGAACATTGCCTGGGCACAGTACAGCTTTGAAATTCTGTAATGCATCCTATGTATCTTAGGACTTTGTGACTAAATAGTCTTTATTTATTTATTTATTTATTTATATTCATGGAAAGCTATGAATCTATTATTCAGATGATCCACAAGCTACTGCTTCTGGTCAAAAAATATGCATCAATATGGCATTGTTTGTATTTCAGGATGTGTAAAGAAAAGAAAAAAAAGTCATTTCAATACTGACGTTAAGACAAAAATTAACTTTACATGACTGGTGTAAAAGCCAGCTAGCTGACCCACTGTGGAGTAAGACATGGAGATCAGGACTTGCAACAGAAAAATACATACAAATAAGAATTTCTTAAAATGATCACAAATGCAACTCTTTGAAAAATGAGTAAATTCAGAGGTTATTGGGTACATTTTCAGTATACCCAATTGCTTGCCAGAATTTGAGAGCATCCAGATTTCATCACAGAATAAAGATCTTATGAATAATAAATCAACTTGTGTTTCAAGTTGATTTAATAGAAAGCAAGCAGTAGTGAATCCACAGTTTAAACTTAAAGTAGCCAAGATGGAGCCAAATTAAACCTTTTTATCCATTCCTATTAAAATTTTGTTTGGATTATATTAAATCTATTTGTGACCTTGGTTTCTGAAAAATCAGAGTTATCAAGGAACCTCCTTAGCCCATGATATACAAAGACTATCTAATGCTATCCTGCTTTACTACTAGTGATTTAGAATTATATCTAGATTGTTTTAATTCAAGGAAAGTGCTAACAGCGATTCTCTGATGTTGAAATGATCTGGATAAAAACAGGTTCCCTATAGCTCCCTCACATAGGACTCCACATCAAATAAATCAAGTTTTCTAAAATAGTCAGTGAACTGATTTTAAAATAGTCTTGTGTTTTTAATATTTACAGCAAGTGCCTGAAAAGCATTTTCTCTTTTAGTTCCTTGTCATATATGTTCAGGATTCATTATGTTACTCGGAGGCAACCAGGTGAATTTCCTCTGAACGTTGTTTGTGCTGATCAAGGAATGCCAACGAATAGTGCATTTTTATTTTAATTGATCTGACTGGAATGAGCTGCCACTCTTCTTTGCATATGAACATATCTCCGTATGGAGATTTTGGTTAAATTTTGTGCTTCGAATAATTTAGGATTAAAGGAAGAAATGTGGGTTCAAATACAAGAAGAGGTTTTTCACTAAGACATTTTTTCCTTATATCTAACACTGCCATAAATCAGAGAGAGGATATGTTAGAGTGGCAACTGTAGAAAACAGAAGAAAAAAGTCTCATTAAAATTAATGCATAGTAGGCTATAGAGTAAATTAAAAGCCAACAGGATCTCAATGCATTGCAATTGGCATTCCTAATTTAACAGTTTCTGCTACCACAAGTGAAAAAAAAAAATCCGCAGTGAGAAATTTGCCTTTTTATTTTGCTACTATTTTTCACTTACAGTTTGCTATAGTTTTAAAATAGACAGGCAAAGAAAGAAAGATTTATTTGACCTACCTGTAAGCCTTGAAATATGTATTTAGCACAGCTGTTCTTTTGTGTTTAAACTCATCACAAAAATGCAGCTTTAATGTAACCCACCATTGATCTGCAGTAAGTGGAAACAAAATCTCTCCTTAATTAGTATCATCCAATCACTTTTTTACATTTCTACAGAACACACACTGTGAACTGTTTAATGGACTATTATTTAGAAGAGTGGCAAAGAGCTTAAAAAAAAAAAAAAAAAAAAAAAAAAGACAGTGAAAATAAAAACTAGCAGTGTCAATGAAAAATGTGTTGCAAAATAATGGAAAAAAAGATGTTTCGTTAAGATGGGCTTCACTGGCATTTTACTGTATAGATGAACACTGCTCCAATTACTGCCAACAATGGGGAAAGAGATAGAGAGATATAGATTCATTACTTTCAACACCCTTAACTGTCTACCACTGAATTCGCTTATCTGTTCCTTTTTCTACAGGACCTGCATGGAGGGGGGAAGGAATAAACAAAGAACTGAGTAGAGTGAATGTGTCACAAATTACCACAAACACACTGTGACTCAATGCACTTTTCATTTCTCTCCTCATTAACTGTGTCTTGCTCAAAATGAGAGACTGGGTCTAAACATAATCAAGTCCCACAGATAACAATTGACTTGACTGCTGGGGCAGTCATCACCTTCTAGCTACTGGGAAATAAATTTAGAAATAAAATGAGTTAAAATAAAATTCACTCTGCTCTCTTTTCTGTGCTCAGATAATTTGAAGGCCATCAAGGCCTGCAGAAACAATCCATCTCTCTGTGAAAAGGAAAGCAGCCTGTGCCACTACCAATAAGGCATGTCTTTAGTGTTATCAAGAGTAAGTATAATTACACAGTGGAAAGGCCATCAAAGTGTCTTGGACGCTGATATTTTTTTTCCTGAGGTCTTCATCAATAGTGCTGTTGGAATGAAAAGAATAAGTAGGGGGAAAAAGAGAAAAAAATAATATCCTCCAGATTGGTGTGACTGACCTGCAATCTAGTAGAGCACATTATAATTTGAGAGCAGTAGGACGATTCAATAAAAATTTTGCTGTCTTCCACTTTAAATCAGGAAGGATTAATTTCAAGAATCTTTGTGGATACTCTTGTGGTCTTGGTTTTGTCAGTGCTGAAATTTCTCTTCAAAGAGGCTAAAGAACTTCCTGTTGAAGGGCATTTATACTTGCCAACACTCCCTTTACCTCTAATAGCAATGCATTTCTGATAGGCAGATTTTCTGGCTAGTAAAGAGGAAGTAGGGCCATTTGTTTCTGCTGAACAGGATCCTAGTCCTGCACTTTTTATTTGGACATAGCAGTAGAAAATTTAATTGGTTTATTACATTTCTGTCAGGGACAGCCAGGCCCCTGATAGAAATGTACATGTCTTAATGGAATTCCATTCAGTAAATACATGTCCAGTATGTCTGACACTATTTTCTGGGGCCAGAATTCAAAAGTATATGTCCAAGTCCTGCCCTGTGGTGCCTTACTCATACTAGCAAATGTTGTTCTGGGAAGGAACTATGCACGAAAAATTCTTGAGAAGATCTGGGTATACACTGGATATAGAGCTAATGCAAGCAGCATCTTGAAAATGTTTTTAAGAACAGAGAATCACCCCAAACCTACCTATAAACTTGCTTCAGGCAGTCTTCTCTTTAAAAAGAAAACATCTTAGTAACTGTGCTATAAACCCTGGCAATAATCACTGAGTCTGATGATTAGAGCCAATCATCTAATCGTCTGTGTCCCCAGCAGCCTCGCTGATTTTGGAACTTTCCCTTTCTGTGGCTACTAGACCTGGAAATCAGAACATCCAAAATGGTGGTGACTGCTCTAGGGCAAATTAGGTCATTAAAAAGCCTTAACCAGTCTGTGGGCTTTTAATTCTGACTCAGTGGTTTGTTTGTGCTGTTCACAACATGAATACATTTTCCAAACCTCAAAATTTAATAGATTTATTACAAGAAACAAGATTAACTGGGCTGTACTACTTTGAAAAAAGTCTAGTTCTTAAATAATAATTACAGATCTCCTGAAGTCCAAAAGAACTGAAGTAGAGCAGCCCCAGCAATGTGGCCAAACATAACAAATTGAGAGGAGTGAGGGAAAAGAAATAAAACTGAGAGAATGCAAAAGTGAAATGTCCCTGATATATTCTCTTAAAACTTAAATAAGTTTTTATTGGCCAACTGGCAAAATAATTCATTTTCTCAGGTTTTATTTGGACACCAGCATCGCCTGGAATTTGGGGTGAGGGTGGTGCAGAATGTGGGGTCTTTTTCCAGAAATTTCTGTGATGCAAATCCCATTTATGACAATGGGTTCTGAAGACTAAGGGTTCTAGCCTTCCTGGATCTAGCTAAAGTGAATGAGATAAGAGGCCACATTGAATCCCAAGTTCTATCCAGGAGGAATTTGGGACGTGCAATATTGGGACTATAGTTGAACCTCTGCTTTTTTTTTTAGCTGTTCCATCATATTGGCTAAAAGGATACAGTAACTGGAACTCTGCTGTGGCATATCAGCTGTATTTCTTTTAGCATATGTCTTCATTACTCTCACAGAAGTAGCAGAGAAACTGTCAGGGTAGTGTATGGAAACTAAGTTAGTTATAAAGTAGTTTTGTTCAGACAGTAGATGAATGGGAGCTACAGCTGAACAGATCCTGGTGCAGACTATGTTAGCCTGCCTAATTACTCCTGTGACTGAGGTTTATATCCTAGTACAGCCTAAACTCTTGAATGGTTTCCAGAACATATAACAAGCAAGCAGGATTAAAGATTTTATTTATTTATTTATTTATTTTCTAGAAAGTAATTTGTGTTTTCCAATCCATTTTTTTCTACTATGTTGAAAGGCTATTTATGTCAAAGAATTTTTGTTCTATCAAAAAACTGAGAAATAAATCCAGCTATTATTAGATCAAATTTTCAGACACAACTGAAAGAAACTCAATAAAACTAAACTTTTTATTTTTTTTTAAAGTGTTGTCATAACCTCCTCTCTAACAGTAAAATTAATCACTCGAGTAAGGCTTTACCTTCTTGAGTCAGAATTATGTGATTTCCTACTGGATTGGCAGACTAACAGATTCTTTCCATTTCGTGTTCTATATGGGGTCCAATTAGCTCAATGAGCTAATTGGAATTGAAAACCAAACCAAACCAAACCATGGCTTCCTGTCACTGTAGGAGATAAGCACTATGCAGAGACACCTCTAATTTACCTGAAATGAAGATTATGCATAGCAGAGAGTCACATTGCTGCAGCCTGTCTCTTCCAAGTGTTCCTCTGGAACATGTCTGACAAACACCCTCCTCCCTTTTTCTTGCTGGCTGCACTGGCCTTAGTCTGGCTTAAGTAATAGCAGAGCTGTGTTCAAAAGAAAAATGGCAGTGGGCTCTACTAGCTTTCCCATTTTCAAGTCACTATGCTATGGCCTTGAAATACAAAGTAAACTCAATAGAGAGAACAGTTCATAACCCAGTAATTATTATTCCCCATGTAACTGATACTCTCTCCAGTCTCCATGAGTTTTACTGCAGTTTGGACTATACCAATACTTTAGGTAGGTTTGAGATTGTTTATTTGCCGAAAGTTCTTTTCTGGGTAGACAAACAGCAGGAGGGGCATTTGTGATCTATACATTATTATGTTACCAAGGAGTCAGAAATCTCTGAATGTGGCTTCCAAACAAAGTTAAATAAAAATATAGGTATTTGTTTAAGCTTAGGATTCATAAATGTAAATGGTCGCTATCATGTGCAGTTTTTCCATGGGAGTATTATTTGGCACAGCTTCATGCTGTGCCAAATTTGTGGTTTCTTAGATTATTGCTTTTTTAGAAAATTCTGTTTTTGGCACAGACACACAAACACACAAATTGAAAAGGGAAATATTTATATTATGAAATTAAGCTTGTTCACATCTTCAATGATGATTTATTAAAGAAAAATATATGGCAAGCCACAGAATGGTGAAATGTACCCTGGCTTTTGCATTCCTTATATGAAACAACCACAAAACTCATTTGAAAACAAATAGTACTATAAAGACTTAAAGAAAGAAAATGAAGCATTTGCATGTATAAAATACCTCATACAACACATCTTCATTCTGAAAGACTAAAGCGAACTAAATGTTTTTCCAAATAGCTTTTCAAGGGCATTATTTTTATGGCCAGGATGTTTCTGTTTCTGTAGGCACCTAGAGTATGCTATTGGATTACTTCATTGAACTACCATTAGGTTAAGGACAATACATTCAATGTTGCAGTATTCAGTGGACAATGAAAGGTCAAAAGCAGAAAACCACTAAATAACAGTTAAGTTATAGGCATTTTGTGTCAGAATGGAAAAAAAAAAAAAGTATAAAGGAATACACACAAAAATTACTACTGTTGTTTATTAGTTTTGTCATGGCATCCACTGGCATGCAAAATCAGGACTCCATTGAAGTAGATTTATTATCAAAGATTACATGATTTATCTTATATTTTTTATTTTCATTTTATGATCAGATTCCAGTGCAGATGTAGACATCTGAAGAGTAAATACATGTTATTTAAAATAAGCTCTTTGGAGACTGATATGTAGTTTTAGGGTGCAATTCATCAGAACATTTCAGAGGACTATGCGAGAGTGAGATGAAACACAATTTTAAAAAGGACACCTTTTCTCTAAGCAGAGCCTAATGTGAATAGCTCACGTGGATGTCTACAACAAGACACCTAAACAAAGAAGGATCTTAGTTCTGCTGTCTGCAACAACAGACAAAGCAGGCAATAAGGAAAGGTATATATGAAGGGAATAAGGCAGAAAACAAACAAGCAAATGAACAAACATAACATTTGGAGATTAGTTAGAAACCAGTCACAAAAAGATATGAGTGTTAAGAAAACTTGTGACTGCTGATAAAGTACAACACATGGAGGTCAGACATTGTAGGGCATGTCTGCTGTTCTCTATGTCAGGCATTTATTTCTCAGCATCTCTGAGCAGCATTGGAAGATTGTGAAACAGTCCCCAGCATGGTTACAACATTCTCAGTCTGCTAGGAAAAAAAAAAAAAAAAAAGGAGGAGGATAATTATGAGGGGCTAAGTCGGCTAAGTCTAGTTATTGCCAGAAGAGACACCAACTCTAAGGGCAGAAAACACTGAAGAAAAGGATAAGCATCCAGGATGACAACAAATAATAATAAACAGTGTTATGAGTAAGGTGAAAGAGAAGAAAGGTATGAAAGCCTTCTAAAAATGCTAATTTACCTGGAATAAAACGGACTTAAGAGTATGTGACAGCTATTTGATTATAGTTTAAAAAAGACACATGAGAAACTTGCTTTGATATAAAAGAAAAGAAAGAAATTTATAGAAAAGGTAGTTGTGAAAGGAAGAAATTTGAGTGCAGGGTACAGCGCAATGGTATTTCAAGGTCAATGTAATTCCTCTTTTCTAAACATGTTTGTTGTACAAACTGTAGTAGGAATATTAGAAGTTTGTATTTCCATCTGTTTGCTTAAAACTGGGTCTGTGCTTCAGCATGAACAGGCAAAGCTCTGATGAGCTAGAATTACTTTGGTTCATGATGCACCCTATAACGCTGCCATTGTATGCTGATTTCTTCATGATAATTGGTAAGGATTTTATAAGTTTTAATAGTCATCACATGGTCACAAGCTGATTTTATGAAACTTCGTTCATTAGTCTCAGCAAAATACTGCAGCACATAGTTGCCAAGTGAGAATTTCTAATTGAGTTTAGTAATACACTGAAAAGGTAGTTATCACACAAGGCAAATGCAAAAGCAATGTAAAGAATTTTATTTTGTTTAGAATTGAAATCTTGCAGCAGTTTTATCCTGAGTCTTAAAGAAATGTAAACTAAGCATTTAAATCAGTATTCTCATGAATTGCTGAAATCAAAAGTTAGCAGTGGTGTTATTTTTTGAAATATGAATGACCTTTGTAAATTTGTTTCTAGGCTCAGGTAGTCTAGAATTGATTGATTTTTCTCCAGGCATTTAGAGACTGAGCTGCATAAGAGCATACGTGCCTCAAAATAGGATTTATCATTGCCTAACTTGAAAATTGTTTTTTCAACACTGGCTCAGCTGTTAACTAATCATTGAGTTTCATAGATAGATTTCACCTTCAGTTTCAGGCATCTAGCTTAATTTATCTGAAAGCAAATGTCTATGAGTAAGCTTATGTCTGAGTCCCTTTAGAGAAGCTCAGGGCTCAACTCTGATGTCTAACCATAGACATCTAATGATGTTTAGATAACTTAGAGTATCTAAGATATCTGTACAGGCTTGGTAGATATGACACAGGACTTGTGGTCTCCTGAACCAATAACAATTGTCCAGGTAGGTTTTCAAGAAATCTCAGTTGCATATGTTTGGGCAATTAAATCAATCTGTTAGTCAGCAGAGCTGAGTTCACCCAGTGTAAAAGAAACACCAGCATTTGGTAAACCAAAGCACTCTATAGACTAAGCTGACCATGTTGATATGATCTTAGAATCATAGAATCACAGAATCGTAGAATGGCTTGGGTTGGAAGGGACCTTAAAGATCATCTAGTTCCAACTCCTTGTGCACTGACAGGGACACCTCCCACTAGACCAGATTGCTCAATGTTCCATCCAACCTGGCTTTGAACACCTTCAAGGATGGGGCATCCACATCTCTGGGCATCCTCTTCCAGTGCTTCACCACCCTCATAGTAAAGAAGTCCTTCTTATATCTAATCTCAATCTACCCTCTTTTAGTTTAAACCCATTACTCCCTGACAAAGAGTCCCTCCCCAGCAGTTATGTAGGCCCATGTTATGCACTGGAAGGTCACGATAAGGTCTCCCCAGAGCCTTCTGTTCATGCTGAACAACCCCAATTCCTTCAGCCTGTCATTGTAGGAGAGGCGCTCCAGCCCCTTGATCATCTTTGTGACCCTCTTCTGGACTTATTCTAATACTTGCATGTCCTTCACTTACCAACTTGAATGACTATAGTGAGAGTTCAGGCTCTTATCTCACATGCATATAAATACTTGTAGACACTTAAATGCTGGTATCTGAATGTGGAACTGAAGCAGACCTTTAATTTTTATATGATCAGACTTCCTAGCCTTAATGTATATGAAACTTTTTTTTTTTTTTTTTTTTTTTTTTTTTTTTTTTTTTTTTGCTTAGAAAATCCTGCCAAAATTGCAAGACGAGATGTTCCTTCAATGTCCTATGAAGTGGTAATTCCTGCTTTGGCAGGGAGGTTAGACCTGATGATCTCTTGAGGTCCCTTCCAACCCCCTCAATTCTATGATTCTGTGAATTCTTACAGGCCCTCTCAGGATGCCTCTAGAGTGGGACCTAGTATTCAGTAGCAGCTGGCTTTGTTCAAAGAACAATTGAAGGTTTTTTTTGTTTGTTTGTTTGTTGCTGTTGCTATTACTGTTGCTATTCCTGTTGCTATCGCTATCGCTATTGCTATTGCTATTACTATTACTATTACTATTACCAGTACCAGTACCAGTACCAGTACCAATGCTATTACTATTCCCTTTGTATAATGTTCAAAAGTGGTCACGACATTTATCTAGGATTTGGATAGACTGAGAACAAGCTTCTTGAGTGAGTCTGGGTATTTAAGACCCAATACCTTTACAAGGTGAAGTGGATTTTCATACATGTATACATCTGGGCCCCTGTTGACAAAGTATCTTTAACAAATAGCTTTATTTGATCTTATCCCAGATATCACCGGCACTTGCTGATCTGAGGCTTAACATCTGATGTGTAGCAAGAGGCATGCTCTGTCATTTGGGTACACAAATGCTTCAGGTTGGCATCTCTGTAAGAGTGCACAGTCAAGTCTTCATACAGAAACCAGAGAACAGGAATGTGTCCTGCCTTAATAAAGTGATTGGATCTAGGAAAAGCTTTGACCTCGTCTAAGGAACTGACAAGTTCCTTATTCATGTCCTGGGCATGAATGTGTCCAATACACGTACCAAACTCTGAAAATAATGCTCATGAAGCTGTCAAATTTTAACAAACTGATATTTTGTCAAGGACATCTTCAGACTTGCTTTCTTAAGATTATACGATTCACTCACCTGCCAAAAGCAATCAGGATAATCTTATGGTTCTAATGATTAATGCTAAATGTGATATTAACAATACTGCTCATAAATATTATAAGTGTTTTATATTCCTGCTATAAACTAATGAGCATATCTGGTGAACTCTTTGCAACGTTTTTGTTATGTTATTATATCTGCCCTTTTAATAACACAATTAAAAAAATATTAAAACAATACCAGATTTCCATAAAAAATAGACATATACACATTGAAAATCCACAAAACTCTAATTAATTCAGTTTCTCTGGGGTATGCCATAATTTACAGCTTTAAAATTATGAGGAATTGCCTTGTTAAAGTCCTTTGAATCTGACTACAGGTGTTCTAGCAGTGCTCCAGTAAGAGAGTTATTAAAATCCCATTCCCATTTCTGGTGGAATTTTTATCATTTGTGTGGCTATGTTTTGCCAACAAAAATGAGAAAAGAGAAGACTGTTCACGTTCATCTGTGGGGATTCAGCAATTAAATCAATTTGATTAACCAAAGACCCATTCTGCTGTGTATTTACATACTGTAATTACGAATTGGCAAATAGTGGGAAAAGTGGGAGCGTGGGATAGCGTGTTTTTATATCAGTTGTTCCAATACAACTGCAATACTTCTAAATAAGCAGTCATATCTATTTACTTTTTTAGCACTCCAAATGGGAAGGATGAAGCCATGCTTTCTGTGGGATTTAGACGGTTTCAGATTTCACTCTAACATTCAGAAAATTAAAACATTTGTTATATTTAGCAAATCTTTAAAAGCAAGTAGCACAGTTCCTAAGGATTGTTTTGTCCCATCTTTTGGAGGCTATATTTTCTGCTTACTACTGCACCACCAGTATAACTGCCAGGTTACTTTAGATTTGCCAAACATTCAGGTTTGATCAAGTCGGTTCTACTTCTATATTGTTTCAGATCAAATTGCAGCTTGGGCTACTGAAAATTGAACAATGCACACACTGAAGAAGAGAGAAGACAAGATGACCGGATAAATCAGCAAGGGTGGCTCAACTCTGACCAGGTGGTTTCCCACATGCTTCCAGTCCAAGTTGAGGAATAAACATTTAAAGTCACTCAGGAAACCTGCACTATAGCCTTAACTGTCCTAGGGCAACCTGGGGACCTGCAAGAGTCGGACACAGAGATCTTCACATTTGGATACAAATGCATTGAGCAAAATGATTTATTTATTATTTTTTTTCCCAGCTACTTACTTATTGATTAGTGTAACTGCTGAGAGAGGAATAAAATCTGGAACTGCTGAAGTGTTCACATACACATTTGTGTAAATGATCAATAACTCTAAATGATATCAGAGCACAAGAGTCTTGATTCACACATAGTCATTATGTTTGAAATAATTCTGTCTTTACAATAGATTAAACCTATGTTTTCAGGTCTGAATTGAAATCAAAATGAAACACCAGTCTGAATTGATAGTACTGGCCTGATATTAATGTATACCTCGTTTATCACCAGTATAAAAAAGTTTCACTTCCCCATAATTTTTCATAAAACACATAGATTATATTTCAATGTTAATATTGCTTTTAAAATATCCAATGTCTTTACCTAATAGGTATATATATTTAAATTATTCTGTATTTATAAATGTATATATATATAAATAATCTAATCTATCTAGGTATATATATTTAAATTATTCTGTATTTATAAATGTATATATATATATAAATAATCTAATCTATCTCTTTCTTTACACTACGAATAATGATATGTTTTGATTTAAGATAAAAATCACAATATATATTATGATGGAGGGGAGCCAGGAGGCCTATTCCTTAAGATTTTAGCCTTAATTAGTATCTCACTGTAAAGACCTGACAATTAGTTCTGTAGAAACTGTATCTCCATCCCCTCTTTTTAGGTGCACATATCATAAAGTTCAGACTAACCATAGGAGAATACCAAAATTCCTGTCATGCTACTTCACACACTTCCACAGCAGAAGTGATTGATTGTGGATGCAAGATACTTCAGGGCTTTAGTAATGTCTTCAGAGATATTCCCAGTGTGTTGTTCATGGATCTCTCAACTGAAAGGCAGTTAATTGGTCACCAACGCTTTTTGCTTGAAGATGCATAGAAAGGCTATCTCTAGGCTCACTTCTCAGCATCTCTGCTGGAGGGCTGAGGACAGCCTCTTTTTTGAAGATCTTGAATCTATAGAAACAGAGTATTTTTCCTCATTAGTTTTCTCTCAGTCCTATTCTATTGGACCTCTGTTACAAACCATTTTCTAAAAAAGCAGTAGATACAGGATGATAGAATTTTGAATTATTTGTCTGCTCATCCTTAAGCCTAGGACACTGGTAAAAAGTCCACAGTAAATATTTCTCATATTTCCACATGGTTTTATGATGTTTCATGACATTTTATTAAAATACAGTAACAAATAAAGAGGTTATATGGACTCTAGTCCAGTAGTGCAGGGTTATAACTTGAAACAATGTAGGTATCAAACTCAGAACAAAGGTAATGGGAAGGAGTAAGAAGACTTAATTTCTTCTACTTATCATTGTTTATTGAGAAAAAGAGGCAGACAGGAACTGGTAAATTCAGACAGTAACAGATATAGTTAATGTTCTAATTTATTTATTTACTTATTAAAATTTCCAAAAAAATATTTTGTTGGAAAAATTATGTAGGGGAAAATTCAATTTATGAAGCCAGAAATAATATATATATATATAAAAATATATATAAACATTTTTTTCCCCTGAAGATTGTAGTATCAAATGAGCTTCTAGAATGACCTTGTTACAAGACTGAAATGAAGGAAAAGATGCAAAAATGCACAGTGTCATAGGAATAGAATATATAGAAATGATTAAAAAAAAAAAAAAAAAAAAGATTTACCTCTTCATGCCTCTTCAGTTTCCTTATTATATTCAGTAATTGAAACTAATCATACTGAACACTTGATTTTGAATAAATAAGGTATGTCACTAAAATATCTTCTTTAATGTTACTTTAATGCCTAGATTATCTAGGTCACTACAGTAAAAAAGTGCATCAGCAGGAAAGAGTACTTGCTGTGTTGATAGTCCTCTGAGCATCTTCAATGAGTGCCTACTTGGAGAATGCAAAACTGTTCAGTTGCCAGTTTTCCACAACCATATGTTGTGTGTCTCCTGAATGCTGACTGCAGAGAGGTGTTTTGGATCTTCTAGACACCAGTGAAAGAAAATATTTCTAGTTTCAGAACGGAAAGAAAAAAAAAAAAAAAGATAGACTAGACCTTTATTATGTTTAGTTGCTCTGTTACCAGCAAAACACAGCAGATTACGAAGTTAACATTGTCTTATGTCCTTGGCCAAAACAATTCTTTTTCATCAGCAACTCTTTCTTCTAGAATCATCAGATAAGAATTTGATTATTTCTGTGACACTTCTGTTTGCCTTGAATATCTTGAATAATTGTTTTATTATTGTTGTTGATTTTTGTTGTTTGTTTTTATTCTATATTACAAGCATATTCATGTTTTTGATGTGATTTGGTGCGGTTGCCTCGGGGTATCTGTTCCAGTTGGTCTTGATATTTAGTGCATAGTCAATAAAGACAATCCCACCAGTTTATCAATTCCTCTGGTTAGAGAGGTTACAAACATAAATATACTTAAACATCACGTTTTATTGTTTT
Organism: Aythya marila; assembly: GCF_965140915.1. NCBI lineage: Eukaryota > Metazoa > Chordata > Aves > Anseriformes > Anatidae > Aythya > Aythya marila. The sequence goes on along the minus strand of NC_139042.1, from coordinate 66,099,737 downwards.
ACACAGAACAAAGGAAAAAACTCAAGTCCTCTTTTGTCCTGGGGAATAAAGGACTAAAGGTTACAACAGATACTCTTATTGCAATTATTGACTCCTGAGGAACAGTCTGATAGAATTTGATTAGGTCTTAGAATAAATTTCATATAAAAATGAATAAAAATGCTAGAATTTTTTATGTAGAAAGCTCATTTTGTCAGATTGGTTGTATCCTCAAATGGCAGTTGTCAAGTGATATGCCATAGAAAAAACCTTGGCTCAAGCATGTAGATCAGGGGATACAAAACTAACCTTTAAATGGTTCAAAGACTTCTGATAAAAACAGGGCAAGCAAGCAACTACTGATATCCACTCTTGAAAGATGTTACCTCTCACTGAAGAAAAAAGACAGTTTTATAGTCAGATCCCACTAACTTACTTTTAAGAAAGTGATTCTGTTGCTTTGGTGGAATGTTTTTCCAACACATTTGAGCTTATGAGTGCCCTCTGGGAAAGATGTGTGAAAAGATAGATACATATAAACACACGACAAAGTATATATGAAATATATGTATTTATATGCTCTTCTATCTAATTACCCCGTTGTTAATTACTTTTTTTTTTTTTTTAATTTATTTATTTATTTTATATTCTGTCCTTCTATGAGAATTAAGAAAACTTTAAGGAGTCTGTAATATAGCCAAGGAGCAAAACAATAGAAAGGTCTCTTAAGTAATTCAGATTTTCTCTTAAGTAATTCAGATGCTCACTCTGAGGACTTGAATATATATTTTGGATTTTGAACATTAAAGTTTTCACATGCTCATCCTAATTATATGTTTCTAGAATATAGAGTTCTTCTGTCCTGTTTTAATCTTTACTTATACTTCATCTTTCTCAGAGGTTTATTGCTTTCAGACATTTCTGAATTTCTGTTTCTTTGTGTGGTGAATCACCTAGGCCCACTGCAAAATAGTAGCATGTGAAAACATGCTCAAAAGGCAGAACAAAAGACTTCTGGAGAAGCAACTCTCGCTTTGGGCCCTAACAGTCCAACATCGTTGTAGTTAAAGTCAGGAATCATACTAGCAATGATACTTTATTCATATGGTCTGTGAAGCAACTTGACATGTTAAAAGATACATTACTTTAGATAGATATTTCACACTGTTGATTAGAAGCCACATTTCTGATTCAGTTAAACTTTTTTACATCACTTTCATAAAGCAGATGGAATGGATGATGATACAACTGGCCAGAACAAAATTCCTCTAGTCTGAGTCTTCTAGCACGAAGTGAAGCTTTTCCTGATGCTTCACTTTGGTCCTCAGCACAGAGAAATGCTCTGATTTTGGTAAGATATACGTAATACTTAGCTTTCTCTTGTCCTTTTGTGCTCTTTTGGGTGTTGCCATGAGCATAGGATGATAGCCATCTGGTGGAGTTTTAAACAGTCTTGAAATAACAGACTTGAGAGAACCAAAATTTCCTACAACACAGGATGAAAAATCTGTGCTCTGCTGCTGAGTTGGATTAAAAAAAAAAAAAAAAAAAAAAAAAAAAAAAAAAAAAAAAAGATTTAAATCCAAGGCAAAATGAGCACATATATGACTGGATAGTCACAAGAGCTCAAGGGCTGACTTGAGCCTACTGAAGCTGAGCTGCATAAATTCCCTCTACAGCCAGAAATGACAGAGTCCTCTAAGGTGTGGTTCAGAACAGGTATTCAGCTAGCTATGAATCTGTATGTAAAGGGGATTGGGTTCTCAAAGAGGAGCTTAGTAAGGGCAAAGATTGGATTATCCTTCTAAAAGTAAAGGCTTCATGAGTACTTCTGTTGGATGTGTCTCTTCAATGTGTCTCTATTCTCTGCTCTGCATGTCATTCAGTTTTAACTTGGACTCTAATAAAGAGCAGACAAAACAATTTTCAGCTAGGAACACATGAGATTGGACTACAAGCTAGTGCACATCAATATGTTGCCTTTATACAGAAGTCAGGTTTGAGCTGTGACTAATCTATCTTACCCCTGCTCAGCCACACTGGGCATGCTTTTCTGATGTATCCCAAAAGGCCTGGTAGCCTCAGACACCCTGCATAGCTTCCTGGACTTCACTGTATACACCACTCTTGGACTACAGTACAAAAGGCATGAAACAATCCACTCTTTAACATGTATGCAGTCTATGTGAACTATGGCTCAGACACAGAAAACTGTGTCCTTGGGCTTGGAAGACAGTAGTGCTCCAGGCACTATCTCTATACCTGTGGCTTTGTCCTTGGGAAAAACTCTTAGGCTCATGCCAAAATGACCAAAAATATGCATTAAAGGAAAACTAGTTATCTGAATCCATGTTTATATATAAGGCAGCCAGCATCCCCAGCACATATAAACTTTATTTGGAGCTGTGTGGGAACACCACCTGCTCACGCTGCTCCAAGAAATTCCACTTAGAACATTCAGAGGCAGCTGGGATGTGAATATTTGATTCATCTCATCAGAAGCTGAAATTAGGATTGAAAACATAGATCATGTATTCTACTAAAATTCCAAGAAAATATTTATTTCTTAATATTTGTTGTTCAGTAAGATACCACAAACTGCTTATCATTTCCAACTTGTTTATGCTATGGGTGGATGTAGTTTACATTAAACTTTGCAATTAACTTTAAGGTGACAAATTTACCATGAATCAAGCCTGTTGACCTGCAACTAAAGTAGAAGGTGCAGCTGGAATTAATTGTTTCTGCTTTGACTGACAGTCATGCAGCATATAGTGCAAAACAGCATTGTGGATTTGGGAAGAAATTGCCTAAGTTTTATAATTGCATGTCTTCTACGCCTGCAATTTTAGGAAGTATCACATTTAAGGGAAAATTCTATCTGCCCAGGAGGGAGAGGAGTGAGGACACAGCAACTGATAGCATAAGTCCACTGAATAGACTGTTCAGTGGCCTCTGTAGCAGCACATTGTTCTTTATACAGACAAAAGGAAGGGGATGTGAGTTTTAATACACAGCTACTGTTCCTCGACCACAAAGAGCTTGTATGCCTGTGGCTTCTTTTGATGTCTATTGGTTCTTGAAAAATTAGGTTCTTGTGCAGTCCCAAATCCTTTTACCTCTTTCTAGCTCTACTATATACCATGCACTATTACTTTCTATTCATAAATTAAAGGATTGACTGTAATAATGATCTTTGGAAACATTTAACTGAAATACCTGAACAGGCAAGGGTGGTTCTCATTCCTCCAATAACATAATGAATAGCTACTTAATAAATTTACTTTGGTATTCTACTTGGATATTGTCCTTTAAAATATATCACAGCTCTTACAACTACTATCTTGGCTACATAACTAATTTTGGATGAAAAGGACTTTCTGGTTTTCCTGAGATGGCACCAGCAAGAAACAAAACCAAAATCTTCCAATCAAAGAAACAAAAGAACCCACAAGTAAACAGCAACAACCAGATCACAAAGTACAAAAACCCCTTATTTAATAGGGCATCTGAACAAGTCAGACTAACAGGTGTGAAATTAGAATCTCACCAGAAAAAATCATATATTATCCTTGGCTCGATGGGTATCATTGACTTGTCTACCTCATTAGAGTATTTCAAAACTTTTTCTTTCTTTCTTTCTTTCTTTCTTTCTCTCTTTCTTTCTTTCTTTCTTTTTTTTTTTTTTTTTTCCTCTTCATTGCTTGAAAAGTACAAGACAAAAAAAGATATTAAATTAATTTAAGATATATATGTTTTTTTTTTGTTTTTTTTTGTTTTTTTTTTTTTTTCCCGAATGTGTGTGTTTGTATAGAAGTTTCAATTCAAAGTCCCCCAGGCCAAAATGAATATGTTAATGTTTGGAGAGGAAGACAAACTTATCACTGAGGAAGAAGACAACTTTTAGCCAAAAAAAAATCTTTATAGACAACTAATCTATGAAACAGCCAAAGTTTGGAACACCAGGTTGTTTGTTTACCTTAAAAGTTGAGACATTCAGCTTCTTAAATAAAAATATTTTTTATTTTGAATATTTAGAACAGTTTTATACTGCACAATCAACCTTTCCTAGTCCCCTTGATGCAGTATTTGACTACAAATTGGTCTTATTGGTATTGGTCTATAGAACCACCTTTACTCCATTACTCCACAGAACCACCTCTTTTCTTTTAGGTAAAGAAATGCCATTATCCACATTTTATTTGTGGGACATTGAGGTACAGTCAAATCCAAATTCATGAAAAAGGTCAGTGGTGGGGCCGGGTTTGACTCCTTACATGTGCTATGACCTTCTTAGTTCTTATTGTTGGGGCGGGGGGGACCCAAAGGTTGTTCACACTGTTGCATAGATCATAAAAATATCTTTTGTAATTACATCCCTGGTTATTTTCCCAAAACATTCCTGGAGGGAAGGTGTTGGGACAGACCATATAATCTAAACCATAGTCTAATGGCATAAACCTCAAAACATTTGGAGAAATTCATGTCTACTTTCTGAATTTTCCCTTATATTAGTGTGGCTCCAGTTCCATCTGCTCCTGGAAGTAACTAGTGCCATAGGTTGACGTGCAGTGGGTAAAATTAAAAGGATTTGCACAAGTACAGAGGGTTTACAAAGTTTAAGAACTTTTTGACATTGGATACTTCTGAAAGCACTTGAATGTCTTAGAAACCCAACAACAATAACAACAAAACCCCAACACTGTAACGTCCCTCCTTGATAATTATCAATAAATTGTGACTATTATTAGAACAGAATAAATCCATCAAAAGCTGGAATTTGCCAGATCTCCTCCAGTTTGAATTTGAATGTGGATTCCAGGATTCCTGTATGGAAAACCTGCGTGTGTAATATGTGAGTGTGCACTTCTTGATCTCTTTTAATCAAGAGAAAAATGGATAATGGAGTAGCAGAATTTTGAGGAAGAATGCAAATTGCTGTGCATTGCAATGAAATTTTTCTGCTTAGGATTACAGTGCCTGGTAAGACTCCTCTGCATGAGCTGGAGCTGATATATGAAGCTTTTGCTTGTATAAAGGCAGAAAGGTTAGAACTCAGTTGGGCCAACCTTAGGACCTGGCTCTCCAGTACTTAATCAGGCAAAGCACCAGGACAAGTCAGAGAGGTTTGCCCCTTAATGAGAATTACCTGACTAAATCTTCCTTTGCAGAGCTGGCAGTGTAATTCTGCTGTGGTAAAATGATACATAAGGGTCCCTTAATAAGTCTTAATTTGCTTTGACCACTGCTAGCATTTTAGGTCCACAATGGCTTTCACAGCTATAGGTTGTTCTTTGCTGGCCACCAACGTATTACGTTCAGAGGTAATTCCTTGTCAGTGCTCTCAGCTGAAATCCATTTATGTCCTTTCTGCTGCATTCAAACTTTCTTCCACCTCTGTCATTATTGTGGGTAAGAGAAGTCCTAAGACTTCCTAACTCTTCCTTTTTTCTTACTGTGGAAATGGACATAAACAAAAATGTGCCGTATTTATTTACGGAGAAAGATTAAATCGTAATATAAATTCAAGATAAATGTATGCTGTAAAATACAATTAAGCATCAGACATTTAATAAAGCTACTATATGGCAAAAATAGCTACTGTGTGTTACCTTAAACAGGGTGATTTTGTGAGCTTTCTCAACCTTCAAAAAAGGAGAGAAAATGTGTCTTGTCAGAGGATCACAAAGTAACACAGGGTGACTTTAAGTTTCTTTACTTCACATTCTCCTTATGTTTCAAGGATGATGTTATCATGGTTCAGCTGGTAACTGGTTAAAAAAACAGTAACTTGACCATGAGTCTGAAACACATCTGGGTAACATGACATACAGATATGGACAGTATGGCTAAAGCTGCTGCAAACACCTTGTATGACTTGAAAGTAAGAACACACTACAGCACACCTTCCAGATTTCTTTCTTCTGCCTTAATTTCTGTTTTGCTAAGTCAATTTCTGATCAGTGAGACATCCTACTGGTTCAGAAAGAAAGCAGTGAGCAAGATAGATGGTCTGTTAAAGCAAAGGATGCATTTTTATTAGCTGTAACAACAGAACTAGGGGAAGCAATAACTAAGTAGTTCATCCCTTCACAAATCTATCAGGACATGCTCTCTACAGCTGCCAAAACAATGGCCATAAAGCAGATCAGCACTTAATATTAATTTAAGGCTGAAATACAGATGCAACAAATAATTATCAATAATACTACATAATCCTACCTAACCACACCTCCTAGAAAATCTGCTTAAAGTAGACTTCCACCACTAACACCAGCTCATAGTGTGGAGAAAATTTTGCAGCCCAGAGTGAACAAGCCAAAAACAATGCAAAACGAGGACTCCAGTGGGAAGAAACCAGTGAACAAGCAGGTGAAGAGTGAGTGGAACTAAGAAAAAGGCACTTAGTGATCTGTGAAAAGTAGTAAAAATAATTGGCTGAGCTCCACCCAGTTGTGAGGTTGCTCATGATAAAGAATAAACTTTTCCCCATTCAGTCCTGTGCCAGGTAATCTAGCCCACATGCAATCTAGCACTGGATGCCAGCTCATCTCAAATAGTTGAAAATAGTAACATTAACAGTTCTTTGGTCAACTGTTTTTATACAAGAATACTTTAAATGTGTCAAATCAACTAACTGCAAATATCAAATAAGTAGCCTATGCAGTCAGTGTACTTTGATATGTTTGATATAGAGTGGGTAACAGTGCAATCTTTCTATTGTTTTGGACCTAGTTTTCAAACTGGACATGAAGTTCAAATTGTAGTTCATAATTATTCAGAAAGACATGTGTTTACCTTAAAAGAAGTGTTCAGAAAAGTAAGACATCTCTTGTTTGTAGGCAAGATCTATTTTCCAAAATACAAATTTTAGGGATCACTCCTTGCATCTATTGCACTACTACAAAACCTGGAATATGTTTTGAGAGCACAGACTGTATCAGCAAATAAAGATGCCAAGCTAATAATAAAGATGCTAAACTAATCTGATGAGTTTCAGTCCCTGTTTCCCTGTTCTTCTTCCATCAAAATTTCTATACCAACTCACCAAAGTTCAACTGCAAGTTGCCAAAAAGAGAGAGAGAGAGAGAGAGAGAGAGAGAGAGAGAGATGTATAATGTTAAATTATAATTTAATTTGTTAAAATGTTTTTTTTTCTCAAGATATTAATTAATTTCCCAAGATATTTCTGCAGGTTACTATATTGCCTGCAGGGGTCACTATGACATCTTCTGGCCTCAACTATTTTTGAATTCTACATAGTCAAGATTTAAAATTATCTAAATTTAAGAAACTTTTGTTTGTTTGGTTGTTTGTTTTTTGATGAAATTATTCTCCCACCTTCAATGCTTGTTTGTAGGACTTTGAAACCATGATTTTCTGTGATGTTTTGGGAAATAAGGCAACTACATGACTTGCCAGAAGAACTAATATTCATTGCTATTCCCTTGCTCTACTCTGCCTGTGGTTTTCAACTGAGAGGTCTTGAAGACTATTTCAGGGTAATCATGGAGAAGATAAACTGAATAATCTAGATGATGCCCAAAAACATTGCTTCCCTACCACTCTGTTTTTTCTGCTAACAGTGCCTGTCAGTCCCTTGCAGACCAATACACCACAGGTCACACTGTCCTGTATGCTGGCCCTTCTTCCACCACTTTTGTGCAGTAGTAGTATAATAACATTCCTGTACAGTGACTCTGCATCATTAAAAGACGGGGCTGGGTTTTCCTCTAAGACCACTTCCCAAAGTCTTTGCTCAATCTTTACCCTTAAAAAATCTTGTTCAAATCAATGGATATTTGCATGAGAAAGCACTCACTTAAAATTAGACCTGAGTGAAAAATGGTTTGGTGGGGGAAAGGAGGAGGTAGAAGTTGGGGATAATAGTTACTTTCATAAATTAATAGTGCAACATTTATTGTGGTCAGCTGTTATGTATCAAACATATGTTGCTTAGGGTTTTAGATTGTTCGAGTGTTGGGTTTGATTGTTCAAGTAGATAGAACTCTTCTAAATGTTACTATGCATGTTTTCTAGCATCTTAAGGCTCTGTTTGAAAGTAGATTGTTTTTGTTAATAAAATATAAATAAAAATAATGTAAATAAAATCAAGCATGATAGATTATTCAGCCAGGAAACAAATAAATGCAACTCCTTTGCCCCACCCCCAGGCCAATACTGTTTGTGGCTGTCAAACATAATGGACATATGGTCTGCCAAAAATCCAGCTGATGACACTGTACTCAGTGAGGACAAAGTCAAAAGGAAGGGCGGGGGAGGGGAGTGGGAATGATGGGATGGGAAGGGTGTGAAAGTGAGAGAGAGAAGAGAGAAAAAAATAAAAATAAAACAAACAAGCCTAAAAGTTTAGGTCACCACCTCCCGCCCTCCCCACCGCCCCCCCCCCCCCCCCCAAGCTAGCACGTAAAGACTTGTTCAATGTTCAAAGTGAAAGTATCCATTATTTTCCAATGATCCTTAACATGAGGTAAAATCTTGATTTTACTCTCCCCTCTGTACCCCCCCTCAAAGCATGTGACAAGAGGTGACAGTGGAGACAATGTGTGTAGGGACCAAAGAAGTCTGCGCTATAGCCCCTTTTCTAGTAGAAGATCTTGGATTTTACTCCTTATCCACATAAAGCTCTCCTGTTTATGCTTTATGCTGATGGAGTGAATTTCACCCTACATAATTTTGCCTACCCTAGCTCAAGTCACTTAGGAAGCCTTTATGTAGATTTTACACTTAATTAACATAACCTCATCAGACTTGGTATTTTCTGGAATTTACACGAACTGGAACTCTTAAGAAACCCTGACTAGAGACGAAGACGGAAGGATTGCTTTATTGAGAGAGGGGAAGAAAAATATTGTATACACCAATAAGGTGAAGAAAAACTTGGATTAGAAGATGGATTTAGTGGGTTAAGAAGTCACAGAACTTTGACAAAGCACAAGTTTGCTAATACAAATAAGAACCCTGAGCTACATTTGAATTCACATCACACCACACCTGGTAAGAATTAGTCTAGCACAGCATCATCAATCATAGTGTGGTTGTCAGTTTTGACATCCTTTAAGTCTACGTTGTGTGCTTAATGACTACATTACAGAAAATGTAAACAGACACCAAACATACAGGTATGCCCTATATTTTTTTTTTTTTTTAAGATGCTGTATATTTAAAAATAATAATAAAGAAGCACCAATGTTGTTTTATATGGAGAATGAATAAGTGAACTGTAATACAATATGTTAGAAAATAATCAGAAAAAAAAAAAAAAGTTTTTAATAACAAAGACTGCAAGAAAAAAATGTAATATTCAGGAACTTTGGTATATGCAAATTAGTAAAATATAAATTAATATTTAGAGGGAAGAGAGACTCTCTTAGTTTTGCTATTATATATTTTCTCTCTCACACATTCTGTAGATCTTAAATATTATTTTTACTATACACCCTGTGAATTTTTGAGTTTGATATGGTTACTATGATTTACTAATAAGGACTCCAGAGTCACTTGTGAGCCCATTACGGGCCCTGTATTAATAATTCATAAGGGGAAAACATGCTGAAGAAGTGCTTGGGATCATGACCTAAGTGAAATGCCTGAGTTCAAACTAAAAATCTCCCAAATTCCATTTTTATTATTAGCAGATTTCTAGAATTACAACACTTAAAGAAAGGTTTCAGCTTTGCAGCTCTGGAGGTTGCCCAGGTATTATGAATATAAGGCCTCTTGTCTCATTTGCTTGTGTGATCTGTGATTAAAACTTCTACAGACTTGGTTGAGTGCAGGATCAGGTCCTTCTGTAATTCATTCGGGGAAAGCTTAATTTGAGATTTTAGTGAGTGTTTATTTTCTGGCTCAACAGCAGCATATTTCAGAGGCGGGAAAAATGTATGCAAAAGGAGGGTCAAAATCCAGATGTAAGAATGAATAGAAAGAATATGTTCAAAGGGTGCAGGAGTAGTGAGAACTGTAAATACATGTCTGATTTGGTTTGTGAAAGATATTTCTGTCTCTTTACTGGAACTGTATTGTACTTTTTCCTGGTTTTTAAGCAACTGTCTCTGTAGAAATTTGACAAAGATTATAAAATAAAAAGATCTCACTTTTTCTTTGCAAATTAGTTTGGTTAAGTTTCCAATGTAAAAGAAAGAACCAGAAAAACATGTTTTATTTTAATTCATTTGAATAATCTTCCTCATTTCTGTGATCTATCACTCACAGATAAGAAGCACCTTGCAAATTTTGTTATTTCTACAAAATATATCTTATTCAATTAGCAACTGTCAGTGAAAAAAAAAAAAACAACAGACAATAAACCTCCAGCTCTGATTAAAATGGAAAGAAATGTTGAGTGAAATGCATATTGAAAGCTATTATATTTCTTTGAAAATGAACATTCATACAGAAATTACTTTCAAAGTTTTTTACTGAACATGAATCAAAGGCCCAAACTTGGTTTGATTTTAGTCATCTGGAGCAAAATTTGAGACAGGAACTGCCTCACCTATCTGTAGTTTTAATTCAGCTATTTGTTTTTGGGAATAAAAATGCTTCAAAGCTTTGAGGGAATTTTGTTTTATTCCTTTATTTATTCCTTTATTCCCCATTTCACTTTTTCAGAACAAGGAAAAGTAAGAAAACAAACAAACAAGCAAACAAAAAAGCACTCTATTATCCTTATTTTATTAAAACATAATAACCTAAAGAAGGAAATTTCATGTCTCCATTTAACCCAATTTCTAAACAAGAATTTTATTGTGACAACACATCTGAGATGAAAGAATACAATTAAGACACCTTACACATGTGCTTATTACAGGTCTGAATTATTATTTAAAAGCTGAGATGCTTTCACTGAAATACGTGGGTGGTGCACCAATAAAGTATTGAATATTAACTACTATTTCTATAAACTAATTCTCATAAGTCTTTGGTCTAAGCCAATAGTCCTTACTCAAGCAAAACACCTAGAATGCTTTGGGAGTTTTACCTAGCTCAGTACTTTAATCTCCTTAGAGATCAATAAATAATTATAAAATTTATCATAGAAGCTACTGTGTTTTAAAAACGACTTCTTTTAAATTAATCTTTGCTCTACTTATTGGAGACAGAGTGAAGAATTTCTCCCATGCATTTGTGCATGCACCCCCTCAAAACAAAACAAACAAACAAAAACAAAACAAAACTGTGCAGAAAGCATCTTTGATGTTAGATCCACTGCCTTTGCTTGGTTCTAAAACAGTCCCATTTTTGAATTGCTTTTCCTTTAACAACCTGATTACATTGCACGATTTACTTCCACAGTTCCAGTGCTCCTCATTACTAATTCCAATAGCAAAAACTTGCCAGAACCCCTGAGAAGCAAACCTTCAAATCTGGAATTAAATAACAGAATATATTACACATTGGACATTTACAGGGAAACTTTACTTGAGGGAAAATAAATACAAACATCTTGTTCTGTGATCTGTAAATAAACTACTTTACGCACTGTGCTGCTCCTAGAAAGGCTTCTGACAATTACTTCTTTCAAGCCAAAGTTTTAACAGTGTGATTCTGAGGCTGGCATATATACTTCATACAGTATAAATAAAGGGTTTCCCAAATTAATGAAAATGTACCGTGTTCACATATAATGAATAAACACCTAATTAAAAGCACAGTAAAATCAGGAGCAGAGAGATTGGTGTTTTTTTTTTTTTTTTAATTTTATTTTATTTATTAATATCCATTGTATTACTTTAGCCTTTAATGTGAGCCTCTTCAGCTGACTGATGCCCAAAGGGGAGCTAACAAATCGCTCAGCTGGTGGCTGACACTGGTCCTGAAGAAAGCTAGTAAGGAACACTTTGCAGTCTTTCAGAGCCTCTACACCAGCTGTCACCCAGCTATGGGTGCTGAAAAGCTCCTGTCACTTCATCCAAAGGGATTTACTTGGTCAGAAGGAAAATTTAAATACAAAGCATGCAGCTAAGAAGCTAGTGAAAAGGATTATGAGTGCACAAGAGCACATGTGTATAAGACACTAATACATCTTTAGGAAATTTCAGATCCCCAAAGCCAGGATTACTGCCAGAGGCAGTGTGGTATACGTATGCTGGGACCTTTACCGTTAAGAGTTATTATCTCCCAACTATTCAACTTTATAGGTCTTTCATCATGTGAGGGTTTTTTTTTTTTTTGGTGGGGATGGTGGGGAGGAGGAGGTTTTTTTAAAAAACGCTCCCCTTATCTTCAATAGGGAAATAAGAAAAGCCATTCCCGAGCCATTATTTGGCATAATTCACCTGAATGCAAAATATTCTATAGCTTTTAGCTACTGTCAGATGTTTAATTTCTGTGTGTGTGTGCACGCACCGTTGTCCAACTGGCCCAAAACGTCCAGCTTAACTGTTTAATCGTGGCTAAAGCAAACAAAGCGCGGAGCCCCATGCTCGCTCCCCAAACTGCTGAGCACAGGAGATGAACACACCACAAATGTGCATGACAGGAGTGACCTGCCTCAGGAGGGGAAGGTGTCCGGCTCCGATCTGGCCATCTTCACAGACTGGCACTCGAGAAAATGACACGCTAGTTCTGCTGGCTGAGCTTGAAGGGGAAGGCTCGACTGGGAAAGCCGCAGCGCTTCAGACAGTTGAAAATGCTGTGCCAGAGAGAGTTGAGGGAGGGTTTTAAGCCATCTTTTTCTTTTTCTCTTTTCATTTTTTAAACGTCGGTTTAAAATCACCGGAGAGAGGAAGAAAGGGGAAAGAAGAAAAAAAAAAAAAAAAAAGCAAAACGTGAAACCGAAAGAGCAACGCCTATAAAAACTTACATTTTTTAGCCAGCTTAACACTGCAGCCACATCCGACTCGGAGCAGCACCCGTGCTGGCTGGCCTGTAGAGAGGTACCTCTAGGTTAATAACCCCCCCCCCCGCCCCACGCCGGCCTGGCCTGCCGGCCAAGGGGGAGCCGACGGCATCGGCAGGTCGCTGGGTGCAGGAGCGGGAGGAGCGGAGCGGGGCCCGCCGGAGAGCCCCGGGGGAAGGGGGCGGCCGCCGGCTGCTGCTGGCCCAGAGGGGCTCGGGGAGGAGGAGGGGGCGCAGGGGGGTGCCCGGGCTCACCTGAGGCCGGCCCGGGGCGGGGAGGATGAGGGGAGAGAAGAGGAGGAGGAAGGAGGAGAAGGAGGAGGAGGGAGAGAGGAAAGGGGACGTGAGAGGTTTGACGGGGAGTTGTTGGGGGGGGGGGAGGGCGGGGGGGGGGGGGTGAACGCAAATAAATCGTGTTTGGGGGAAAATTCCCCGCGTCGAGCCTTTGAGGACATAAGCATTATGTGTCTTACAAAGCGTGGGGTTTAACAAAAAGTGCTACAAGGCTCAAACCGGCTGCCTTTAGAGGTCACTAGAACATCGCTGCAGTATTTACAAATTTTCCATGAAGGATTAGAAGTTAGTCTAAAGCTCTATATACACTATATACAGTTCCAGTGGATGCTGTATACTATTATCTAAATTTCTTCACATAGACTATCATGTATCTGCCCCAGCAAAGCTGATTAGTGAAGCAGCTTGACTCTGACATATCCTTTATGCCAGCCACAAGCTGCCTTGCACAGCCACCTTATTCACTGGGGAGACAGGCCTGAAGCAAGATTGTAACACAACAAATGCAAATGAGATGAGCCTTACACCACTTAAACCGAGATGGCTATAATATGTAACAGCTTAATGTGCCCGCAGAAGTGATTGATGCCCCTTCCATATCTCTAAAGAGCTGCCGTTTTGATGCACTCTTTTTTTAACTAATATTTCTTTCTACTTCTCTTCCCGGCAATGTCTTTCTCTTCATCCTCACCTTGGAGAAAGGAGGCAGGGAACAAAATACCAAACAACTTATCAAAGCCAGTTGTCTCCCTCAAGATCCTCATTTGATGAATACAAAATTTGGGAGGACTTCTTAACCATCTCCTGGTAGTTTATTTAGAATATTCCATCAGAAGTTTGTCCCACTGTAAAGCAGTTATTGTTAATAATAGGCAACATTGCTTCCTATGGAAAAGAACCACTGAATGGGATCTGACAGACTGCTTGCATTAGGGCTATGCAGTTTAGAAGTCTGAAGGAACCCTTGCGATTAACCCCAACAGACCGCAGCCCCACTACAGCTCTGCTTGCATAGCAGAGAGCCACAAATCTGGGGAAAATTTTAGACAAATCTAGCATCCTGTACCAACCTAACCACATGCTGCATTAACCTAACTGGCTATATATTTCTAATCAGTATTCGTTCCCTGTCCTTAAAATAAACAGAAAACAGATTTCTCCATTTCCCTTAAAATCAATCTTTCACTGTATCTGTCAGTTGCTTTCTCCCAATTAGTATTCTAAATTCATTTATTTTTGTCATAAATTAATTTTTTTTACGTACCTTGGCACGAGTTTTTCATTCAATACTTGTGAGTAATGTGACAGACTTAACGTTGTGTTGCTTAGCAGTATTAAAAAAAAAAAGTAAAAAAAAAAAGTAACTTTGTTAATGAATTGAGATGAATCAAAAATGCCTTATTAATTATTGCTTGCCTAGTAGGCTAAGCTTTGGCTCTTCACCTCACTGGCCCAGAGAACATTTCTTGCCTTTGGCCATGTCGGAGGGGCTCATTAAAACATCTCTTGGGAGTAGACAGAAATTGTTAGTGAAAAGCAATGGTCAGTGCCTCAGCTAGAACCCAGCAGGGAAGGGAATCCCTCATCACTGAGAGCTAACAAGGCTGTATGTATTACACCTGTAATCAAACTGCTCCAAAAATGCCAGGAGACCACTGGGCTCTCTTTGTGATTGGCGAAGTTATCTGAAAATGCTGAATCCAATCCATAATTGATGTGCACACACACAATTACAAGCCTCCAGATATCAGTTAAAATGTTGCAGTTGCAAGCCTTAAGGAGTGGTAAACTTTAACATGCATGGCATAAAATAAGGTGTTTGACATAATAAAAGTGAACCTGCTTTGCTTCCATGCACTGCCAGTTAAATTTTAATTGAATTTGCTACATTTGTTAACAGATGTAATTATAGAAAACCTCACTGAAAAACAATGATATATGGATGGGCTTGGTATCTTTTAAACATTTTGTGAATTAATTTGTACGTTCAAATAAAGATCTACATCACTCTTTTGC
This sequence comes from Aythya marila, assembly GCF_965140915.1. NCBI lineage: Eukaryota > Metazoa > Chordata > Aves > Anseriformes > Anatidae > Aythya > Aythya marila. The sequence goes on along the minus strand of NC_139042.1, from coordinate 66,084,584 downwards.
CTAAGGTAAGTAAAATTTACAGTGACAAGTAATGTGACCTTGGGATATTGAAGTCTGAGATTTTTTATATCCTAACCTTTGGGTTAATACAAGATAAAAAGCTAGGGCCTTTGCAAGACTTGTATTTGGGTCTGGCCTCCCTATAGTCTCCTAGAACAGTCAGAACTCTAAACAGTTTCGATAGTTGGCTTCCAAATAATTCAGCTTGTAGTAGATCTTAAGTCAAAATATGGCTAAATGTGCTGAGCCGAGAAATTTAGAAGTCAGTAACAATATCCCCCAAAACAACATATACATCTATTGTAACTCATGCAAGTCAGCTTCAGGATTAGTCTGTTTTCTTTCAAATTTTAATTTTTTTATTTTTATATTTGCTTGTTTCTTGATTAATGTATGAGAAAGAAACCCTGGTACTATACATACTGTATGATGTATAAATAGATAAATTTCTAGAGATGTTGAAGATCAGTGTGGATCTCTTTTTGTTCATAGCACAGCAGGGACAATGTGTAGTGTAGGACAGAAAGAGGGCATGCAGAACCAGCAAACTACCCACCACAAGTATTTTCAGGATGTACCCAAAATTTTAAGATGGAACAATTACTATTTCTGTTCAAGAAGGCTTCCCTGTTTTGTGAAGTACTATGATCTTTAAAAAATACTATGTAGATCTGTTGTGAGATGTTCACCCCATGTACATAGCATTGAAAACTGATTCATGAGACTACAACATGAACACCATGCTTTCCTCCACTTTATCTACTGATATGTTTATGTAATATACAACTCTAGGGTGTTCTTCTAAACAATTAAAAGAATAAGCTAATTTTTTATTAGGCATCAATGATCAGGAATAGGTGTCAAATTACAGAATCCCTCTTTCCAGTGCCTCTGGCAATGTTTAGACTCCCCTTCCTTAAACTTATTGGGCGAGGTGCTCCTCTCCTCAGCTTTACTGTTTCATAATGTGTTGCCCTAAGTTAGTTGCTTAGGCTACCTCTGCAGAGAATGAGAAGGGACAGCCATGTCCAAATTGTGAGTTATCCCACCCATCTAGAGAGGAAGACATTAGAGGGATCCCAGATGAACCTGTAGAAGGCCAAGGCTTAGGTAAGATGAATCCTGCCTAAAGTAGCTTCGTTCCTTTCATCCTTTTATTTTTTTCTTTTCTGTCTAGATTAACTTGATTTTTTATCATTTTTTAATTATAACATGTTAAGAAACACAACAAATGGGGAGGGGGGAGGAGAAAAAAGTCTGATAAAATGCAGTCTTGAAGGGCTGGGTTGAGAGGTGTAAGAGAGTTCAAATACCTATTGACATTTATTTGAAGGCAGAGACTTTTTTTCTATTTAATTTTTATATATGAAATTGAAAAGGGGGAAATATATAAAACCACAGACCCTAGCAGTTTCTGCGCTACACCCCCCAAAACAAAACAAACAAACAAAAAAAACCAAACACACACACATGAAAAAAAAAAACAACCACCTTCAACAAAAACATCCCTTTTCTAATTATTCTTGAACTCTAAGACAGGTATCTGAGATATAAGTGCTTTTCAAACTGTTGTCACTCTGAAATATCATTCTGTTATTGTGCTACCCAAATTAGAGGCATAAAGACGTATTTGTTGTTAGCACTGCATGTTTGACTAGAAGTATCATTTATAGTGGTAGAAGTCCTTTCTACTGTGTGCTGTAGAAACAGAAAACAAAAAAGGCAGTCTCCACCCTCTAAGAGCAAATAGTTTAAGTGCATCATCAAGTTTGTGACAAGACATCTGTGGTTTAATTTGTAGCACTCTCCTGGTACTAAGAGGATACAGATATGCAGCCAAATTCATTCCAGAATCACTGGCTACATTCAGATCACATGAGACGTGAATTTGACCTGTTGACTTCAGTGGTGTAAATGACAGATGCTGAGGAAGTGGACAAAAGTTGCTTTCCCCCACCTTTGCCCTCTCCAAGTTTCAGGGCTGACAGAGGCTCGTCTGTATAATTTAGAACACCTCAAGGCTGCTCCAAGCTCCACTGGCTTGTAACAGCCTCTGAGGTGCTTTTGTGCCACTGAGGGATTTCTAGTGCATATGCTCTGGCCATGGGCCCTGCAGTGAGGTGTGGAGCAGAACGAGATTTCTGGCTCTGCAGCCCTCAGAGATTGCCCTGGCTCCAAGGCAATCCCCCTGCCTCCATTAGGGCAGTTTTCCAGGTTGTTTGCACTGCTGGAGTCAGAGCCATGCTCTGCTTGTGAAGTTACTTCTTTGCTAGTCAATGTTGAAAATATGAACGGATGCTAATTTATCAAACAGGTTGCATTGCCAGCTCATGCAAAGGTTTCTGCCAGTTATGATTATGGCTTAGGAATTTGCAAGGGACTCATGTCCACTTTTTATAGGTCAGATTTTCCCTGAAGATGGTCCTAGCTTTTGAGTTGCAATACATGTATTAATATAATACATATGTTATATAACATATATATAATGCATAACAATATTATACATATATATAAAGAATATGAATATATATATATATGTATATATATATAACAGAGCCTTTTAGAAAAACTGACTTCTAATAAGCTTTTTAATCAAACGTGGGATTAGTAATATTAGTTATCAGTGACTACTAGAATGGTAGTGCAGAAGTAATTAACAGAATAGCAATAAATGATATCTGGTAGGAAGAAAAATGATAAATATCAGCTACTATATTGAACTAAGTGTCCATGTGTACCTGTACATGTAATGCACATGCATGAACATATGCCTGGATACATGTATCTTTCATATGTTCAGGTGTATCAACCCTTATGTGCATATTTGGTACAATTTCTGATCAAAACAAATAGAGCCCCAAACAGATCATTTAAACTGCAGGCAACCGATGCTTCCAGCCTGTGGTCCCTGCCCTGAATACAAGCAGGTGAGGAATGGTGCTAAATACTTTTGATGTTGCCAGCTCCCATTTGCCACCCAACTTTTTTCTCCTCCAAAACCTCTTAACAAACTTCAAAGGCCTCCTTGCTTCTTGCCTTAATCCAGTGCACTGAGACCTCTAGTTCAAAGAACTTTCCTTAAACCCTCTTCTTAAACTGCAACCAAAACTTTTTCTTTCCTTTCCACAAAGTAGCAATTACAGCTCTGTTGCGTGGCAATTGGGCTTGGGCCGATCAGCTCCTGCTATTAATTAATCTCACAAAGGGGGCTCATTTCCTGGCATTCAAATTGACAAGAGAGCAGAGAACAGAAAGCTCTTTCAAAGCAGTTCCAGTTAACTGAGGGAAGAGGTATCAGAAGAAAGAGCCCCACAGTATTTGAGGTAGAGGGCACATTTGATACTGCCTATGCTTGCTACTGATTGAATGATTCTGTTGAGGAGAGCTCTTTACTAATCTTTTACCTGCAAAAAGCTCAAGAGCAAGTAAATGCAGCACAAATATTGCTAAATTGTGGCAGAGAGGCTTCACAGGCCAGGCTTTCGATTTCACTCTCCCAGTGCATCTTCTTGAGCATTATACTTACTTTAAACAGAAAGTGTTCACTTTACTAACACAGAAAAGCTCTTGGAAGAAGGGGAGGGGAGGGGGGGGGGGGAAATGAAGAGGCAAGAAAGAAGAATAGCAGACAAGAGATTAAAGCTTTTTATTCAGTATCTCTTTCGTATTCAAATTGTGCTAAGGGCTCTGTGAAAGTTAGAAGCAAGCTTGTTCAGGAGGGCTTCTAAAGTGTGTACATGGATTTCATGGGAATAGAAAAGAAGCCACGGACTGGGTAATGAAAGAAAGATAAGATGTCCTATATAAAACAACTCAAGAGTGGTTCAATTACTTCAGCAAACCATCAAGCAAGCTTTGAAGATTTGAGGAAACACTGTTAAAATGTAACAAAAAACTCATGTTGCAGGTTTTGTACCACTATATGTTTGTATACTGTGTGAATTACTGAAGCTATATTCCCTCTGTGAACATTATTTACTTCTTTGGGGTTTTTATTATTCTATTTCTGGATGAGCTATGTTTGTCTGGGAGAGTTATGGAAAATGCAATGTTCACGTTTGATCTTTGTATCTCTATGAAAGGAAGTGTGCCTTTAAAAAAAAAAAAAAAAGGCATAATTGTTTACAAAAATAAGCCTGGGAATTAAAGGTCTGTGGCTGTCAGTTTCACATATTTTGTTTTACGGTTAAAATAGCCCTCCTGACAAAGGATTAATGGTATAAGAAATAATCAACTTCTTTCACCCAGGGAAAGGTCTGAACTGAGGAATACACTAGTTATAAAAATAAAAGTCTGCAGTTTAGAAAATACCTATCTTTAATTGCAGCTATCTCTGTCTCCTTCCCCTCCCCAGTTCTCTGTGTCAGAGACTTGACAAGTAACATCAAACATGGCCCAAGAACAAAGCTAACCAACCATGGCCTGCAGCATCCTTCAACCAAAAGTCACCTTTAGTCAAGCTTTGCCATCTAATTTGCAGTGTTTCTGTTTGTACTCTTCAAGCAGAAGTCCTAAAACTCTTACGGTATAAAGCTTTCCTGGTTTCTGTTCAGTAGGATTACAATGAGGATGCTGGAATGTTTTAACACTTTTAGCAATCATCAGCTGCAGCCGCCCTGGTGCTCTGACTTCAGAAATGCAGAGCCAATGCCCATTATGTTATTCCGTCTTATTTTATTTATTTATTTATTTATTTATTTATTTATTTAATGCCTGCTGAATAACACATCTGTAAGACTTCAATTTTAAAGTGCAACTTAATCCCCTTCTGTGCCAGTGTCCTGAAACAGAACTAAATTACCTTCATAGATTATTGTTTTTTTTAATTTAGTTGGGTCAAATAAATGGCAATGTTATATCCCATTGTGTCAGTGACAGCAATGACTTGTTTGCTTGAATCAAAGTAAACAAAGACAGTTTACAGGTCCTTCCCTCAAGAGAAAAAACCTTACAAAAAAGAATGTCACCAGCAAAATTCATCATCTCACGGAGACAATAAAATGAGAAAAAAATTAATCTTAAAATACAAAGTAATTTTGCACTTTCCTGCCCTGTGAACAAGGAAAGTCATATAAACTCATTAAGCATAGCACTAACATTCAAGGGTTTAGAAATCAAAATTTTTCATGGGACTGTCAAAGATCTCATGGTTTTCTAAAAATTCAGATCATTAACTTGAGACCTCATATGATCATTAAAATATGGCACCATTCTCTTTACTCAATATTTAACAGTCCTTCTGGCTTTGCAGGTACTCAAAGAAAGGTTGTTTAAATTGTATCTTGCCTTATGCTGATTTCAACTCTTGATTCCACGTGAACCAAACACATTTTGCAGGCAATTCTATTCTGTGTCTGACTATGAATGTCTTCTATTTCTAGGCTGCAGTGGTGTCAGAGGTTGGATTTTAAGTTTTCCCTCTAAGATTTCAACTCTTGATTCCACATGAACCAAACACATTTTGCAGGCAATTCTATTCCATGTCTGAGTATGAATGTCTTCTATTTCTAGGCTGCAGTGGTGTCAGAGGTTGGATTTTAAGTTTTCCCTCTAAAGACTGGCTGCTGAGAGGGACTATAATAAGAACTGATATCTTTGGGAATCCAATAAGCCAATGTTGAAAACACTTTAACACCCAAAGACAACCACCAGTCAAAAAAGTCTTAACACAAAAATCAAAATACTGTTCAAGTATTCTTTTTCTATATTGTTCAAATTATGGTTCATTAATTAGTACTCATGCATTTACTCATGCACCTACTCTTCTTCATTCCTAAAGGAAGAGCTGTCAGGAAGGAAGACAGTGAAAAACTTAAAGAAAAGGACAATTTATATGTTGTAGATGAAACATTTTTTTTCCTTAGTTTTTATGATGGTCTTTATAAAAAGTTGGTAAAATGGAGTTGCCATTAGGACTATTCTTCTTCCTGTACTTTCTTCACTTGTCCCCATCTCCAATTCATTTTGTTTCTTCCTTCCTTTTGTATATCACTATTTTTGCCCCTGCACTTTACTCTCCAGTAATTTAGGTCCTATTGGAATTATATCAATTCATCATCAATCAATGATCTCCAAGTATCTTTAATTGCTATAACAAAGACCATCACATTCTTGGATTTCATATACGAGTATGCAAATCTCTTCCTTGTGTGTTTGGAGTTCTGTCCCACCTTTTTTGACAACACAACTTATCTGGTGCAATTCTAACCTTGCTGTAAATAAGATAATATCAACAAACATAGGTTAACTAAGACTTCACTTATGGTTACATTTCATATGTTTTTAATATCTTAGTAATATCTGTTAGTACCTCTATCACCTTCATTGAAACAGTAAGAGATAATCTCTAATTACATTTACAAAATAATTGATTGTTCCTCTTGCTTCTATTGTCTTTCCTTTGTTTTCTGTTCTTCACATCTTACTCTTCTCCCTGTTCTGTTCCTTTCCCTGACTAATTTAGATCGTATGCTTTTTGAAGCACCACTCTTGTCATTTTATGGGTTCTGCTTAACACACATGAATAAACTCCCATCAGCTTGGTTGTCTATTTATATACATACAGGAGGTGTGTAATTCTAGAGTTTACCAATCTGCCTCTGAACAGTGTGAGCGTGTAAGCCTCCAGAAATCAAAGCTCTCTGGTGACCCTCAGAAGGAATGTGGTTTTACCTGGGTTTCATTAAAAGTTAATAACAAGTTTTCCATTGCCTTTGACAGGAATTAGAATGGCTCTCAAACATAAGAGAAAATATACATTTTTAAGTAAAATAGAAATGCCTATGTGAAAGAAACTCCTTAGATTCTCTCTCTTTAGATGCATGAGAAAACAAAACATCTCTGTGACTGTCTAAAATTCTTTCTTATTTCTGAAGAAGAGACAGTTTCAAGGGAAATAAATAACAGGCATCTGATTAACTGACCAAAAAAGCAAAGGTCCTTCTCTCTTCCTAAAATGAGCAATTCCCTTCTCCATCAGCTTAATAAAATTGTCCAGGGCAATTTTGCTGTTTCTGAACTTGATATAAAGACAAATACCATTCTTGAGAGACTATAAAGCATACCTTTAGATCAATAGAGCATAGGAAATCCTCCAGAGATACAGTCTTGTTTATGGTCAGGGAAGCCTTTTTGAGGGTGGAAAAAGAGGGTTTCACAGTATTCAGGTTCATTAGAGTAAGTATCAGCCTAGAGGAGCCCTAATTTCTTTGAGACCACAAAAGAGATTCATTTGAAACCTAAGCTCTTTTTCAATTGTGGTACTGGAATAATAGATTCTATGGCAAGTATCTTGGAGACGGTAGAAACGGCTGCTCGCTTTTTAATGCATAGTTCACTGATTAACATCTGCCTGATTGAACCCTTATAAACTTGGAATGGACTGAAATTTTATTGAGTAGGCTCACTGAAAGGTCTCTGAAACATGTATACAATGCCAATAGGAATATAGACGGGCAAATAGGTGGGGTTTCCTCAGGCACTACTCTTGCTACCTGAGGACTATACATAAGATTGACAATAAAAGCTACTGAGAGTAGTGGTGTCAGGTTGTAGGTGTCACTCAGTTCTCTTGCATTCTGCTAAATGTATGTCACTGGATTTGGACAGGAAAACAGACTTCACTGATCACAGGGGCAATAAACGTGATAGTTATCACTGAAGCTTTTCTGAGCTTTCACATAGGACAAGAATGTTTTTTAACTTGGAAGGTTTGTATAAGTCCTTTCTGTGATAGAAAAGAAGGAAAGAATAGATATAAATGAAAGTTTTTAGAACAATATATTAAAATATTTTAGTAGTTTCAGCACAGTTAAAGTTGAATTACTCTTTTAAATAGCATAACTCTTTGCCATCTTCAGTGTTATAACACACCAAACACAGGCTCTCTAATATCACAATATGGGATTCCAATGTCCTTATTCAAAATGAGTGCTGATTTCCAGAGGATGGCTACAAATGAAGTGATCAACCTCTTAGCTCCTTTGGATAAAGAGTCTGACTCTGTCTCCAACCCATTTTCTGCACGAGACTCCCATTTCACCATGTGAATCACTCAGGAAAGCCAGGAGCAGCCAACATCAGGACTTCACTCAGAAGCATGTTGAGTGCTCCAGTATGATGCATAACAGCATAAGTGTATACATTTTAATACTTAATGCTGATATATTTAGTGAAAATAAAATATGCCCACAGAGGTCATCTTGCTCAGAAGGGATATCCAGAGTAGGGGACAAAGATCACAGATGATGCATTTGGAAACAAGACAATATTTATTGTTGAAAGGAAGAGAAAATGTCAGATAAATAAAAGTATCTGAGAAATTAGCTTCTGGCCTGGCCTGGTTTCCTGTTGTCACTCATTGTATAAAAACAGTCATCACAACTGAAGATAAATATGGTCTATGATCACTGAGTATTGAGAATTTTATCAGTGTGTGGTAAGTAGAAAAACACCTGTGCAGGGTATAATGTGGTGACGTACTGAGAGAATTTTTGATGTCCGATAGCCCCTAAAATATCTCATTCTTCATGGTGATGGAAAGATCTAGGTTATTGTTGTATAGTGAAATATACTGCACAAACAGGTATAAACATTGTGCTTTTGTTTACTCATAGCAAGATTTAATACTTTAACAGGAAAAAATGGATTTTGTCTCTTCAGTACTTCTTGAATAGTTTACGAATCTCATTAAAATAATTTAAACAGCACATGAATAAGTGTTGAACATTGTAAAAAACACGTGGAAAGGTGCTTAGTGGCTTTCTCTCAAGGTACATTCAATATATCCCCCTGAGAAATATGTTTACTTTGACTGTAGAATTAGAGATATAGTACTGGTTGGGTATTATATGTAGCAGATAAAAAACAAACCAAACAAAAACAAACAAACAAAAAACCAAAAACATACAAAAAAAACTATGAAGTTCATCACTTAAAACTGAAACAGAAATTACACCGGAAATCCAGGGGAAATCCAGGGGAATTCTTCACAGATTTGTATTGTAAGTACCAATAAGACGTACCTGTGTTAAAAATATTTACCAAACCACTGAAAAACTGAGCTGAAAACCAAACAACTGGTAAGTTCCCTAGGAAAAATGTATTATTGTACCTAGTGTAGGCAACTGTTGCAGACAGCTAAGACTGCAGAGAATAAAAATTCTCTGTGTTTATAAGGGTGCATTTATTCACAAAATGCTAGAAGGGCAGCAAATAACTCAAAGGGGAAACTTAGAAGACCCTAAGCTTAAGGAACCTACTATACATGATTATTGTTGTGATGTTTTATTTTGTTCACTGCACCTGTGTATTTCTAGGATCTGCTGCTTGGAAAAGAGCTGCCATTTTGTTTGGCTATTAGGAGTAAACTACAGATTGTGGTGCTGTGTCTTTCTTTGTATACCTTACATTGGTGCCGCAACCTGAAACAAAGCAATAAGCTGAGCAGAAGTGATGATACCACTTTTCTACTTAAATCCATTAAGGAAGGGGCATAAAGAATATGGGAGAAGGTTGGTGAGAAGTCTTTGACAGTTAGTTCAACAACAAAGTTATTTAAAGATACACAATATTAAGGAGTTACTCTAAAAAAGTAAATTGCATACAAAACTGTTTAGTTTTCTCTATTCAAGAGATATTTTCTAAGTTCAGTGATACAGTAGATTGACTTGTTTTAGACCAGTGAAGTTGACAAAGCTGCAGCACACAGCAAATAATCAGGTTGTAGGTACATGTGGTTCTGTTAAACTGTGAAAAAATCTGCTCTGGAAAAATCTGTTTAAGCTTCAGAATTTGGTTTTCCAGTCATGCAGTTTGTACCCAACTAACTGTGTTTCTAGTACCACCAAGGAGCCCTTGGCATTGCTGAATAACCAAGTCTTAAGGGTTTTCATCAGGCTGTCATTTACAAAAAGGTGGTTATCTCCTCTGAAAAGAACAGCTGCTGACTCAAGTATGTCCCAAGAATGTGGCAACCTTCCCAGGAGATGGGACCATTTGTGAAACAGCATCAAAGTATGTAATCTTTGGGACTTGTGAAGAGACATAGGCTTCGCCAAAAGAGCATGCATACTGCTCTGAACCCTTTGCTGGGGAAGGGCAGTCTCATGGATAAATACACAGAAATTAAGAACATTAGCATCAGTGGAAGCCTGTTTCCCCCAATGAGAAAGGTAAAATTGGTTTAACAGTAGAGAAAATAAACTCGCTCATGGGTAACTTTATTAGTTCCAGACATTTTTTTCTTCTGATAATAAGTACATAATAAATTGATAATAAATTTCTGAGATAATTTTCCCATTTCAGCTACTTTTTTTTTTTTTTAAAGAAGAAACTAAAAACATTATAATATTTAGAGATTAATTATTTTTTATTTTAATTCCAATAGGAAAAATCACAGAATTCTAGTTATTTTTTGTTGTTGTTACAAGTCATTAGGGAACATTATTGTGAGAGATTGTGAGATGTTTAGTTTTAATACTTTTGAATTACATGAAACATCTTACCATTTCCAACACCGCAGTTCTGCATTTTGATTTGTTGAGTTGGTCTAAATGAAACAGGACATGCTCTCCTGACCAGTACCGTCAGTCTTCTGAAAATTACTTGTGTCCTTAGAATTAATCATCTGAGTTATGTCTTTATATGAACACAAAGAGAGAGAGACTGTTGTTCTATGAATGCAATTTATCTTGCTTGTCCCAGGTATCTTGGTACTGGATAAGTTCCTCTGTGTTTTTCTTTTCTCCCCCTGGCAGAAATCATGCCACCAAGTTAATAATATATCTGTAGATACCAGATGTGAAATTTCAATGAGATGAATTCTCTTCCTTTATTTTTATTTTTATTTTTATTTTTATTTTTATTTTTATTTTTATTTTTATTTTTATTTTTATTTTTATTTTTATTTTTATTTTTATTTTTATTTTTATTTTTAATTTTAATTTTAATTTTTATTTTTTTTCCAATTTTAGTTAAAGTGTATTTTCAAGGTGGGTAGGAGATGTATGCTAGCTCCCAGCAGATGTAGTTTGACAAGTTCTTATATCCTTTTCCTTATGAATGAAACCTCTCTATACATATCCTATCTTCTACAAGGACCTCAAGTCATGAGACTTCCAGCTCAAGTTATGAAGTTCCAGCCTAGATTCTCTCATATTACCTGAAGGATGGTGTAGTCTTCTAGAGACCCTTGTTCATAGGAAAGGATGGGAGCTATATTTAAAAGTGCTTTCAGGCAGTGGATTTTATTTTGAAGTTATTTGTGAAAAAAAGCCCTGTGATACAGAACAGTTTAGATTCAGATTTAGAATAGTTTAGACTTTTATTATTATTATTTTTATTTATTTATTTATTTTGAGAACTCATGTCTCAAAAAACTGCATGTTCTATCAGGAAAGTCTTCCAAGGGGTATTTTAATAAATCCCTTATTCTAACATTTTTATTTTAGTTTTTTATTAAAATAATGGAGTCAGCAAGTAAGTTATTACCAGAGGTAATGACATGCAATTATGCAAACCCAAAACAACACAATACAGTCTAGAAGACAGCAAGCCTTCCCATTCTACAGCCATTGGTTTGCTGTAGAAAGCTATATAACAGACACCAGCCAAAATTAATGAAAGAAGTACAGGTAATTTAAAATTAGCTGGATACAATGCTTGAAATCACCCAAAGACTATTTCTTAATCAGCCATCTATCTATATGTGGTCTCTGTGGTCTCATGCTGTGTACAGAGCAGTCACAAATAATTAGTGTGCATCATAGTAAACAGAAAGTGAGATGAAATGGTCTTAGAAAGAAATCATTTCAGATGTATTTTTCTATGTATCTGTATTTTGCACTAGACAATTTTGATAGCCTGTTGATAATCTGGAAATATTTGAAATGTAGTGGATTGAGAAATTAAAAGTGAACAACTATTCTGTTAAAACTGTGTAACACAGGACTCTCAAATGTAAATGCGTTTAATATTTGGTATGCCTTTCTATTTCCATAGGAATTTTTCTAAAAATTCTATATACACATTAAACTGTTTATTATGTTTAGAATAGTGAAAAGATATATAGTATTGTTCAGTATATACATTTCTAAGGTACAGCAAGACATCCTACTCAGCAAAGGGTTACAACTTAACATAAATCAACTTGAAACTCATAAAAGTAATAACTTACATATATTTTATTACTATAGGCACATTTATTAGGATTAAAATTTTACAATATCATAATACCCCTACTGGCTCACCTAAAAGTATTAATGTAATAGGAACACTATTAATAAATGTATATCATACAGTAGGTATTTTCTAGAAAAGGGTGGCTTTCAATCCCAAGTATTTTATGTCATAAAGAATTTTTAGCTGCCGTTCAATATTCATTCCTAATTCATAAGCAAAAATAAAGAAAATAGGAAATACTCACCCACATAACATCGGAGTGCTTCAAACTGGCAAATGTTTGTACCAGTTTTCTCCCACAAACATATTCTTCAATAAAATAATGTGCCTTCAATGCTATCCTTGAAAATGGTTATTCCAGAACATGTTCTGAAAATGTGTATTTTTTTAAAGTATTTTTTTCAGTATGCTATTTTAAGTGTATGTTTCATTCAAAATTTTTATCAGCATCATTTCAAGCATCAAGTCTTTAGCATTGCTAATACCATAAATTCAATTGTCACTGAAATATCAGATGTCATTGCAACTTTAACAAAAGATAACTAACTTTTCTTTTTTTCTTTTTTTTTTTTTTTTTTTTTTTCAGCCACTGAATAAAGAAGCTAAAATTTGGCAGATTTCTTTCATTTCAACAACCCCCTCTCCCCCCCCCCTTTTTTTTTTTTTTTTTTTTTTTTTTTTCAAATCCTGTTAGCAATTCTAGCTGTTTGAATGATATTCAGCTCTATCAAATCTCTATTGAATCCTCCATAGAACACTTCAGATATTCTTCACCTTTATGTAACACATACTTTTCCAGCTGTTCATTATTGGTCTTCATGACTTCATTTTGACAATTACACATAAAGTAAAGAGCACTTCGGGGGGATGCTTAATGTAAAACTATAACAGTCATATACTTGATGTGTTATGGGATATTTAGATAGCATTTGTTTATCTAGTACATCACTGTGGGTGGGATTCACCTCACTTAACTTCAGATACCTATAATGTCAGCTAGTCATCCTATGGTCTTCTGGAGACTGATAAGCATATTTAGGACATCAATCAATTGACAAAAATCTACTTTAGGAGGAGATGAACCATGCCCCAAAAATTCCTATCCTACACACTCACTGATTATAAAGCCTAAGGTGATTAACACAGATGCAGTTGTCGGATTTGTAAACATCTACATTTCATATTTGTGTCTTGTGGAGTTTTAAGAAATTCTTAAGCTCCTGTGCAGATATTTTGGGATTAGTGTGTCTGGAGTGTGAAATGATGCTGACATAAGGAAGAAAAGGAGTGGCACAATTTGAGCAGTGGTGGTACTCAAAAAATTTGGGGGGCATGTATTTTGCTAAAGCAATTTCAAATATGTTCTAAAGCTGGCATTTGTCCTTAGGGAAGTGAAGAACATCTGTTACATTTACATGTGGCAGTGCAACTACACCACTGTTTGACTGGGACAAGCCATTTCTGAGTGAGGAGAGGAGTAAGGAAGAGGAGTTACATGAACCTACCTTTTTTTGCTTTGCAGGCCAAGACCTTCAAGGTAAGACCTGTCATTACAACAGAGAGGCAAAGTCTATTCTTCACTGGTCTCTTGAAAGTCCTTAGGTCATTGACAGATTAGCATTCAGTCTTGTTGCAAACCTATCTGTTCTGAAAATGTGTCTTCCCAGAAGACATACTGGAATGGTATCATTCTACACCATCAGTCACATCTTAACAGTGTTTAAGACCTCTTGCCACCATCTCTATATAGAAGAGACCTGTGTATTGGAAGAAAAATGACCATGAAGCAAGTTCTGTCTGAAAATAAAATGCAAATATATGATACTGTGAGCATTATCCACTGAGTACACAAATAAGTGATGCCATCTGTGATAGTTAATTCAAATGTGAGTTCAGGATCAGTTTTAATTTTTGTTTTTAGTGAAGCACAAAAACTGGGGAGTTGTAAGGAAATCTGTCCTGAAGTACTTTCCATCAGTATATACATTTCTTCTTACATTCACTTACATTTCATTCCAGTACTTTCCTTTCCCATTCCCTTTGTCAAAGAAAATCAGTTGGTTCGAGGAAAAGGATGCTTACTGTGAGAAAAAATTGGCATGGTATCTTGCAGATCAATATTGATTTTTCCTATTCAATGCATATTTTATTGCTAATTGGATGCTAGGCATATATAGGCATATACAGGCATCCTTTTTGGATATATGCAAATATTTCTGAACTTTTTGCTTGGTAAAATAATAAAACATGATTTAAAAAAATGCATTTCAAGATATGTAGAAAAACAAACCTAGTTTAGACTTTGGACAGATGGTCTGATTTGATGCAGCTGAAAAATAGCACAATTAAAACCTAAATATTGTATGTTTCCACACTGCATGAGTCAGAGGTCAAATGTAGGCATTTATTTTTAATTTTGCCGGATCTTGTATAGTGCACCATATAGAGCAAAACTAAGCAAGATTAATGCATATTCCTGGCTAAGTATGATTGGAACTTTCTGCTGGCATTTATACATAGGTTTAAATTCATTAAAATATAACTATCTAATATTTGTTTTATATGACTGAATTAATTACATTTGTAAATGTTAACACTCAATGACAGGTCTACACAAATCACCTCATTAAAATATGAGTAGACTGTGCCTGAACTCTTAATTTTAACTCATTTTTAACTAACATCAACATAACTGTTGACTTTAAGGACATTATCCTATGGAGAAATTTGTTTACCATTTCCATTTATATTCCTTGTTACCAATAAAAGAATTAGTGAAGGACTGAAGAAACCAAATCAACAAACCGACAAGACTTTTAATGGTAGCTATCACCAAAGAAGAATTTGACAATATAAGCTGGTGGATGATTTCCCTTGTCCTAACTGAGAAAAGACTGAATGCAACATGCAGAAACATAGCTGCTTTCAATCAATGTTAGAATGGAAAATTGAACATTATTTTTCTCTATATTCACATTTTTATGATCTCTTTTAAACCAGAGGAAGATAAATTCAAGTGGGTTTTAGTTTCTAAAACATTCTGATTCTAGCATGTTGTATAAAAAATAAGTGCCCTTTTTTTGTCCTTCCGGGTGATTCACATGTCTCCACTTTACTGTCTTCCTAAGCTGTGCTTCCGTTGCACAGTTTGGCACTGATAAACCACTCCGAATTTGTTTGTTTCTTTGTTTTCCCCTCCTTTCTTGATCAAAGTTGTTCAAAAGTCCCATTTCTCCTTAAAACTATACTCGAGCCACTATCTTTATCTGTTTCTGATTATCCTAGAAGATTTTTAGATGAGAGGCTGCATTTTATTTTCCTCTAACTCTGCAAGTCTTTTGTCTAGGGAAAATATCCAGTCAATTTTAACAGTACTTTCTGTGCTTCCTGAGGCAGGTTTGGTAAAAGAGTGAATAAACCCTCTTTTACATGTGAGTAGTATTTGCTAATTAGGCAGATGATCACAAGCCAGTGTATATCATGTGCTCTAACTAAATATACATGTATATGTCACAGAGGAAAAGCTGGGCATACAGTCTAGAAAAAGGAGAATGGTAAGACTCAGCTTCAAAATGTTTAGCCAAGCCCTTCTTGTTTAAGAAGATGCCTCAGGAATTGTAATGCCCATGAGGTACATACAAACAGATTTGCAATTACTAATGCTTATTCGAGAGAGTCCCTTTTTGATTTCTCGACATTCAAAATATCTATCTGGAAACTGTGAAAATGCTGAGCTTCTTCAGGGTTTCAGACTTTATCGTTTTATTATTTTTAACTTTATACATTTTACAAGTCAAATATTTTGCATTGTGTCCTTTGCCAACACCAAACAAATACATTTTAAATGATTTCTGTGGAATTTGATGCAGAGAAAGCAGTTGTAGTTCATTATTACTCTCTAACCGCTCTGCTTTAATGTTAAATAGATCAATGTAGACTACCCTAGACAATGTGCTAATATAGATTCTACCTACATATCTACCAAACTACTTAAAGTTTGCAATACACTTGTTTTATTTATATATATATTTTTTTCTGTCTATGGAAATCTCTTTGATCAGATGAGAAATTGAATAAAGATTCAAAAAAATGTTTTGTGGACACAAAATTTGCAAAGAATCATCGTGTTATTAATTTACATAAAAATTCAGTTTAATTCAGAAAAAAAAAAAAATGAAAAGAAAAGAAAAGGAAGACAAGTCATTACTGAAAGCATTTTCAGTTGGGCTATACAGAAACCTACTGAGGTGGATGTAAAGATCAAAACTAGTGTGCTGAAATTTTAAAAATCCCAGACATATTCTTAATAAAGATGCAAAGTTGTGTTCATATAACATTTCTTTGAAACTGTAACACTTGGCATACATAATTCTTATGCTATAAAAGAAATGTTTGTTCAGATACACTTCTCGTTTGATTCTGAAGAAAACAGGTAAAATTATATTTCGTAATGGCCCATAAAAAAAAGACATCTTTAATGCATATCATTTTGAAAATCTTCAAACTGTATACGTGCTTTTTTTTTTTTTTTTTCTGTGAAAGAATATGACTGAACAGAAAGAATACAACAGACCAATTCTGGAAACTCCATGAAACATTGCATAGGTTGCTATGTAGGTTCTCCTCTGAATGTTTTCAGGTGTTTTATGAAAGCCTGAATGCTAAGTCCATTCAGAATGGTGAGGAAAACAACAAAAGCAACCAAACCAAACTAACAAATTAACCAACCAATGAACAAAACAACCAAATAAACCAAAAAAAACAAAACAAAACAAAACAAAAACAAACAAACAAACAAAAAAAAAAACAACCAATGAAACAACAACCCCAAAACATAAATCTGACAAAGAGGCTCAAAGATGAAACTTGTCATATGTATACTTCAGAAAAAAAAAAAAAAAAAATACACCCAGTGTCTATTATATTGTAAGCAGCATATACTTGTTTTCTGATGTTTCAATGACTTCAAAAGAAAAATAATTTTTAGCTTTCCTGCACTGGCATGCATCAATCAATGTACACTATGGCTTTCAGATCATAACCTCTATTAGAATATAGGTTTTCTCAGATTACAGACAAGGGGACATATATGAGAAGAATAGGTTTTCATGAAGTATTGTGGCATTTTCATGTACTATTAAGTTAAGAAACTAAAAAGACATACATAAAGATTTTTTTTCTATGTTTTCAGAACTAGCAGAACTATTCTTGATCCAGTTTGAAGCAGAAATACTTTCTGTTTACTCTCAGCCAGTTAATTCATGCGTATTATGCTAATTTTACATTTGGATCATTAGAGGACATAAACCAGATTTGTGATTGTTTTTCTTTAAGAGATTTTTCCCTACAACTGTATTGCATATGGTTTCATACTGAACTGACTGCAAGAAATCTGAGTTTTGCTTGTTCATAACAAGTGATGTATTACTGACTGATATGAAGAAAATTTTCTTAATTTTGAAGTTGTTTTTTTTCTTCTTCATAATCAACTTTGAAGTAAAGCAATACGATGACATGTGAAGTATCAAGTATCTTACAATACTTCCCTACGTTCATGAGATTACCTAATATCAAGTATAGCTCAATTCAATTTCTGAAGTACTGTAGAAATATTAGAGAATTAACAATTTCCTCAGCAGAGTACTCTGTATTTAATTCTCCATTTTCCTGAAACAAAAGTTGAGGCATCACTGTTGAAAAGATTGACTTTCAAAGTACCAATATTATCACAGAAAAGATGTTCACCTATTCTCAGCTATTTATATCAAAATCATGAAAGCCCCACACCATTGCCTGTTCATAGCAAAATAAGGTGATCAGTGTACAAACTGGGCATGTAAATAGCTGATTCCTGAGAGCCAGCAATAAAATACAACATCATATCCAAATCAAAAAATCTATTACTTTCCATCTCTATTATTTAAATGCACTACAGGCATGCTGGTCATAATGTAGATGGTCTTCTGTGCATGCTTTTTGCCTGACAACAGACCTACCTTGTCTCAGGAATGTCAAGATGGCTGTAGGGGATGAAATACAAAGGCAGAGAAAGCACATATTGCTTCTTCCCTAGAATATTCCCCCAGACTCCAAAATTTCCCAGCTCAGGGACTCACTGAGTCACAGGTGGGTCTTTGCAATTAGTCATAATGTCTTAAAAAAAAAAAAGTTTTCTCTTCTTCCTCAAAGGATCACAGAAGATCATTCTAAACTAAAAATCAGATTTAGATGCTCTACTTTGGGTTTAAAAAAGTTTTTAGGTATAGTATGGATCCTAACCACAAGAAAGTTCTTCACAAAACATTTTCAGAGTTGTACATTATTTCAGGAACTTATATTAACTCTACATTTTGGACAACAACTTTCCCTGCATAACAGGAAATATTGCTATTCATGTTCAGCGGTGTCCCTATTTGAAAGCAAGGTATATCTGATTGCTTGTTTTCCACTGTGTCTTAAAGCTGAGCTGAAATATTTCCTTCATTCCCTGTCTAAAACATGGAGAATAGAAAAGGATGACAGTCTTTTTGGATATTTACCAGTGAAAAGAAGACCTCACTTCCAATTCTTCCTCATCTGGAAGGATTTTGAGCTTCTAGTTGTGTTTACATGCTTATGACTTTTGAGCTCAAAACATAGGATAAGGAACTTTAGAGCTGTGCCCAGATCTCATACCTTACATAGATCTTGCAAAACTCTGTCTAGACATTCTGTCATCTCTAATGGGAATGAATCTCTTCCATTTCTTCTTTGTCTCCATGGTAAATTACATGCATTTCCTTGATGGTGCTACAGAACAAGGAAAACAACAAAAACAAAGAAAACAAACCAAAAACAGAGATCTTGTTATGAATAAGTAGAATTAGAATAATCTCCCTGTTTCAGCTGAAGGACAAGAAAGAAAAGCTCCTTTTTAGTTGTACTCAGTTAGGCCAAGTATGAGTTCAAGTATCTTCATTTTGAAGATGAGTCCAGGCTTTCCACTTTCTGAGCAAATGCTTAATTGTTAGACTGCCCTATAAAAGGGTTCAGGGTACTAACCCTTGTTCTCTGGATCTTCACTGCAATGACAGAAAAGCTAAAAGAGACAGAATTTGAGCTATACTTTACATTCCCCAGGTATTACTAGATAGCTACCTGCCTCTCAGGCAGGAACATTGCCTGGCCCTTTTAGAAGTCATTGCTCTGTGTAGCCAGCATATACATGTAGACAGGTATCAGCTCATAGAATCAAATAATTTCTGATTCGATAATAGAATGTTTCTAGATTCTAGAACCTATGATTCTGGAACTCATAGAATCAAAGAATATCCCAAGTTGTAAGGGACCCGCAAAGATCATTGAGTCCAATTCCTGACTTCACAGAAGACTACCCAAAAATTGAACCAGATGTCTGAGAGAATTGTTGAAATGCTTCTTGAACTCTGACAGGTTTGGTGCCATGACCACTTACCTGGGGAGCCTGACCACACTCTCAGTGAAGAACATGTACTGTTTTCACATAGCTGAACTCCACTACACTGCTCTCTCACTCCCTCTCACCAAAGGAAGTGTGGGGAAGAAATATGATTAAAAAGGGCTCAAGAGCTGTACCTGTCCTCATGGACAAGGACATTGTTCCCCAGTTACTGTCACAGGCAAAAAAAAAAAAAAAAAATCAACAGGGAGATTAATGGAATTTATTGTCTATTGCTAACAACAGAGAAAGAACAGAGAAAACTAAAAGCAAACTAAGAACACCTTCCCCTTCCATCCACACTCTTCTACATTCTAACCCTCAGTAGTGCAGGCAAATGGGTAATGGGAGCTGTGATCAGTCCATAATGCTTCATCACTGCTGCTCCTTCATTTTTACTCTCTTCATGTGCTCCAGCACAGGGTTTCTCCCATGGGATGCCATCCTTCCTGAACTGATCCTGCAGGGGCTGCCCACAGGCAGCAGCTCTTCAACAACTGCTCCCACACAGCTCCATACCACGGGGTCCATCCCCCAGGAGCAAACTGCTCCAACACGGGTCCCCCATGGGTGGGTGACAGCTCCCCCCAGACCCCTGCTCCTGCACGGGCTCCTCTCCACAGGCTGCAACTCTGGCCCAGGGCTTGCTCCTGCGGGGGCTCTCCATGGGCCGCAGCCTCCTCCAGGCCACGTCCACCTGCTCTACTGGGGGCTTCTCCACAGGCTGCAGTGTGGAGATCTGCTCCATGTGCGATGCATGGGCTGCAGGGAGACAGCCTGCCCCAGCAGGGGCCTCTGCACGTGCTACAGGGAAACTGCTGCTGCATGCCTGAAGCACCTCCTGCCCTCCTGCTGCACTGGCCTTGGGGGCCTGCAGGACTGTTTCTTTCACATTTTCTCTCTCCTCTCTCCCAGCTGCTGTTGTGCAGTTTTTTGTTTTATTAAATGTGCTGTCTCAGAAATTCAACCAGCATCGCTCTGGCTCAGTCTTGGTCTGTGGTGGGTCACTTTGAGGCCCTTATCCAACATGGGACAGCTTCTGGACTCTTCTCACAGAGGCCACACCTGCAGCCCCCCTCTTCATCCCTCCAAAACCACCTTGCCATATAAACCCAGTACAGAAACTTTTCCTAATATAAATCTCCCCTGACTCCAGCTGAGGCCAAAAGCTTCTGCTTTAGGATTTGCAACATGTACCTTGGGTACCCCCAAAATATTTCCTGTATTGAACTTCCTTGAGGACTGTCATAACTTGAAACTCACTAGTAGAGTGAATCCAGCAAAGTCCTAAAAATATCCATAATATCACTGGAAATATGAAGGTTCCATCCAAAGCTGCAGGTGAGGATGAGACAAACCCTATGAAAACTATTTGAAGATGTTGTATGGAATGTTATCATACTGCAGAAGTGATCCAGCACTTCTGGACAGTGGAAATTCACATGCCCTAATTGCTTGACTCCTTTGTTGCCAGTTCTCTGGAGGAGATATTAAAAAGACAGTTCTCACCTAGGATAGATACAGCCTGAAATCTTATTACAACCATAAATGAATTTCCTACATGCCTGCAATCTTTACTGAGGATCAGTTCCTCTTCCTGTAAGTCATAACCATATCAAGCCATAACCCACTTTGTGAAGAGGCAATCTGTCACAAAAAATATATGAATGACATATATGAACTTTATTTCCCAACATTCACCATATTTTTAAGTGTTCCTACCTAAAATAAACACTGTGGCACCACTTTTCAGTTTGCTACTTCTAGAAACAGCCCTAATTGCAATGACAAAACACCAGTTCAGAAAGCATAAGATTTGTTAAGGAAAAAACATAAATTCCCATTTTATTGCTTCTTCTGATGGCAAATCTAACAGAAGTCCTGGAGAAATTCTTAAAGCACCTAAATTTTATGTGTGTTCCAATAGCTTTTCTCTTCCCCCAGGGAGAAAAAAAATACCTCAGTACGAGATAGTTTTGGATGTAGACTCATTGTCTCCTCAGAAATAAATCTTTATTTTATTTTATTTTATTTTATTTTAAATATATATATATATACTAGACCAGAAATCAAGTTCTAGTCATTTTTATTTGTGAAGGTTTGAATTTAATAAATGCACAAAACAAGGAGACCAATAGTATTTTATAAATTCTTACTTTAATAAGCTGAATAAATTGCTCCATACTTTTAAACCACTGTAGAATGGCTATGTATCAAAAGATGTACTCTATTTTTATTTATTTATTTATTTTTACTTTAACATTGTTTTTTCTTCTGAGTAATATGATCGCTGTTGTCTTCAGAACCACACATGTTGTTCATTGGTGTACTCATAATTAATGGTGTATTGATAGGCTTATATTTATCTATAAGCAAGCTTAATCACTTCACATAGTTCTTTATTTGTAGCTCACAAAATATCTGTGTCAGATTTAATTGTACATAATAGTTTTGCTGCAAACTGAGACTCAGGTAAAGGTTAGGGGACTAACCCTTAGTTAACCCTTAGTAACCCTTAGTTACTACAGACTATGCTAAAACCAAATCCATGCCACCTGTTTTTATATTTCCTTCTCATTTCAGGAACTGAGGAAAGGATTTTGCATTTCCCCCATTATGAATCTTGAATATATTTGATTTAAATTATGATTGTGCCCCACTCAATATATGTGGTATTATTATGTTGATGGTCCATTGCCAGATGATAGGAGAATCAGTTTCATTACTGCTGTGGGTGCAAGCTGGGTTTGACCAAAGGCAGTAGAAGCAGCAGACTCAACTTTCTAGGGTTTACCAATTCTTGCTTTTCCCCTTCTCTGTACCTTACTCTCTCTTCTTCCTTGCTCTTTGTCATGGTAGGAGCCTTTTGACCCTGACCCCAAACAAACTCCTAATCCATGGGTTGTCACCCTTTACCACTGCTGCCAAGACATAAACATGTCTGGCAAACACACAGCGATAAATAACATTTATCCCAAAATGTACAAGGAAGACAAAGAACACGGATTAAGAGATACCTCCTTGATGCTGTAAACACAATGCAGAGACCTCTAATATAATGTTGGAGGGGCACTACAACTCTGTGTTCCTTTTGGTGAGTGTCCTACAAGGTCTGACTGCAGCATGGCAATACTTACATTTCCCTAGGTAATGAGCCTTTCCCCTCAGAAAGGGCTGAGCACTATCATGACTCAGCCATACGGCTCTGAATGTTAAATATTTGTTGCTGATGATTCTGTTGACTGTCATTACATGGTGCAGGTGTAGATGGTCAAAGTACTTGTAGATGGCCCAAGTCAGGACATGGATTAGACACAGAGGCCCTCGTCCCCCTGCAAAGTTACCTGGCCCACAAAGATGATTGTCTCCCTATATTATGAGGATGTCTTTTTGCTGATGTTTTCTGACTCAAAAGCATCCAGAAGGAGGCAGATGAAGGCAACCACCAGACAGTGAAGTATTTAAAGATAAAAAGTTCTGGGAAGTTCACCTTCTCAGGGTTATCTTTATTTCTGAAAGAGCCTTGACTGGCTTGACTACCGTCAGTCTGTGTTTGGGTGTGTTTCCAAGGTATAACCTGACATTTCCTTGTGAGGATGTACATGTATAAGTGGGACAAAGGCATCCATAAATGTTCAGCTCTAGTTGTTTCTTACACACTTATTAATTTCTCTATGTTTCTTGAAGGGTGAAAAAAATAAGTAAAAAGAGAGAAAAAAAAAATCCCCGGATGACTAATTTTTCTCACATTCCTAAGTCAAGATAAAGTGACTACCTAAGTGTGAATAACTTCTCCCATGTAGCCAAGGACCTCAACCCTGATCTGGAAAGACCACCCTCCCCAACACCAAAGACATAATTATACTTCCATGCTATTTTAATCATGAACTCTTCCTGATGTCGTCACTTGTGTAGACTTGTGTTTATTATAACATGACACTTTTGTGATCTTGGGTGCTGTGTAATTGAAAAGAAGAAATATAACAAAATAAAAAAAGTTTCAGTTTAGCTTACTCAACTGCCACAACAAAGTGGCTCAAAACAGTGTATCATGCCTCTAATGTTTCCTATTAATCATGTGATGTGAGTAATATTGTTTTTGAGGTATGCAATGACATACATGAATTGTGAACTTGAGGTATGGTAAGTAAGAAATAAACAGTTTATATGGGGAGTAAATAAAGGGAGTAAGGATAGTATACACAGCTCTTACTCTTGTATGATGCAGAAAATATTGCTGCCCAAGCTAAACACTGCCAGTAACTGGCTCCCAGTCACTTACAGCCTAAACATTAACAACAAATTTGCCTGCAGCTGGGCCACCTTTTCTGTGACCCTGTCAGATCTTATTATTTATTCATTTGAATGTCTAAAATGTAGCTACAGGTGCATGTCTTGTGCTTTGTTCATCTCTGTTCTGTAATTAAGAGTACAAAATAAGTAAAGGACTTACAAAAGTTCTTTATATATTAATAAATGAAGCCATTATATTTCTATGTATTTTTCATTTTTAAATCATTGTAAGATATAAGGAAGACCAACTAATGTCAGCAGTGCTGGAGCAGAGAGGAAGAAAGGCAATATTGGTTGTAATAATATATAAGTGAAGAAAGATTGTGCCTCAGATAAAACCAACTAATAGCAAGACTAGTTTTAGAGTTTATTGACTTATTTTCATTAGAAAGGGGACTGATACAGGAAAGTCTTTACAGTCTTTTTCTCAACCTTTGCTACAAAAGATACCACACAGTTCTTTATTCAAAGCTAGGTGTTCACCTTGTCATGAACTAAATAGCACTAAATAGATTCATTGGTAGGCTGAGCTTGCTTTTTTATCACTCTGATAGCAAATCTCTTTGGTGGGAGCAAATCTCTTACAATAAGATATTTATTAAGACCTTGTAGAACTGGAGAGCACAGTTCACTCTGAAAAAGATGAAGTATAATTTGTAAACACATTGACTCTAAACTGAAATAGAGATGTGTGTTGGATAGGAGCCTGTAGTGGGTAGGAATTGTTTCCTGGGTAAGGAGATGGCTGCCAAACATTCAAGTACAACCCAACTGACAGAACATTTCAGAAGGTAACTGAATTTAAAGACTTTTTAATCTGCATGCAAACAGTTCAAATCCAACACAGGTGAGTTGATTGGCCGAAAGCCATTATTAATTGGTTATATTACAACTGTTAGGATATGTAAAACAATTCTGTCTGTTCCAGGTTAGTTCTTAACGGAAAATATTACATTACAGGAACTATTAATAATGTTGTTCAGTTGACAACAAGCTACTTGTTGGCAGTCACTTCAGAGAGGTGAAAGATGGAACAGGGATGGTGAATTATTTTTTATTTTTATTTTATATGCGTGTGTGTTTGCTTTTACTTTCAATTATTTTTTAAGTTAAATTTAAAAGTGTTTTATCCTCCTGGTCAGTGTTTTAGAATGCTTAAAAGGACATCTGGGAAATGTGATGGCATAACAGCATTCATAAACTCAGTTCTGATTTGACCATTGATTGCAGTTTTTATGCTGTCCTCATAGCCATCATAGATACATATTCCATGCCTGTCAAATTAATGATTATTCTTATTTTTATTCTCATATAATCACTGTTGCGACACTCTCTGGTTAATGTACAAAATGATTAGTTTTTCAGTGATACTTCAGTATACAAAGATTATAATGACGTATATTTTACCTCATAACTTTATGCTGTGATTTCAAAATCATTGCTTTGCTTGCTATTCTTTTATTGCTCCTGCATTATTTGTCCTATTATTGTGAAAGACTGACAAGTTTCTGTTGAACATAATTATTAGTTAATGTTCATACTCTATGTAAGTGCAAACATTTAGTCTTAGAGCTTATACAAATAATACATTTTCATTGCTGCAGGAAGTAACGCATTTTAAGCTCTAAAATGAGACCTTTAATATATATGTGACATTCCTTTAGAACTTCTTTCTGATAAGAAAGAAGCTGATGATGTCAAAGGGTAAATAGATAAAATAGAACCAGAAATTAAAGAAAAAAAAATCCCCCAATTTTCCACTTTGAAGAAGATTGGAAAACATGGCACATGGTACCTCATGATGCTCAAGTAGATTGGATGCACCTGAAAGTCATGTTAAGAAAAATATGTTTTGACTATTGACTAATAGCCTGTGCCATCCCTATATGGAGCTAAAACTTGAAAACGACACTATTCCCCTTAGTCCTGAGTCATCAAGCTCATTTCATAGAATCATAGAATCATAGAATATCCTGAGTTGGAAGGGACCCTTAAGGATCATCAAGTCCAACTCTTGACACCGCACAGGTCTACCCAAAAGTTCAGACCATGTGACTAAGTGCACAGTCCAATCTCTTCTTAAATTCAGACAGGCTCAGTGTAGTGACCACTTCCCTGGGGAGCCTGTTCCAGTGTGCAACCACCCTCTCTGTGAAGAACCCCCTCCTAAAGAGCCCCCTAAAGAACCCCCAAGCCTAAATTTCCCCTGCCTCAGCTTAACCCCGTTCCCGCGGGTCCTGTCACTGGTGTTAATGGAGAAAAGGTCTCCTGCCTCTCGACACCCCCTTACGAGGAAGTTGTAGACTGTGATGAGGTCTCCCCTCAGCCTCCTCTTCTCCAGGCTGAACAGGCCCAGTGACCTCAGCCGTTCTTCGTACGTCTTCCCCTCCAGGCCTTTCACCATCTTCGTAGCCCTCCTCTGGACACTCTCCAACAGTTTCATGTCCTTTTTATACTGTGGTGTCCAGAACTGCACACAGTACTCGAGGTGAGGCCGCATCAGCGCAGAGTAGAGCGGGACAATCACCTCCCTTGACCTACTAGCGATGCCGTGCTTGATGCACCCCAGGACACGGTTGGCCCTCCTGGCTGCCAGGGCACACTGCTGGCTCATATTCAACTTGCTGTCTACCACGACCCCCAGATCCCTCTCTTCTAGGCTGCTCTCCAGCGTCTCATCGCCCAGTCTGTACGTGCAGCCAGGGTTTCCCCGTCCCAGGTGCAGGACCCGGCACTTGCTCTTATTGAACTTCATGCGGTTAGTGATCGCCCAGCTCTCCAACCTATCCAGATCCCTCTGCAAGGCCTTTACACCCTCATTCGAGTCCACAACTCCTCCAAGTTTGGTGTCATCAGCAAACTTGCTCAAAATACCTTCTATTCCTACATCCAGATCGTTTATAAAAATATTGAAAAGTACCGGCCCTAAAATGGAGCCTTGAGGGACCCCACTGGTGACCGCCCACCAGCCTGACGCAGCCCCATTTACCATAACCCTTTGGGCCCTGCCCGTTAGCCAATTGCTCACCCATCGTATGATGTTTTTATTTAGCTGTATGGTGGACATTTTGTCCAGTAGGATCCTATGGGCAACCGTGTCAAAAGCCTTGCTGAAGTCCAAAAAAATCACATCAGCTGGTTTCCCTTGGTCCACCATACGGGTGATCTTATCATAAAAGGAAATCAGGTTAGTTAGGCAGGACCTACCCTTCACAAACCCATGCTGGCTGGGACCAATGACTGCTTTGTCCCCCCGGCGCGCCTCAATAAGTTCGAGAACCAACTTCTCCATGATTTTACCAGGCACTGACGTGAGACTGACAGACCTGTAATTGCTAGGGTCTTCTTTCTGACCCTTCTTGAAAATCGGCACAACATTTACCAGCTTCCAGTCTACCGGGACCTCTCCAAATTCCCAGGATCGTTGAAAAATAATTGAAAGAGGTTCCGCAATGACGTCCGCCAGCTCTTTCAGCAATCCTATCTGGACCCATGGACTTGTAGGGATCCAGGTGGAGTAGCAAATCCCGCACACGTTCAGGATCGGTTGGGAGTTTGTCATCCCCACCATCCCGGTCCTCCAGCTCAGGGCACCCTAGGTCCCGAAGCCCATCATCGGCATTGAAGACAGAGGCAAAGAAGGCGTTAAGCGTCTCTGCTTTGCCTATGTCATTGTCTGTGAGGAGACCTTCCCTATCAAGGAGCGGCCCTATGTATTCTTTAGTTCTCCTTTTTCCGTTCACATATCTAAAAAAAACCTTTTTATTTTCTCTCACAGACACAGCCAGCTTCAACTCTAGGTGTGCTTTGGCCACACGAACTTTCTCCCTACAAACACGAACAGCAGCCCTGTATTCTTTCCATGACGCCTGGCCCTCCTTCCAGTAGCGAAACACTCTCTGTTTCCGCCTAATCTCCATTAGAATGTTCCTGGTCAGCCACGCTGGCCTCCTACCCCGCCTGCCTGACTTGCGATTTGACAGAGGGATATGAATACCATTTTTATATCAGCAATATTGGCTTTGGAATAGATGCTGAGTTACCAGTATCTATGCTAGGATGCCTACTGATATGAGTGAGAGATCTTCTTTGATGTTAAAAGTATGGTATAGGATTTTATTCCTGACTACATTTAAGCTATTGTCTTCATTTATTTGCTTAGTATGTTGTTGTCATATTTATTAAAAGGCAAAGAGGAAAAATGTTCCTCCTAAAGACAACCACATTTCTAGCCTTTTCCATTTTTTTTTTCCCCCCAATTTCTCAAATTCTTCTTTAACCCTCTGAGTCTTCCTTTCATTCCTTTGGCATTTCCTGAAGAGATATCATCTTTACGTACTTCCTAATCACTTATGTCAGCATGAAATCCTTTCTTTTGTTGCCAGTGTAAGCCAATAGGTAGGATTTATCTTGTCTAACTTCACATATGTTTCCCTGCCCGCTCTCATGTCTCATTCCATGGAGAGAATGAGGCACTGTTAGGAAATGACAGGTTCTTACCTGAACATAGGTGCCTGATGCCATTTGAAAGAGTCTAGCTAAAACAATCCCACAAAACTTACTACACAGTCTTGCACCCTCTCAGAGGCCAGGGACATAATATGGGGCACAGCAATCAATGTTTAGGATTAGCCCATTTCATTTCAACCTAAAATAAACATCCAAACTAAGGCCAATAAATTGTGCCCTAGGTATCCCACAGTGGACTTTTGTGTTTTAAATAGTTGTCTAAGTTACTTTTACAGGCCACTGAAATCTAAGTCCATTCACAAGAATGTGGGGAGCTATTTAGCTCACTTTCAAGTAGGCACATGTGCTTGGTCTACCAAACCACTCCAGAAACTCTTCCGGCTAAATTAACTACACTTCATCTAACTATAATAGGACTGTAGGCAGCTATATATAGGCATCTGAAATCATTCATTTGCAACACAGAGCTATTGTCTAGCATTATGTTTACTTGAATCCCACCCCTGACTTATAGGTGATTTCAGCAAGGTGAGATAAATCACACCCTACTCCATCATCAACTACAACAGAGTCCCAAGAGATGCATAAAATGTAGGGAAATTTACATCCCTCAGAATAATTTATTAAGGTTGTCCAGACCAGGAAGATAACACTGTATCAATAACATTTGATTCAATAAAAGAATTTGTCTTTGCAAACCTCAGTGTTCCAAATATACTTCTTATGAAATGACAGAAGGTATGAGAGTGTTGTAAAGCAGCCTGTACATTTTATACGTGGATCCAAGATTTCTCGGGGTGAATAAAAGCAGGGAGCCTTGTCTATACCTAGCACAGACCTCCTTGTTTAGGTAAAATTGACAAAGACCTTGAATCACTGAACTATGAGACTGATATAAATTCAAGAGATTATCCGTTCCACCTTAAAGCAGGACCAAGTTCTCCTTGGATGTTCCTAACATCTATTTGTCTATCTTGTTCTTAAAAACTTCTAAAGGAAGGGATTCCAGAACCCTCATGGGCAGCCTTCTCCAAGATTTTGTCACAATAACAATAAGTTCTTTATTTATTTATTTTTATTTACAAATATTCCTTTTTCCCTTTACTTTTTCCTCTACTTTCCTCTACCCTTTTCCTCTACTCTTTCCACCGATCACATGATGACCATATCACCATCTTTATAACATCTTTTCACTGTAGAGGATGAGAGTCATGTTCTGTCTTAGTTTCCATTTATGTATGTGTCTATGTACTTGTTTATTAATTATTTCCTAGACTCACTTAATTCTCTTAACCTTTATATAATGTCTTCAAAACCTTATCTCATTTTTCATTCTTTCCTCTGGGTGTCTCACATTTATCTTTCTTAAAGTGTGATGTTCAGAAGTGAACACAGAACTCCAGCCAGGGCAGGCTGGACAGAGCAGTGTGCTGCATCTCATGTGTGACAACCCTGCTAATGATCTGCAGAACGAGAATATTTGGAATAAGAAAATCCCATTATCAATTTACATTTAGCTTATGACTCATATCAAGCCCCACATTTCTTCTCTATTTCCATCTCAACATCCATTCCCCATTTTATAAGTGCACATACATATTTTGGATTAACAAAAAAAAAAACAAAAAAACAAAAAAAAACAACAAAACAACAAAACAACAACAACAAAAAAACAGTTCCTTCAAATATTAACATTTCAACCAATTTTTGGAAATAATTGAGCAGATAATTCCAGGGGGTGCAAGATTTGCAAGTTTTCTTTTTTTTTTTTTTTTTTTTTCACTTTTCAGTAAGAAGAGGAAGAGACAAAAGATCAAAAGACAAAGTTGTAGTAATTCAACTTATTTTTCATCACATAGATTTTTCTAGTGTGATAAACTACTTTCAGTCTTATAATTATCTCAGAAAAGGAGGAATGGGACAGAAGGACTTCATATGACCACCTCAGGGACAACACATTCGAAGAGTTGTCACAGAGTATTTACTAACATACTAAACCCAATGTTTTTCACTTCATAGTTTTTTGCATTTTTTGGACATGGATCAAAATAGAAACATTATTCCAGAGCCTTCTGGACAGGCAACTGAAGTATAGGATGACTGGATAGAGATAGAGACAATGAGCCTAACAAAAAAATACTAGGGAAAAAGCACAGCAAGAGGAGAGAGCAATGAGTAAGGCAATACTCTAGATGATTCAATTCCATGTAAAAAAAAATAAAAAAATAAAATAAAAAATGAGGTATGAATATGGAGTAAAACTTCAAAACTTGTCCTTATTTTTAGAACTTGCACAACTCTAACTATTAAAGAA
This sequence comes from Aythya marila, assembly GCF_965140915.1. NCBI lineage: Eukaryota > Metazoa > Chordata > Aves > Anseriformes > Anatidae > Aythya > Aythya marila. Next base: position 66,053,871 of record NC_139042.1, on the reverse strand, counting down.
ACTTCCTAAGTCTTAGTAGGCATCATGTCTTCACCAAAGTCAATGTAATTTTTTTTTCTGTTGACTGGAGTGGAAGCAAAATTACACTTTCTGATCCATAATCTTGAGCAAGCAAAAGTATATTCTGTTTATTTGTTTGTTTGGTTGTTTTTTCCTGTTACAGGATACTTAAAAAATGTTAAACCCTGGAATACCCTCCCCTCTCCTGCTCCTTCTCTCTTGCTTCTTCCTCCCAGCATCCTCCCTCCTCCCAAAGTCGGTTTCACAGAATTAAGGACCAAGGCCAGACACTTTTTGAAAACACAAGAAAAACTATGGAAAGAGGGTAGGGGCTGAGGTATGCCACTGCCACCATTAATACTGCACCCTGAAAGTGCACTGTATAGATAGTAAGTGGATGCCTGGTGCATTCACGCAGAAGCCCCTGTTATCTGATACACCTAGATTGACATAAATCAACAAAAGATTCATTTGAAACAGAAGAACATTCCTGTTCCAAGATAAGGGAATGGAAATTCAGGCAGGAACTTCCAATAAAAAGTGTTTTTTTTTTTTTTTTTTTTTTTTTTTCTGGCACTTTACAATTATATTGTGACCCCTTTTCCAATAGTTGAGCTCTGTGGACTTTTCCTAACTTGTGGTTTTGGCTTGCTTACAGTAAATGTAAAGAACAAGACTGCAGTGAAGGAGCAGGGACCTTCCTAGGCTCAGCTGGGGCAGAAGTGGTATTGTGGCAAGGGCAACACAGGTCTCATCAGAGTTATTCCTCTGTTTTTAACCAGGGATACCTTTCTCATACCAGTAATCTAAACCTACTGCCACTGACAGAATTAGCAGGTAGGCTGTCTCTTTTCCTAAATAGTCTGCAAAACAAGCATTTGCTAAAAGAAACATGAAAATTATCACTTAAAGTCAATGTAGTTGATAGCTCCTACTTAACAAGTTGGTGCCTCAGTGATCAGCTATAATAAGGAAATGCTATACTCAACTCCTTATCAACAGCCTCAGTCTTGGCAGCATTGAATGTTGAGATTAAACCAAAAAAGATGAGAAAAATGACACACAGTACGGTATGACTTTAATTTTACTTTAGCCTGAGTAGGGCTGAATTGAAGTTGATGATTCAGTCATCAACTGTTGAAGGTCCTGTTGATTCTTTGCCAAAGCTGCTTTTTCAGTATAAAACATTTGCAGGCTAAAGCCTAATACCAAACTGCATTAAGGCATTGTTTCCTTGTATGTGTGTTTCTGTATGTGGGCTCACATGAATTTATTGTCATTCCATCAGTCACAGTGACAGGCATTGTAGCTTCCTGTCATGCCATGGCACCTTGCAATGATGTGAACTTTAAAAATTTATTAAGATAGTAAGTTACAATCAGTTAAAGATAAGTGACTTCGCTTAGACTGAAATGGAAAAAAAAAAAAAAAAAAGACTAAGTGAGTAGGTTGCCTTCAGTACTAACAGGTTAGCATGGTTCAAGCAGCCTTTAATGGGTCATTCTATATTGTTACCAATATAGTTCAACTGGTAAAAGTGCTCCTGTACCTCTGTACCTCTTGTCACTTACTTTAAAGCTAGGTGATATTAAGGCAATATATATATTTATACTTATAAACTTCCTCATAAATAGGAGTTTATCCCAGATAAATATAAATATTTTAAATTTATATATCTCAGTCTGCTCGTCTTTTTTTTTTTTTTTTTTTTTTTAGGGCATTATTCATTTTAGAAATGTTAAATGCATTGTTGCACTGGAAGTGTTTATTCTCTGTTCAGTACAGAAGGGAACTTATGATGAACCACTTCAGTCTTAAATGTCTAACTCTTGGACACCTAACCTAGAGTAGATAAGTGCATTTTCACGTCTTAATAGGTAATTGTTCAATTTAAAAAGAAAAAAAATTTCTCTCCATGCATCACACCTTGGACCAGATTTGAAGTTCTTTGCTTAAAAGAGCAACTAAATAGACGATACAAGGTAGAGAATAGATCCATGAGACACTGTTGGAAACCATTTTGTAAACAAGAATAATTCCTTCCTTCCTTCCTTCCTTCCTTCCTTCCTTCCTTCCTTCCTTCCTTCCTTCCTTCCTTCCTTCCTTCCTTCCTTCCTTCCTTCCTTCCTTCCTTCCTTCCTTCCTTCCTTTTTTGTCTCTCTAAAAGCATTTGGGTTTCTCCATGTTCATTATTAGACTGGAAATCTTAGAATCTTTGACCATATTTCTCTTTTAGCATACAAAATGCTAAAAAATATAGTTTCTATCAGAAATGCAAATATTACTTAGGACAACAGTACCAGAAGTAAATGAAAGCACGTAGAGCAGGAAAAAGAAAAAGAAAAAATAAAATAAACTCCCTTTGCTGATAAATCAACCTTAGACTCAGTATGAATCATCAAATTTAATATTGTCATGATCAGTATTCATGGAAAATAAACGATGCCAAATATGCTTTAAGAAAAAAGAAATCTGTTTAAATGGTATTAATGGTAAGGCATACTACAGCAAGGTGAACAACACTGATAATATTAAATTAACCCAAGAGGCTCCCTAATCAGGATCCCTATGCAGAAATCTGCTTGCCAACTGTCGTTCTTTTTCCCATTGGTTTAGTTAAGGGTTGAAGTTCTTCTTGAAGTTTCTTTTTTAATCATTAGATCCCGACCTTACAGTTTTCTCTGACTACTTTCCTTCAGGCTGTCTTTGCTCCTGTCAATTTAGGATTTCCAGGGAATTATTCTTCTTTGAAATGCATATTCCAGGCTTGAAATACTGGCATATGTACACTGTAGAGTAATTGTGGAGGCCAAATGTTTAATTACACATGACAGCTGGAGCTGTAGGAGTCCGAGGCATGCTTGAAAACAACTTATGCCCTGTGCAGTCTTAACGAAAAGGAACAAAATAATATATATTTAGGTTTTGTGCCACATGGTAGCCGCTGTTCTCTCTTTTCACAACTGAGGGTGGTTTGCAAGAAGTTCAGCTGCTTTCACTTCTGTGTACTGTCTCTCCGAATATATACTATTTTTTTTCCTTCATGCAGTCTAGGCACAAACTTTTAAATCATGCAATAACATAAGAAATGCTCAGATTTTTTTTTTTTTTTCCTCAAAAAACAGAAAAAAAAAGGTTTTGGCAACTTCCTTAATACAATGTTACTGAAACAGTTTTATAAAACCGCATTACTAGAAATGCCAGAATCAAGTGATTTAATTACTGAAGATGCAAATAATATTTATATTTACCCTATTACGTGTGATTTACTCAGAAATGAAGCAAGTAGAATAATCTGACTTCTAAGACTTCAGGAAATAAATAAATATATATTATATCAACACAAATATTTGTCCGCATTTATAGACAAAAAAAAAAATTGCAGGTACATGAAAATGTAAATTTAATTCTGTTTATTAAAACATTTGTTCTCAAGAAGACAAAAGTAAGAAGTTATTATCTATTATAAGTATATTTATTGACAATGTTTGGCTCTTCATTTGACATAAATTCATATAGCTCCTCTAACAAAATCCCTATGTTGCTTTAAAAAGGTTGGTGATCTGACTAAATATTTGACACAGCTTTTCTCTATATAGACATATATATATATACACACACACACACATTTTACATTATTATTATATTGAATTACTATTATACTTACTGTGCAAAAGAGACTAAAATTTGATATTGAAATTTTGGCAAATCTGATTTTCTTTGTGCTTTGTGTTACCTAAGCACATCTTCATTAAATTATACCACACTATGAAAGGGATTTTTTTTTCTTACTATATCCACACTTTATACAAGATTGAGGTAAGATTTAATTTAGCAGTGGTGACATTAGTGTTTGACAGGAAAATAACAGACATTGTTTTAGCCTCAGAATGTGCAGTTCCACAGTGAGAAAAATATATCACTAGTGCTCAAGTGAAAAATAAATTTCACTTCTTGCAAGTAAGACATAATGAATATCTATAGTTCTTAGATGGATAAACAAGAAAACAAAGAACAATATTATATTTTCTTAATGTCTTTTATCTAAAGAGAGAAAATGTGAGGTTAATTTGGCAAATGACCTTTAAAGAATACTGTTTTGTGTTGCAGGAAATAAACTGCTTTGTACCATAGGTTAAGAATGAAAAATGTTACAAGTGAGGAAGCTAAAATGAACTTCCCTCTAGCAAACAACTGTGAATACTTGGCGTCATTGCCATGAATCAGCAAGGTAGCCAAATGTCTTAAAGTGTGAAGCAAAATTTTAAACTATTATGCATTTCTTGAACAAAGGTTTTCTCTGAGATGAACCTACTTACTGTGAACCATTAAGAATCACATACTAGTTTTTCCCTGCAGTTCTTGTGCCCTTATTCTGAGAATTTGGATGGAAACAATTCTGTCAAAATGTGTAAGAATGATTTCAGGATTTTCTGGGCTCTGTTTACCTGTATGTTTAGAAAATAAGATGGAAAGGATGACTGTGAAGTCCCGCACAAAATAGGTAAAAAATTAGAAATACATCTAAGAAACACTGTCATCTACCACCTCAAAGCCCCAAAATAAGATATGTAAAAAGTGGACTCTAAAGTTGAAAGTCAATTGTGAAAGTGGGGCAATGAAGTGTGCACTAGTATATCTATATGAAACCTATGGAATATATTGTGCAAGTGGCTGTTTCTAAGGCACAAGAACTTGTATCCCATCAATAAGGAGTTTTCATCTGCAGGAAGAGCCTTGATCAGTCTCCACATAATGGAGAAGGACCTGAACATGCTTTAGTGAGCATACTTACACATATACTTGCACACACTCATCATGGCTTGCAGATTTTTCTGAATCAACCAGGGAGCTGAGGTACACTTTGGTAAATATGTAAATATGATGATGGATTGCTTAAAGCTCCATACCAGAAACCCTGAAGGAAAGTCACAGAATAATCGAACCATCGAACCATAGAATGGTTTGGAATGGAAGAGATCATCTTTAAGATGATTTGATTCCACCCCCTGTGCCACGGGCAACAACAGGGACACCTTCCACTAGACCAGGTTGCTAAAAGCCCCATCCAACCTTGATGTCACCTTATTCCTCGCTCCTTTCTGAAACATTTCTGCATGTCAACCCTCCGCCTCTTGTGGAGCAGAAGCACCCATTCTGCTAAAGCTGCCCTTGTCCCACTTGCTACGGTACGGCTGTTTTCTTTCCTTTTATAGAAGGTTAAGCTACTTGTTGGAGATGTGTCATATACATGTATAGCTGAAGGTGTTTAGTTTCAACTAAAATGAAGTAAATGTCTTTGGCAATTTCAGCCTGACACATTCCTAAAGTAAACTCACAAAATACAGAATGTATTTTTTTATTATTTTTATATATATATATATATATACTTTTTTTTTCCCTAAGGTAACAGGTTTGAAGCTATATCAACATAATAAATAGTAACGGTATTTTGCAAGCTTTTTATTCTCTTTGTGTTTTCTGTTAATATAGAATAACATCAGAACAGAAGATTGTATAGTACAGAGAAATAAAATCTGTCTGAAAACAGAAGAGAAGGGAAAGACTACTTTAAAATTTTTGACACAAAATAAAATGCTTACACTGTTGGTGTTGTGGGAGGGTGATGTGATAGATTAACACTTTTGTATCAATCAGATTGGTTTTCAGTAGCTATTTTATTTCACTACAGTCTTCCCTTTTTCTGGCCTTTGTGAATAGCACTTATTCCCTTGTGATATTATTTTCCACCTCTTTAAATTATTTGAAAGTTATTTTAAGTCTCCTGTTTTGAGAATCAACAGGTGCTTACTGATGTAAACAAAGCTCCTTGGGAAACAGATGACAACATAAAGACCTTGTGAAATGTTTTTCTTTTAATAAGTAACATTATCTGAAATTTAGGAATGAGCTGCTCTAGACCAGCTTTTAATTTAAACCAGGCATAAGAATCCACATGTTGACCTACGGGTTTCACCAGAGCCAGATAAGAACAGGAAGTGATGCCCTGAAAGCATGCCAGAACACCTGTACAGGTCACTTTTTGTCCATCATGCTTAACTAATTTTTCTCTGCCCTCTGACCTAGTTTTCCACAGTGCTGTTGAGATTTATATCTGTCATCCTGCAAACACTCCAGCTGCCTTCAATTAATGAAACCAGCCTTAACTTTATAATCTGATAAACTGCAGTGTTACGGAAACAATTGTTTTATTATTGTATTGACAAATTATCCTATTAACAAGTAGCTACTATGAAAATCAATTAAAATCTTGGTTGATATCACTGGAGAAGGTAAAAGGGGGAATTACCTAGTGAGTCAATTAACTGTTATACTATATAATTCATATTAGATGTGACCAACCCAAAATATATGAGTTGTATTGATACTAAGAACACAAAATCATTGGGTGACATAAAAGGTCACGAGATATAGGATTTTTTGTTTGTTTGTTTTGTTTTATATGGAATATATATAAGTTACTTGCAATGTCTTTGAGATATATTTCACAAGTTTCTCCCCTTCATTCCTTGCAGATATTTTCATCCACATTGAATGGAAACACCAGCCTCCCATCCTTTTGATTCTATGAGAAGGCATGAGTGGTAGGTTGTGTAACAAGGATTGCCTACCTGAGTGTGTACTAAACAGACCCTTATTTTCCTGCATGAACTGGGCATGTTGCTTAAAATGAAACCAAAATCAACCAACCAAACAAAACCCCTGTCTTTATGCAGAGATTCTAACCTATTTTAATTAATTTTATTTTCAGAAAGAGGACTGGAAGAACAGACTAATTTCTGAAGTAAGGTGATGTGGTCACAGACATACATTGCAGTACTATAAAATCTATCTTAGAAAGATCAAACCTGCAGACTGGTTGGGTTGTTAGATGCTATTTCTGTTGGGTAGTAGATGCTATTATTTCAGTAAAAAGTGTTAGTCAATATATTTTGCAGAAAGCAACACATTCTTTGATGCAAGCAAGGACTTTGGTAGGCTTGCTCTGATACCCAGGGAAAAACATACATTTTTTTTTACAAAAAGTAATACCCTATTAAAATACTTTCTGTTAATAGTCACTTGTACAGTGTCTTAGTACTTCCCTATCAACACCCCTCATAAAGTATGCTGTAAGCAAAAGTAAGTAAAGAAAAAAAATATACATTACAATTCAAATGATCTTAAACTATACACTGAAGAGTACTATGGAGAAACATATCAGCACCGTAGCATGAGAAACTATGAAACCTCTAAGGTAAAACAATACTTTTGCTCAACTATATTATCCTTAATGGAGATAAAGACTTCTACAACCTTTACATTGTCATTCATCTGCTACACTTGGAGGTGATGTAAAAAAGGAATACTTACACACAGATACACACACACACACATATATATACACACATATATCTTTAAGAGGATGGAAAAAATATGAGAGAGGGAAGAAAACCTCCACAGGCAAATTTGGATAGATTATTGTGTTTTTTTGGAACTTTTTTTTTTTTTTTTTAGGGTAGTGGGGATGGTAGAATATGTGAATTGCCACTCCGTTGCTATACATATACGTATATGGAGTGAAAGAGACAGATACACACATACATATTTCTATGCATATACAAATACATGTACACACATATATTTATAACTATAAGGAAAAAGAAACTGCCTAGATTTTGTCCTGTTCTTATATCTTAATTAAAATACAATGGCTGTTTCCTCAGGAAAAAGGAACAAAGCATCCCTGGCACTGGAATCTCAGAAAATGAAAACGTTGAGAGACTGAAAACAGAAAGAGGAAATTAGAGCTATCATGCACCAGTGAATCATTATAAGTCTCTCAGCTGTTCTTTGGCAATGATTGCTGCAGGGAACTCTACATGAACATGTCTTGTTCACCACCAAGCCATGTAGTATTAACTCGTGTGGACTAATACTACAATGCTACTGCACAAAAGCTGATATATAAAACTCTTACTAGGTTTTAATGATCTATCCTGGCAAATATAATCTGTAATGGCATGGAAAATTGGCAGAGTAATGTGTTCTGAAAATAAGGAAATGAAAAAAAACTTCTTAAGCTAATATAGGGTAAGAAACATTTGAGCTTAGAGAACAACATAGACTGAAAATCAGCTGCCACAAATCATGGTAGCTCTGGTCAAATCTTTACAGTTGTAATAATCTTCTGCATAAAGTCATTAAGTTTGATCTCAGGAGCTTAGCAAAATCTTCTAACCAAACTAGTTTGGCACTGAAGCTATTAAATATATCTATTTCAATGTGCTGATGATCCATACAGATTTATAAAGAGATGGCGTACTTTATGTTCAAAACATGAACGAGGAAGCAGTATTGTCTTGCAGAGGATTTTGTGTGTTTGCAGAAAGCTGGTAAAATCTGTTGAACATTGTTTCTGGAGTTGATTAATTTCTTGTCTGCTTTTGTGCGTGTGTATTTTTTTTCAGAATTTGAGAAGAAAGTTTTTTTTTCCCCACAGGGTGGAATAGAAGGCTGTATACAATTTCTTCTGCAAGGTATTTGTTAGCTATTGACTGTTAATAGTCACAGTCAACTGTTCAAACTGTAGCAGTGTTGTTTGGTATCAACTTGTGTGAACTCACTTGAAATGCACACAAGCCTCCCATGTTTAGTTCTTTGATTGGAATTGACTGGTCTTCTGATAACATATTTGAAGGAAACCACTTTTTGAAGGAAACAACAGTTTATTGTAAGTGTCCCTGTGCTTATGTGCTTAGTCCCTCCACTGTTCTCCTTGTACATTCAAGGTATACTTTATCACTTGGAGGTAAAAGGATGTTTTATTCTTCATTACAATGCATTCAGGTTTTCACCGTTGGTGCCTGATCTAACCTCTTGCTTATGAGCCTTAATGAAAAAATCTGTTTTCATGTCTTTAATCTAATAATAGTGCATAGTTGTCATTGTTTAATACACAGGGAACAGCAATAGATCTGCAACATATCAGAACAGACAATAATAATTAAAAATAACTTATAAATACACTTGCAAATGCATGAAATGATTCTGCTTTACTTACCGTTTCATACTAGACATTTTACATTAGTATCCAGGCAACAGAAAGTTAATTCATGAAAAAGTTTACAAACCTCAAGATTTCTCTGCCTTTCTCTTAAGCAAATTGACCAGAAGTGCATCATTCATTGATTGCCAGAGGCTATTCAATACTCATCATTCATCTTTCTCTGTTTTCAAAAGGTCTCTCCTCCAATCAGAGATCAGAAACAAAAGCTACTGTGCTTTCCACTCAGACATAGGCTTGAGTGAAGTAGAGGACTTCTGAAACTTCTAGGTGTTGGTGGAGGATGCAGTCCTCCCTTGCAGTAGCCCCAGCAAGATTTGTGTGCTCTCTTTAAACCGTATAAGATAGGTTGAGTGGTGTTAGGGATGTAGCTAGGGAATATCTTGGAAGGAAAATAAATAACAAATAAATAAATAGAGTAACAAAAAAGCTAAATAATCTGGAAAATGAATTTACAGCTTTAATTAAAAGTTCTCCTATTTATTCCCCAATTTAGGTGCATTATTTATTAGTTTTTCTCTGTGTTCAATATATGCATGCAAGAATCACTCTGTGTTTATGACTATAAGCTCTTGAGCTGTACTAAATGTCAGGTGAGTTTGTTTGTTTGTTAAATGCACAGATCCAATTCTGATTTGCTGCTGAGCTCACTGGAGAGAAACCTCACAGTCTTGTGGTGGCATAAGAAGATATAATTTCATTTTACCATGAGACAATAATAAGAGGCAGTGCAAATGCTTGTCTGCTATCTTTGTGTCCCTCTGCCATGTAGAAATGATCAGACTGTTGGCTGACATATGAGTATGATATATGAGTATGATATATGAGTATTTGTGTCTGCAGAGATATACATACATGTTACAAAATATTTAGGCTTTATCTTTTAATTCTGTCTTCATTTATAGTCTAGTTTTCCTGGATATTTTTTTTTTTCTCTCTCTCTCTCTCCCCCTCTCCCTCTCTCTCTCTCTCTCTCTTTTTTTTTTTTTTTTTTTTTTTTTATTATGATGTTTCTGTATTCACTGGCCTTTTACTACATCAATCACTTTGTATACACAACTGTGAATTATATATGGCATTATACAACAAATATTTAATTATCCTATAGGCACCACCAGCACCAAAAGTGGAATTTACATTTCACAGCTAAAATTGCCATTCTCTTCATATACCCAATATGATAAAACATCAAAAGAACAATGATATACTCTGTCCATGGAATAAGAAATATTGTACATTTTCTGAAACTCTGCATAATGATGAGTTAAGGGATGCACAAGCAGTAAAACTCACCAATTTTTCATAATGTTTCCCTCTGTAACTCCAGCAAACTATGTGTGATAATAAAAATGGGCAAACTTTTGAATTCCTCTGAGTTCAGTTGATGGTATAGCTAAACCTGCTCTCTCTTTGATGGGAGAGCCTTATGTGGCTCAACTCAGCCCAGACCTCATTGACTTCTGTATTCTGAATTTTTCAGATAATATCATCTGGCATCCATACTACTTTGGCATGCCAAACAATATCTGTCTTATCTAGCTCAATCAATCAGTCTGTCTGTCATACTTTGCATTTATATAATGCCTTTATCCAACAAATGCAACATGCTTTATAAACTTTAATTAACTTAGGCATCTAGCATCCCAGCAAAGCAGGGAAATAGGATCTCTTTTTGTACAGAGGAGGAAACTGAGACAGAGAAACTAGGAGTGAAATTGGGAGTCATCTTGCCTAACTTTAGTTGACTAGAAGTTAGACTAATAAGCTTTGGAAAGTCACCCTAGGATCTTTTAAATGTTAGAAGAAATAACTCATCTGGCGTCTTTTAGGCACCTATTTTAGGATGAGAAGTTTTTGTTTGTGACCATGAAAGGAGTCCAGATGATTGATTACTTTTGTCTTAACAATTTAAGCTAGGGAAAATGTTCCAACATGACTTGTCCTAAGTCAGAGAAGTCAAGATGTTCATGACTCAAATCAAACCAAGCTCCGAGAATATAATGTCCCATCTTTGCTTTTGGCAAACTGAGAAGACAGAAGGATTAAAAGGAATTTATTTATTTATTTATTGTGTCGTTAAGGCCATGGCCCTTCTAATCTAACAGGGAAAATCTGAAAGACTTTCACCTGTTAATAAAAATACAAATTCTCTTTCATTCTACTGGGAAAAAAAAAAATCTTTACAGGTGTTGAAAATCTTCTGAGAGAAAAAAAAAATGTACAAAATGGTTAATATATATTTACTTGAAAATATCATAGTACATTTTATTTTGGATTTTTTTTTCTGCTTTTCTGATGATGTCCCTTTTCTCTTCATTCTTACAAAATTTTTATTTATTTCTATTTTTTTTTTTTTTTACTTCTACTTCCCATCTGTGGCCACAGAGTAGAAAACTTAAAATGAATAAGGAAAAGAGTAGGAAGGTCCCAAGACATACAAAAAGAGTCATAAATGCAAGATGTCTTTTTAAGAGTGCTTTTGAAATTAAAATGCATATAATGTTCTTCATTGTTTTGTTTTCGGACCTTGCTTTAGCTCTCTTTTTCCTGCTTTGCTTTCTTGGGAGATATTTACCCTAAACAGATCTCACCTTCAAAATTGCCTCCAGATTTTCCATTCAGTGGTGCTTTGTTTGTCTGCTGTATTTCTGGTCTGCTTTATTTTTAGTTTAACCAAATTTCTCCCAGCCATTTCCTTACAGATTCCAGGACACAAATGGCATTGATACTGTATATCCAGTTCTGGAAGGCTTTAACAGCAGAGCCATCTTGGCAGCAAGGATCCTCAAAATTACTATGTTCTTTGTATAATAGGTTATCTTCTAAAGTCATTTTTCCTATGTGTGCATGGAGTACTATTCCAAAGTATTTTCAATACTAAAAAAAGTCAAATGAGCCCAACAAAGAATAGATATTTTTTTCCAAACATTAACTCAGGTAAGTTTATCTCCTTTTCTTTGTCAATTTGAGACAATTCAGTGAAATTATTTAGCTTTTTGAAACAGAAAGCCTCTATTGGTGATTCTCAAGAAAAGAAAAATGCACAGAGAATAATGGCAGAATGTGCAGTTGCAATATACAATGTAATATGTCCATACACTGCAGTCATTACAATTAAAAGAAAATGCATTTTTTTCTATTTTAAATCGTTGTTATTCATGAGTTGCCTATAATATATGGTACAAATAATTATGACTAACATATTGTATGATAAAGATGAAAATCCTTATGAATTTTTAATCTGAAAATAAAGAACATTAACAATCCTTAATTATATCATCAAATATTTAAAATTATCTTCCATGCTAAATTCTATTTGTATTTAATATATTTATTTTTTAGATATCTGTAACATTTTTATGACTGGGTACATAATATATCATCAGCTGTTACAAGAGACATCTTGATTAAATATATTCAACATCTTGATCAAAAATTCTATTTTGTTTATTTTTAAGGTAAATCAACAACCTTTGTACACTATATTAAAATTTATATTTTCTCAATGTAGTTGGATACATAATTAATACTATTAGTACTACAAAAATTACATTGTGTTTGTCAGGCAAAAAACTTATGTAGGTCCAGATTTTCAGATCTTTTTGAAGCAAAATAATTTTAGAGTATACATGTTCCTAATTCATGCAATATGATTCCGGTTTTGGTGCTCATACTGCTGTCATGTACCACTGCTGAGTCTTCTGTTAATACAGGCAGAAAACAGAGCTTAAATTTTGCCCTTGTATCATATTTCATTATCTAATTCCAAGATTGCTACAAATTTAGTTTCAGGCCTGCTGAAACCAGATTTATACTAGGGGTCTATTTTTGGAATCACTGACATTCAAGTGATTAGTAAGGGTCAGAGTATTTCAGGAATTGTAAAGAAATTTTGCAGTAGGAAAAACTTCAAAAACAAATAGGAAAAAATGCAGCATCTTGTAGAGAGTTACAGCATGAGGTTCCAAAAGAACATCCATCAGACACTGCAGATCATCTCCCAAAATTTTATAATCAGTCTTAAAGGAAAACAAAAGTCACTTTGAATCCTGTGCAAGTTGTACAAATATGAGTCATATTAAAATTGCAAGAAGTTTCAATACAATTAAAACTGTTCACAGAAGTAACATACAGCATATTCTTATTGACAAAGCATTGAGAAACTAACTAGAGTTTATATACTTTGGTTTAATGTCATCTTAAATAAATCAGAGATTTCAGAAGGGATTTTTCAGTCTTTTCTGCAAATTAGATTCCTTTAAGGGCATCCGAAAATGTAGGTACACAAATCATGATTTCCTGGGAAAGTGAAAAATTACACCTTACTTATTGTCAAGTTGGAATAATGAATCTTCTTCATGATCTTTTGTGTCAAAGACAAATCTAGCATTGGACAGATGACAGTGACTTGACTTGCCTGGGTACATCTGAAGACATCTCACAATCTTCTACAATGGCTTCTCTTATTTGTTGAAGATGTCAGGATAGACACCACCAGAATAGATAGCCATGGAAGCAATCTCCTTTTACTACCACTGAATTATAAGATGCTGTGGTTATATTGTTCTCATCTCCATGAGCAAATGTTGCCATCTATTTAATGTTATTTTTTCATTAAAATGAAAATGTAACTTTGCAAGTATGGTAAAGCTATTCTGGGCGCAGTGCCTTCTTTGCTCTATTTATATGTTTCAAATGTATTTAATTTAAAATAACTTAATCTTTCTAACTATATTTAAGCTAAAAATAGAAAAGATGTAAATTTTCTGAAATTGGGCTGGCACCACGGTTTAGTGTGATAACAGCTTATCTCATAGAACTGGGTCAGAACATAGCTTAAATTATACAAGTTTGATTGCTTTTTAGGAAGCTGCTTTGTTGATCTTGTTCTTGTGTCACGTAGGAGTCCCAGTCACAAATCAGGACGCTAAGGATGGGTGACTGAACCAGCAAAGAAAAGACAGTTTCCACCTCATAGTAGCTGTTTAAAATATGCTGAAGGAGTGCATTATCTGTTTCAGCTCAGCTCAGCAGTGTATCTGCCCCAGCACAACTTCCAAGTGGGTTAACAGGGGCAGCCTCCATTCAAAAGCAGGTACATTGTCTGACAGACTTGCATAAAAAATAAGGAGCTATGTCTAATCAACACTGTGTCTAGTTTTAGGCAATGCTATTACTCTCTGACTTTCATGAGCATCCCTGATAATTTATTAATTAAAAAATGGAAAACATACGATTTGTGAAATTCAGAAAAAAGGAGTATATTAAAACATTGCTCTAGGCATGTTTTGCTGCATGTAAATCTGATTTGTTGACATCCTATATAACATAACCGAACCAATGTACTTCAGCCCAATATTTTGCTATCTTCTAGAATAATTAATTTCCAGGAATGTGTGTGCATCCAAACAAGAAACAGAAAAGGATCAGAAGGAATGAACTTGTCTGAGCATATTCAGATAATATATATGAAAAAAAAAGTAACCTTATGCTTCCCTACAACCAAAAGTTCATCAAGATTAGTAACTTTGGCAGAGTGTAATTAACAGCCGGGGAAGATGTAACCTGGGGTGGGTTGGGGGACAAACAGATTAACATAAACTTATTTTTTCTTAATTATGCTTTGAATTATTCTCTCTTAGATCCTTCTTACCTACTGATGGGCAAACTGTAAGTAGTTTAACATTTATATTATATTCACATAAGTCTCAGGCATTCAACAGTGTATTCAAACACCACCCTAACATTCTTACTTAGGCAAGGCTGCAAACATTATATAAGCAAGTTCCATTTCCTGACATTTTTTGCCTGGTTGGACACCTTTTTTTTTTTTTTTTTCCCCCTGCCTTTTCATGAGTCTTATTCTATCTGGGTTAGATTCCAATAAAAAAAAAAAAAATCAAAATCAAAACCAAAAAAGACAACTGACAAGTTCAAACAAGGTTGTTTGGATTGAACTTGGGGTAAATATTCACTAAACAGTTGAGATGGCTTAGGTTATCTAAGCTATTTGGCATTGTTATTTGGAGCTGATCTTGTGGCCTCTCTCACCTCTGGGTGGCTGACTACGCATGGCCACAAGCAGCTGCATGCATGGGGTATGCAGAAATCCAGCATTTCATGGTTGAAGCTTCGGTGGGGTGGCTTGCCTGCCACCAATAAGCAGAAAAGGTTATAATGGTCTTCCACAATGGACCCAGAATCTGAACCAGCACGAGGTGGCTGCAACTGTGCTTTGGGAGCAATTTGCTGGAGTCATATGGGTCATGGTGGAGTGTTATCTGCTGGTTTCTACTTGTATTGAGTTCTATACCAAGTAGACACTTGGAGAAGGGTTTACAAGGAAGGAGCTCTCTTCTCCTTCCATTCTTCTTAGTTCTGCATCTCATAGTCATGCATCAGTGTAACTTTGCAATGCATCCTGGTTATACTTACGTCCACTTCAGCAGAGCATTATCTCCAACTTCACAAGAAAAAGGGCAATATGTTTCAGATTCTTTCCCTCAGTTATATTACTATGTATATTTCACAAAATATTCATATCTATCAAACTACTTTAAGATTCACATCCCACTCATTCCAGTTGTGGTGTACTGTAGCATTGCTTCTGCAGAACACAAATGTTACTGTGGAAGAGTGGAATGTTGCATGCTTTGTGATTTTCCCTAAGATCAATCCAAGCTGCCTCCTCTAAGAATCTCAGAAGTACTCAAAAGACAACAGGGATCAAAGCAAACTCAAAACTGAAGCTGATTCACACTCAGCAAGTTTGAATAACTAATAACAACATGTGAAAAAAGGAAAAAAAGAGAAAAAAAAAAAGAAAAGACTGTCTCTAGACAAAGTTTTGGAAAGGAGAAAATGTAACTTCATTCTTTTTTTTTTTTTTTTTTTTTTTTCTTTTCATTTTTCATTTTTTCACTCAACAGTGAAGCAAGGTATAGCAATGATTTTGCAGCAGCAACTCCTCTGGTTATTTCTAGTTAATGTAGGCTACCTACCTGTATTTACCTCTTATACCCTGCAGCTTAATAATCATTTACTGTTTAGAAAATGCTTTGATACTATGCCAATGGTTTTGTTTTATTAGATATTTTTAAGGGAAAGCTCAGCCTTTTTAAGAGGTTGTTTTTGTTTTTGTTTTTGTTTTTTGAATCACTATTATATTTTTTAGAGAAAAAAAATGTCTCGAAATATTCTTAATAATTTATCTAGCAAAGGTAACCAAACGCATTACCTATCCAGTTAACCAAACAACTGTCCAGGAGCTGCAGCTTCCTAGGAGAGCAATGGAAGTTGTCTTTGCTGTATCAACTTAATTAAATGTCGGCAGTGCTTTCAGGAAAGCAGGACCAGGAAGGCATCAGAGACCAGCAGAGAACTCTGGATTAAAAGCAGTCCTTGTACTTAATTAACGGAAACAAACAAACAAACAAACAAAAAAAAAGCCGAGCCCTTAGCTTCTCGCTTTGATGGAGCAGTAGCTTCTTTAGTTCAGGGACCAAGCAAAATAAGGGACTAGTTAAACCAATATTGAAGATGTGTGAAAAGTGTACTAATCATATTTAAAATAAAGCAAAAGAAAACCATAGTTTAGAATACTGCCTAACGTTGTTAAACATCTCTGAATAAGATGACCAGGGTATCAGTTATTAACCCTCCACTGCTGAGGTGCTTTTGACCAAGGAAGATACACTATTTTTAAGATCACTTGCAAATTCCCCAGAGAGCCTGCAGGTGAAGATGGAAGAGAGAGACTCCCTGTTACAATTGCCAGAATTTTCCTTTTTACACATTTATCTCTGAGCCTAGAGGAAGAAGGAGCAGTTCAAACAAACTCTTCTCTGGCTACTTTATTTCAGCACATATGCAACCTAGATAAGATCATTATCTAACAGCTTGGAGTGAAGCTGAAGTTGTATGGTTGTTTCTAATAGGAAAAAATAGTTATAATTTAATGTAATCTATGTTTGTGAAGTAGCTGTGACATATTTCTCAGACTCTGAGCTGTAAGGTAGAAAGGATACTTTCAAGAAAATTGTTCAACAGGTAAAATGGCTGTTTTAAATTACACTTCTTGAGGAGTGGCTTAGTTTTAAAAGGAACTTTATAGTCCTGGAAAGTGCTTATTTCTAACAGAGAGTAATTAAACTGTTTTCTTAGGGAAGTTGTTCATTCTCTGTTTTTTAATCAAGGGTAGATAATTTTTCTTGAAGGCATGTTCTAGGTCAAATAGATGGTATGGGTTTGGTTCAAGGAGATGCTGACAAGAATGAAAAAAGAATTAAGTTTAGCCTTTTTTATTCTTTTTAAAATTATTATTATTATTTCTTCCTTAAAATTTACAAATAGGTCAGGAGGCAATAACAGCTAAAGATGAAACCTTCAGCTAAGTGTCACAGGTGTGATTCAGGCTATTTTGTAGTCTAAAATCAGAAAATGCCACTCCATCTGCATACAGAAAGTAAACTTGGATATGTTTATCACACCACTTTGTATTAAGTCTGTTTTCCAAGGTCATACCATCCCAGTTTCTGTATTATGCAAAGAATCCTCCTCTGTATTTGAGAATCCTCTCAAAGAATCCTTCTACTAGGGAGCAGAAAATGGATGAGGCAGGAAGGCTTTCCTTATGCGTAAGTTTTTCCATAAGAAAAAAAAAAAGAAAGGAAAAAAAACAAACAAACAAACAAACGAGAAACAACAACACAAAAAAAAAAAAAGAGAGAGGGGGAAGGGGAAGGGGAAGGGGAAGGGGAAGGGGAAGGGGAAGGGGAAGGGGAAGGGGAAGGGGAAGGGGAAGGGGAAGGGGAAGGGGAAGGGGAAGGGGAAGGGGAAGGGGAAGGGGAAGGGGAAGGGGAAGGGGAAGGGGAAGGGGAAGGGGAAGGGGAAGGGGAAGGGGAAGGGGAAGGGGAAGGGGAAGGGGAAGGGGAAGGGGAAGGGGAAGGGGAAGGGGAAGGGGAAGGGGAAGGGAAGGGAAGGGAAGGGAAGGGAAGGGAAGGGAAGGGAAGGGAAGGGAAGGGAAGGGAAGGGAAGGGAAGGGAAGGGAAGGGAAGGGAAGGGAAGGGAAGGGAAGGGAAGGGAAGGGAAGGGAAGGGAAGGGAAGGGAAGGGAAGGGAAGGGAAGGGAAGGGAAGGGAGACTAGAGATTTGGGCAGAAGTAATATCTTCCATGTTCATGCCCTCTAAATGCAGGGAATCTCAAAGCCTGACCTCATAACATATGTGTACGAGTATGCATGTTGTGGGAGATCACTTTAAACCCCTAATAAACTCAGGTCAATGACTTAAAGAAGGTTGTTTTTCTTCTCTCTTGTACATTTGTGCAGGGTATTTTGTCCCATAAAAATGAAAATATGACTTTCTTACAAACTGGCATATTATTAGTTGGGTATCCTCTGGACCAAGTTTGTTATTTTGGAGATAGTTGCTTGTTCCATAAGCATGACAACTGTAAGCTCTCCTGCTCAACCCTGCTGTTTATGTGATAAAACTCCATGTTTTGGAGTCCTTTATCTGTGATTTTCCTTTCCTTCCAAGGGTGAAGGGCTGCAAATACTTAGTGCCCCCTGCTGTCTTTTCGTCCCTTATATCAATTTTCTGCACTTTGTGACCTCAGGCTCTGCTTTGACCTTTTGTTCTTTTATACAGGAACTTCTTTGCAGAAGGAGTTGTGCTGGAGTTGCTATGGGGGAGCAAGTCCAGTCACCTGTTGCCTGGGTAGACCTTCCTTCTTGGTGGCTGGCAGCTGTGGCTTGCCTCTAACCCCTTAGATATTTGTACATAAAAGTGATGGTGAAGGTCCATGGGAAGATACTTGGATACCTGATAGTTATTAATTGCTCCTCTGAGATGATGGGGAATCAGGGATACCATTTTAAACTTAGAAGAAAAAGAACATAATCTTCCCTCTCTCCCCTTCTCCCCTTTTCATTTACAATTTAAGAAGTTGCAGTAATCCAAAATACTGCAAGTGAGATCCAGATGATGTCTGGTGCAGGGTTTTTATTCCCTTGTACTGATTAGAGAACAACTCTGTGGAACATCTTTTTAAAAGAGAAGCTCATATGAATATATAAGAAAATGCAGCACAATGCCAAGCCACACCTACCTCTCATATACTGTCAAATATTTTGGAGGGGACTCGGATCTTTCCTTGGAGAAACAATGCTCTTGTCTTTCCAAATAAATCACCTGCAGAGAAATGAAGGGAAAAAAAAAAAAAAAAAAAAAAAAAAAGCGCACTTCTAAAACAAAGCAGCATAAGCCCTATATTAGACTGGCTAATTGCTACAGAAGTATTTTCCAGCAAGGTATATTGAGCAACCAACAGAAATATGAGGACTTAATAAGTAATGAGAAGAGAATTTATACAAAAACAGACATAACAAGGCGAAGTTAATTCATCACAACTTTCTCATAAACCTTTGTTGGGCAGTTGGCCAGGCCCATCACATTATCTGTTTGACTCACTGAGTCACTCCAGCTAATAGAATTTTGCCCCATGTTTGTTGTTGCCATGGTAATGCAATATTATCAGGCATGTCATGTTCACAGATCAGTAGCAGCAGCACTGCTGCAGACACACAACAGCTTTCAGCCTTTGACCATAAACAGGAATTCACTCCACAGTCAGTCTGTCAAAAAGGAAGTCGGCTGTGGTGAAGAAGCACTAGTGCCAGTACTACTAGCCTTTTCCTTTTTCCTTTGTGAGTGCATTGCCATTATCATTAAAATAACCTTGAATCGTCATGAATTCATTCATTCACAAACATTGTCAAAGAAGGTGCAATAGTTCAAGAGAATCCAGAGGGTCAAAGAGAGGACTAGTTTTAAATCTGTGCCTATTGAACCTGGAAATGACATAGTCTGTTAGATATAATCTTATTCTTACCATAGCAAATCAAGCTGTGTTGACTGGCACCAATGTCCAAGTCAATTCAGCACCATGAAAGGTTACTAGGAGTAAAGAGGTCATATCCTTTGTGGTATTGCTTTGAGAAATAAACTTAGGCATGTGTGGGAATATTTTACAAAGAATAGCTTTTTCACCAAAAGTGAAAAACAAATCCTGTCAGGAATCTATAAAGACTGCAGGTATTTTCTGACATAGCCATATTTAGTATTTAAACCAAAGAAATAATTACTAAGCTTTTCCAATATTTTAAATGTTTAATTGAGTCATAAATATTCCACCAGATATTTTAATTGCTTTCCAAAGAAAACACTTAGATATCTTTTTGGAACTGCATTTTGAAATTGAGAACACACTTCATCTTGGGGTTTATAAGGATTTTCATTTTCTTTCCAAAATAAACATATCAAATAATAGTGCAGAATACATGAGAAGATCTCAGACCCTCTGAATTTGATTAGTTTGATAGATTACACAAGATTTACCCTAGCGTAACCCCTTTGACATCAGCTGAGTTGTTCTGATTTACCCTGCTGTGAAAGGGGATTAAGATTCTTGGATTTAAAATACAGGAGAGAATTTCTGCAAGGACATACTGTTTTTTAATGCCTCTGTTATATGGAAAGACCTGTTTAAACATTTGTTGTCACATATGCCCCAAAATGTTGTTGACAAGATATACTGGCATTGAGAGACCCTACACAAAGTTTAGGAATACATTTGAAAATTATTTTAGGTAATAAGGGGCTGATTATGCTTTTCCTTCTGTGGGCTTTAGACTGGTATAACTCCATAGATTTTTTTAGCAGTCTCTTCTGAAATGCTGGGAGAAGTGGCTCCATTCTGAGACATGCTGATCCCCTTTATTGCAGCACTGATTCTAAAGTTTTGAGCTGAGACCTCCAAACCACTCACATTTACAGTGGTATAAATGAAAACAGTGTTTGGCAGCAAGTATTTAAAATCGAGTTTTGGGACCAGTCTTAGGCTATCCTTGACAAATACAGAGCACAAGTTCTGAGGTGTAAAGATTTTGCACAGAATCTCTTTTCTGCTGAGCAGAGTGTGTATTCTCAGTTTGTCTTGCCAGTGAAGTTATTCAACCAGTGTAGCTGAGTATATCTACACATGCTATGCATCTGCATGAATCTCCCTGCACTAACATCATGGAACGGAGCGTACAGACTGGATTTTCTTACAGCATGAAAAAGACTGTAGCTCCCATCTTCTCCAA
This sequence comes from Aythya marila, assembly GCF_965140915.1. Taxonomy (NCBI): domain Eukaryota; kingdom Metazoa; phylum Chordata; class Aves; order Anseriformes; family Anatidae; genus Aythya; species Aythya marila. The sequence goes on along the minus strand of NC_139042.1, from coordinate 66,032,656 downwards.
AGAAATGCTGAAGTCTAATTTGGCTGTGCAGTCAGAAGTGCAGTGCTCCAGTAACAGAGCCCATTAATAGCCATGCAATTAAAGCAGCCCTACTGTTGTGCTAGAGTTGAACCAGCTTCTGATAATCAGGAAAGAGAAAGAGTAACATTGAACCTTTGCTCTCAACTCCTGTCATGAAGTGACAAGCACAGCTTGATGAAGTCCTGAAGATTTGAAGTAGTATGATCTTTTAATTGAAAACCATTTACATTAATGGCATTACTCTTGTTTTACTCCTGTGAAGTAAAGATCAGAATGAAGTGCAGGGGGCAGACAGCAAAGTTTTTCAGTAAGGAATGAACATGAGACTTTCAAAAGCACAAAAAAGAACCAAGGCAGTGTACTAACCTCTGTGCATCTATATGTCTGTTTCTCAGACAGCTTGTAGTGTGTCCATATAAGAGAGAAGGAAAGGAACAGAGAAGGAACATACATCTATATCTGTATCTTGTCCACACCTAAAAGTTAAACCATTAGACTTATACTGGTTACAAACTAGTAAAGTGAAATTCACGTAGCTTCTCTGTGTGGACATCCTTAGCTGATGTCCAAAACAGCTATTGTCAGTCTGGCTTGTAAGGTCTCTGAATGTCTCACAAAGATTCCTTATTAAGTGGAAGAAAGTTTTAACCAGTGGAATGACATCCAATTCTATAACATAATTAAACAGGTGCAATTTTAGTGTGTTTAGAAGGAATGAAATACACCGAGTCTACTCTAGTAGAAATCATGGAATAAACCATTTATAGTTTGGATCACTGCATCTCAGAGTAATGGCTGTTCTGTTTACACCAAGGGTCAGCAAATTTCTGCTATTCAGTGGCAATCTGAAAATGCATTATAGCTAATCATGTCAAACTGGTAAAGGAAAATAAATCACAAACATTTTACACATTTTTAACATGTTACTTTTTTTAAAGACAATTTGTGATCTACAGATTATTCCTATTTATGTTTGCTATTTTCCCTCTATCAATCACAATGAAATATAAATTTTCCTGGAACTTAACACTACTGCAAACACCTTCAATTTTATTTCTTACATTTGCATATAGCTTTGTATTATTAGTCCAATTTCTTTTATGTAACTGAGGAGAAAGAATAATTCTTTCCTTTGACTCAGACAGAAAATATTCCTTCTAAAAAAATAATATATATATATATATTTAGAAGTTTAATTGCAGTACCTAGGCATATCCATTCCAAAAGAAAATTTTTATTTGTTAAACCTTATGAATAATGACCTAGTGAAAAAAATATATACGATATTCAATGTACAACAGAATTTGCAATTATGTCATTCAGGTGGCATGATGTATTATAAAGAGTAGGAGTTGTAAAACACCCTTTAAAACAAATGAATATTTTTGGGGTTGCAGCTAAGATCAGTACTAATATTTTGCATAAGTTCCTGGACACATTTAAATATGAGAAATCTTCTAGAATAGAAATTAAAACAAACAAACAAACAAAAAAAAAAACAACTCATTTATTTATAGGCTTTTTTTCATGTCACTTTATGTTTTAAATGTTAAGTACTGATGATGGTAATGTCATCACTTAACCAGCAACTTAAATTTAAAAAGCAAGAGAAAACCACTGAAAACACTCTTAAGGAAATCCAGGAAACTTCAGATGTAATTACCTCACAAGAGAAAACAATGCGTAAAGATTTCTGGTTAAATATAAAAGTTCACTTCTTACGTTTTCCTAAGTTAAATTACAAAACAATTTTCCAATGAACTGTGACTTGAATCATTTTCCCATATCTCTTATGTCAGAGTTCATTAAGAAAATATTCTGAAAGGAATAAGAAGAGGAATCTGAGGTTAGCCTCACACTTCCTTTCTAGAGGTCTGATTGAGCTGAGAAATTCAGATGAACAAAGTTACAGATTAGACTCTGTTATGACAGTGAATGATTAGTTGTGATCTAATCTACAAAGATCTGAAGGAACTACAAGAATCTTGACTTAAATCAGGTTAATTATTATACAAAGTGAAATCATAGCCTCATTGAAATCTATGGCAAAGGTCTCACTAACATCAGTGCACCTGCAGTGTTTATCCATGCTTTTTAACCATGGGAACCATGATGATGCTTTCTCCACCGTCATAAATGTAGAATTCCTTGTTTTTCTAGGTTTGGAGTTCTTATGCAGTGAATAAACACAGAGAACAACCATGAAATGGCTGAGGATTAAAAAATAAGGGAAAGAATATGTGTAAAAGAGTTAGAAGTAAAGGATATTGGCAAAAAGAACACAGAATGCAAAATCTTTGTAGAAAAGAAGCAGAAGGCAATAAAAAAAATAAAAGGGACAGTGGCAATAGTAGAGAGAAGATTGTGTCCTGGAAGAAGGAGGAGATTGTAAATGAGCCTTGAAAGCAGGCAAAATTGGAGGAACAGGAGGTAGTTGAGCATTCAGTTCTCATGCTGTGTGTAGGCTGAGCATTTAAAAATCTGAACACTTTAGCAGGTAAAGCACAACGATAGTAAAGTTTATGTTCAATTGTTCTGAGCTGCTTTTTAACATTCACAGTAGCACATCTAAACAAATCATCTCACTTTTAATGGAAATCACTGCGATGTCGATCTGTGCTTTGTTTCAAATGTTCTTGTTAGTTCCTCAATCAATGTACAAGGCAACATTTTCAAGTGCATTAAAATGAGGCTATTTACCACTGTTATGATAATGATGGCTCTGTAATGCCTAACAAATATTTATCCAGTTTGTCTAAATTGGTCAACACAGAGACATTTCTAAAACCATTCATAGCAATTTTAATAATGGGTGCTGTAGAGCCCCATGTTGTATGTTAACTTCTTCAGATTTTTTTTCTCTATGCATAAACTAGGACCAAACTATTCCCCACATGGAACTGGGGTATGTTGTTTAGTATGCTTACTAACATGTATTGTAACATGTATTGTCATTGAACATGTTGTTCCTGTTACATATATGAATTTTACAAGGAGACACACCTGATTCTATAAAAAGCATGAAATCTAAATTTCACAAAGCATGTGCCACTTAATTTTAGCAGCACAAAAGAGTTCATGCTGATCATCTGAAGAGTTAGCTTTAACTGTTTATTGACATTGAATTGAAAATGAGAGATATTAAGTGAATATTGGCCCTGAAATACTACAATTGCAAATATACCTATAGATGTCCACCTTATAAAACTAGACACCTTCCTCTCCTTGTACTGCTGTTGTCTTTGAACCTATGCATTTTGTACATAGTTTACCTTCTCTTGAAAAGTATTTTGGGGAAATGAATGAAGGAATGAACCATTCCAACAGATTTTCTCTTTTCCTCAGTCGTTCTAGTTTTGTAATATCCTACTTTCCAATGTCTACATCATGAAGTCTTTTAGAAAAAGAAACAAAATAGTATTTACATTGTCATCAAGTATTATATCAGTTAAGTCAACATAATTATGGTTCTGACATGATGAACTGCCAGAGAGAAGCAGTCTACTTATTTACTACTAAATTTGTTGATCCAATGAATGCTAAAGCTGCTCATTAATTGCTCGGCATAATGTTTGTTATGCACTCTGGAATATATCTGCAGGGAGGGAAAGAGGGTGAAAGAGAGGAAAGATGACAAAGTTTAATATAAATGCTTCTCCAAAATAATATAATCCTAAAGAATTGTTTTAATTTAATTAGAAGAATTACCAAATATATTGGTAAATAGCTATATGTGAAAGTTTTGGTTCTTTACACAATTTTCTTTTTAATGTAGCTTGGTCCACTCCACATAAATGATTCTTCATAATTTTATCTGAATTCAAATTTTTTAGTTCTCCCCAGTTTATTTGAGTTCACTTTTTTTTTCTTCTCCCCAAGAAATATTTTTGGTTCCTCTACCAAAAATATTTCTAAATTTCCTAGCACCTCTTCTGTAGTTTTATTTGTAGTCTTATTTGAAAAAGGCCACCATTTTCTTTTCCAAGGTGAAACCATTTTTCTTTCCAGATATCATTTCCAAATATCATTCTCTGAGAAATACAAACAAACGAAAAATACTTCATCATCCTAGTCATCTTGTTTTTCATTTGACACTACCAGTTCCATCTCATTCTGGATCTATCTTGTGATGGGAAGGCATCAGTGATTGCAATAACACTCTGAATCAGGAAGGTGATATGTTGTGCTAGCTTGATTAAAGTTTGGTTTAAAGAGATACGGGTACTAAATGTCGTCCTTGATTCAGATTTCATCTGCTGATTTCCAGGACAGTTACCTGTCCTCAGCTGAGGGCTCTCCTATAACCTACACTTTCCTTAGATACCCCTGGGTTGTTTTCAGAGGCCACTGTTTAGATTAGGAAAGGAAACATTCTGATGTATGCAGACATTCTGCAGTACCGTTTCACCAATTCATCTTGGTATACATAGGTGGCAGTTTCTCATGTTCCATCTAATCTGAATCACTGCTTTCAGGCAGAACTATTACCACTGAGTCAAGTCTAAATCATCAACAGTTTACTTTATGTTGGTACTCTGGCCAAGGAATAGGAACCATACATTCATTTCCTAATCCTTAGTTAGATGGTTTCCTTACCAAAGAGGCATTTAAGAGGCATTTAAAAGAATACTTACAAACCAAGATTGTTTTTTTTGTTTGTTTGTTTGTTTGTTGTTCTTTTTTACCTTCATAAATGTTCTGACCTTTCTTTATTTTGTAAAATATCCCTGAGTGTAGCTTACTGTACATTGATTTTAATAAGCATTCTCTACAGACCGATATGTATAATCTTGGAAATTGTATAATACAATTTTCCTCCACTGAAATACTATAGAAAATTGCACATTTTATACTGACATGTGCCACATCAATAATACAGTTTTTATATCTTATTTGTAGCTATTGATCTCAACAGCATAATGAAAAATTGATTGCAATGAAGTGCACTACTTCTTAAGTGTAAATTTCAATGTCAAATTATTTTTATCTATGCTTCCCAATTATAGATGAAGCTTATACATTTATATATGTTTGCTTTTACAAAACTCTCGATCAGTAAATTAGATATGACAAGAATCTACTTGGTCAATAGAAACCTTGTTGCTCTCACTAAAATATGATTCCAAAATTAAATACACTAGTTCTCTTTCTTCATTACATAAAGAATTAAAGTCTCTGTATGTGGTATCACCTTCCTAGTCAATTTAACAATTTGAAATAGGGTCCTAAATCTTAAGGGGATATGGGCACACAAAGTGTTTTATTGTACGGGAAACCACTGAAATTCATGCACTCATTCTGGAACCTACATGGCAAAGTAAACAAGGAGCAGCATATTCCTTTGTTATCTCTTGAGACCTTATTATTTTTTGGGGAAAACATTTGTGTTAAGGGAAAACCTTATGTTATTAGAACTGACAAAAATGAGAATGGCTTCCATACTTAGCAAAGGGTAGGCATTAGTTTCTATTTTTTGCATTGTAAAGGTAGAGTAACTTTATTTCTGCACCTTCTCTGTATCCTATTGGGAAGTTCAGACTGGGAAATTCAGACTACTTTTCTTCTAGGTCACGAGCAGAGGTTATCTCCAAAGAAAGCTCCTTTACTCCTGTTTCCTGGGGACTGGGACACTTAATGCAGAGTTGCTCCTGCCTGTGGAAGTTCTCAGAAAAACAGCAAAAATATTGCTGATTTAATTAGATATGCTATGCATTTCATAATCAACAAAAGGTTAAGGTGCCTAGGCTAAGTTAATCTGCTAGATCTCTTACAGTCAGTGAATAGAGATGGGAACCTCTGAAATAGCATGATTCATCCTGTTCTAAAAGGATGAGAATGAATCACCTTTCAAAAATGTCTGTCAATTTTCATTGATGATAGAAAAAAAGTGAATGTGATTAGTTCAAACTAGAGCCCTTATTTCAGTTCCTAGGATTAGAGAAGAGGAATCTCACCATACGGGCTCATATAACTGTGACCAAATGCTTGACTGTAATGTTGTCATAGTCTTGTTCAACCACTACCACATACCACATATAACCACATACAACTTCAGTTGTTCCACTGTCATGAAGGTAAATTTAGAAATAACTGTGAACCTACAGGCACAAAAAGGAAATGAGTTTTTCTTCCTTCTTTTTGGATACCACTGAATACTGTCCAAATCTTTCACTTTCTCAGTATGGAAACAAATATTTCTCCCCAGGCTGGTTGCTGCCGTAGTGTTGACTGGGCAAGGAAAAGGGGAAAGATGTCTATGTCAGATGACCTGTAGTTATCATGCTTTTTCAACACTGCTAATGGAAGGGACTTCCCCAGTACTTGATGATAATCTCAATCAAAATCTAGAGTTCAGGATTTTATTTTATTTTTTTTTTATTTTTTTTTTGGGGGGGGTGAGTGTGTGGGTGTGTTTCTTAAAGAACATCTGTCTGCTTCCATGTCTGTTTGTCTTAAATAGGAGTAATAGCTTTTACCTTCCTTAGAATGGGTGAGTTGGTTGCATCAGATGTAACTGGTTGCTGAAGTGGGAGGAATGAAAAACAGTTACACACAATGTGGCACAAAGAAAGCCTATTATCCCATGGATTTGTGCCTCTTGCTTCTTGAGACAACATTTTCTTTACACCTAAGGCACAAACAATATCCCTTCTACATTTTTTTTTTTTTTTATTTTCATAAAGGTTGAGCTCATGGTGAAATGTGTCCTTTAGTGGGGGCATTAATAACATCTTCTGCTCAGCTGCCTATTTTCATGACATTTGTTAACCTTATCCATCTCTCAAAGCTGTTTGATATTAATTATGGGCTCAAAACTGATTGTAAATCAGGTTGAAAATGACATGAGCATGGTGACCATTGTAGAAAAGGGCTGCATAGCATCTAGTATGAAATGAGAAACATTTCCCCTGTTCACTGCACAAGCCAAATTTTGTTACAAGTTAGTACTTATGAAATGACTGTGCTTTTGTACTCCAGGCAGGTATTCAATTTGACCCTGTTTTTAAGTGGGGAGTTGCATAGATTAGGATATACTGACAAAAAAATTCAAGCACCATTTCAATAAAGGCTGGCTTTTATTGCTTCCATGCATTTGTTTGAATAGAGTTTTACAACTTTGCAATTCATTTCCAGTTATCCTGAAGCAAATGTCCTGTGAATTTGCATATTTCAGGACTGATTTTTAAATGTAGACTACATAAGAACTTAAAAGATATTCAAGTCTTTAAAGAGAAGATGATAATCTTACCAATTAGATAATTATTGTTATTATAAAATCTTGTGTTTCCTACTTTAATACAAGGGCCTGAATAAGCAATGTGCACCTGAAAATCTTTTCCACAAGAAATTAGTCTGAGTTGTATTGCCATCAACAAATACATAAGCCAACAGTGAAAACTAGCAATAAGCCACAACGATCATATTATGAAAGCCAAGATAATTTTCTCATGACTCTTTGAAACCCAACTCTATCATAAGTCCAAGGTGAACAGTGTTTCTATTACTCTAATTAACTTGGTGATGTTTCAAAGCAAGGAGCATGTCAACATAGCTGTATGAAGGATGTGCATACATGAGCAGCATACATGTGCAGGATAGATATAAAAAATTAAAAACAGATAAATTGAGGTGGAAAAAAGCTCCAGAAAGAGGCCAAGGAAAATCTGCTAGTCTTAACTGTGGAGGTGTTATTTGTAAAACTGCACTACTGACAGACAGGGGTCCAGAAAGTGATTAAAGTAAAATAAAAACAAACCAACAACACTGAAATAACTGTGGAAATAATAGATGTGATAAAATCATGTTTGCAAAAAGGATGGATGGACATCCATTTAAATGGATGTTCCTCAATTAAAGAAAGTTAAAAAAAAATACTTTTAATGCTTTATTATTTATTATTATTTAATGTGGTTTACTTTCAGGCTGAGCATCTTGAGAGAGCTGGATTCAAAGTCCTACATCACTTGGCCAGCTGAGAACATCAACTAAAGCTCAGTAGCAAGACTGACAACTGCAGCACAGATCCTCTGAGAAGGCTGTTGTCGATGTAAGGGAGAGTGAAATATGGATGGAAATGTCCAAGAGCTGTTAAATTTGTGGTAAACACTTAAACTTAAGACAGAAAAGAGAACTAATTTATGTTTCTGAGCATAATTTCTTCCTTTAACTAGCCTAACCTTTTACTTAGGCAACATTCCTTAGATGTTATGACACAAACACTCATCAAGTCTCCTCAAACTTTCCATTGTATGACAAAATTTAGTGACATACAATGAGCTGCTAGAAGGGGTGTGAATATGTTGCCTTACACATCATCAGATTAGGTGGAATTTGAGTTCAGTTCCTAATGAACACAGAAAGAAAAAAAAGACAGTTACTGTGACTATCTCACCTACCAAAAAATACTTTGATCAGGTGTACCTTATCAGACTCCAGAGAATACAATCCCCTGTTCCTTTATCCTTAATGAAAAAAGGTGTAACCTAATTCCTACTAAGCAAAGCACAGCTGTGTTGGTGTTCTTTTTCCATGGATAACCGGGAATAGGGCTGAGAAGTCTATAGATTATTTATTTATTTATTTTTGTAGCCATCAAGAAATGTAATGAGAATACTCTTAGTGTTTAACAAAGCAAAGAAAGGGAATGAAAAACATGTTTGTTTGTTTGTTTGTTTGCTTTTTTGGGAGGGTACTGCAATTTGGTTCAAACCACCTTTCAAGTTGGGCATTTAACTTGGTGGCTTTTTCTTCACTTTTGTGAGTCTTTTTTAGTCTGTAAACAATAAACATAAATATATTGTTATAAATATATAACAATAAAAAAGTCAGTTAGAGAAAGCACACCTGTTAGCAGCTGAGTCTGCTAGATTCTTATTTTGCATTTCTAGGCAGACTTTATGTTGTTCATATATTGTTATATTGCAACATTTTATGCAGATAGCCACAGGCCCTGCCTGAAATATTTTGGGAGTATAATCATAGTTTAGGAGCAGCTAATCTATTCAGGAATCACTATAGCTGGAACCAAGGCAGTGGCCATGTAGGAAGACAAGCAAGTTATTTGGCTCAGACCAATGAAATTAAGTGATCCCTGCCCATGGCAGGGGGATTGGAATTAGATGAGTTTTTAGGTCCCTTCCAACCCAAACCATTCTATGCTTCTATGATTCTTTCTCCATCAAGGGTAAACAGTAGTTGCTGCAAAATTTGTCTCCAACAAATGTCAGCAACTTATTTGGGTAAGCGAGAGAAGAAGTTAAAAATCAGTTTGTTAACTGCAATTCCCCTAAAGAAAATCTAGAGGGATGCCACTGACATGAGGTGTTATATCCATGTAAAATTTATCTACACAACTTCATCTGTATAAAATCTGGCTATTTATCCTAGACTCTTCCAGTCAGTGAAGAGAGGCCAGTACCTTGAAGAATCAACTCCATCTAGATGTTTTAATATGGGATGGATTGCCCTCTGGAGGGATTATCCTGTTGGTCACAAAGGGCTTTTTAATAGTTATTTGAGACCAGATACCTCATTATGCCTGTGCTCAGAGATGTTTTACTCAAGCTGTAATACAGGGTGTTAATAGACATGATTCAGGATATTAATTAATTGCTATATGACACTTCTAGGTTGTTGAATGAAAGTAAAATTATATTTTCCAGTGGTCTTACCTTTAACATTCACTGATGTGATCTACACAACATGCACAGAGTTTTGCTATACTGTTTCAATTTCTACAGTACCAAGGAAACCCTTTGTCTGCTACAATTAGTTTGGCATCGCTGTTTCCCACTGACTTATTCAGCATCATTCAGCAACTCTTTTCCAGGTTGTCTTTCCATATCAGCATAAGAAAGAGGATAAGGGAAATGTAGCATATTTTCAAATGTAGGTTGCAGATATATGACTTGGTGGAAATGATTTCCATCCTTTCTTGCTCTGATATGCCTCTTAGTACTGTGTTGATTTGCAGAGCTATGTGCAACTGCAGAAGGAAGCATTTGATAGTTTATATTTTACAGGTGAATTTCAGATCAAATGGCCTTAATGTAACTTAAGGAAATAAAAAATCACAAAGTTTCATTCTATCCTCTTTCATAAATCAGTAAAACAGAGCAAAAATAAGTCACAAGGCTTCACATCATAATTCATATTTTACAGAATATTTAGCCAAAGTTTCTAGTTTTACTTGTAGAGTTTCAGGTCTCTCTTCATTTTAGTATTAATTATCTTGTTGTCACATATTTTGATATAAGTAAAAGAAAGCATGCATTTTATTCAGCTGGAAAATATGATCTAGTACTTAGTGGAACAACACCTGGGAGTCTCTGAAACCTTCTGCAACTCAAACCTTTTTTTTTTTTTCCTCCCAACGGGAATTCTCTTTAGCACCATTTTGTTTAGTTTCAAGTTTCATCAAAGTAGTATTTATTTGTACAAAACTATACACCAGATGTCTGCAACCATGAAGCCTATAAACTATTTTGTTGCCAATGTGACCCTAGTGGTTTCAACAATTACAAACTGAAAGCAGGTCTGTTTACACAAGGCTTTAATGTTAAACTATATGCAAACATAACTATGTGGACTCCCAGTTAGACAGACACATCCAGTTTCACAAATATTCCAGCAAATGAAATCTTAGAATTCGTAAGCTACTAAGTATAGCACAAAGAACATGAAAATCACGATGCAGTAGTACTTACCACTTATATATATAGCACTTTACATCTTCAAAGTACTGTGCTAACAATATCTAATTAATCCTCCTCAACTAATTAATCCTTTCCAGATCAGGAAGTTGAGACACATTAATTACAATTATTATTTATGTACTTATATAGCACCATAGGTGTGCATGCCTCTTTACAGACTTATAGACCAGTCCTTTATTAAGCAGCTAAACTTTGTCTTTAATACTAAAGGTTCTTAACATGTAACATTTGGAGGGAATACTTTCCCTGAAAAAGTTTACAATCATGCATTGTATTCTGTCACCAGAATTGTCCATAAGAAAACATTAAGAGCAAGATGGACATAAGGAGCTATACTGCTTATCTCTGTGTTTAGAATGTGTGTGTATATAGCTACACACTTGTGTGTGTGTTTAGAAAAAAAATATGTTATTGTGTTGAATTGTTGAATATTGTACTTGAATTGATTTTCAAGTAGGTTTATAATATGTTCACACCTCTGAACACATGAATTATCAACAATAGCATCTATGATGGTAATATACTTTCTTGTTATGTGTCTCAAAATTATGGAGAATGAAGAAGATCCTGAAATGAAGAATGGTTTCATTCTGTGGGCAAAAGATCTAAATCTACAACTATTTTCTGAAAGATAAGCCCATTTGACTCAGAGTTTGGGTTACTGGAGGTCTAGGTTCTATTTATTGTGCATAATTTCCCAATGCAGCATAAAGTAAAATTTAAAAATGAGATTATTACATAATCATTACTTTAAAAATTATTTAATTACTTACACCAATGCTTAAGTAGAAGGAAGTCAAAAATTAATGATCCCTTGCTTCCCAGCCCATTGCATTTTCTCTTAGATGAAGGAATATTACAGAGAAAACAGAGAATATTTTAATGGTGATCAGATGCCTGTTCGGTTTCTATCCTGTCCAGACAGTTCTTGATAGGTCACCATGAAAATAAGCATATTTTTTTCTGCCAGGAATAAGCTCTAGTAACTTACCACTTCTCCTCGCCTCCCCTCCTCCCTTTTTAAAATCAACTTATTTATTTTTTTCAACAAAAATAATTGTTAGTAACATGTATCTGGTTCAAATCTGAGCAGATTACTCCTCACACAGCAAAAAGTTGTTCTAATAAGTCTAGGACAAACTCTCTCAAAAAATAATGGATGGTCTAGAAATATCTTCAGTTACAGTCAGAAAAATACATATAAAGGAAAGTACTATTCAGTCTGAATATATGTGCATATATCACATCTTATAATATTAGATGTATTTTAATCTCAGACTTCAGTTCTGCATTTGATGTTCTTCTATTAAATTCTTCATTTCAAGTGGATGGAATAAATCTTGTGTCTTCTTCTACAATTTCCTAGGTTGAAGGGGTTAGAAAGTATATGGCTTAGTCTTAAGAGAGTAAGTTGTAGCACAAAATGTTTTGAATTCTTTTTTTTTTTTTTATTTTTGTTTGTTTATTGTATATTCACTATTCTAGATTATTCACTGAAATTCTTGGTCTGAAAACAATTCAGACACAGTTTGTTATAAGTATTAATAAATGAGATTCAACTTGTGAACCAGTTTACTTAGTTGAGACTTGGTATGCTGCTTCTACATTATAGTTCAGGACCAGAAGTGAAGAACACATTTTCTTTTCTCTCTCCCTCTCTCTCTCTCTCTCTCACTCTCTCAGATGAAATTTTAAAAGTTATTTAGGTAGGCAGAATGCAATTTCCTGAACTGGCATTTGGCCAGTATATGTGGTTTGACCTCCTTCTAATGGAGATGTGTTTATTTAAAGTAGCAGGGCACAGTCAAAGACCAACTGTATTTTCAGAGAAGGAGGTGAGGAAGTGAAAACAAGGAGCACCAATAAAGAATTCTAATCAGGAATGAAACACCTAAAAGTGTATTGAAACATTGTTCTGCAGTGCTTCGATTAATCCAAGGCTGTTTTAACTTGTGCAACTGCTACTTACAAGACAAATAACATGAACTGACGCCAACCAGTCTGATGTTTTCATTAGGATAAGCCATTATTATAAAGTGCATCAGATGTATTGAGCGACAGTGAACTTTCTGCTTTCAGACATGGTGGTACAGTATTTAGTCTCGCCATGGGTCCAAGAACCCAGGTTTAAACTTTGCCTTGCTTTTGTTCAGTAGATCTTCCACTGAGTTACAGGTGGGTACCATCTTATTGAGGTTTGGTCTAAGTGTTGCTGCCTACTTTTTAGTGCATGTCAATGGCTAATTGAATGGGAATGCTTTAAATAGCATAGATAATTGGCAACCTAAAATTAGACTGAACTTGACTTCTTCTCCAGGTTTCTAAAGCATCTACATTAGGATAAAGTTCCTACTACTTTAAAAGCTAATGTTTCAGCAACCTCAGTTGAAATTTACCATTTTCTGGCTTATTATGGACTTAACTAACAAATTAGCAACACTTTTACCTTCATAAATTCCAATAGCTGAATATACAAGTGAGTTTCACCATCAGGAATAAAAGTCCTTACTATTTCCTTAAGTTGATCATAGAACAGTCAAGAAATAAGAGAAAGCATTGCTTTAGTCAGTGACTAACCAGGTATTTATCATGAAATTAGGATGGTGAGTCTAATGAAATGTGGAAATGGAAGAACTATAAGGAGCATGTCTGGAATCTGTATGGGGGTCTGGATGACAAAACTGTGAAAAAATTATTATTTACAGTCTTACTGAAATTAAGGTCAATGGCTGAAGGATGGGTGCAGTAAATGGAGAGAGGATGAGAACAGGTGAACATTTTAGAATTATAAGGAAAAGTCATTACTGATTTGTATAATTAAAGGTGTCATTGGGAACCACAGAATAAGGAAGAAGTCCCTAGCCATATGTTCACAGTGATGTAAGACCGATGGAATTAAAAGAAAAAGGCATATATATAAGACAGGTCAGCTTTGACTTGTTCTTGAGATGGAAGCAGTGTTATGCTCCGAGATCAAATGTATGCACCTCTCTTGCCTCAAGTGAACTGTCTGAATAAAGGTAATTAATTAATTCCAGGGAAAGAGTTATAGCAATGTAAATGCTGAAACAATGAGGTAAAATGAGTTTCTGATGATATGTTTATTTTCAGTTTTCAGTCATTTTCTATATATAAAAGTATAGATATATACAGGTACCAAAACCTTCTGAAGATGTCAAGTGGAAGTCAGGTTTTAAGTTGTTCTTTCCTTCTTCCCTTCCTCATGTCATCCCACACCCTCCATTCCTCATACTTTCTACTTTCCTCTCTTTTTCTCTCTTTTCCTCTTTTCCTTTCACTATAGTCTCATAATGCAGAGGTTTTTGAACAGCACGGCAACATATCATCAAAAGCAGCAGGCTCGGAGAAGGTTCTCAGGTCATTCTCCCAACCTGCCCAGTGAAACCAACTAGTTCCTGTGCATTACTTCCTGACAGTAGCTGATTCTTTGTTGATAAAGAAGGGTCAAAATATATAATCAGATTTGTGCTATTCTTTCCCATGATCAAAAGGAGGAGGTTCCCTCTTCCCTCATTTGAAATCTTTGCTGAAGTACACAGTCAGCAAACCTCTCTGCTAAGTGCCTCTGCAATTGTTATAGGTTTTCAGATTTTTTTCTTCCCCTCCTCTCTTCTCCTCTGCTATAACAGATAAAAACTGAAACTGCTGGTTCCTATCAAAGTGCACCCAGGAACTAAGCTAAAAGGAAGAATCTCTCTCTGCATAATTCCAGCATTGATGAATTAAGGCCTAAAATGCCTTTTTGTATTTCAAACAACATTCATAGTCCATGCTTAAAATCGAGATTAGCTCCATCAAGAAGCAGTAAATTCAGCAATAAGATTTAATCTCTGTGGCACTCAAAAGACAAGATTCAATTATATTCTGTGATCTTAATTGAATTACCCCCCCCCCCCCCCAAAAGTAATGACATTATTTTATATTTTCCCCAAGCCCAGCTTACTCAGATTGAAAAGAATTAAATAAAGCATGGTTTGAGAAAAAAAATGTTTGTTTTTTCTGCCTAATAATTCGCAGCTTTGAGGAGAACTAATATCCTTCTAATAGTAAAAGACTAATATCTATCTCTGGAAGTGCTCTTTTTTTTTTTTTTTTTTTTTTTTTGACCCATCTGGTTTGTCAGAAAAGTCTCCTACCTCTGATATTTATACAATATCATGCAAATGTCAAAATCTGAATGTCATCTTCAAAGACCCTTTTATGTCAGGCAACCCCTTTATAGGGAAAAAATAAACAATTTTATGTATGCATGCTTGATGCCAGTCCAATTAATAAAAGCCTTTTTTGCTATGCTTGGCTACAAGCAAGTTTCTCTTTTGAAAATGAACAGAGGGAGAATGAGATAAAAGGTCTGTATTGTTTCCTTGCAAATTTTACAGTTTCATTTTTAATTTGTGTTTGGATGTGAGGATCTTGGTGCAGATGGTGTGATAGTCCACAGTATGTTCTGAGAACCTGAAATGATAACAAAGATATGCAAATTGAGAGGGTGCTTTGGATGAAAGCCAGGATATCCAATTTCACAATAGCTGAAAACAAATTGATGTGCCCAGCAAACTACTCAGAGTAGCACTAGGAAATGTAACAGTGCCAAAACAAATTATATTAATGACCTGAGCAGTTTGTTGAATTCTATTGGCTAGCTTAATGTTGGTTACATTTGTCTGTGTTGGCACTTCATTTACTGCACAAAACAAGTTTTGTTCATAAAAAAAAAATAAAAAAAATAAAAATATTAATGAAAAATCAGTCTTGGTAATTGTAAAATAAAGTAATACAATAATTATTTTTACATCTGTATACAAGAATTATTTTTACATCTTAGAAATGTCAAGCATATTTCATGTGAAACAAATTGATAAAGTAGATACTCCTGAAATTCAGAAATCAGAGTCAATCAAAAGAAATCAAAATTATTTCTACAAGGAAACAGAAACATCAGTGGCACTAGCTCAACATTACATTTAATACTAATAAAAAAATTAACAATTTTCTGTTATTAAATACAGAAACCTAGTAAGAAATGTTTCCAAAGAAAATATTTGTGTGTAAAATCACTGTCTAGAATAATTCTGACACATTAATGTTATTCACATTTTTGCCAGTGTTAAAAAGAGAGCCTGAGCTGTTGGTTGTCATTACTGTCTTCCCCTCCTCCTTCCCTTAACTGAAGAATTCTCATCTTCAAATGAATCACTTTAAACAGACTTTAAAAAAATGTTTCTTGCTTAAACTATGTTTAAATGGATGAGAAAAAAAAGTCTGCCAAGAATACTTGTAGTTTGACTATCCCTTAACAGTTCATATATTTTACATGAATAGCTTCTTTCTATTTAGAATGAGAAAATCAAATGCACTTTCAGTTTTCATAAAATCATACTAGCAATGCAGTGAATTGAATGCACCTTTCACATACTTCAGCAGTCCATACTGAAAAACATACTTTGAATTATGCAGATCCATAATTCGAGTCTTGCTAAAGCCTGGTTTTGGATCTGATTCTAAACACATGAAAAACTTTTATTTACTAATAATATACATAAATTGGGCCTAGCAGAGGAAAAAATAAACTAAGATTTGATCTTGCTAAGATTTGATCTTACAGTCAATAAACTACCACCACAGCTGGCATAAGAATAACAGAGTTTCAATGGAGAGATACCAGTCTACTTCACTTAGACATTTGTGAACTGCATATTTTATTTTAATTTCTAGCAGCATCACTAATCTTTTGTTCATCTAAAAAACTCTGAGGCCATTTTATAAAATACTAAATCAAAGTAAAAATAGCAGCAGCTGCACCAATTCTCCCCCCTTCCCCTTCACATTGTGTACAAGTACAACTTAAAGGTGTTATAAATTGTTACCATCTATTAAAATGAGAAGCAGTTTCTTATTGCTTGCAACTTTATTTTAATGTCACAAGAACAAAAACAAATACTGGCAGGGAATTCATCAAATGTTCAGTACCAAGACAATGTGTCTCAACTCTTAAATGTCACCTATTATATATACACATGTCCTAATGCCACAAAACTGTTCTTGTGAAAAACACTTACATCCATAGTTTATACCTTTGTTGTTTTTACCCTTACCTGCTACTAAAAAGTAGGTAGTTTGAGTCAAAAAATGGCAGTTATTGTCATTTCCTAGATAAACATTAAAAAGACGAGGGGAAAAAAAAAAAAAAAAAAAAAAAAAAAAAGGCTTGGTACAATATTGATTTCTGACATTTTGATTCAGGCTTTTCCCTCAAAACTTGTATACAGAAGAATCCTTCTGATGAATTCACCCTTGTGGGCAGAGAGCAAATTCTTGGTACAACCTGCACCGCTGCTCCTGCGCTTGACTTGAGACTGCAGGTATTTGCTATGGGACAAAATTGATGTGGAGTTGTAATAATTCAAAGGGAAGTGAAGTGGGTTTGGCAAAGAGAGCTGAGAAAGAAGCAGAAGGGTATGTCAAATTCTTGTTGGTCCTGGGGTACTTGCCCAGTTATATAGCTCCTGGATCCATGCTATAGTTGAGCCTGTGGTTGAAGCCAATAATCACAGGGTAGATGCCTTGTTATAAGAACAGGCAACATTTTTAACAGACTTCATGGCTTCTTCCTCAGAAAACAAACTCCATCCCTGTGGCAGGTTAGCAATCAGATGCATCTTCCCAAAAAAGTGTGGTAATGACCTCCATCTGTTCCTTCTCTGCTTATGATAGCAGGAGGAAATGACCTGGTTCTGTGGTTTTTAACTCATTCAACATTCAGAGTGGTTCAGTGAGTGAACATGGAAGACTTTTCAAGGTGGGGTAAAGTGTGTTTTTTTGTTGTTGTTTGACTGATTTTTATTTTATTTTATTTTATTTTATTTTATTTTATTTTATTTTATTTTATTTTATTTTATTTTATTTTATTTTATTTTATATTTTATTTTATTTTATTTTATTTTATTTTTTACTTGGTGGCATATCTTGCATGAAAATTTCAAAGTTTCTCCACAGCCAGTTGGATAGGGAGAAGATAATGCAAGTCAGCCTGGGAGGTCCTTGCAGATTTACAAAACTGATCTGATGGAAAACATATTTATTTATTTTTTTAAACAAATAAACAAACAAAACCCAAAACACGCCAAGAAATATGCAGTGATTCCATTTATCATGAATTTATTTATTTAAGGACAAGTTCCCATTTTTTCCTCCTTATTACAACAAGAAAGTGTCTTCTTGGTTGTACCTTTGCAAAGGAAGAAGTAGAATGAAAAGAATGGAGAGGGAAGAAACCCATGGAGTTTTCACTTCTTTTAATGTAAATTCTTTAGTTTTTAATATCAGTATTGTGCAGTCCCGAAGGGTAAGTCCATCTCTTGCTTCCAGGAGTGCAGGGGTTGCATGGTAGTGGAACCAGCACAGTGAACCCTGCTGCCCCACTGCACAGCCTACTTCACCATGGTGCACTGGATCTTCAGGCACTGACTGGAGGTCTGTGAGACCTCCCCATGCAATATGTTACACCACAGTGCTACTGGGACCTGCCCCTGTTGCAGACTGCACATCCAAGGGCAGGTCCCATCACAGTGGAGCAATGCCTGCTATCCTTCATGGGCATGAGATCAGGTCAAAGAGCAACAGTCCCAGCCGGAACAATCTCTGCTCTGCACTGTGTGTGCGTGTGTGCAAAACCAAAGCTTTCAAGTGGGAAAGGGGGAACAACTCCCTTTCTCACAAAAAAATGTGTAGTGCTTCTCTTTAGCTGAGCCTGAGGTGCCTGTTCCAAACATTCTCTTCTCCCAATGACTTCATTCCTGTGTTACTCCCACACTCTCCTTAGTAGGTGTGCAGCACTGTGCCATTTCTAAGTTGCATACAATGTGTCTGAGAGTAGAAGTTTAGCTTTTTTAATTAGGCACAGTGCTATTTTACCCCCCCCCCCCCTTTTTTTTTTTTATCATAGTGAGATGAAGGTATAACTGTGAACTCGACTCACATTTGTCAAAGGAAATAATAATAATAATAATAATAATACAATCCTCACAAAGCAATTAATAGCTTTTAGTAACTGATGTATCTATGTAACAGCAAAATATAGGTTTTAGATGAGCCCAGAAAATGACCCATGGTAAAAAGCTAGCTAAAAGGAATACCTTAGAGCTGTCCATCAGTTGCACAGACGCACACAAATCCTGAGCAGCGAGGCAATGTACTCTCCGTCTTCATGCATAATACATACAAAATAGGTGAAGTGGTATGTAAAGTGAATTTTAATTGGTTATAATTGTCATTTCATTTAGTAAAGTATTGTCTGGAGACCAGGATATCAATTAGCACTCTATGGACTCTGTTACTTATGAAAATATGCATATATAGAGATGATGTGCTTTAGCAGCAGATATACTTTAATTAAGAAAGTGGTACAGTAAATTAAAGACCTTTAAAGTATTAATTAATTGGTGTATAGATCAGTTCCGAGCATCAACTTGGTAAAGTTAAAATCACTGTATCTGATTTAAATTAGATAAGAAATGCATACTTTGTGTTGTTACTAGCCTTTCAAAGGTGTTTGCTGCCAGAACCATGTTAGCTTAAAGGTGAAACAGGTCTATTCTCTATACAGTGCTGAAGTTTTATCTCAAGTTGGAGCTGTTTAAAGTTATCATTTGTTCTTACTAAAATATCAACCAAAAGTGTTTTGTCATGAGCCTTTATCCTACTCTTCTTATATATGTCCTTCATATTCCTTGGTGTTAATAAACATCCCAGCATTAATAAGGTATAGCAAAATGATTGATGTATTCCATTTTATTATTAAATTGTTGGTTACCAAGGCATTTTTTTTTTCCTTCTTTTCCATGAGGGATGAAGAGGGACCTGTCCCTTTTTAGCTGCTTGCTCTGAATGACTTTTATACCCAATATATTGAGAAAAGAGGATGAATGTCACCTCTCTTCTCTTCCTCCTCCTGCCGATGCATACTCCTTCTTTTGATTGACAGCTACTAATAACCTTCCTGCCCTAAGTGCCATGGAGACACTTTATTAGGACAAACAGCCAAGGAAATCTAGGAATGAAGCCAAGCCTGCAGTGAGTTATTATCGGGCTTGTATTTATCTCAGCTTTGTAATTTTTTTCAGTGATATGCAAATCCTGAAATAGATCTTCTTCTGTTGAAGGACAGGTCCCTCTGTTAATTGATCCACTGAGATTCAGCCTAACCTCTTTTAGCTATCAGCCAGGGAAACAGGCTACATAAAAGAGTCTCAGTGCTGTATACAGTTCACATAAATTCACTGTGCATTCTACAAGGAAAACTTCTGCACAGAAAATGCATTTTAGTTCCTGAACATATTTTACATATCAGTGTTATCTGCATAACAGATCAAACTGATTTGTTTATTTGTTTATTAGATATGTATGAGGGTGCACTCTTATAATCAAATATGATTTCAGATGGAGCCTTTTTTCTTTCTTTCTGGAATGATACACCACAAACATGTATTGTAAAAACACATTAAATGAAATTCAGACATAATGAAAATGCATGTGTTCAAAATCACATGCATTTTTTAGAAAAAAAAAAAAAAGATACATTAGAGAAACATTTTATTATTGCACAATTTGACTGGGAATTAACAACACAGGTGCATCTCCGACATGCTTTGAGATTCTGCAAACATTTCTTGTTTCTTTGTGGGGATTTGCAGCAAACAGGTAACATTGTTTCAAATAGATCTTTTAATAGCATATTAATAACAGCAGCAGGATAGATTTACCTCTGTTTTGTCTTTCTCTATGGATAGGTCCATTTAACAAGCAATTTATTTGACAGAGAACAGAATTTGCAACAAAGGGAAACACTAATAATAATAATAATAATAATAGTAATGTCAAAGAGTCCCGAATGAAAAGGGATCATCATAAAAATGGTTAATATTATTTTTTTTAATTTACATAGCAACTCTTATCCATAAGAAACCCAAAGACCTAGATTTTCATCAACCCCTGGTAGAGTAACACCAGTACAAGTATAACTGTCTTTGAGACAAGGAATACAGCCCTGAGAAGGGTCAAATTTGGAGCTGGGTTCCAGCTCTGCTGAAGAGTGAACAGGGATCAGTAATGCTCACACATGGACCAGCTTTCATTTTGACACTTCATCTAAGACACAGCAACATGAAGTAAAGGGGAAATCTATTACCAAATCTTTTTCAGTTTCTCAACCTGAGAGACAGAGTGATGTGCAGTAATGAGGTGTGAGGCATGAAAGTCAGTGTTCTAATCCCAGTTCTGCCCACCAAATTATGTCATGGCCTTGAGCAAGTCATTTTACTTCTACTGTTTTAAAATGAGGATGATAAGCCTTACAACGCTCAGTCTATGATTCTTACTCAGGAAGTGTTTGTAAAGTGCTTCCAGTATATGAAATACTTACGCAGGTACAAATAATTTTTATGAGCACAACCATAGTACCTGGACTGGGGAGCTCCTGAAGATTTGTTGGTGTTGATAAGGTTGCAAGAGAAGATGCACTGCAACTTTGTTTGGACTTCTCTAAACAATGCAAATGATCATTTCCACATACAAATTTCATTTCTTTTCCTATTTCTCTTGTAAGGTAATGTGAGAACCAGACAGGAATTTCTTATCATTTTAAGTGTAGCTGAGATCTAGAATCAATATTCAATTACAGCACTCTTGGACATGCTTGAGTCCTGTTGATTTTAGTGGTATGACCCATATTTATAGCTGATGTATTTTGGGCTGACAGGGACAGAGCACACTGAATATGACAACTGAAAATTTGAACCTTTACATTACTAGGCTGTTCAGGGGGGTTCATGTGCATCTTCAGGTGTTCTTCAGTGTGCTGTTGAAAGTCTAGCTTTTCTGAATGATGACATTTAGAGATGGATTTTACAAGTTTTGCTAACCCTGACTCAAATCCTTTATTCTTCCCATATGTCCTTAAAGAATTTTCTATTAATTATTGGTAGAAGGCAATTCACCTGACAAAGATACATTTTGCAAAGCTCAGGTGTGTGCAGTTCATATCTTTGTTAGTACAATGACAGCTGTAGATAAAACGTTTGTGTTACATTATATAACACAGCCATACATTAATATGGTACTACAGCTTGAATGTTGGTAAGTAATCACTTTTTCTAGAAGCGATAAACATCAGTTTATTTCAGCTGACATGTAGATAACTGGACAGGGATACATCAAAATGCTGAGTTGGCCTACAAGAGAAAATATTTTTATTGGTGTTGATTTCAAACCTAAGGCAATGCCAATGAAAATAGTAGTGCATTTTAATCTGACCAAAGCAAAATACAGTGTTTTTATTATTATTATTATTATTATAGATACTGTCTTTTATTTCATATATATTCACAATAATTTAAGAACAAGGAATCTGTCAGAAAAAAAAAAAAAAAGAGAGAAACAAAAGAAAAAAGAAAACGAAGTCTTTTAAGACTGAGAACATCAGAATAAGGCTAGTCAGCTTTCCTCAGTGGACAAAGTGATAAGGAAATGTTATATTCCTTAAACTATGAGCAAGTAAAGGTTTCTCAAAGTCAAGCCAATACAGCAGGTGACAGAGAGCACATAGCCTACAGGCACGTCTACAGGCCATTCCAGTTTTCCTCACACATGCTGTTAAAAGGATGTTTTATCCTGAGGCAAAGTTATGCTGAAAGAGTTAAAAACCATTTTAGAACATAAGATGTCATGTCACAATGCTTCAGAAACACTGCTGAAAAGTTGCAATGCATATAATGCTTTTTCTTCACTTCATTTATCTTACCTAAGAAATCACACTTAAGCCAGATCCAAAGTCTGATTCAATCCTCAGTAGTTTTTATTTATTTATTTATTTATTTATTTATTTTTAGCATTGACATCAAAAAAGTTTTTGACTAAGGCAAACAATTTTAGTGAACCAAACTGACAAACATTAAAAATATTATAATGGCCTTCCAGATTAACAATAGCTTTAGCCAGTCACTTAGTAGATAAAAATTGGCATTAGTCCAATGTAATTAGTCCAGTAATCAATAGCGCTACACTGATTTACATCATCAGAGGTGTTGTTAAAAGATACTTTAAAAATAAAAAATAAAGAAGTGAAACCTAAAAATAAGGAACACAGGCTAAAATTAAATAGCCAACATTTTTCTAAGATCTAAAATGTATTAAAAAGCACAGATTCTCTTGGTCTAAACCAGCAGGTAACTAGCAAACATTAACCTAATATACCACTATAAATGATGACAGTGCTAAAATAAGAAATTGAAAAAGAAATCTTGTTTATGTCAGGATAGTATGACCTAAGACCTTTCTCTGTCCTTTGAGATCATCTTTGTATAAGCAGACAGTAAAGAGTCTTGCTGAAAGAGCTATGAGGAAGCAGGTTAGTGTTTCAGACCAACTAGTATCTCTTACAAATAGACTAGAACAAGTTTCGGCTCTAGAGTACAGGTCTGTCAAGAGAAAAAGAAAATAAGACAGACTCTGCACATACGTTTTACAATATCGTGTAAGTTGGCAAGAAATAAATAAGTGTTCTCACTGCCTGGGCATGGGAGAAGGTTAAGAGGATGTTGTTCTTGCAAGAACAAGGCAAAGCCAAGTGCTACCATATTTTATCTGTGAGTGCACAGACATACAGCATCCATTGTAACACAGAAACAAATCACAGTGGTCAACCCAGGTTTTTTGTTCAGAAAAATGTACCTCTTTGTTATCTAGACTTTTACCAGACAGAGCTTTTAGCCTAGCAAGGAGCAGGAAGGAGGACCTATCCAGATCTTCATGGCATTTGGATGAGAGCCACACTCACCCAGAGGCCAGTTCTTAATAGTGCCTCTTCCCACCTTGTGGACAGATCCTCTAGTTTTCCCCATAAAGACAGAAAGTGAGCATCAGGATCTTTCAAAGTGTCTCTGCAGATAAATCTGACCATTTGAAGGCAGTCTAAGTTACATAGATATTGATATCTTTGCTGACACTGCCAACACAGTTAATGCTGACTCTAAAAGCCCTATTTAATGTGAACATCTGGCCTATTACGTAGCTGTTAACTGGAGTGAAACCATCATGTACATTCCATATAAACAGCTTACTGTGCCAAATAATAACATTATATTTTTATTTTATTTATTTTATTTTATTTTATTTTATTTTATTTTATTTTATTTTATTTTATTTTATTTTATTTTATTTTATTTTATTTTATTTTATTTTATTTTATTTTATTTTATTTTATTTTTTATTTTATTTTATTTTATTTTATTTTATTTTATTTTATTTTATTTTATTTTATTTTATTTTATTTTATTTTATTTTATTTTTTTAACAGTCTGATTGCTTTCAAGATGGCCCTTTCCTCAAAACTTTTTCTCCAATATTAACAACTCTTCTAGCTCCCCAAGAGTATCTCTTTCATATGTTATATATCTTGTTTATTTCAAGTTCTTTTCATGCTACACAGCAACCTTAAATTGCTTTCTCATCTGCTGCTGCAGCCATCTTGTTCATCTCAGTAGCCAGAAACAACATAAAGTGAAATGCAACTGTGTCTACAGAAAAGCAAGAACGCCTCTGGCTAATCTGATATATTCCATGTTGGATCATCCCTGCTATCGTATACCAAAACTGTCAGAAACTGCAGTAAGACCCAAACGTATACAGCTTCCCCTATGCTGGACCCCTTGCCAATGATTGTTGTCATGAATTGGATGAGATATATTAGAGAGGAAGGGTTGTTGGGTTTTGTTACAAATAGTATTTCTGTCAGTGAAGTGAAAGGCATGCCACATCCCAAAAGATGATACGTGACACGGTTTTCACTTCACTGAGATATACTGAGAAATAAACAAACTACATATTTCAAATGATTCATCTTCCTCTCACAATTTGCCTAAGCAATTTCATTTCTATTGTTTTCCACAAGTTGTTCCAATCAACTAAGAAATTGTATTTTATTCTAATAATTAAATGAAATGTGTTATCTGTTGTGTAGTTCTCACCTCTGAAAAGTAGGGATGAATAAAAATTGATATAAATGAATGTGACTTCCATTGTTAATGGAAGTGATGCATGATTCACTCTGATGGAGTCTAAGCCTAAAGCTGAGTACTGTGCATCTTCATGAGGAACCAGAAACCACCACTAGCACCAGAAATGTCTTTTAGTCTTCCGGCAGGAAAGTCGTGCACACACCTGTCAACTGCTTCCTCATAAATGCACAGATAGAATCTGTCTTAGCACACATTGGATACTCTGCTATTGCTGTTGTTATTGTTCAATGTAAAGTAATTTAGTTAACTTAAGTGTCTTTAGGTATTTTATTAATTCTTCCCCAAAATATTCTAAATACTCTGTACAGCTGTATCCATAATTAAATCATCTAGGTTTCACTTGAGAGAAACAGAAACATGTGGTTTGTTTTTAAACCGTTCCTGAAATGAAAATGCTTGCTTTGGATAGACAAATATGATTAGTAAGCTGCAGTAGCTCAGTTCTGATCCTTAGTTTTTATCCGCTGTTTGGTAACTGTCTTGCTGTTTTCTGCAGCGTATTAATTCTGAAAGTGATATACTGCTTTAGAGTCAAAGGAAGTTATAAAAATGGCCGGAAACATAGATTCTCAATAATGACTCAATAATAAATGTTTCACACTGGATTCCATTATAAGTATCATATTCACTCTTATGGTTTTGCACAGGAACAAATTTCATGATTACTGCCAAGGTGCAAGGAAAAAAGTTTCTGGCAAGTGTGCAGGTCATTCATTAAATCATACTCAAGATATACAAAGCTACCAGAATTCTGTGCTGCTAAAGCTCTGAATAATGATTGGAAAGGATTTTTTTTTTGTTTTTAATTATTTTCAGAAAAGATTTTTTGAACACTTTTATCCTACAGGTGTCTCTTCCTAAATAATGACTTTGATCAGATAGCCACACAAACTTGCTGAGCAAGCTTGTGATGTGGGACATTCATTTAGCTGAATGCTCTAGGGGTTCACATTCACCTTCGGCTCTTCAAGCACAATGAAAAGAATTAGGAACACAGAAAGTGTAATTCATCTAATCCCAAAACAGACATCTACAATAAATCAGATGACTCACCAAAACCATCAATAATCTGTGTAGCCAAATCAATTCAATGGGAATGCATGCCCCAAATAGGTGAGACCAACTGCTGGGTCAGAGCCAACCTCAGTGTACATGAGAATGAAGAACTACCATGCCCAGGGTGGGGGGCTTTCCTCTACACAGTGGAAAGTATAAGTAATAACTTCTAAGTAATAACTATAAGTTATTATAAGTTATATAAGTTATTATAAGTATAAGTTATGTATAACTTATAAGTAATAACTAATAAGTAATAACTTACAGTATATGTAATAACTTCTGCCTTTTTCTCCTTTGACTCTCCTGAAATTTCTATGCATCTGCACCTCAAATATCTCATGATCACTTATAGCCATACATCCTCAGTACAAGTATCAGGGCACCTTGTACATGGTTAGCAACTTCCAGCAGGCAGATAATAAAGTGTAAGATAATAAATAAAGCACGTATGAGGAGGTAAAAAGAGTCTCCTTGAGATCATTTTTTACTAGAAACTTTGGAGTTACCAAAGTTATGTCTTTCACTGCCATTCTTACACCCACAGGCTATGAAATACCTGGTAACACTCCTGAAAACAGCTGACTGTATAGTGATGATCTCAGTATTTAAAACATCAGTTTCTATTTAATGAGTGCCCATTTTCTGTATTTATAAGTGGAAACTATTTAACAATGTCTTTTTTCAACCAGAGTGAAATAAACCTCCCTATCATGGGCAAATACAAGTTAGGCATTTAAGGTAGGATTCGTACATGTATGTCCCAATATCTAAAGAGTATGCAGCCTTAACGTGTAGTAAGTGTGTTCTTCCATCTATCAGTAGAGGGGGGAGAGTAAGATACTTTCACTGCTTGATTTTTTTTTAATCTTAGAAACCTATATCCAAATGAGGTGAACTGTCTTCATGTCATTGGCAGCAAAACAGACACAAATACTCACTTCAGTTGGTGTCTTGTACTGGCCACAAATCAAAAGCCCGTGTCAGAGAAGATGAATGCCACACTGCAAGCGACCTCCCAAGTACCCAAAGAAAATAGAATTCTCAAAGAAAAAAAAAAACAAAAACATTTTTTCCCTGTAGCTATTTTCTCATTAAAAATTAAATACCATGGAATGACCTTATATATATATATATATATATTTCACTGTGCTCAAACATGCTCATTTCCATTAAAATGTAACCCTGAATAAGGTTATTAATAACCCATCTTAGTAGTAGTTGAAAAAGTTAGTCTAACCTAATCACCTCAAGTTTCAGAAAGACCCATTGGTCATTGCAATTTTTTCTTAATTCTCAGTTTTCATGCTTTCCTCATTTGTACCGTTTTCACATTTTATTTCTTCATTTACAGTCCTTTTCTCGTTTGCATTTTCTCTCTTCCATGCAACAGAGAAGTTTCTCATTTACAAGCTGACACCTGTGGTTTTGAATAGCAACTTATAATATAAGTTATATGAATGAGATGTGCTGCATGATTTTTCAGTGTACCTTACACAATAATTGACCTCACAAAGATTATCAGTTATTCATGGCCCCTTGCCTTGAAAAGGATCCTAAACAGTGTCCTGGTTTCAGTTAGCACAGAATTAATTTTCTTCCTAGTAGCTGGTGGAATGCTGTGTTTTGGCTTAGAATGAGAAGAGTGCTGATAACACCCCGATGCTTTAATTGTTGCAGAGCAGTGCTTATACTAAGCCAAGGACATCTCAGCCTTTGCTCTGTCCTGCCAACGGGCAGGCTGGGGGGTGCAGTAAGAGCTGGGAGGGGACAGACCCAGGACAGGTGACCCAAACTAGCCAAAGGGGTATTCCATACCATCTGACGTCATGCTAAACAATATATAGGGGTGGCTAGCCGGGGGGAGGGGGCCGGACTGCTCGGGGTTAGGCTGGGCATCGGTCAGCGGGTGGTGAGCAATTGCATTGTGCATCACTTGTTTGTACATACTATTATTACTTTCGTATTATCACCATTGTATCATCATTATTATTATTATTATTATTATTTTCCTGTCTTATTAAACTGTCTTTATCTCAACTCACGGGCTTCACTTTCCATTTCTCTCCCCCGTCCCAGAGAGGGAGGGGGGAGGGTGAGCGAACGGCTGCGTGGTGTTTAGCTGCCAGCCGGGTTAAACCACGACAGTCTTTTTGGCGCCCAACGTGGGGCACGAAAGGTTGAGATAACGGCAGATCTGACCAGAGTGTGTTAAACTAAAATTGGTATAAGTATTAGACCTGCTTAATAGTCACTTGTCATAATGCTGATTGCTTTAATCTCAACTGTGCTGCGCCTGTTTTCCAAATTGAGTATTATAGCACGTTATTTTCCGTATGTGCTCTCTGTCATGTTGTTTATCCTCTCCGGGCCCTGGTTTCAGACCATTATGGTACTGTGTGTTGTATCAGTGGCTTATGAGATGATGAAATATCTGGCCATGACTCTAACCTGGTATTTGTACTCAGTAACATCTTCGATTCTATACTTTGGAAACTGTATTTTGGAAACTATTAGCAATTGTATCTGTTGCCTTTTTTCATTAGGGAGTCAATCTGTGGAGGGGAAAGGGGAAGATAATTTTTCTTACTTGATCACTCTCCCTTTCTCCTTCACCACCCCTGTACCCTCCTTGATCACTCTCCCTTCCTCCTTCACCACCCTCTTATCCTCCGAGTTTATTACAATAGCTCTCCAAGATATTGAATATCCTTGGGATACTCAGACCAGCATAGTCCTGTTGTTCTGCCTCCTGAATGCACTTCAGGTTCTGCTTAAAGTTAAACAACTACTTAGGAAGCTCATCCGGAGATCTGCCCGGAGGCAGTATAGTTGTGGGTGGCAGGGAGTATGGGAGGATATGGGCAGGCATCTAGACCAGTTGGCACCCCCAGTGTTTTGGAAATTCACCCCTGAACAAGTGCAAAATCCTCAAAAACTGGCAGAATGCTTGAATAAAAGGTGTCGCGATTCGGGAAGTTCCAAAGTAACACAAATCATTGTAACATGCTGGGGCCTGGCTTACGCCTATCGAGCTGCCATGGATACTGCTATCAACTTAGTGACAGACCCTGCGGCCACTCCAAGTCCCGTGACAGATCCAACGGCCACTGTGACCCCTACGGTGGACTCTGCAGCCGCTCCAGTCCCAGCTCCTGCAGCCACTCCAGTCCCAGCTCCTGCAGCCGCTCCAGTCCCAGCTCCTGCAGCCGCTCCAGTCCCAGTTCCTGAAGCCGCCCCAGTCCCAGCTCCTGCAGTCGCTCCAGTTCCAGCTCCGGCCGCTACTCCAGTCCCAGTTCCTGCAACTGCTCCAGTCCCAGCTCCTGAAGCTGCTCCAGCTCCAGCTCCTGAAGCCGCTCCAGCTCCAGCTCCTACTGCTGCTCCAGTCCCAGCTCCTGCAACTGCTCCAGCTCCAACTCCAGCTCCTGTAGCCGCTACAGCTCCGGTTCCTGCAACTGCTCCAGCTCCTGTAGCCGCTCCAGCTCCTGTGGCCGTGTCAGAGAAACGAGCAGTAGCAGTGCAAGCTGCCCCTGTAGAGAAGGTGAAAATATGGTATAGAAATTCAAGTCGTTTAGAACGCAGAGAGTCTTCTGCCAATCCAGGTAAGGCTTCTGCCAAAACTAAGTATAGAGATGACGAAGATGATGACGACACTGGGCCGTCAAGGATTCAGGAGGAGGAAGATGAGGATGCCGAAAGAGCAACAGTAACTACCCGAAGCCTAAACGAGCGCGAGCTACGAGATGTGCGAAAAGATTTTGGTCGCTGTATAGGTGAGCAGCTTGTCACCTGGCTGCTCCGGTGCTGGGACTCTGGAGCCAATTGTGTGGAATTAGACGGCAGGGAAGCCAAGCGGCTGGGATCCCTTGCTCGAGACGCCGGCATTGACAAAGCAATTGCAGATGGAGCACGACCCACCAGCCTCTGGAGGCGTCTCCTCTCAGCTGTGAGGGAAAGGTATCCCTTCAAGGAAGATATTTTATGTCTACCAGGCAAGTGGACCACTATGGAGAAGGGAATCCAGTACCTGAGGGAATTAGCCGTACGGGAAGTGATTTATGAGGATCCAGACCTCAAACAAACATCCACAGATCCAGATGAAGTCAAGTGTACACGACCCATGTGGCGGAAGTTTGTACGGAGTGCACCATCATCATATGCCAGCTCATTGGCAATAATGGCCTGGAAAGAGGATGAGGAACCCACAGTGGGTGAAGCGGCTAAACAACTCCGGCAGTACGAAGAAAGTCTCTCCTCTTCCTTACAGGCCTGCGTCTCAGCTGTGGAGAAACTTTCTGAAAAGGTTCACCAACTTGAAGAGAGATTATTCTCCTTCGCACCTGTACAAAGCAGTGTCTCAGCTGTCAGGGGTAGGCGTTCACCCACACAAGGAAGACGATATGGTGGGTACTCACCCCGTGCCACCCTGTGGTTTTACTTACGAGACCATGGAGAGGACATGAGAAAGTGGGATGGAAAATCTACCGCGACCCTAGAGGCACGGGTACGTGAGTTGCAAAAGAAAACAATCAGGAAAAAGGGATTCTCCGAAAAGTTTGCTGCTCCAACTTCCAGCAGACAGTCCTTCAAACACAGAAACGAGGAAGATTCTGACCAGGATTAGGGGGGCCCTGCCTCCAGCCAGGGGGAGGAAAGGGACAATCGAGTTTATTGGACTGTGTGGATTCGATGGCCTGGCACATCACGCGCACAGAAGTATAAGGCTTTAGTAGACACCGGTGCACAATGTACTATAATGCCATCGAGCTATAAAGGACCAGAGCCCATCTATATTTGTGGAGTGACAGGGGGATCTCAGCAGTTGACTGTATTGGAGGCTGAAGTGAGTCTGACTGGGAATGAGTGGGAAAAGCACCGCATTGTGACTGGTCCGGATGCTCCATGTATCCTTGGCATAGACTATCTTAGAAGAGGATACTGCAAGGACCCAAAAGGGTTCCGGTGGGCTTTTGGTATTGCTGCCTTAGAGACAGAGGGCATTAAACAATTATCTACCTTGCCTGGTCTCTCAGAGGACCCCTCTGTTGTGGGGTTGCTGAGGGTCGAAGAACAGCAAGTGCCAATTGCTACCACAACTGTGCACCGGCGGCAATATCGCACCAACCGAGACTCCCTGATTCCCATCCATAAGCTAATTCGTCAATTGGAGAGCCAAGGAGTGATCAGCAAGACTCATTCACCTTTCAATAGTCCCATATGGCCAGTGCGAAAGTCTAATGGCGAGTGGAGACTAACAGTGGACTATCGCGGCCTGAACGAAGTCACGCCACCACTGAGTGCTGCAGTGCCGGACATGCTGGAACTTCAGTATGAACTTGAATCGAAGGCAGCCAAGTGGTACGCCACAATTGATATCGCTAATGCATTTTTCTCCATCCCTCTAGCAGCAGAGTGCAGGCCACAATTTGCCTTCACTTGGAGGGGAGTCCAATATACCTGGAATAGGCTGCC
The DNA here is from genome assembly GCF_965140915.1 of Aythya marila. NCBI lineage: Eukaryota > Metazoa > Chordata > Aves > Anseriformes > Anatidae > Aythya > Aythya marila. Next base: position 66,001,299 of record NC_139042.1, on the reverse strand, counting down.
CCAGGGGTGGAAACACAGCCCTACCATTTGCCATGGGCTGATCCAGTCTGCACTAGAGCAGGGGGAAGCTCCTGAACACCTGCAGTACATCGATGACATTATTATGTGGGGTGACACAGCAGAGGAAGTTTTCGAGAAAGGGAAGAAAATAGTCCAAATCCTTCTGAAAGCCGGTTTTGCCATAAAACAAAATAAAGTCAAAGGACCTGCACGGGAGATCCAGTTTTTAGGAATAAAATGGCAAGATGGACGTCGTCAAATCCCAATGGATGTGATCAACAAAATAACAGCTATGTCTCCACCAACTAACAAAAAAGAAACACAGACTTTCCTAGGTGTTGTGGGGTTTTGGAGAATGCACATCCCAAATTACAGTCTGATTGTAAACCCACTCTACCAAGTAACTCGTAAGAAGAATGAGTTTGAATGGGGCCCTGAACAACGACAAGCCTTTGAACAAATCAAGCAGGAAATAGTCCATGCAGTAGCCCTTGGGCCAGTTCGAACAGGACCAGATGTAAAGAATGTGCTCTACACTGCAGCCGGGGAGAACGGCCCCACCTGGAGCCTCTGGCAGAAAGAACCTGGGGAAACTCGAGGTCGGCCTCTGGGGTTTTGGAGTCGGGGATACAGAGGATCTGAGGCCCGCTATACTCCAACTGAAAAGGAGATATTGGCAGCATATGAAGGAGTTCGATCTGCTTCGGAGGTGGTCGGTACTGAAGCGCAGCTCCTCCTAGCACCCCGATTACCGGTACTAGGCTGGATGTTCAAGGGAAGGGTCCCCTCTACGCATCATGCAACTGATGCTACATGGAGCAAGTGGGTTGCACTGATTACTCAGCGGGCTCGAATAGGAAACCCCAGTCGCCCAGGAATATTGGAAGTGATCATGGACTGGCCAGAAGGCAAATACTTTGGGATATCATCAGAGGAGGAGGTGGGTCGTGCTGAAGAAGCCCCACTGTACAACCAGTTGCCAGAGAATGAAAAGAAATATGCCCTGTTCACTGATGGGTCCTGTCGTATTGTGGGGAAGCATCGGAGATGGAAGGCTGCTGTATGGAGTCCTACGCGACGAGTTGCAGAAGCTGCTGAGGGAGAAGGTGAATCGAGTCAGTTTGCAGAAGTGAAAGCCATTCAGCTGGCTTTAGACATTGCTGAACGAGAAAAATGGCCAGTTCTCTATCTCTACACCGATTCATGGATGGTAGCAAATGCCCTGTGGGGATGGTTACAGCAATGGAAGCAAAACAACTGGCAGCGTAGGGGCAAACCTATCTGGGCTGCTGCATTGTGGCAAGATATTGCTGCTCGGGTAGAGAACCTGGCTGTGAAAGTACGCCACGTAGATGCTCACGTGCCCAAGAATCGGGCTACTGAAGAACATCAAAACAACCAGCAGGTGGATCAGGCTGCTAAGATTGAAGTAGCTCAGGTGGACCTGGATTGGCAGCATAAAGGTGAATTATTTATAGCCCGATGGGCCCATGACACCTCAGGCCATCAAGGTAGAGATGCAACATACAGATGGGCTCGTGATCGAGGGGTGGACTTGACCATGGACGCTATAGCACAGGTTATTCATGACTGTGAAACATGTGCTGCAATCAAGCAAGCCAAACGGTCAAAGCCTCTTTGGTATGGAGGACGATGGCTGAAATATAAATATGGAGAGGCCTGGCAGATTGATTACATCACACTCCCTCAAACTCGCAATGGCAAGCGCCACGTACTTACAATGGTGGAAGCAACCACCGGATGGCTGGAAACATATCCTGTGCCTCATGCTACCGCCCGGAACACCATCCTGGGCCTTGAAAAGCAAGTCCTATGGCGACATGGCACCCCAGAAAGAATAGAATCAGACAATGGGACTCACTTCCGAAACAACCTTATAGACACTTGGGCCAAAGAACATGGTATTGAATGGGTGTATCACATCCCCTATCATGCACCAGCCTCCGGGAAAGTTGAACGATACAATGGCCTGTTAAAGACTACCTTGAAAGCAATGGGCGCTGGGACGTTCAAAAACTGGGATACGCATTTGGCAAAGGCCACCTGGTTAGTCAATACTAGGGGATCTACCAACCGAGCTGGACCTGCCCAATCAAACCTGTTACGTACTGTAGATGGGGATAAAGTTCCTGTAGTGCATGTAAAAAATATGCTGGGTAAAACAGTCTGGGCTACTCCTGCCTCAGGAAAAGGCAAACCTATTCGTGGAATTGTTTTCGCTCAGGGACCTGGATATACTTGGTGGGTAATGCAAAAGAACGGAGAGGTCCGGTGTGTACCTCAAGGAGATTTAATACTGGGTGAGAATAGCCCATGAACTGAATTGCACCATGTTAAATAGTATATTATACTGTATATTATCACTACCATGATTACTATAGGTGACTAATTAGAATGTATGGAAAAGAGTGTAACCTGAGCATGACATAAATGGTATGGAATAAGGGGTGGATAGATGTCCTGGTTTCAGTTAGCACAGAATTAATTTTCTTCCTAGTAGCTGGTGGAATGCTGTGTTTTGGCTTAGAATGAGAAGAGTGCTGATAACACCCCGATGCTTTAATTGTTGCAGAGCAGTGCTTATACTAAGCCAAGGACATCTCAGCCTTTGCTCTGTCCTGCCAACGGGCAGGCTGGGGGGTGCAGTAAGAGCTGGGAGGGGACAGACCCAGGACAGGTGACCCAAACTAGCCAAAGGGGTATTCCATACCATCTGACGTCATGCTAAACAATATATAGGGGTGGCTAGCCGGGGGGAGGGGGCCGGACTGCTCGGGGTTAGGCTGGGCATCGGTCAGCGGGTGGTGAGCAATTGCATTGTGCATCACTTGTTTGTACATACTATTATTACTTTCGTATTATCACCATTGTATCATCATTATTATTATTATTATTATTATTTTCCTGTCTTATTAAACTGTCTTTATCTCAACTCACGGGCTTCACTTTCCATTTCTCTCCCCCGTCCCAGAGAGGGAGGGGGGAGGGTGAGCGAACGGCTGCGTGGTGTTTAGCTGCCAGCCGGGTTAAACCACGACAAACAGCCAATCACAATTTAAGGGCATATTATTCTGCCTTAAACACATTTATTCACAGTACCTTTCACAAGTTATTGGCCATTTTCTTTCCTAGAATTAAGGATTATTGAAGCTTGTGAAACAAGAACTTTGTTCTTCATAACTCATCCTTTTACTTGCTTATGCAATGAACCATTATAATTTGCAGATACTTGCTTCAGAGGACTTATGACTTCAGTGGCTGTACAAAGACGAGGACAAAGACAAGTCAAGAGGAAGGAAAACATTTACAACATAATGAGAAGGTAAATCAACTTACATTTGCTGCAAATAGGTTGATGGAAAATATCACTAATGTTCCCTTTTAGCTGTGAAGATGAGATGCTTCTACCAGTCCTTGTTCAGTTATGATACTGTATATGGGGTCAAAGAACCCAGGCATTTTCTGCCTAATTTCTGAGCTTTAGAGAAATGTTTAAAATTAAAAAATGAAAAATAAAAATTAAAAAAAAAAAAAAAAAAGAAAAGGTAAGGAGGGGACTTCATGAGCTCTACCTAGAGCTGTTGGATGGGGTCCACCTCTAGAAACTCATTTTTGGGGTTGAAAATTTTCCTGGACCTAATCCAGCTAAGGTAGCTGGATTTATGTTTATCGCTGTTTTACAAGTAAATGTATCTATGTATCCAGGGTGGTAAATGAGGTGTGAACTGAAGACTGAAGGATTGCACTCATTTCTAGAGTGTAATGAAGGATTAAACTCTCGAAAACTTTTAACCAAGTCCCTACTTCGTCAAAAATTGTGTTAGTTCTGCCATCAGAACATATCAGAGAACTCTCAGCTAACAAAAGTACAAGGAATTGTAGTTCACATTGATATGTTCATGAGTTAACACTCTGTGAGCTTATTCATTTCATGCAATTTACTCCCTTGTGTTTGCAGAGTCTTCCTTCCTGGCGTTTTGTAGAGTGCTTTGAGATCTGTAAAAGGAAAGAACCAAGAACTGTTAATTATTATCATTACTATAGAACTGATGGAAGATTGCAATAAGCTTCAGCAGTGGTTGGATCAAAGCTTGAATTACTGAATATGTTTTTTTAACTCTCTTTCAGTTTATATGAGGTATCTATATGCATACATAATGCCACTAAGAGGAAGAAATGAACCTGAACAAAAATAGTAACTTCTCTTGTTATGCATACCTCATATCCTTGGCTGTTTTTGTTTAAATGACCCTCATGTGGTAGGATAAGAAAGAATAATATATGATTAATTTCTATTCTGAAGCCTTGTTTGAAAGGTGCTTTATTTGCATTAGCATTCATAATTACTTAATGACAAATCAGATATGGTTCATTGCTAGTAAGTGTAGAAACATGTTGTCTGAAGGATGTAGTTTAATTAGTATACTCCTAAAAACACGTCCCTCATGACCATTGGATGTAATCATTATTTTATGTATTTAACTGTGAAATTTATGTTTACTCAGCAGGCTAGAGACCATCTTTTTTTCCAAAGCTATTTAATGCAATGCATTTAGACTTTAAAGGAACCCACAAAATCTTCCCAACAGCAGGTACTAAATAATAATAAAAAAAAATTAAAACAACTATTATTGCAATGAAGCATGCATATATATATATATATGTATATATATATATATATATATGTATATAACCAACATAATATTGCATCCATAAAGCATAGCAGGAGGAATAAATATGCGGGGAAGCTCATTTTAATTCCTCAGTTAATAACTTAGACGGAGGAGATACACATTCTCCTAGATCAATGAGACAATTTGGGCATTCTTTTATTGTTGATTAGTGAATCTGAAAATGACCTCATTTCAAGGGCATCGAGTGATTTCTCTTTCTCTTTGCTGGTATACCACAAGTGAATACTGTGAATGCTTTTTCTACAGAGGCTGCAGTAGAATCTGAGACTGCCCTTTTCTCAACAATACCGAGGACTGTCACAGCAATCAAAAATCATCAGAACTTTGTGAGGGGATCTCTGAAAGCACCACAGTGTCTTTGGTAGTATTCCCAATTAATCCCAAATTTCCCCGTGAAAATCAAGTCCTTCTTTGAGCATTTCCAGTGGGTTCTATGAAACTGATTATGGAATCAGATGTTAATCTGTTTAAGAGAATCAGACACACTTTCATCTGCAAAGAAGCTACTATTAAAAAAAAAAAAAAAAAGTTTTTCTCCACTTTTCTGTAATTCATATTGCTAAATTTTTCATATTTTTAGGAGACATACCATAAAATATCTATTCTAATATACCTTATATTTTTATTATTCCTGCTCCTGACTCTTCATCAGCTACAAGGTAGGACTGGTGATTTAGAGATAGGTACATTGGGCACCTGTCAGAAACAGACCCTTAGGTTTTAAAGCCATTTCCATTAATTATGGTTTGTTTATATTATTAGGTGTAGACATCCTAAAGGGGTTATAAATGACTACAACTACAACTACTTCCCAACTACAGCACTCTGCAGTGTAGTGCCTCCATTGATCTTCACATTTTTATTACTGTTTGCTGGACAGGAATGAGAAGTTTGTGCTTTATACCAGAATATTCCCACACTTATTGATATAACTTACCCTGAAAAGGTAAGTGATATGAAAAGAGTGATATGTGATATAGCACCTTTCTTTTTAAGATTTTCACTGGGGTTGTGGTTGTTCTTTGTATTACAAGGAGTTGTACATGACATTATGTTAAAAAATAAGTTAAAAATATGTTCATTAATCTTGGATGGCAATGAAGAAAACAGTCAACTTTAGAAGCAATTACTACTGTATTAACACCATGGTATATTTTTTATTACTTACTTTCTTCACGATGGTCTGGTTCTGTAAGATTTGCTGAAGGATGCTGGATGCATTTTTCTTCCATTCACAATGCAGGTCTTGCACATATCTCTTGGAGGACATGGATGTTCTCCATTTGTAGTTTGAACCAAGATTTTTTTGTGTGTTTTCCAATGCCAGCAAACAAGAAAATATGGTAAATTAAAACTAACACAAAGGTCCCTTCAAATCCACAATCATTTAATAGTAAAACAGTCATAATCCAAAATAAAAGGTTATTTTTGTAGTAGTTTTTTTTAGGTTTTTTTTTTTTTTTTTTTTTTTTTTTTTTTTTTTTGTCCTTTACACTATTCAGGAAATATCTAATCTTTCTGTGCCTTTTACTATATGTACCTAAGGTGCTCTGTAGCAAAATGAGTCACCTTATGCAAACCTCCATGAAGAAAAATCTGTAGGGAATGAAATACCATAATTCTCAGAAGGACATTTTCTTTTATGATGAAAACAGAATCTAATATGCAAGAAAATGCATTCCTCTAACTTAGAAAAATATAATAAAATAAACAAACAAACAAAACAGATTGAGTAGCTGAAGCAGGTGTATGTGGATGAAGACTGTAGCTAGGAATGTATTGAGAGACTGTTGAAGGGGTGGAGGGCAGGTGGTAAGGTTTGGCAAGATGGTTGGGTGTGGGCTGTTAGAAATCTGTATGGGGAATAGTCATGAGGAAGAAAAGAAGTGTTGTTCACACTACAAAGATCTTTCTGAGGCAGAAGATGAGTACCATGAAGATTCAAAGAAATATTTTGCCATAAAAAAAAAAAATCAACTTTTTGATTTTATCTTAGTACTTAGGGAATTTTCACATTCATCCATTCTCAATTATCTTATATATATATATCAAAATATTAACATCCTCTCCTTTTAGGGAAAAAAAAAAATGAAGAGAACAAATAGAATTTTGTGTCTTCCTTCATGTTTGTTTCTTCCTTCATGTTTGTTTCATATTTTTTTCTTCCTGAAATGGAGGAGTAGGAATCATCCCACACAACAAGAAGTACACATTCAAACTAAAATGACTATACATGTGATATGACTTCAACAAGTCCAAAGTTTTAATGGCATTGCATTGGCTGCTTTGCCATGGAAAATCTCCTCTAGTTAGAACTGCAGGGTGTTGTTGTTATTTAAAGAAAAACAAAACAAAAGAATGCAAAACATTTGGTTGAACTTCTCATATGTCACCAACAATGAAGGAAATATTTTAAAGATGACAACCAAAACCAAATTAGTACAATAACACAGCTATATGCCACTCACGCATGAATAGTGAAACAGATATTTTTAACAAATGAAAATGGTGAAATCTGTGTTCATATTTTCTTACCTGTCCGGAATTATGTTATGGTACTGAATAAAAAATAAATTAAAAAAAAAAAAAAAAGTTAGAACTGTACTTACTCCTATAATGAATATGAAATAAAAAACTCCTAAAACATATTACCAAACAGTGAAGGAATAAAACATATTAGAAATATTTTATCAATATTACTAGATACCTAACTGAAACCACCATACACATGCAAAGGAAATATATATAGTATTCTTTTTATTTTGGGAAAACATAAAATTCAAGAAAACAGGATTCATCAGACATTTCTTCTCTAAAGGTGGTCTCCCTGAATGTGAAAATCATTCATTGACTTCACAGATTTCATTCTCTCTAATCAGCAAAACATAAATGATGGCAAGGACATCTGTTGTATGAAACACATATGGCTGTTGGTTGCCAGCAGCAGTCCTGCCACTGGTGTGCAATGCCATGAGACTCCAGAACATAAAGGAATTGAAGACAATCAGCTTATACAAAATTGCAAAAGTAATTCAAAAGTACAGAGAGAAGAATGATGACATTCTGGGTTAGGTGAATGATCTATCTAGTCTCACCTTTGATATTGGCCAACAGAAGATTCAACAGGTAAATCACATAAGTGCTGCTAAGTTTTCCAGCATACAGCAACTTGTGAGATAAGAAACTCCCAAGTGAGAGACTGTATTAACAGCTGATATTTAATGGCCCTGCATGTATTTTTCCACCTGAAATTAAATCCCACTGTTTTCCCTATTACATTAATACCTGTTACCTGTAAAAGGTACCAAGTAGTATCACAAATTATATTTCTTTGTTTTGGCAACTTCCCCATTTATTTATGTTGTTTCCTGTCCAGTCATACATCCAGCAATGCCACACTTCATTGAGTTTAGTGGGACCCAGATGAGATCTAATGGCTTCCAAGATTGCTCATTTAGATCAGGGGTTTACATGGAAAGAATCATGATGAAGAGGCCTTGTGTAGTTATGCGGTTCCTAGCACAGTGATAGCATCTAACATGAATGACTACTGCTCATGATTGGATTGTGCTTTGGTGGATAAAAACTGATATCACTTTACCAACATGTTCTACCTAGTTCCACTGCAAATGCTATTTTTATTAACGTAATCACTTCATCTTTCTTGAAACTTTCCCAAGCAGCCTTCAATTATTATTCAATAATAACATATGGTGGTCAGTTCAACAGGCTAATTATATGATGCAACACCATAAAAAGCATTTAATCTTATCACTTCTGCATTTGTTGCCTTTTCCTTTTACCAAATGCCCTTCGTGTCATACAGTAGAACAGACTATTGAGGGCTACCCTCTGCTTTTCTCTGTATCACTCATTATTATATATGTCATCTCCTATTCTTTTGGCTTCACATTAAATAATAAATCTCTTCAGTTTCTTTTCATGTGAACACTCCCTATCCAACTAATATATGTCTTCTGCCCTTTTTAGACCTTTCTTCTTCTACTGTATCTTTCTGAAATGTGACTGAAACCCAGCAGAGTATTCAACATGAGGATGTAACCTCCTCCATTTATAGAATGACATTATAATAATTCCTGTATTAGTCTCCATCCCCTTCTTAATATAGCCTAACATCTGAGAACCTTATCAAAAAGTGAAGTGTGAAGCAATTAAATCTACAATATGTAAATCTGAACCTGACAGTTAGGCCTATAAGAAAGATATTCTCTATGTACAAAAAATAAAACTCACTCTGAATTAAGGGAACAAACAAAAGAAGATACATGGGAAGTGATAAAGAGGATTAATAAAAAGAAATGGCTGCAAGGCCTTCATCACAAAATCCATGAGCTAAATTCTGCTCTCCATTACAACACCAATGGATACTATGAACATTAGTAACCTACAATTATGTTGTATAATGGCTGCTGAATCACACTGTAATTAACATCCTTTAGGGTGACCACAGTAATTTTAAATGTTATCATTGAATATACAAATGAAAGTGGAAGGTGTTGAATATTCTATAGCAAAGTTAAAGTTGATGTCATTTTTTTATTTTCTTTTTTCATATTACATTGTGATAAGCAGGCCCTCACAGAACGATTTCTTCTTCGCAGAAGACATGCAGTCAGCCACAAGTTAAGTATTTTCAAAGCTATTTTTTCCAGTCTTTTCTGAATTTACTAAATATTACCATCTATATATTTTAGAATTAAAATAGCAGTGAGACATATTGTTATGATTACATAGTACTTCTTGTACTAATTAAATGTAAGACTGTTTTGCCTCTAGTGAAACTAAGGAAAGCTTCAAGGCTGATGTGAAGCTGCTTCTTCCTGCATTGCTGTCTGCTGGGAAGAGTTGCTGGAAGACTCATCACAATGGGCTTAGAGAAGAGACACTGTAGGCCCACCTACACTACCTTTCCCTTCCATGGGTATTTTTCTTTGTGGAAAAAATACCTCTTGCTAATATGGACACAATGAGTTTCCTTTTCATTTGTTGCATATGTAAGGAAAAACTCATGAGAGTTATCACTGTGAGAGTTAAGAGGTACATCACTGGTGCATTACATGGTTGTGGTTCTATGTTCTAGAAAAAACATTTCAGTGGCTGAAAATAAGAAATATGAATGCCAAAAGCCAAAGGTTGTGGAGAATGAGGGATTTTAATATTTATGTGAGGTTTATCTAATTCTTTGTACTTCACACAGCAATGTTTAAGGTCCTCAGAAAGGCCCAGTTATCAATGAGTTTCTGATTTACGGTGATGGCATGAATGGTGCTTAAATGGCCAGAACTTATTGGTTGAACTTGTAAAAGTTTAAACTTTTAAAAGGCTTTTTTGTTCACTCTAGTGTTCTTACAAGCATACTGATGCTGGTGATATAACAAAATCTCATAAAAGAAAGAGATAAATGTTTATCGGACTAATGTTGCCTAAAGGACAAAAGTCCTCACTGTTTTCCCAAAAGTAATATGAGACTTTTATTAATTTTCACTCGTCTTCTTTTTATTGTTAGCCCATCTTTCTATTTCTCTTCTATTTATTTGTACTTTTCTCTTCCTGTCTCTCTAATGTGTTTGTCCATGTGTGTGCTCTGAAGCCATTGCTGTGCTGCAGCGAATAACCCATTCCTCAGCTCAGTGCTCTATGCTGTTGGGGACTCTGCTTCACGAACAGCTTGAACCTCAGCCCTTGCACCGTAGAGACATGTTTAAAGGCAATTTGAATTGTGCTATGGGCTTTCTTTGACTTCTTGCTAGCTCTAAGTTTCATCCTATATATTCACATAAAAGAAAAAATTTCTTCACTTTAAAACATATCAGCTGGTTAACTGCTTGACAGAGCAAAGTACCATTGCACAACAAATGAAAAAGTGAATTTTTATTTATTAAAGGCATGAGAGTAATATTTATTTATCTATTTATCTATTTATTTATTTATGGAGACAAAATATACTTTTCCAAGTAGGATTTTGGCATTGACATTGTCTAAAATCTCCCAAGTTGTGAGAAGTTCCATGGGATGTATAATGTCTTCAAATTGTCCTAAAGGCTTCTTTCCTACTATTTTTCCAAACATGGAAGATATTTGGCTAGCCTAATGATTAAATTATTTCCCAGATGGATACAAAATAAAGACTTTATGCAAGTGAAGTCCTTAAACATGCACTCAGATTAAGCATGTGAGTAGGTCATTTGAAGTAGGACTTTTCACGTGTAATTGTAATTAAAAGATGGAGTTCTGCACTATAGACAGCTCTGCTCCATCATTTTTTCAGGTATGTACAAAGAAATACATCATGTTATTTTGTACAATTAATAGAAAGAAAAAAATCTAAGTGCAAACACAGAAATATTTATATTAAATTTGCTTGAAAATGGATACTCAGCTTCAAATACAGGAGTATGCCTTATAGCCTTTGAATAAAACTGCTGACATTTTGGATTGATAACTCTTTAAATTAATGTTACATTTAAATAAATAGCTAGATTGCTATGGAAATTCATGTTACTTTTACATTAATAATACCAAATGAATTAGTCATGATTAATGCGATAAAGAATATCAAATGAATTAATAATGATTGGCCACTTATTGCAAAATGGGCAACATTTTATAATAAGTGGCAAATCATTCTTACTTCCTTCAGTATTTCTTGCAATAATTTTAATCATGATGAATTTTTTTGGTATTCAGGTGCATATAATAAAAAAATCCATAGGAAGTCCATTGTAATTTAACATAATCTTAGTGAAATTATTAATTTAAAGCTTATCACTAGATTTGGGGCCAGATCCAAAATGAACTTAAGCACTTCATTTTTTATTTTTTTTTTAATCAGGTGTAATACAGATGTCATGAGATGTACCTTTTAGTCATGGATGCTGGTGCAGAACTGTGTAGGTGGGTGCAGAACGGGGTAGGTGAGTAAAAGATTCAGGCTCAGTGGGTGCACAGATGACTGGGCAGACCTGTTCATGATAAGCACTTTTTTTTTTTTTTTAACATCTTTCAAGAAAGACATCAAGATTCAGATTAAAGCTTACCTAGCTGCAGTACTCTTACTATTTCTTTTTTGCTTGGTGAATGGTTGGTTTTGTTTATTTTTGTTTTTGCTTTTATAGAGAAATATAAAATTAATAATTAATAGCAATAATTTATTCCACCTTTAAGATCATATCTAGTATGTGTTTACAGTCTCAAAATGTCAATTTTCACATTAGGGGGCTCTGTTTCCTGGAATTCCTCATCCTGTCAAAGAAAACATTGCTATTGCTTAGGGTTGATATTGTAGATGTATCTCTGGTGTGCAGTCCTGATACTGTAGTGAGAATGCAAAATACAAGAGCAGAAAACAAAGTATGAGTAGGCTTAAATGATGTTTTAGTTTTGGTTTATTTGCCTGTAGCAGAAAAAGGAAAGGAAAGGAAAGGAAAGGAAAGGAAAGGAAAGGAAAGGAAAGGAAAGGAAAGGAAAGGAAAGGAAAGGAAAGGAAAGGAAAGGAAAGGAAAGGAAAGGAAAGGAAAGGAAAGGAAAGGAAAGGAAAGGAAAGGAAAGGAAAGGAAAGGAAAGGAAAGGAAAGGAAAGGAAAAATACAGCATGAGCAAAACTATAGGTGGTTGTATGCTAGCTATGCCTGAAGCTTGTATGCATGCATTCACAAATGCACTGTCAAATGTTATGCCTTTTTTTTTTTTTTTTTTTTTTTTTTTTTTTTTTTTTATTGGTAAACTATAGGTAAAGAGAGCAAACAGTCAGAAGAACATGTACCTGGAAATGCCACATAATCGGTGTTATTTTGATGTTTGATTTATTGGTTGTGGATTGGTTTGCTTGTTTTTCAAATGCTGAGTCTGCTGGAAGCCTGCAGCAGCAGTGCCGGGAGTTGAGTCTCCCACTAGGTTACAAGCACTAGTATGGAAGTGGGCTTTTGTCTAACAACAAGGCACAGGTTTCTCTTCACACACAGAGTTCTCAGTCCACTCCTCTCCTTGCCTCTCCTTGCCTCGCTGCTCCTTGCCTCGCTTTTCCCCTTGCCTTGCCTTGACTTTCTGTTAATTAATGTAAGATCAAATATTTAAAAGAAAAAGTGTGACATGGGATTTTGTTAGAGCTGTTATGGTTACTTCAACATTGTTCTGTTTCTAAAGACCAGCTTAACAGGTTGGGTTTAGAATTAACTTTAAGTTCTAAAGTCGTATTTTTAATTAATATTTTCAACAACAAAAAAAAAAAGTCCAAATGAGTAAAATAGTTAATAAATTACAATGTCATGGTAGAGTTTTATTTCCATTCTATAGTTCTTCCAAATATTTTATTTAAGTATTTCATGGTTAAATTGGAATAGAAAAAGTAAAAACATAATTCAAGAAGAAAAAGATTTGGCACAACACATTTTTTTGTGTGTATGTAAAAAATGTCATTTTGGTACTTTGAAATGCACACCATTTTTGAGTTTAAAAGAAAAGGAATAGTTGCTTTTGAGACTTTCTTAACCAGGAAACCTATAATTTCCTTAGAGAATTTTTGATCTCTGCTTTTGCAAATTGCCTACAAGCTCTGTCATGAAATCTTTGAGTTGAAGATTTAAAATGTTTTGAAAGTAAGTCAGTAGTTTGTTTTTAAAATACTTAATTTTATAGTTTGTTCTTAAAAAGGAAAGGGGAGAGAAAGTGAAAGTGAAAGAGGAAAATGAAGGGGAGGGGAAGGGAAGGGAAAAGGGAAGGGAAGGGAAGGGAAGGGAAGGGAAGGGAAGGGAAGGGAAGGGAAGGGAAGGGAAGGGAAGGGAAGGGAAGGGAAGGGAAGGGAAGGGAAGGGAAGGGAAGGGAAAAGGGAAGGGAAAAGGGAAGGGAAAAGGGAAGGGAAAAGGGAAAGGGAAAGGGGAAGGGAAAAGGGAAGGGAAGGGAAGGGAAGGGAAGGGAAGGGAAGGGAAGGGAAGGGAAGGGAAGGGAAGGGAAGGGAAGGGAAGGGAAGGGAAGGGAAGGGAAGGGAAGGGAAGGGAAGGGAAGGGAAGGGAAGGGACACCATTCATGTTTTTGACACTGATCCTAAAATTAAGTTTTTGTTTGTTGTGGGAGTTCTTGTACCCAGTATTGAAGGACTGACTCCTCAGAAAATGTTTAAATTGTGTTTAAATTTTTAAAATGTTTAAATCTACAAGACGTATGCATGGCAACATATAATGATGTCACCAGAATGCAAACTATAAAAGCAGTTAACAAAATTTTGTCATTAGACAAAATGTTTCCAAACTCTGCATTACTTCTGTGTAGGTAATAAAATGCAAGAATTGTTTTCTCACTTATTTTTATTTATTAGTTTATTTTAAAATTTATTTTAAATGAAGCTAAAAATCAGAGGAAAAACTGATCAGTAGCAAGGTATATGACTTTTTATCCATGTTTTATGCATACAATAATAGTCAGTTAATACGAATAAGAACTGAAATTATTAGTTCTTAGACAAATGACATTTCCTAAAGGCAGACTCTTTTTAAATAGATAAATAAAAATGTGTGCACCTGCAAGCTTAAAATGCCACTGCAAGTTATCCGTGTATAAATCACCACCTGCAAACAGACCCTCTTTAAAATAATATTCTGTAACCAACTAAATTCTGAAGAAGTGTTTAACACCAGTAATGTATTTAATTTTGTATTTTAGCTGTTTTACTTGCTTTTTCATATAATTTTGTTTCTTCTTAAATTGATTGCTGCTATACTACTTATATAGATCACAGCTAAATACTGGTTGTACATGTTTGCTTAGGCTAATCCAGACCAGCGAGGTCACAGCAAAGCTTTGATTTCCAAAGTAAAGTATTTCTATTCAAAAAGGAAATCTAGGGAGCCATACAGATACAGATAGCCACACACTGAGAAACTTAGCTGGCTTTTTTTGAAGGGTGTTAAACTCTTATTTTTATAATCAAGCAATTTCTGCCTTTTTTGACACTGATGGAGTTTTGCTATCTTCCATGATGGTGCCAGGTACTCCTTGGAACTTCATTTATAACCAAAGATTAGAAATAAGTATTTGTGTAAAACTTATTTGACCTATTTCAGATATTAACTTTAAGATTAAACATATTATTTAGGCTACTATATAACCATTTTAAGAAACACTTTTTAAAAATTATTTAATTATTTTCTTTATTCAAAACACAATAGCAAGATAGAATATATAACGCTGTTGCATGTTCATGTTCTGTTTTAATAGAAGTCATATATGCTTTCAGGATTTTTGAGAAATCATTTTTTTAACACTTTAGACATATCTTCAGTATTTCTCAGACCAAGTGGACCAGTCTGTTAAAACTAATTAAATTAATATTACATTTGTTTCTTTATAATAAAGACTAAGATGAAGAAATGGACAATAATAAGTGAAATAAAAGATAAAGAACAAAATATTGAGGCACATCTATCATATATATAAGTATATATACATAAAAGTAAAATATTAACTAATTATAAATTAATTTAATTAAGCAAAATTTAGTCAGTTAGAATGAAGATGGTCCAAATCAGTTGGACAATAAATATAAAATCATAGACACTGAAAGATACTGAGATATAAAGTGAAGATACTGAGGTTATTACTATTTCAAGTACTTGGACATCTCACTGTATAATGAGAGTGTACAGCATATCTGTTATAATATCTGTGGACAATACTTTAACCTACCGATCCAAAACAACACTCATTAAAAATCACCATTACCACACTTTTTTTAGCTAGCAGAAAGTGTCCTGGTAGTTTAGGAATATTTCTATTCTAATGAGACTACAGAATAAAAGTTTTAATCTTTCTTAAGATAATTTTTGAGAAATTATAAAATATTTTGCATGTACATATGAGGTTTATATTTTGCCAAGCAGAAGTACTGCTGTATTTATTTTGCTTTCATTGTTAAATTTAATATAATTTTTTTTTTGTTTTGTTTTGTTGAACATCACAGAAAAGTTCTTTCTCCCAACCCTAGTTCTTCAGAATCCAACTGAAGGCTAGAAAGTGAGAATTTGATCTTCTGCATAACTTAAGCAAAAGAGTGTTCTGCTTCAATGGAACATATGTGACCTGGCAGGGCAGCAGAATAATTTACCATGCAGATTTTAGAAAGGAAGTTCTTAAAGGGAATATACCCAGAAACTCTAAAAATGTTATTAAAAAGTTCACTTTAAACCACTGGTGACATTTGAGGGCAAAACCTTTGCATTTTGATCCATCAAGGTCAGGAAATACAGATTCTGTTCCACATATTTTCCCCATTTCTGGAAGAAGAGTCTAAGAAATTTTAATGTTCTTACAGGTATATCTTTTTTCATTCTTATTGCAGTTATTATGAGGAAAAGAATCTTTAGTAATAATTCACTTTGTATGGCTCTGTGAAACCAACTAGTAATATCTTGTTATTGTTCTATAGTCTGAAAAACCTTTCAGTCTCTATGCCTTTATATTTATTGTCCAACTGTGATTCAGGCCATTCATTAAGAGAAGTATCTCTATTACTTTGACAAAAAGGTGATAACCTTGCCTTATTCTGGCCCAGCTATTTATTAATGACTCCCAGATACCATTTTCCAGTTCTATGCACAGCAGTATTTTAATTTGATGATACAAATTAGATAATACAAATGTCCTCGAACCATGCTTACAATTCCCAGTGATAGAAATGACCAGACCTACAATGCTTTGCTAGATTACTTCAGTCGGTGTGCTTCATCTGGTGGTACTTTTGCAAGCCTTACAGAGCCTCTGGACTGCTTCAGTCAAGCTGCAGTTCTTGCTGGATGGTGTGCATTTTCATACAGTCACTCAAGCCCTTCCAACAGCTGCCCTGCATGTGGATTGTCTGCCATAAACATCTCTCTGACTCCATCACAGAGCCTTATGTAAGAGACCCAAGCTGCCACAGCCTTGTGGCACCCCAAAATGTTTATGCAACAACATCTGCAGCAGCCTGAGTTCAAGGAAGCTGAGAAAAGAAGTTGAGTTCCAGGTATTTTCAGGTCCAGGATGGTTCAGATCAAGGAATAAATGCTGCTGTCTCTAAATGGGCAATACAGCGGTCCTCTCCACAGGACTGGTTACCTAGCAAGGCATTGTGATTCCTTCCCATCTTCATCTGTGCCAGAACCAGCTGTGCTTTTCACATTTCGTTATGCACAAAGACCAAGGCTCGCATTCTGGAAGATGCCCTGTGGTATTTTGGGGTTGTTGCATATTGTCATGGGATCAAGCAGTAGACTGACAGTTTTTGGGTGAGGAAAAACTTAACCTTCTGCCAGGAGAAAATGTTGTTTAGGAGTTCATTACACCAGTTAACAAGGGGGTGGATATCACCTACCAGCAGAGCCCGTGACATAGTAATTCAATGGTGGCAAGTCACTCTGGTCTTTTTTGTCATGGATGTCATCCATTTTCCATTTGTCATTTGCAGTCACCAAAGCATCATCCCAGATATTACTGCTACATCTCTGCACTGCTTCATGCTGAAAGAGAGTTCTCAGCTATGTTGTAGCTGTATATACATGTAGGTGATCTCTTCCAATTAGTTCCTTCAAGAAAGCAGGAACTTATTATAATAACAGACTTATTATAATAACATTGTTATTTTTACAATAATTTATTATAAAAACAGATTTGCTAGAGATACTAAAGAGATACTATTTTCATGATAACAAAGATACTATTTCACATACCATGATGAAAAATGTAGACCATTAAATCTTTAGAAGATGCAAATTGTAGTAATGCTATTTCTTTCTCTGTGCCTCTATGGGAGTTCCTTGAGGTAGGAGTAACTTGCCCATACTACAGTCACGTCCTTACAGATGCTGTATGCAACCACTGAGGTATTTTTAGGGGAAAAACAAACAACCAAACAACCAAAACAAAACAACAAAACAAACAAACAAAAAAAAACAACACCAAAAACATGCAATAAGATCTAATTTTTCAATTTTTATTTATTGTGGTATGTTTTTATTTTACTTATTTATTGTGGTCAGAAAAAAAATATATACTTTCTTTTTGAGGTAGGCTAGTTTTTTTTTTTTTTTTTTTTTTTTTTTTTTTTCATTTCTTGATTCAAAGGAAGGTTTAAAAATGCTGCAGAATCTGTTGATGAGAATCTTAATGCCCACAATGCATTAAGAAGTTAATGGCTTCTTACAAAAAAAGGAACATAATAGGGCAATTAGGTTTGATAATAAAGACTGACAGCTTTTGTAAAGTTTCCTTATATAGTGTATCTATGTTGCTATTCAAGACATTACTCAGATTCACATAAAGCTGTTTAATCAAAAATCCTTGTAAGAGGAAGTGCCAAGGAAGTTCTTGCTTTTCATAGCAACTTTTATAAACAAAGATGGTAAGTTTAATTCTTATGGTATATTATCAATAAATATTAACTAGTTCTTGGAATATACCATTCCAGAATGTGCCAGGATAAGATAAAATAAAATAATAATCATTTTTATGAATGCATACTCCACAGTTTTCTATATTTGGGTTTCCACTGCAGATTCAGATACCACAATCGCAGAATCACAGAATTTCTGGGTTGGAAGAGACCTCTAGATCATCGAGTCCAACCTCTGACCTAACACTAACAGTCCTTCACTAAACCATATCACTAAGCTCTACATCTAAACATCTTTTAAAGACCTCCAGGGATGGTGACCCAACCACTTCCCTGGGCAGCCCATTCCAATGCCTAACAACCCTCTCGGTAAAGAAGTTCTTCCTAAGATCCAACCTAAAACTCCCCTGGTGCAACTTTAGCCCATTCCCCCTCGTCCTGTCACCAGGCACATGGGAGAACAGACCAACCCCCACCTCGCTACAGCCTCTTTTAAGGTACCTGTAGAGAGCGATATGGTTGCCCATGAGCCTCCTCTTCTCCAGGCTGAACAAGCCCAGCTCCCTCAGCTGCTCCTCGTAAGACTTGTTCTCCAGACCCCTCACCAGCTTGGTCACCCTTCTCTGGACTCTCTCGAGCACCTCCATGTCCTTCTTGTAGCGAGGGGCCCAAAACTGAATACAGTACTCGAGGTGTGGCCTCACCAGAGCCGAGTACAAGGGAAACAATGTATTGTTTAAATGTAGTTTTCATGTTAGAGTTATACATGTAAGTTCTTGTACATTATGTATGGAAATACATAGTTTGACTTAGTCAAACTTATCTAGTACCATTGTGTTTGACCTTCTCAGTTTGTGAATAAGTGGAAATAGACCTTTTGGAATGAGACAAGGAGTTCTAATATGTGTTTAAACTGGCATCTCTTTGAAGTCAGGTCCATTTTAAGTGAGTGTATGCTTATTATATAAATATTTCTCTTGTAGGGTCTAATACTATTTGTATTTCTAGATAGAATCTTCAGGATGAATAGAAGATATCTAGTTACTAAACATTTTATCTACCTGAATATAAACTCAACATTGAAACATATGCCTTATTTATCTGATGTATTAATAGCGAAGAATTAAAAGAGGCTACATGTAAAAATGTAAAAAGAGTTATAAGTAGTTAGTGAATCTCTATTGGACAAATTTTGACAGTCAAAACACTCAGATGACTTCAAAAACCTGCGGACTATACAGAAGCAATGATGTCACATCTCTACTTATTCTATAGCAAAACAAGAACAAGACAAAGCAAAGCAATGAAAAAATAAAAACCCAACAACTACCATTTAACAGCCATTTGGCATTAATGGAGAAGAGCATATAAGCTCTATTGAAAAACACAACCTCAAGACATTTATTTTCTGTCCCACTGGTACACTTTCATATGAACTCTCTCTCACTTATATTTATTCATCTCTTTATGCCACTGAAATTGAATATTGAATACCCAAGTCAGGTATCTCTGTGCACCAGGAAGGTCAGACAACTTGATCACACCAGCTATAATCAAAGTGTTCATTTTTTTTTTCATATCTGCTCACCATTTCTGCAAGAACTTTACTTTGCCAGAAACAGCAGGATGGATGAAAAAACCTTTGGAAAAGAACAGTGAAACACTGTGTGTATGCAGCATTTGAGGAAGGAAATGATCTCTAGCACTTTAAAAAAATAATCTCAAAAAGATCAATGTGTGTGTGAATATGTTCGTTAACTATAAAATAAATGCATTTTTACTCTATGGAGAAACACAGTATGAAAGTTAGTACAGAGGCAGGTCATCATCTGTAAAACAAAGTTAAAGCCCATACTAAGCAAAACTGAGCTTTCTTGTTGGTTTTCATTCAGCTGCATTCATCTGTAAAAGAGCTATTAAAAACATCCATTAGCTGTTAATTTAGAATACTTCAGACTCCCTAGACCTGCAATGATATCTTTCCAACAACCTCCTAATCTCTGAAAATTGTTGGCAAATTCTACACTGAATCAGCCCATCATCAATCCTGACTTTCATTATTTGAGTTAACACAGATGCACTACCTGCAAATACTTAGAAAAAATACAGATCTTTCTTTTTCTTGAAAGGCATACTTACAAGCAGAATTTGATATCATGAATGAAGCTTCTTCTCTTATCCATGTCATCTCAAATTAATGATACAAAAATAGCACATAATGTGACTGAAGAAAGTCAGAAACCATCTCTCTGTGCACTTCAGAATTGTAAAGTCAGGAATTACTGCTAAGGCAAGGCATTGCTAAAATCTTTAAATCTTTGGTAGCACTCTGGATATTGCTACCCATACAAACAAGGGGGAAAAAATAAAATAATTATAATGAAAATTTTGTCTTTTAATGACACAAATTCCTGTTTCTTCAGTTCAGAAACCATTGAGTACATGAATGTCATTCAGGACAAACTTTATTATATTGTTCCTTCCTTTCTTTCTTTCTTTCTTTCTTTCTTTCTTTCTTTCTTTCTTTCTTTCTTTCTTTCTTTCTTTCTTTCTTTCTTACAGGTTATACAATGTCTGCAACACAAAACAAACAAACAAACAAAAAAACTGTATGTTTAAATAAACTGGCAAAGCTGTTATCAGTAGGTTCATGCCCAGTGCACCTTGCCAACAGGCACAGAGTTGGAATTCACATGAAGGTCTTTTAATCAAAAAATGAATTATATAATTCTTCAGAATCATGCACTTAGCAATCTTTCACATAACAAGCACACCTCCGACTTGAAGGACCATTATTTATACTCAACTAACTTGTGAAACTATCTCTGACTATTTTTGATTGGTTGTTTTAGCTCCCCTAATTTATCTATATTGAATCTGTGCATTACAGAGGACCAGCAAGGAGGAACACCAGTCCTACATTTCCATACATTAGCAATTTGATGGGTGTGGGGTTTAGTGTGTTAATGACCCTTAATGAGCAAAAGGTTAGTATAGGCCAGTCTGGAATCTTCCTTCAGCTGTTTTTCTCCTTGTTTTTTAGTTTTCATCTCTTATCTTCCTCTCTTCTGCTAGTTCAAGGCTCTGTGTTCTTCAAGGTTTCCTTGTTTAAGACAGTTTAAGACTACAAAACCATGACGCAATATTTTACTTCCACTAAGGTAATGGATGGAAAACACACTGCAATGACAAAACAGCATATGCTGTGTTGCTAATGATGTAGCCAAACTTGGTATAGAGCAGGCTGTCAGACTTTCTTTTTAAACAAAAACAAACAAAACAACAACAACAACAAAAACTTGAAATTGAAGTATTCAGTTGGCTTAAATATGGAGACTTATATTACTAGAATCTTCGTGAAATTAGCAGAAAACAAAGCATAAGTTTTATATGAATTTTATAACATGCATTGGGCTAGGAAGGGTCACTTGAAGAATTGCACTGGGAAATATTTTACCACCAATTAGTGAGAGAACATACTGAGGAGTATTAAGATTGACTATTATTTTAATACTTTTCAGTTATCAGTATTTACTGCCCTCTACCCCTGCTCCGTCCACTTTTTATTTTATTTATTTTTTTTTAAGGTTACTTTCATTTGTATGTACCTGACCAATTTTTTTACCACCTTTTGCTCCTGGGGACTAGGCTCAATAGCACTACATATGAGTTCTCTTAGAACAAATTACACTGTGTTCTAAAGAGCATCATTTGACCTGCCATCCAGTTTACTATTGTGTCAGGTTCTTTAAGACATCTAATACATCTTCTAGCTGAAGATGTATTATCTATACTTTCTGTATTTGATTATTTTTTCAAAATTTTTTTAAATTAGGAGGAGTAATTTAGGGGACACTTTTGCTGCTTTTCCTACATAATGCCTACATTTTTCCATCGATTTAAAATGAGAATACAGAAATTTGCTTTGAAGAGAGTTGTGCATTGGGAGGGCCAAGGTAGTTTCAAAACATTTGTGGGATTCTACTTAAATCACATGCAAACTTTGACTACACTTAATCTGGGTCCTATTTGTTATATTAATGGCTGGTAGTCGATTAAAGTTGCAATTTGTGTATTATTCCGACCATTTGTTAGTTTAAAATATTTCCTCAGACTAGTAGCTATCTATCTATTTATTTATTTTTAATCTTCCTAAGATCTAGCTATCCACGATAACTATTTGTGGTGGTTTTACCCAGCTGGCAAAGATCTAGCCATCCACTGTTATATATGGAGTGGTAATTCGTGTCGAGAAAACAGTTGATATTAATAAAGAGATTTGGGAGTATGGCCATGGGGGTCGGAAAGCCCCCGGGTTGATGATAACATTAGACTTTTAACGATGAGGCCATCAGGAATGTAAAAGAGTTTAGAGGGAACAAAGAAGGATGATTCAGGAGACTCCATGCAGTCTCCACTTGCTTGTTCTCCAGCCATTAAGGCATAGAAGTTTCTGGGTGTTTGCAGTTGCTGTTGTTTGCAAAGTTGTTTGACCAATGAAAAGTTGTTCTGAAAAGAACTGCTGTTGGGATAAGGGTATAAGAGGGGAGCCTGTCCTCAAGATAATAAAAGGCAACATGATGAAGTTATGTCATTAATAAGATGTAGAAAGAAGGAATGAAAAGGAACAGGCTAGCAGAACAGAGACCAGGACGGGAACAGACACATTGATTACCCCATGAAGGTAGGTTCGGCCAAACTCAGCAAACTGCTCAGAGAAGCTCATACAGAAAGTCGCTGGAAATAGGCATACCGGAGCTGGAAAAAAGCTCAAGCTGAGAGAAGCGGACCCGCCCACACAACTGCCCCTCTCTGGTAAGCAGTTGCGCATTATGGGGAATCATACGTCCTTAGAAACACAGACTTTCCTGGTAACCTTACAGCTCATTCTCCTTATTAACAATCGGACAGTCTATGATCCTGAATTATGGGACCAAATTGAGGTCAAGGTGTGGGACTCTGCTACGAAAAATGACAAGGTTGCAGTGGGATTGCTTGGCACCTGGCGAGCAGTCTCTGAGGCCTTAAAGAGCCATGTGGGACCACAGACAGAAACGTGTGGTTTGCCAGATAGTGAGGGAGCTGTGGGCTCATCCACCCATCCTTCTGCTACTCCATCGCCCCCACACACACCACCACTACTGCCATCGCAGGCCTTTGCTGTTACGCCCCCTGTTGACCTGGACGTGCCTTTTGACCCAGGCCTATTGTCCTTGAAAACGAGATGGATATGTTTCTCTTTGATCCGGGAAGAACGCGATACATAAGGCCCAAAGACTGAGTTGCTTGACAACTTAAAGCAAGACATATTGTTCAAAAGGAATGGAAAATGGAGACTGTTAAGTCATAGAAGTTAAAGGATTGTTTGTTACTTTTTCTGATTGCACATATGTATAGGCGTACTCGAGTTTAGTAAGTCATGGAACTTAAAGGATTGTTTGTTACCTTTTCTGATTGTATAGGCATACTCGGGTTTAGTATGTAAAAGCAATATTCCGTATATTTAGAAAATTTGATGTTCGTGTATGCGTGTTGGTGGAGCATAGACTCCCCGCACACCCAGCGCTGTTTACTTGCTTTTTATACCTTTTATAAATATTTATTTTTTAAATATTATTAAATTCAGATTGTGTTGAGACTTCATTTATAACACCACAATAACTATTTGTGGTGGTTTTACCCAGCTGGGCAGCTGAGCTCCAGCACAAACACTTTCTCGTTTCCCCTCCTCAAAGGGAAAGAGGGAGAAAATACGATGGAGGGCTCATAGGGAGATCACTCAACAAATATTGTCATGGGCAAAACAGACTCAGCATAGGGAGATTAATGAAATTTATTGCCTATTGCTAGCAAGTTAGAGCAATAATATACAAATATATATATAACAATATAACAAAACCTTAAGACACCCTCCTCCTGTCCACCCTCTTCTAGCTCTTCTCTTTAAGTGGCACGGGGGAATGGTGTCGTGGGTTTACGTGGCAAGGCTTTGGCAGCAGGAGGCTGTAGGTGTAGGTTCTGTGAGAAGTATCTAGAAGCTGCCCCATATTAGGTAAGGACCCTGCTGCTGACCATAGACGAGCCAATAAGCAATTTTGTTTGTTTGTGCCTCTGTGAGAGTAGATTTAAGAAAAGAAGAAGAAAAAAAAAAAAAAAAACAAACAAACAAAAAAAAAAAACATGCTCCATACACAGCAGCTGGGAGAGTGAGAGCAGACAGCCCTGCTGGCGCCAAGGTCAGTGAAGAAGGAGGGGGGAGAGGTGCTCCAGGCACCAGAGCAGAAGTTCCTGTGGCCTCTGGTGAGGACCATGGTGAAGCAGGATGTCCCCCTGCAGCCCATGGAGTACCACGGTGGAGCAGGATTCCATGCTGCAGCCCATGGAGCAAACCATGCTAGAGCAGGTGGACCTGCAGCAATGGAGGCTGTGGTCTGTGGAGACTGGAGCAGGCCCTGGGCTGGAGCTGCAGCCCATTGAGAGGAGCCCATGCAGGAAGACTTGACCCAGCAGGAGCTGCTGCCCATGGGGAGCCCAGGTTGGAGCAGTTTGATCCTTATGGATGGTTTGCATGGTAAGGACTGGAGCAGTTCTTAAAGAGCTGCTGCCTATGGGAAGCCCATGCTGGATCAGTTCAGGAAGGATGGCATCCCGTGGGAGGGACCCTACAGCACAGGGGATGAAAGTGGCCGAGAAGGAGCAGTGGAGATGAAATGCTATAGACTGACCACAACAATTCCCCTGTTCCCCTGCACCGCTCAGGGGGAGGAGGTGGAAGAAGGCGGATGGGGGGAAGGCATTTTTGGTTTCTTTCCTTTGTTTCTCACTTCTTTAGCTTGTTAGTAAAAGGTAATAAATCAGTCACTCTCTGCCCCTGCTCCACATGGGGTCCCTCCCATGGGATGCCAACCTTCCCGAACTGATCCAGTGTGGGCTTCCCATAGGCAGCAGAGTAGCTCTCCAAGCACTGCTCCCACACGGCTCTGTACCACGGGGTCCATCCCCCAGGAGCAAACTGCTCCAGCAGGGGTCCCCCGCGGGTGGGCGGCAGCTCCCCCCAGACCCCCTGCTCCTGCGTGGGCTCCTCTCCACAGGCTGTAGCTCTGGCCCGGGGCCTGCTCCTGCAGGGGCTCTCCATGGGCCGCAGCCTCCTCCAGGCCACATCCACCTGCTCCACCGGGGGCTCCTCCACCCATGGGGGGGCTGCAGCGTGGAGATCTGCTCCATGTGGGACCCACGGGCTGCAGGGGGACAGCCTGCTCCACCAGGGGCCTCTCCACTGGCTGCAGGGGAACTGCTGCTGCCTGCCTGGAGCACCTCCTGCCCTCCTGCTGCACTCACCTTGGGGGCTACAAAGCTGGCTTTCATTCCTCTTTCCCAGCTGCTGTTGTGCAGCATTTTGTTTGTTTGTTTGCTTGTTTTTTCACCTTTTTTTCATCTGCTCTTGCAGAGGCAGAAACAACATCGCTTATTGGCTCTGGCTGGCTCACCTCCAGTCCCTTTGGAGCTGGCTAAATCTAACCCTTATCTATGCCCTTATCTAACATGGGGCAGCTTCTGGATTCTTCTCACAGAGGCAATCCTTGCAGCCCCCCACAATCAAGGCCTTGCCACATAAACCCAATACACTGTTATAATACAGAAGTGTAGGAGATGGAGGATAAATTTCTTATTGCCCTAAAAACCGATCTTCCTTCATATGAGATAAATGTATTTTTATGTAACATTCCTATATGCATTGTTGGGACCAGAGCTGTTTTCTTTTGTATCCAATACCAGTTCCTTTTGCCCCTAAAAACATCCCCAGTATGACACCTACAGATATAAAATAACTATCAACTTGATTAATTTGAAAAGAAAAAAAAAAAAAAGAAAAACAGTGAAAATAGTAAACTTCTCTTGCTAATTCAAAACACTAATCTTGGGAGAAAGTAAAGTGTTTAGAATAAAATTAAAAAATATGGGAAAAAATAATGCAAAAAGACAATATAATGAAATGATCCTAAATCATTCTGAGAGATTTAATCATGCTTTAGGTTTTGAGATGAAAGTTTGGAGAGATATTCTTCTAAAAAAAAGTACATATATGCTGAATTTCATCTTTTACATCTTGATATATCCTGATATATCACTGTATCTTGAAGCTGAGAGGCTTTTAAAATTTTGTTTATTTGTTTTGGCTTGGTTTGTTTTTTCATCTTAGCCACTTTGGAAAGACAGACACACAAATATACATTTATATTTGAAAATAATTTTGGACTTCAATCAACATGGACTTTTTTCATTGCATCACAAAACTAAGCACGGTTGTTTGTGTCCTCTAAGCTAAATTTACAGAGCCAAGTACAAGAAATTCATGCAGAGCTATAAATATTAATCTGAATTACACACCAAGGATGTCTGCTAACACAGATTCAACAAACTAATGTGGATTTATTGCTTGGTTTTGTAGTCAACTGTAATAATGTAATTACTTATATTCTAAGTAAGAAGATATGTAATAATTTAAAATAATCCACGTGCTATCTCCCTATTTTCCACTGCCAAGTGGCCATTAATAAATGTTCCCTCTTGGATAAGATGAAAAGGAATTTTATTGTTGCCTCACAATGTATGTGTTCACTTTTATTTTATTTTGCTCTTTTAAAATAACAATTTCAAACAAAAAGATTAGACATTATCCATTAAGATTCTGAATGTAGAAACACATGTAGATACATAAGAACTCTGCTAGGGTGTTTTCTTTTTATGACATTCACTACATTCCACATTGTAATCATAGCCTTGTAATTAAATATATTTCAAAATGTGGATAGCTGCATACTATTCTACTACACAGCCATTTAAGTGTAATGTGATTTCCTGGTTCTGTTTAAAAATATTCTTAGTTTGGCTTGAAGCTCACTCACATTCCACTTTATCAGAGGTATAAGATCTGTATCTTTCTTAAGTGCTGTGGACACAGGTTACCAAGTCAGTTAATTTTCCCTTGAAATCTACACATGGGAAATGTTTCATGAAATCTCATTATTAGATCCAGATCAAGGACAGAAAATATTTACACTTTTCTTCCTGTTAAAATCAGTTTAAAGCCTCAAATTCTTAAAGTCCAATAAACATGACAATAGCACAACAAAAACAATAAACTCACTAAAGTCATAGGAGAACATTGGGGTGACACCAAATAATGGCTGTTAGGCAGTGCCTGAATACTTTCTGAAATAAGTTCAAAAAAGAAAGAAAAACTCTTTTGAATACAAATGGTGAGAATCAAAAGGGATTGGCACTTCTTGTATACTCATATATACTCAATTACTCAATTATATACTCAATATACTCAATTATATGCTACATAGGATTTTCTTTTCTTTCATTATTTTTTTTCCCACAACCCACCTTATGTTTCATGTATCCAAATGTGGGTGCATAAGGAAGCTAGCAATGACACCTGACAGATTCAAAATATCATGAGAGCTATGATCTTCAATATCAGATTAAAAATTATATGTGAATGAAAACAAAAACAAAAACAAAAACAAAAACAAACCAAAAAAGAGCTAAATGAATGAACTTTTTTTTTTTTTTTTTAATCTAAATTTATTACTAACATACATTGTATTCTCAGTTGTGTGTCTGATTTTTGGGTACATTTACCATGACACAAGTGAAAACATTTTTTTTTTTTTTGTGTCATTAAAACATTTTTTATCTCTATAGCCTAGTGAGATTTGGAAACAGCTCATGAACACTCCACTATATATGAAATCGTGTTATATGTACATAAATTTGACACTCATTTTTTTCAAGCTCATATGTATACCTAATTGAAAAATCAGATCCAATACATATCTTTTTATTTATCATATGTATAAAAATGAATAAAACACATCCATGTGTGCTCATTTGGATTTTTTTTTTTTATTTAAAACTGACTTAATAAAGAACAGAAATTCTCTACATAGTATTTTAATATTTACATCCCTGACTGGAATGGAGAAAGGTCTAACTTAGGATTGTAGACAGACTGTTTTCCTGTCTCTCATTTTTTCTTTTCTTTAGGGTATTCTATATCAGGTGAAAACCGTCTTCTACATAAATCTGTTTCTCCAGGATATATGGCACTCAGAGGACATAAACTGTCTTAGGTCTCAGCTTCAGCTGGTCTAAATTGGCACAGTCCCAGTGGAGTCAAAGTAACTACGGGAAATTACATCTGTAAAGGATCTGGTTCAACTGTATGAGCTAAAAACCAAGAAGTTTATTAAAATATTACATAAGCATGTGTGCAGATATGTATGGGAATTGCGATAAAAATACACCAAATCTTATTAAAACATTACTAAATGCATAATATTATGTATATATATATATATATATATATACACATCTCTCTCTCTGTCTCTGTATATATATATTTCTCCAACCTTTTCAGGCCTTGACAACCTCCACATGCCCTTGCCAAAATATAGGGTGCAGACGTACTGCATTTCATATACTGCAGCGATCAGTGTGACATAACAATAGAAATTGATAGATGTTGTGGAATTTAACTTGCTGTGATTCCTGTGTTAGTATTAGTATTTATTCCGCTTTTATCTTTGACTTTTAAGTGATACAATATTATCCCCTTCTTTCTCTTTTTCTACTTTCTTATATCTTTAATTTTTCTCAGCCAAATTGCCAATTGCTTCATGACTACCACAACCTATTAATTGACATTAACCTCAGATGTTCCCTGATGTTTGTCATACTAAAAATATTCAGATCGTAATTGCCCTAAGTTTAATAAGGGATACCAAGGTGGAGAGAGGCAAGTAGAGGCTACATTAATTTTCTTGGACTGATAGACATAAAAAATCTTTATTTTGTATTTAAGGCTAGCTACATTAGTTTATGAAAGCAACTATCGTGTGAATTTAACACCCACTCATTCATTTCTAACAATTATGTAATAAAGTGATAGAAAATATTAGTAGTAGGAAATTGTGTGAACAATGCCTGAGATGAAAACAAACAACAAAGCAAACCATAGAGAGACAGGCAGACAGAAGACAAGCAACTTTTTTGTTGGAGAAATAAAATAATAATAATAATAATAATAATAATAATAATAATAATAATAATAATAATAATAATAATAATAATAATAATAATAATAATAATAATAATAAAAAGAGAATTACTCTTTTATGCCCAGTCAAAGGAAGCACTTAAATGGATACAGAAATTCATCCATATTAAGGAGCACACTCGAACTCTTGACTATAACGGAGCCTAAGCTTGGGATTCAATCGAGGACCATGCTGGACAGAAGCCTCAGGTTGTCAGCTGTCTCCACAAAGCACAGATGTCCCTAGGACACATTCCTTCTGGACCAAACTCTATCACCAGAACAAAGCTAAACTGATCTTTGTAATGTCTGTCTCACTGCAGCAGGCAGTGAGACCTGGGGAATGTATTGGTCCTGAATTCAAGTGGTCTCTGATGATGAAGGACTAAAGTGTCCCTGTTACCAGAGGCTGCATGAAACTAGGGAGGAAGAATATCTTTGCATCAGGAATCCAAAGTCTGCTGATTGTGAGAATGGGGATGATACATTACAAAGAATAAGGGAATGCAAATTGCTAAAGTTTGTCAGTTTTGAAAATTACACACTGCTCAGAAAAGAATTTGGTGAAATTATATGCCTATCCTAAGAAAGGCAAGGTTAGGACATTTGGCTAAGCTTGACTGATGAACAAACAATGTAATAAAGTGCATGATGTTGTAAATGAAAGAAAAGGAAACATAGAACTTCCCAAAGAAACCAGAGACAGAAAGGATGGGAATATTCAGGGTGAATCAGCTGGGTTTATGAAGCACAGACCAGAAATTAGAAAAATCTGTTTCATCATTACACAGTTCACTGTTTACAAGTCTGAACTTGTAACCAGATCTTAGATCTCCAAACTTGAAAAGGTGCTAGAAGCCAAGAAAGGGGAGATGTAGTGTCTGAAGGGTCTCTGCTGTCTGCAGTGGTTTGCATTTGGCCAGAGAAGTCCATCCTGCAGATAGTAAAGCTGTTGGAGAGGACAAGAGGACACTCTTGTCCACCAGAAATGGAAGAGAATCAGGTGAGAGGAAAGGGATAGAAAAGAAGAATAATACCTAGTAAATCCCCAAGTATGAGGTCAGTTGGGATTTACTCTTTCTGATGTATAGCAGGGAAAAAAAAAAAAAAAAAAAGCAGTTAACTTTGAAGATGCTGTGTGTGTACCCAAAATTATGTTGCCACATTCTCCCAAACTGAAACTCTGAGCACCACGCAGTGGTGCTGGCACCACTGATGCTGGCCATGAGTGTCCATGGCTGAGAATCAGGGACTGTAGGCTGGTTAACACTGCAGATGCTGAGGAGCGGGAATTCAGTGCTGTCATATAAAGTGGGCACTTGAGACAAAAATTGAAGCCCCAGTGGACTATTTCATACTGTGGCAATGACTGGGTGGCACAGAGGACCCGGCCCTGCAAATAGTTCAAAGGCTGAAGAAAAACAGTTTGAGCAAGAGGTGAAAATAGGGCCTGAAGATCAATTGGCCCCAGGCTCTGAAAGTGCAAAAACTAAAATATATATGGAAAAGTGGAAGACCAGGTGTATAGTGTGGTAGAATTAATTTATTGATAAATAAATGTAGATCCTGGAAAGAGCATCAGAGCATCTCATCTCACATTTTCATCATTAGACTGTAAAAGGCAGGCAGCCCTACAAGTTTCTGCTCTTCAGATTATGTAACATTTGAAGTTAAGTGGCTTGCCTCCTCTCATCTTTCCTCCCATGTCCATTCATTTTGTTTCACAAAAAAATCCCATAGATTGTCTTCCAGATTGTTAGAGCAGGATGCCTTTGGATCCCTTTTTATTCTTCCCTATAGAGAGATATATTCTTTTAAAAATACCTACTCCAAATTTCAAAACGACTTTCAGAATTTCTATGAAGATACTGAATTAATCAGTCAGTTTCCAGTTTCTTATTTGTTAATCAGGTCTGAAAAAGATGGTATTGTAATAAACCAGGCAGCAGCAGCTGACTATTCTAGCAGTCTCTTCTGTCTGTTTGTTGTGTAGAACAAAGATATAATTAATAACAAGGCAGACTCCAGGAGAACAGACACCCATCTCTGCTGGGAGGATAGAATCACACCTTCAGTGATTTAAATATATATAATGGAAAGTCATCAGGACACTTGAGTAAGAAGATTGCTTCTGCTGGGATCACAGATGTTTTTACTGGAACAGCATTTTTAGATTGAGGCCCACTGTAAGAGTTATCCTACAGACTTCCCCTGCCTCTTCCCTAACTTCTACAAGAAAAGGTCCAAGATGCATAGGATGCGTTACTGCATTCTGTGTTGTTACCTCAGGTGTTTTGAAAAGGAAATATGTTTCTGTGCAGACGCATAAAGCAGGTTTTGTTTGTTTGTTTGTCTTTGCTTGTTTACACATGCTGTTCACCTAGCTTCTGGCCATTTTTCCCAAGATTTCCATCCTGGATACTGCCTTCTTTGAAATTGGGAACTGCAATTCAGGAACTTGTAAAGAGGTCCTTAAAGTGGACCCAAATTAACATTTTCTCCCTCCTGTACCCTCCCCATCCAGTGCTGTTGGAATAATTTCATGAGATGATGGGGCCAGGGGTGGGCTGCAGCTATCTTATCACCTTTCCCAGCCCTGGTAATCTGCATCTTCATAGTGTGCATGCAAAAACTGCACACCACCGATGTGGCAGCCTTTTCTGTGCTCAGCAATGGGACAAACATCTACACTGGTCATTTACAGAGAGGTAGGATGGACATCCAATCCAATTTCAGAAGAGCACAAGCAATTCTGCAGCTGTCTCCAGAGGTGTTTTTATCTAGCACAATCACTGGTGAACAATCCTCATAACTGTCCTAGATGGTACAATGCTACATGTATCACATGTACATGT